>NW_026125940.1:0-660294 GCF_943737965.1 Phodopus roborovskii | reverse complement strand
CTCTAATTTCAGTTCTAGAGAATATGGCATACCCTTCTGGTCTCTGCAGATACTGCATAGATGTGGGTTGCAAACATATATTTGGGCAAGATACTCATACACATAAAATAATAAAATTAATGAATCTTCAAAAATTAAAAAGAAAATAATGCAACTTTCCCACAGTCACTCTGTTAGGAAACAACAGGAGTACAACTTGAATTCTAGAATACTTTCCCATAAAAGCATTAAGAGCACACATTATGTTCTTGACTATTATGTTTCCTAAAAACAGAGACAAAAATCAAGAACCCTTTGCTATTTCTGAATGTCAGAAAAATGTTCTCTCTTGTTTAAGACAGGGTACACAAAATCAACTCTAAAATTTGAAAATGGGTTACTAGGTATACTATAATGCCACTGATTTAAAATTCAATCTCAGGTTTTGAAATTGAAATTAAAGTAATATACAGAGCATGGTCAATTCCCATGCTCCCTTTCTGCTGAGCTGACCCTCTACCCTCATCTATATATTTCTATATCTAGTAATAGTTGCTGAGAGCTATGTCACTCTCCCATCTGCTGTTCCCTTGTGGTAGTCCTCAAATGATTCTGCACCTAGTAGGATACTCAATAGAGATGAGTCTCTGTTCAGCAAGGCAGAGACTACTCACATTCTCCCGCCATCCTTTCGCCTTCTTCCGTCGACATTTGTATGCTTTGTTTTCCAGGTGAGTCACTGGGGAAGTCGGTTACTTTGTCCAGCCATGAAAGCCTTTCCTTCCTTCCTGAAGGATTCCTAAACTGTGGGTCCCAGGACAAAGAGCTGATGAATGTGCTTTCAAATGCTGTGTAACTGCCCTTGTGCCTCTTCTCTTCCATGACAACCAGTGAGCTGCCTGCTGGGCTTCCAGGAAGGACGGATACTGGAAGCAGCTTCAATTTGAAATGGATTCAGTGAATATAAAAACTCAGTGCACCGCACCCCATTTTCTAAAACGGTGTGAGTGCGGGAGAGCAAATGAAATGCTTGTCTATATTCAAGGCAGGCAACCCAACTTCAGAATTTGTCTAACTTTTTTTTTATTTTATTTTATATAACAAAATCCAATTAAATGAAAACAAACATTTATACACAATATTTGGGAATTTGGGTGTCGTTCTTTCCAAACTACTTCCTGCTGGTAAGGGGCTCTGTCATGGGAGATTCCAAGAAGATTCAGAAATCCTGGCTGTAGTCTGTAGGGCTGCTTTTTCCAGCTGTTTTGAATGTAGGATCACCTGGTACTCTGTTTCAGGCGGTCTGGCGTGATCAGACCACATTAGTCTGGAAGGAATCCACATCTTTTCATTTTCTGTGGAAACAAAAATAGAAGTCCTTTTCCCCAGTAACTTGTCCTTCAACTTAAATTTTGGAGTCAAAGCATTTTTTAATTTAATTTATTATTTTACATGTCGATCCCAGTTCCCTCTCCCTCCCTCCCTCCCTCCCTCCTTCCCTCCCTTTTACCCTCTCTGCCCTCTCACATGCACTCTAACCACCCTCCCCCCCCAACCCCCCACCCCAATTCCATATGTAGGGGAATGCCATCCAGTTGGGGTCATGTAGATCTGACAGGTCCTGTGAAGTAGGGACTAGGGCTTCTCTCCTGTCTCTAGATTGAGGCAGTTATCCCTCCACGGGGGATATGTTCGCAAAGTCCTTTTGTGCACCAGGGATACATCCTGGCTCCACTGTCTGAGGTCCCTTAGACTGCTCAGTCCTTCTGGCTGAGACCCATATTCAGGAGGGCCTGAGTCAGTCCCATGCTGGCTTCCCAGCTATCTGTCTAGTGGCCGTTGGCTCCTCCTTGTTCAGGTAAGCTGTCTCTATGTGTTTCTGCCACATGGTCTTGTCCTCTCCATCTGCATCTGGGTTCTTAGTTCGACTCAGTGTTTATGTATGGGTGTTAGATCCTGTTTTCAACAGGCATTAGTTGAGGGCTCCATGGAGAAGTTAGTTGTTGATCTCACTCTCTGGGAAGGGCATTTATGGAAGCCTTTCCACAGAAGCTCAAATTGTTAGTTGGGAGCATTCTTGTAGTTCTCTAGATTTGTCTAACTTTTTTAAAAGTGAAAATTGATGGTGTGGAAAATCGAGGTACAAGAATGGCAAAGGCAAGGGAAAGGGTTGTAGTAGAGCAAATGCCTTTGATATTTACTGGGGTTGATCAGCACCAAATCTTTCAGTCTACTAAGGACTTATCCATGGATAAAATCCAAAACTATCACTATGGTCTTCAGGTTACAAAAATCCAAACCACAAACTGAGCTTAAGGGTCATTTACCCCCTCACCCACCACCAACACACCCTTCTTGATACAAAATGTTAGCGAAAGGTTCACATTAAAATTATAGAATAGACAACAATAGGTTACCATGTTTTTTAGCCAAGAACTGCAACTATATGAGTAAGCTTGAATCAGTTAGAACCAACCAAACGATAAGACTCAGAAATCAATCCAGTAGGAATTCAGCAAGGGACCAGCAATAGGGTTTGGGGCTAAATGGAAGGAGAGGATTTTCTTCATCAGTTGACCAACTTCCTCTGAGATAAAAGATCATGAACCTCTTCCAGTTTTCTTAAAAAGAGTCTGCTCTTACTTTCTTTCAGAAACTTGGTTATACACTTATAGAAAAACATGTTCACTTAACAATAAGAGGTAAAACATCTAACAATTATGTTCAAATAGTTCAGCATGAGCTTGAATTAGATGAGGATGATGAAGGTTCCCTGACAGAGACATGGGCAATCCAGTATGTTGCCTACCATGAATCCAAAACTTTTTTCTAACTTCCTAAATATGCACATCTTTACATTAAGCCCAGAGGGAAAAAACAATAACCAGAAGGAAATAATTACCCATCAGCCTGAGTTCTATAACTTTAAAGCAGCTTATAGTGAAAATGAGATGATATTTGCAGCAAACAGGAGACTTGTTGCATACACAGGCTCAGCAAAGATAAGATACAAAGGTATAAAGAATATACACACTAAGGTAATGAAAAAACATAGAGTTGGAATTCCCATGGTTTGAGCTTCTTAGTATAAGCTAAAAGTCCCATCATACATAGCCAAGTCAGAAGATTAAAAATGGAATCAAGATTACAGATGAAGGTAAGTCTGGAATCTGGGAAAGTCATAACAACCTACCTGGAGCCAAGAACAGAGGAGGTAGTGATAGAAATCTAAAATATACTGTAGATTAAACAGGCAGATAGAGGATGGCATGGCAGGGCAAAGGTACATCACTGTTAGTCATATCAGAATAACAAAGACAGTCAAGGATGGATGTCAAAGTGATTGACATTGTACGCATGTAATGAAAATGTCATAATGATCATTATTTTGTACAACGAATACATGATAATTTTTAGAATGATTGTCAAAAGTCACAAAAGGGACTAAAGAACAATTCTGGCTGCTTAGCTGATTTGTCCAGTTTACTCCATCCTCTATTTCACAGAGAACCTTGTGAGATAGGAGTTTCCAACATTGGCTGGCCTTTAGAAGTAGCTCTTCCTGCAATCTCAAGCTACACCACACACCAACTTAGTCAGGTTTTGTAGAATGAAGTCTTGAAGGCAACATTTTTAGAAGTTGTCCTGGTAGTTGTAATGATGAGTAAGGGTTAAGAACCACTGCAGCAAGGCAGTAAGCAGCTGTAAGTTATTACTGCATAAAGGCTTCTGGGTGAGTCGGGATGTTATCAGAGACTTAAGGAATAAGCAGTCTTTAGGCTGCAGGTGGAAGACATTTGGGAATAGGAGATATCATGGATATTATAGATCTTACCATGCAGAAAGTGTTGTCCAATCCACCTGCAGTAGAGTAAGAGTCACTGTGCATCTATATAAGTTGGGCAAGTCAAAGGAACAGAATATGCTGAAGGCCTTGAAATTTGAACTAGTAAAATTGATATGCACAGTGCCTTGAGTCGTTCAAATGAAGAATCACTATTTTTTATATATTTTTTATTTAAATTTGAAACAAACTTGTTTCATGCCAATCCAAGTCCCCGAACCTTCCCTTCCTCCCCTGTTTCCCCCACCAGTCCCCATCAAATCCCCTTTCTGCTCCCCAGGGAGGGTGAGCCCTTCCATGGGGAGTCTTCAAAGTCTATCATACCATTTGGAGCAGGGCCCAGGCCCTCCCCGACATGTCTAGGCTGAGAGAATCCCTCTATGTAGAATGGGCTCCCAACATCCATTTATATACTAGGGATAAACACTGATCCATTACCAGAGGCCCCATGGACTGCCCAGTCCTCTTTACTAACACCCATGTTCAGGGTGTCTGAGTCAGTCCTATGCTGGTTTCCTAGATATCAGACTGGGGTCCATGAGCTCCCACTTGTTCAGGTCAGCAGTTTCTGTGGGTTTCTCCAGCCTAGTCTTGACCCCTTTACTCATCACTCCTCCCTCTCTGTAACTGGATTCCAGGAGTTCCGATAGTGTTTAGCTTGGGTGCCTGCTTCTGCTTCTATCAGCTACTAGATGAAGGCTCTAGGATGGCATATAAGGTAGTCATCAATCTCACTTTGGGAAGGGCATTTAAGGTAGTATCTCCATATTGCTTAGATTGTTAGTTGGAGTCATCCTTGTAAATCTCTGGGCATTTCCCTAGTGCCAGGTTTCTCTTCAAACCTATAATGGCTCCCTCTATTATGGTATCTTTTTTCTTGCTCTCCTCTATTCTTTCCCTGACTCAGTCTTCCTGCTCTGTCATGCCCACCTCTCTGCTTCTCTTCCTCCTAAATCCCTCTCCCCTCCCCCACATGCTCCCAGTTTTCTCTGGAGATCTTGTCTCTTTCCAGTTCTCCAGGGGACCATGTATGTCTCTCTTAGGGTCCTCCTTGTTTCTTAACTTTTCTGGTGGTGTGGATTGTAGGCTGGTAATTTTTGCTCTGTGTCTAAAATGCATATATGAGTGACTACATAGCGTGTTCATCTTTTTGTGACTGGTTACCTCACACGGGATGATTTCAAGTTCCATCCATTTGCCTGCGAATTTTAAGATTCCATTGTTCTTTTCCACTGAGTAGTACTTCATTGTGTAAATGTACCACATTTTCACCATCCATTCTTCAGTTCTGGGGCATCTAGGTTAATCCCAAGTTCTTGCTATTATAAATAATGCTGCTATGAACATAGTTGAACAGATGTCCTTGTTGTATGAATGTGCATACTTTGGGTATATGCCTAAGCGTGGAATTACTGGATCTTGAGGTAGATTAATTCCCATTTTCCTGAGGAACCACCATACTGAGTTCCAAAGTGTCTGTACAAGTTTGCACTCTCACCAGCAGTGGAAGAGAGTACCCCTTTCTCCACATCCTCTCCAGCATAAACTGTCTTTGGTGTTTCTAATTTTAGCCATCCTGACAGGAGTAAGATGGTATCTCAGAGTTGTTTTGATTTGCACTTCCCTGATGTCTAGGGATGTTGAGCACTTTCTCAAATGTCTTTTGGCCATTTTAGAATCTTCTATTGAGATTTTTCTATTTAATTCTGTACCCCATTTTTTAATTGAATTATTTGGTGTTTTGGTGAATAGCTTCTTGAGTTCTCTCTATATTTTGGAAATCAGCCCTCTGTCAGAGTGGTGTTGGTGAATATCTTTTCCCATTCTGTGGGCTGCCATTTTGTCTTGTTGACTGTATCCTATGCCTTGCATAATCTTTTCGTTTTCAGGAGGTCCCATTTATTAATTTTTTATCTCACTGCCTGTGCTACTGGTGTTATATTCAGGAAGCGGTCTCCTATACCAATTCGTTCAAGGGCACCTCCCACTTTCTCTTCTAAGAGGTTCAGTGTGGCTGGATTTATGTTGAGGTCTTTGATCGATTTGGACTTAAGTTTTGTGAATGGAGTTAGATATGACTCTATCTACAGTCTTCTACAAGTCAGCATCCAGTTATGCCAACACCATTTTTTTAAGATGCTTTCTTTTTTCCATTGTATAATTTTAGCTTCTTTGTCAAAAATCAGGTGTTCATAGGTGTGTGGGTTAATACCAAGGTTTTCAATTTGAAGAATCTCTATTTTTGATAATCTCAAAATCTTGGTATTTTGTTCATTTCCATGTGCTCCCTGTCTCTGTTACTGATGTCCTGAAAATTCCTTTGGAGGAAGTCAAACGTGGTTTCTGATTAAACAAGGTAAGAATCATATTCCTCCATTTGGAGAAGAGAGACAGGCAATGCTGTTATTCTGTTCTGAATGCTTATTGAACCTGTGTTCTTCAGAGATTGGAAAATTACAGGTCTGTTGGTCAACACTGACCAGATAGATGGTCTCTTCCCTGGGCTAGACCATAAATTTGCTGAGGGTATCTTCTTCAGCTTCTTGGAAAACTGATGTTTGAAGACTGTGACTCAAAGCAGCCCCAAAATTTCCCTCTCAATACATTTCTCAATACATGCTTTATTTCCTTGCCCCCAAAGAATAAAAACTACAGGTATGAATTCTCCCAATTTCCTAGATCCCTTGTCACATACTTTTCTATAATTATATCTCTTGCATGTTACAGAAAAGAAAGAGCACTTCTAACTCAAGACAAGCCTTAATGTAGGAGTGCAATGTTCACTGCTTCCTTAAAAATTCTCCTCTCGTTCCACTGATCAGCCTTTACTGTTTGCATCTTTTTGGCTTATTCTCCTCTACACATAAAAAAAATCTGCAAATCTTTCATATTAAGCAAATAAGCAAAGTTTTCTCAAATAAATGGTCTATGCATAATAACTCTAATTCTTTGCCACAAACTCTTTCTTTAACCTATTGGCCTGACTTTGATTCCTACTGTCCTGAGGAAATTTTTCTTCTGAAGTCACCAAAATCCTCTTGCTTCCAAACAGACAAACCCTTCTCCATTCTTAACCTCTCCACATGTAATTCTAGACAATTCCCTGAATTGTCCTTTGGCTTCTGTGATATAGCCTCCTGGTGACCATTCCATGTTTCTAACTGCACTTTACTTTCTTTCCTCAGTTTACCCACATCTACACATTAGTGTCGCTCAACAATCTATCTTTCCATAATTTCTTTTTGTATTATTCTCCTGTGGGGAACACATCACTTCAGAAAACATTTATTAACAACTACATATTCAGGATTCCCATATCTCTTTAGGACTTTCCTATAAGCTTCAGATTCCTGAGTATAAATACTTGCTTGATTTTTTTATCTGATATATTGAAAGATAAGGGAGTATGATTTATCACTCAAATTCTCTCTTCCACCAAACATTAAGGACCAACAATTTGATCCTTAATTCTTAGCTTTCACACTTATAAAACATGAACAATAACAGCAGCTTACCTATGAAAATTAGATGAGATATTGAGCATAACATACTGTGATGGCTATTCTTGGCTGTCAACTTGATTTCACCTGGACTTAACTAAAAACCAAAAATGGATGGCACACCTGTGAGGGATATTTGCTTATATTGAAGTGAGAAGATCTACTTCTAATCTGGATCTTTGAGATACGAAGACACATCTTTCATATGGATATTTTAAGCTAGGAAAGTCCATCTCTAATATGGATGCTATTTGCTGTTGGAAACCTATACAAAGACATGGAGGAAGGAGGCTTTTGCTCTTTGCCTGCTTGCTTTTGCCTCATTACCAATCTATTCTTTCACTGGTATTAGAATCTACTTCTTCAGACTCCAGCATATGCTTAAGACCAGCTAAGACATCCAGACTTGTGGAATGAACAACTACTAGATTCTTGGACTTTCCATTCATAGCCAGCCAATGAAGAATTAGCTGGAGGACAGCCTGTAAGTCCCTCTAATTAATCAACTTTATATATAGAGAGATTTGTTATATAAGTTCTATTACTCTTGAGAACCCTAATACACATGCTTGTCACAGAGCTGATCACATAGCACCAAGTAACTGTTAATTAGGGCTAGTATATATAATAACTTTTGTTATAGAACATAACCCAAACAAAAATATGATTTCCAGCACATCTAAGCTTGTTTCTCCCCCTGTGTACATTCAGTGTATGAGTTACTGTTTTATCCTCCTTTTCAAATCCAGAAATTCAAGATCATCCTAGCCTCTTCTCACCCCTACTCCCCTCTCCTCCACTTTCTGCTTCCTTTGGTGCTATTGATGGAGCCACTGAGATAAATCATTTTAGTTTCCCTCATCACAGAAATCTATCTCTTCCTGACATATTCCAATTACTCTCCCTGCCACTCCCCCAAGTTCATACATATTTCTTACCTTCCTCACAAAACTCATCCACTCCGCTAATGAACTATTTGTCTACATATGTCTATATGCTCTGGACCAAGAGGGAGCACATTCTAGGTACTCCAGCTGCCTTCATCAATGTTTATTTAATTCTATTAATTAAAGTACAGTTCCTCAGTCACATATTCTCTATTGGTTTTGTTTTATTATAGAACTTAACCAATATACAGGTACAGAATAATGGAGACATCCCACTAAATATTGTGTTCAAAAAAAGCCTCTCTGAGTTTCTGAGAAAAGAAATCAAATTAAAGAGTAAGTGAATGAGAGTGTTGTAAGGAAATAATGACAGATATTATGATTGTTATTTTCAGAACAGAGCCACAAAAGGAAGCAATGAGATAAGATAGTAGTTGTGAATAATAGAGGGATTTTTATTTCACTTTAGAGAACTCATGACTAGAAAATAATGAAAAAAGAGAAACTGGTGGTATTAGTAAATGAGCTGAAAATGATGGAGTATATAGCCCTATCTCAGTAAGGAATAGAAAAATTACCAACCCAAAAGTCAGGAATACCTGACATTAAAAGAATAAGAATATGTCTTTGGCAGAAATGGGAAATGATAACAAACAAAAATTCGCAGAAATTCTGACTAGGTGATGAGAATATAAGTAAAAAAAAACATAAAAATATATAAGAAACAAGAAGTATCTGATGTTTTCTGATGAATAGATTTCAACTTCTCATAAGGTACCAAGCATATAGGATTTTGGGATCTAGTGTTTGTACACAGAAATACCTGAAGCATCCATTGTAGTGAATGTGACAGGGTGTCAACAAGGATGAATGTAGTAAGTGCTGACTTAAGCACAAGGGGCAGGAAGTAGATTATGAATTTTATGCCTTCCTTTTGTATTTTTTTATTTTATATAACCAAGTCCATTTAAATAAAAGCAAACATTTACAGACAAAATTCGGGAATTTGGGCGTTGTTCTTTCCAAACTACTTCCTGCTGGTAAAGGCATTGTCATGGGGAATTCGAAGAAGACTCAAAAATCCTGGCTGTAGTCTGCAAGGCTGCTTTGTCCAGCTGTTTTGAATGTAGGATCACCTGGTACTCTGTTTCAGGTGGTCTGGCTTGATCAAAACACATTAGTCTGGAAGGAATCCACATCTTTTCATTTTCTGTGGAAACAAAAATAGAAATCCTTTTCCCCAGTAACTTGTCCTTGAACTTAAATCTTGGAGTCAAAGCATTTTTTTTTACTTAATTTATTACTTTACATGTTGATCCCAGTTCCCTCTCCCTCCCTCCATCCCTCCCTCCCTCCATCCCTCCCTCCCTCTTTTCCTCCCTCCCTCCCTTCCTTTTACCCTCTCTGCCCTCTCACATGCACCCTAACCACCCTCCCATCCCATTCCGCCACCCCAATTCCATTTGTAGGGGAATGCCATCCAGTAGAGGTCATGTGGATCTGACAGGTCATGTGAAGTAGGGACTAGGGCTTCTCTCCTGTCTCTAGGTTAAGGCATACCTCCATGGGGGTATGTGTTCGCAAGGTCCTTTTGTGCACCAGGGATACATCCTGGCTCCACTGTCTGAGGTCCCTTAGACTGCTCAGTCCTTCTGGCTGAGACCCATATTCAGGGGGGCCTGAGTCAGTCCCATGCTGGCTTCCCAGCTATCTGTCTGGTGGCCTGTTAGCTCCTCCTTGTTCAGGTAAGCTGTCTCTATGTGTTTCTGCCGCATGGTCTTGTCCTCTCCATCTGCATCTGGGTTCTTAGTTCGACTCAGTGTTTATGTATGGGTGTTTGCTCCTGTTTCCAACAGGTATTAGATGAGGGCTCCATGGATAAGTTAGTTGTTGATCTCACTCTCTGGGAAGGGCATTTATGGTAGCCTTTCCTCGGAAGCTCAAATTGTTATTTGGCGGCAGTCTTGTAGTTCTCTAGACCTTTCTTTGTGTTCAATTTTATCTTCAAACCAATAATATTGGCTCCCTCTTTTATATTCTTCTCTCTCTCTCTCTCTCTCTCTCTCTCTCTCTCTCTCTCTCTCTCTCTCTCTCTCTCTCTCTGTCTCTCTCTCCTGTCTTTTTTTCCTAACCGGGCTCAATCTTCCTGTTCGCACATGTTTTCCTTTCCTCCCCCTCGTTTTCTCCTACTTCTCTCTCCATTCGCTGACCCCCCCCACTTCCCCTGTGCTCTGGGGGACTTGTCCCTTCCTGGTTTTGTGAGGGACTTTATATGAATCTCTTAGAATACACCTTGTATCCTAGTTCCTCTGGTGGTGTGACTTATAGGCTGGTGATCCTTTGCTCTAGGTCTAAAATCCATATATGAGTGAGTACATACTACGTTCCTCTTTTTGTGACTGGGTTACCTCATTCAGGATGGTTTCTTCAAGTGCCATCCACTTGCCTGCGAATTTCAAGATACCATTATTTTTTTCTGCAGAGTAGTATTCCATTGTGTAGATGTGCCACATCTTCATTATCCCTTCTTCAATTGAGGGGCATCTAGGTTGCTTCCAGGTTCTTGCTATTACAAATAGTGCTGCTATGAACATAGTTGAACAGATGTCTTTGTTGCATGGATGTGAATCCTTTGGGTATATGCCTAAGAGGGGGATTGCCGGGTCCTGTGGTAAACTAATTCCCATTTTCCTGAGGAACCGCCATACTGATCTCCAAAATGGCTGTATGAGTTTGCACTCCCACCAGCAGTGGAGGAGTCTTCCCATTTCTCCACATCCTCTCCAGCATGAGTCATCATTGGTGTTTCTAATTTTAGCCATTCTGGCAGGAGTAAGATGGTATGGCAAAGTTGTTTTGATTTGCATTTCCCTGATAGCTAAGGATGTGGAGCACTTTCTTAAGTTTCTTTCAGCCTTCTCTATTGAGATTTCTTTCTTCAGTTCTGTACCCCATTTTTTAAATAGGGTTATTTGGTGTTTTGTTGACTAGTTTCTTTTCTTTGTATATTTTGGAGATCAGCCCTTTGTCAGATGTAGGATTGGTGAAAATCTTTTCCCAGTCTGTGGGCTGCCGTTTGGTCTTGTTCACTGCGTCCTTTGCCTTACAGAAGCTTGTAAGTTTAAAGAGGTACTATTTATTAATTGTTTCTCTCAGTGTCTGTGCCCCTGGAGTTATGTTCAGGAAGTGGTCTCCTATACCAATTTGTTCAAGGGTACCTCCTACTTTCTCTTCTAAGAGGTTCAATGTGGCTGGATTGATGTTGAGGTCTTTGATCCATTTTGACTTGAGTTTTGTGCATGTTATTATCATCACACAAATGCTAAGATTATAAGGTGAAGATTGCCCTGTTGAAAATAGAACAAAGTCATAGAGCATATGGCTCAAGAACACTGGAACAATTAGTGGCATGACTGGATACAAGGACTCTAGTAGGCAGGAAGACAAGGACAGATTAAAATGGCCTTATGAATGAATGCGAATAGAGGAGCTAGAGAACTGACATGAGGCAAAAGGGCAAAATCAGTGTTAATAAAAGTAAGAAATTTGAAAGACTACAAGTTTTGTAGAGAAGTGTACCTCTGAACTTCAGATCAAGAAGATAAGACCATTCAAATATTAGTTGTGTCCAATATATACTTATAGTTGGTTCATGGGAATAGGAAGGAACTGTCATGCGTAAGGGATGTTTCCTGGCCACTTGTGTAAATGACCAACACTATTTAAGGTACTGTGACGATAAATCTTGATTGGTAACTTGAATAGATATGAAATCAATAGAAGGCATGCCACTGGAAATGCCTCTAAGAGATTTCCTTAATCAGGAAGTTGAATCACCCATACTAAATGTATGCAACATCTCTAACAAAAGATCAAATAAAGATTTGCTTTTACTTACCTGTTTTTACTCTCACTGCAAATTCATCGACTCTGTTCCTGCTGCAGCCAACTGCTGCATTCCTTTCCTGATATCAAAACTCAGACTGTCCAAGCCTAGTGCTGGCTGAAGATCAGTGGCTCTCAAGGAATCCTCTAGGCCTTTAGCACCAGATTGGGATTTCTGGAGCACCTAGTCTTGTGTACCAAGCAACTATCATGTTCTCAGCATGTCTAATGTGTAACAGTCATTGTTGCACTGCCCACACAATATGATGAAAGCCAATCTGATAACCTTTTAATAGGAATTCATTCTATTAGTTCTATTTTGCAAGGGAATCTGAACTATTATAGGTACATACACGGGAAGAATATAGATCTGTGAGGCATGAACAGAAATCAAATAATATATGTAAAAATGTCATGCATGGATTACTGTAACATATTAACCATTAATGTCATGAGAAAGCACAAGTTTACTAGAATTTATTATACTTCTTTAAAGCATTAAAACATGCTGATATATCCATACACATTCCATATTTTATCTAGTGCTTTCTGTAAATACAGGTGTCACCAACATAAAGAAATGGTAATATTTAATTGACAGCAGCAGGGGGAAATAAAGACAATTTTAAAAGCGATAATGAGATCTGTGAAAGAAACATCCTTTCCAAATTTCCAGTGCCTAAGGCTAACACAAACCCAGCCTTAAAACACATTTCTGTTTGATAAAAATATTGTAGGAAGAAGTTGATAAATGCCATCGAAGTATTTTCTGAGTTAATTTTAAGTATTGATTGGCTTGCAATAATTGCATACATTTATGTATGCATTTCAACACATTCATACATGTGAAAATATATTGTAGTCATCAGATCTGGGATATTGGCATATTCATGCCCTCAAATATTGATAGTCTTCCTCTCTCTCTCTCTCTCTCTCTGCTTTTTGTGATGTTCATGCTAGTTCTACCAAAGAGCTATACCCTCTGCTCTTAGCATTTATTTGATTTTGAGTAACTCAAAGTCCACTCCACTGGCTATTTTGAAATGTCCTATTAATCTTTGTCAAGCATAATTACACTACTTTGCTTATCCCCATTCAAAGACATTCCTATACCCACTAACTATTTCATTTTTCCTATCTCCATATATTTATTTCTTAAAGCCAGTCTATAAATTACCTATTTCTAGGGCTAGCACCTTCTGCACATGATTAATGATTGGCATTTTTTAGAGTAAGCATCACACTTAGTAATCTTCCCCTCTTTGTTTCTCTCTTTTTTTCCTTATCTCTAAAATTGATTCCCTACAGAAATGACTTAAATGAGATTTAGTTCCCAGCCTACATATCAGTTCCCTAATCTATAAGGTATATTTTATACATGAACTATAAACTTAGGCTCCTCTCTCGGTTTTCTCTTTCTTTCTTTCTTTCTTTCTTTTTTCTTTTTTTCTCTTCTCTTTTTTAATTTAAATTAGAAACAATCTTGTTTTACTTATCAATCCCAGTTACCTTTCCTTCCCCCTCCTCCCCTGTCCTCCACCTACCCTTTATCCTATCCCTTTTCTCCTTTCCAGGGAAGGTGAGGCCTTCCACAGAAGGGCTTAGGCCCTACCCCATGTGTCTAGGCTGAGAGAGTGTCCCTTTATATGGAATGGGTTCCCAACGTCCTTTCGTATACTAGGGATAAATACTGATCCACTACCAAAGGCCCCATTGACTGCTCAGGCCTCCTAACTGACACCCACGTTCAGGAGGTCTGGGTCAGTCCTATGCTGGTTTCCCAGCTATCAGTCTGGGGTCCATGAGCTTTCCCTTGTTCAGGTCAGTTGTTTCTGTGAGTTCTTAAGAAACAACAAATCTGAGTATGGAAAGGCACATCTTCAGTCACAAAGAAGTTGGATAATGGGTGGGTTCCCACGCCTTTTTTTAATGTCTTTTTTTTTCCAGATTCTTACTTTCTTTTTTTTTGTAATTTTTTTATTTAATTTATTATTTTATATGTCAACCCCAGTTCCTTCTCCCTCCCTCCCTCCTTTCCTCCCTCCTTCCCTCCCTCTCTCCTTCTCTTAACTATCTCAAAGTTCAATGAGCTTTTATTTATTTATTTATTGGTGATGGCTGCATTGTTTAGCTTAAATAAAATATAATTACATCATTTCTTTTCTCTTCCCTCATACTCCTCCCATGTCTAGCCTCACCCCTCCTTCCCAAATTCATGGATTCCTTTTTAACTGTTGTTATTATTATATACATATAAATGAATAAATGAAAATACAACCAACTGAGTCTGTTCTGTTTGCCTACATGTATGTGTTTCTAGGGCTAACCACTTGGTACTTGGTTAATTTGTGTTGACTGGCTGGTATGTTACATAAAAAATATAAGATTATTTGACTACTTTCTTCTATTAATAACAGATGATGATAGAAGTGATAATAATAATACTGATGGTGATGATAAAATGTTAATGATAGTTAACAGGTATTGTGTATGTACTGTGTGTCAGGCACTACTAACATAAGCATTTTACTTAAATATATTCCTCTTCCTGCCTAATACTATTACTCATATGTCTCTTAGGTACTTAGATATTTCTATGTACAAAGTAAGACAAAAGATAGAAAAGTTTACAGAGAGTTTATTTTCTAATAGAGAGGGGAGCAATAAGTAGGAAACAAATAAAATTCAATGTTAGGCAGTAAAGAAAAAACTGTGGAGTTTTAGCAGTGTGCTGGTTAGTTTTTGTCAACTTGACACAAGGGAGAGTCATCCAGAAAAGGGGAACCTCAACTTGGAAAACAACATGTCTTCATCAAATTGGCAAGTCTGTGGAGCATTTTCTAGATTAATGATTAATGTAAGAGATCCCAGCCACCGTGGACTGTACCACCCTCAGACAGATGGGCCTTAGGAATTTAAGAAAGGAGGCTATGAAAACCAAGGGAGAGCAAGGCCGTAATCAGCATTCTTCCATAGTCTCTGCTTCAGTTCCTACCTCCACATTCCTGCATTGAGCTCTTGCCATGATTTCCCTTCATAATGGTCTGTACATAATGTAGTATCATAGCATTAGAGAGAAAACGAGGACAAATGATGAGGTATGTATGGACAGGTATAGCTATATTAGATGGAATGTTTGGGGAAGACTTAGGATTAAGAGAAAAAAACATAATCAATATATTGGTTAATGAAATAGCTATGAGGAAAAACTAGAGGAAAGCACTCAGGACATAAGGAATAAAAGCCTAAATTTTCTGTCACAGGTAAAGCTTAATGTGCAAAGCAAATGGGTAGAAGCACCAAGGATGGATTTAATAAGAGAAGTCATGGGCATGAAAACATAATGTCAGTTTAGATAAGAGAGATGGCAGTCATAAAATTATGCAGGAACTTGTAGGCCATGAGAGGAATTTTGATTTTATTTGCTATAAAATGGGAAGTTATTAGATGATTATTGCTGTAATAACAGAGAGAGAGAGAGAGAGAGAGAGAGATATGATTTGATTTCTACTCCCATTATGGTAAATCTGAAGGTGTAGAAAGGGATCTTGGAGGCTAAACTCCAAGCCTCCAAGCTTCTTCAATAGTCCACACTATCAAAACATAATTTACAGGATGGTGTCAATGCTAGAAGTCGTAAGAAGTTACCAGGATTCGGATAGATTCTTAAGGCAAAAATTGGCAGAACTTGATGAAGTACCAAGTACAATAGGTACAATAGAGAGATGAATAAAAATAATTCCCCATTGTAGCTTAAGAAATTAACTAAACCTATCTATGATGGGAAAAGCTTTGGTAAAGAATGGTTTTAGACATGATATAGAGACAATCACCTATTTTATCTGGATCATAACATATTTGTAGAACTATCACATATCCATGTGGAATTATAATATAGATTCTTTTAAAAATCTATTAACAAAAATCAGTCAAGAAGGATGTTAGAGATGGCTAAGTGGATAAAGTGCAAGCATGTAAATCTATATTCAGCTCTTTAGCATATCTATAAAAAGGTCTTTGTGTCTATGAGCATCTATGTGTACAGTATATGGAAGTGGATAGAGATGTATCCCCAGCCCACAATGGCCAGCCATACTAGCTGAAACAACAAGCTCTAATTGAGGAAGTCATTCTGATGTCAATCTATGGCCTGTACATACAAATGGATATGTACTCCTTCATATACACATGTATACACATGAATTCATATACCTACATCACACAAACATACACAAAAAATCATAGGAAAGGTATTACATGTAAATACAGTAGTGACAGTCACATTTCCCTAAACAATACAGAAATAACTTGTTTGTCAGCCTGCTAAAATGTAAGTTCTATGAGAACATTAATCCTGCCTGTCATATTCTTCTATGGCCATAACAGTGTCTGGAAAATGGAAGGTACCCAATAAATATGACTAGGAAGAAGTGGGAAAGTAATGAAAGAAGAAATTTGTTCTGTAATCAGGTTGAATTTTAAATGAAAACACACAGAAGATTAAGTTTGTTTTCTTAATTAGAATAGACAACTACTAGTCTGGAAGGTGAAATTTTGAGATGGACCACATTTTCTAAAGGTAGACTCATTATTATCTCTCCTACTTTCTCTCACATACCAGGAATGATAAGGGCCAGAATGAGTTCTCTTAGGGGAAAAGCCCTATAGGCTCCTTTCCTTGAACTAACCTTCCCAGATAGAGAATAACTGTTCTCCAGTCAAGCAAACACAAGTACTTCCCCTTGTCTGCCAGAATCTCCAATTTGCATGCATTATTTTAGGGATCAGTAAACTATGGCCCTTGGGCCAAATTCATCCCTGCCTGCCTGTTTTTGTATGTCCAAAGAAATAAGAATGGTTTTTACATCTAAAATGATTTTTTAAAAATCAAAGAATAGTATTCCAAGAAACATTAATATGAAATTTAAATTTAAGTATTCATAAATAAAGTTGTAACAGAATAAAGTCACATTTTCTCATTTACATATTACCCATGGGTGCTTGAGTGCTACAATACCAGAGTTGAATATTTGTGAGAGAGGCTATATGGCCCACAATGCTGTAAACATTTCCTCCCTGCCCCTTTACATAAAAAAGTATATAGATCTCTTCATGATTTCATGGTCACCAAAAATGTGTGTGTGTGTCTGTGTGTGTGTGTATGAGTGTGTGTGTGTCTGTCTGTCTGTGTCTGTGTGTGTCTGTGTATGTGTGTGTCTGTGTGTGTGTGTGTGTGTGTGTGTGTGTGTGTGTCTATTTGTCTGTGTGTGTAGTACTTGGATATTTTTATCCCCAAAGCAATGCTGATAAAGGTAACAGAAGCTAGATTCAAATTCAAACAATGCAATGTCAATAATATATATAATATATGTCAACATTCATAAATGAGTTTTCTCCATGGGTTCAAACTAATACCAAGCAAATTTAGTGCATTTGATCTTTCACTAGTGTAATCTTTTCTACAACCCAATATGAGAGATATCAGTATCATTCATTTTATAGTTGAGGAAACAAAGAGTTGGAAAAATTGAGTGATTTTTCTAATACATTTTTTACAAGAATTGGGGTTTAATGCTGACTCTGAAAGAGCTGAACCTTGAAGTCTATCTACTTAGAAAGTAGAAGAACATGAGTGATCAGGAAGGGCTAGTTGGGGAAAGAACAAAGAAGAAGAGCAAGGAAAGAGATACCATGATAGAGGGAACCATTGTGTAGTTAACAAGAAACCCAGAAATTCCCAGGAATCCACAAGGATGACCCCAACTAAAAACCTAAGCAGTAATGGAAAGGCAACCTTAAATGTCCTTCCCCTATAATGAGATTGATGATGACCTTAAATGAATTCATAGAGCATTCATCCAGTAGCTGATGGAAGCAGAAACAGAAAATCATGGCTAAGCACTGAACCGATCTGGATTCCAATTGTAGAGAGAAAGGTGATGAGTAAAGGGGTCAAGACCACAGAAAAAGCTGACCTGAACAAGGGGGAGCTCATGGAGTCCAGACTGACAGCTGGGGAACCAGCATAGGAATGAACCAGACCCCCCTGAATGTGGGAGTCAGTTGAGGAGTGGTTGGGCAGTCTATGGTGCTACTGGCAGTGGAACCAGTAATTATCCCTAGTGCATGAAAAGATACTCTCTCTCAGCCTAGATACGGGGGAGGGCCTAAGTCCTGCCCCAAATGATGTGATGATGTGACAGACTTTGATGATCCCCCATGGGAGGTCTTACCCTCTCTGAGGAGTGGATGGGGGGGTGGGATGGGGGTTTGAGAGTTTGGGGGGATGGGAGGAGAGGAAGGAGAAGGAACTGGGATTGGTATGTAGAATAAATGGTTTTAATTGAAATTTCAAAAATCCTCAAAAAAAAAAAAGGAAGAAAGAAAAAAGAAAAGAAAGGCACTGACTAGATGAGTTTTTTAAAACACTGGAATCCAGATATAGAGAGGGAGGAGTGATAAGAAAATGGGGACAAGACCAGGCTACAGAAACCACTAGAGACAGCTGACCTGAACAAGAGGGAGTTCATGGACCCCCAGACTGATAGCTGGGAATCCAGCATGGGACCAACTCAAACTTCCTGAATATGGGTCTCAGTTAGAAGGTCTGGGCAGTCTAAGGGACCTCTGACAGTGGAACCAGGATGTATCCCTGGTACATGATAAAGGAATTGGGGAACACATTCCCCATGGAGGAATATTCCCTTAACCTAGAGGCAGGAGGGAGGGCCTAGTCCCTGCTCCAAATGACTTGACAAATTTTGTTGATCCCTCCTGGGAGGCATCACCCTCCCTGTGGAGTTGTGGGGGGGATGGGATGTGAGGGTGGTCGGGGGCATGGGAAGGAGAGAGAGAGGAGGAGGGAGAGAAGGAAGGAGGGAGGAAGAGGGAACTGGGATCGATACATAATAAGAAAAAAATAAAAAATAATAAAAAGCCAATCATTGCTATGTATGTCTGTAACCTCACTATTGGGGAGAGCGGCACTGGTGGGTTCCAGGAGCTCTCCAGCCAGCTGGCCTAGCCAAAACCGTAGCCTTGTGTCCTTATATTTTTTTTTCCATTCACTGCAAGGGAAGGCTTCTCTGATCAAGGCTGAGAGGAACCTTTATTTGTGGGTACAAACACGGATAATTTGGGTGTGTTTTGATGCTGTACCAATTCAGAAAAGCATCAGCAGTAGATTTTTGCAACAGTCTAAGACCTCAGTGTCAATCACAGGTTTTTCTTAAGAAATATAATTATTAGGCCTTAACTCACTTATAGAAATCTAAGAAGCAACTTATCAAATTCTATTAAAAAAATCCTATTGAGAACTGAATGGAACTATGTTAATTTTAAGGTGAATGTGGGGGTAATTTAGTGTTCTCTGGTAACAAGTCTTATACCGATAGTACGCCTGTTCTCAGTGTTCCTCATAGAGGACTTGAAACCTTTCGTTTTCCATTCATGACTTCCTTGTATTTTTAGTTGTTACCAAATGTTTTATTCTTTATTTTGGTGCATATTTAGGTTTGTGGAATATGGGGTGCATGGGTATGATGCATACATGTATCTAACTGAGGGTACATGCAATAATTTGTACACCTGCAGAGGATTGAAGTCAATGTCAATGTCTTCATTATTCTTTGCCTTGTTGCCTTAAGAAAGCATTTCTCACTGTACTGGGAGCACACCATTTTGGCCAAGCTGGTTGGTCAGTGAATTCCTGGGATCCACCCATGTACATTTCCCAAAAATGAGGGTACAGATATGCACAGTTATGTCTGGCTTTTCTATATGGGAGCTGGGGACTAGAACTCAGGTCCTCAATTTGTAGACTAAGTGCTCTTCTCACTAAGCTATCCCTACCACCATTTTTTAAATTCATGAATTGTGATAATTTCTAATCAGTTTTATAATGTATTCTTAGACTTTAGTTCTCTGAAGTAGACCAATCTTACTAAAATGATTTTCTTTCTTTTTAATTATGTATTTTCTTTTTCTTGTTTTCATGCTACAATGAAAACCCCAAGAACAATACCAAATAAACAGAAATAATGAGAGTGGCATTCTTCTCTTATTTCTTAACTTAAAGAAAATATATTTAATATTTCCCCATCAAGATTATCTATCTCTCTTTAGGATTTTTAGAGATTTCCCATATCAGATTACATCACTGTACTTTTATTTCCAGTTGACAAAGCCAGTGAATCATTAGAACACAGGATTTTACCTGTTCTTGTTTTACATCAATTAAGATCATCATACACTCCATGCTGTTAATACAGTGAATAAACTGTTTTTTTTCCTAATACTTGGTCAATCTTACATTTTTAGGCTGCTTTTGTTTTATTCTGAAGAATTAGCTTATATATTGTTGCATTTGGTTTTAGGATGTATTAATGATTTTCAAATTCATATTCATGAACAGTGTTGTCCTGTAGTTCTTCTTTCTTAAATTATACATATCTGATTTTGTTATCAAGATTTTACTGGTTCCACAGAAACAGTTGAAGTATACTACCTTCTCTTAAGCAGGGTGTTACTATGTAAGTCTGGCTCTCCGGAAACTTCCTTTGCAGACAAGGCTTGCTCCACATTGAGTTTACTTTGAAAATGAGATTTCCCCATGCCATCCAAGCTGGCCTCAAACTCACCATCCTCTTGCTTCAGCTTCACAAACAACTGAAATGGCAAAAGGCCACCTAACTATCCATTCCCTTGCACTTCACCTAGAATACAATGGTCTGTTGAGTGTTTACTTAGCTTTCAACAGTCTAGACCTAGTTTTCTCACTACAGAAAGGCTTTCGTCTACTTATTTGACTTTATTCACTCACAGTACTAGTAATCTTTCATAGTCCCTTTGAGGTAGCAACCTTTGCGAATCCGTCAAAGATTTCCTGGAAAAAAATGGCTATCTTAGCTCTAGGCTTCAACTCCTAGTCCTCACTCCAAATAGAGTTATTAAGAGGGAAGCAGAGCTCAAGGTCTCCAGTTGAGAGAACCTCTCTAAGGAGGAGCACATGTGATAGCTAAGTTACCTGGGGAGATTTTTCCCATTTTCAGCACCATTTTGGCCACTGTAGAAACCTTCCTTTTATGCCAGTTCAGCAGTTGGTCATAAGTTCAAAGTAAAAGCTTCTTCCAGCTTCTTAGAGACAGAAAAAAAAATCTATAAAATCACAAAGTGAGGCTTACAAGAGAATGTTTCCTAAATTTATTTGATCACAAAAGCCTTTTCTCTCAGCCAACCTTAAGGAAAAAATGTTCCATAGATCATAACTTGAGAAATTTTGTGATCAATGATCTGTACATACTCTTCCACCTCCAGCTTGCAATAATTCTGCCCTTTTGTAACTTCAGAGAAAAACCACAGGCTTACAAGAGACTACAAAAATTCAGTTATTCACTTTGAGTCAGTTCGGTAGTGCCACCCAGCCATCTTTGAAAATGTAAGCGACTAGTGCAGCAAAACATGACAAAACTTTTAAGGCAATTAGAACACGTAACAGGCCCATTGGTACCACCATTTTTATGCAAAGTTAATTTTTATCACAATGTTTAGACTTGTGGCAAAACACAGATAACTAAGCATTTGAATTTATTTCTGCTTTCTCTTGAGTTTTCACTACAATGGCAAGAAATCTACAAAGCAAAACTCATGTTGTGGCTGTGGCTAGTGAGATGGCTAAGCAATGAAAATGCTTGTTCTGCAAACCTGAGTTCAGACCCTGAACACTCACGTAAAAGCTGAGTGCAGCTGTGTGCACCTGTTTTAATGCTGTAAAGACAGGAGGATACTGAGAGCTTCTCCAGCCTGTCAGTCTAGCCAAATTGGAGAGCTCCAAGTTTGTTGAGAGACTCTTAAAAATCAAAAAGTAAAGTAGAGGACCAGCTACACTACCATCATGACAGGCAAGATAGATATGCTCATAGATGCAAGAGTGACACAACTGTAGTGGGATGTAACCAACCACATTCTGATTGGATTTAAAGATTGCTCCAGAGTAGATAACTCAAACCTGATATTATACCTCATAGAAATGAGAGGGAGAGAGAGGGAGAAAGAGGGGGAGGGAGGAAGAGGTGCAGGGAAGGAGAGAGAGAGGGAGAGAACCCATGGTTAGAAGGGCACAGGTTCTAGTGGTGGGGGAGAACCTGCTATGATTATTTTGTTAAAGGATCATGTTATTAAACTGCCTTCTAAATATTTATGTTTATACCCACAGATTGATTTCATTCTCACTTTTAGTGAGAGCGTTTCCTTTTGTATCAGATACATGTTTATGTGGAGACTCAAAACAGATCAAAATGCTAAGAATAAGCAATCATGAGTATTCAACCCTAAATGGGACAACTTTTTCATCCTGCTAGAAACACACACACACACACACACACACACACACACACACACACACACACACACACACACACACACCAAAGCTGGGGAAATATTACAGAAGGGGAAAACAAAGAATGTGAGAGCCAGATGATGGGAGACAGGGAGTTCTGTAAAATGCTATCCTTTGACATGACTGCCCTGTAGTTAACTGAATGAGACCCACAAGAGATCAAGCTATTTTCTAGTCCAAGCCTTTAGCTGTTTTAAGATGGAACAAGAATTTCTTTGAGCACTGAAGGTTATGTTGAACAGAAAATACAGCATTTGGTTTTGCAGCTTTTCTTCCAAGCTTTACTTTCACTTCAACATCCAGCCCTTCCCACAGGCCTGAACGTCACCCTTGAATACATTCCTACTATTAGAGGAAATAGGCAGATTTAATAGCCAACCAGGAGGAGAGTTAGTTGACGTGAATTCTTTTGAAACAGGTGAAGATCGTGTAGGAACATAAGAATGTGAAGCTTTCAGAATAAAAAGCAAGACCAGAAAGTCTCACTGGGGCCAGTGCTCCCTTTGTTGAAGATGATGGCATAGATGAAAAACAAACAACAACAAAAAAAAGTAAAAAACAGAACCTGGGATTCTTAAAGCCTTTGAAATCCCTGGGAAGCCAAAGCTCTTGAAATCTGTCACTGCAACCATCAAAAGGAGGTCCTTTGCCAGTCTGGGCTAAGTAGGTACCTGCAAACTGAAATGTGCTCACTTCTTTCTCCACAAAGGCTTTTAAATGATGGGTTAATTTTTTTCCTGTTTATTTTTTCAAAGTGGGTGAATAATAAAACTAATTATGAAAAAGCTGGCACTCTGAAGGAAGGAGAAAAATACCTGCTGACAAGCATGAAAACATACAAGTTCACAGATTTTCAATCATTCTCATCGCCTCCTGAAAATCACAAAGCATATTTCATTTCTTATGTCTTGACATGAATGCTTTCCTCTCTATTTCTTTAGCATGTTAGCTATTGCTCTGACCTCTGTCATGCAGGAACACAAATAGAGTATTAAGTAAACATGTTCCATTGCTAAGCAACACACATATCTTCCTCTCTGCTGCTTTACTTAGCACTCCATACCTATGAGATTTTAAGAATGTATTTTTACATCAAATGAGAGAAGTAAAATATTCTTATGAAGGCACGTTGATAGTTCTGGCTAGAGACCACATGAGCAACTGCTTCTCAATATTGGTTTTGGTAATATCCCACAGCAGCTCCTATTATCCCAAAGTAGCCTTGGAAGATCTTGTGAAAATCTATCCTACATTTTGAAAATCTTGTAGTACCTTGAGGAAACTAGGTACATGCTGATAACTTCAGCAAAACTAACTTTAAGAAAACCAGCAGCCATCACTACAAAAACACTTAGTTCTTTATTTGGTACACATACGTTAAGCACCTGCTCTGTAGTAAGTCCACAGATGAGTGCATCAACATAAAATACAGTAGTTGCTCTCTAGAACATCAAAACCCAATAGGAGGAGCTAGGGTATACAAACAGATGAATTCAGTGTAATGACAGAAAGCTACACAGAGGATAGTGGCAAACAAAAGATGTCAGTAAAGAATGAAATGGTATTAGCCAACTAGGCAGGGGTGGGATGGAAAGATGTTGGTGTTAAGGGTATATTTTACAGCTCTATTTGAGTTCATTCTATAATAATTTCATACAGCTCTATTTGAGTTCATTCTATAATAATTTCATACAAATATACAATGCACTCTAATTACTCATGGCCACCTTCCTTATCTCCCTACAACCCCTGTCAATCACCTACTCACTCTTTCCTACATGCATATCCTTTTGTTTTTCTGAGTTTAACTAGGACTATCTGTGTGGCCATGGATTGGGAACTATCCATGGGAGACTTGTAGGTTAACCAGAGGCTAGCATTGAAGACAGTGTCTGCCTCTATCAAAGAAGCCATCAATAGTCAATATTCTACATGTAGAAGAATGAAACTAGAACCTTATCTCCCATTCTGCATAAAACTTCCATTCTGCATAAAACAACTCCAAATGGATTGATGACATCAGTTTAAAACCTGCAACACCAAACTTCTAGGAGAAAAAGTAAGGAGTACACACTCAAGATATAGGTATATACAAGGACTTTCTAAATTTGGACTCTGGTCACTCAAGAAATAAGGCCAACAGTTGACAACTAAGACCTCCTTAAACTCAAAGTTGTCTGTACAGTGAAGAAAACAATCACTCAAATGAGTAGGTGGCCTACAGAATGAGAGAAAAATCTTTGCTAGCTATATGTAAAACTGAAGATGAATATCTAGAATATACAATGAACTAAAAACAAAACCATCCAGAAAACAAACCCATTCAAAGAGATGGATATACCTCTGAACAAAGAGTTCTCAAAAGAAGAAATAAAAATGACAATAAACATTTTTAAACTAGTTCAAATTAAAACTATTTTGCTATTCTATCTTGCCCCTGTAGAAATGGCTATCATTAAGCAATAAAATGACAACAAATGCTGATCAGGATGTTGAGAAAGAGAAAACTTTATTTACTGTTGATGGGAATACAAAATTATTAAGCCTCTATGGAAATCAGGGTGGCAATTCCTCAAAAAGCTACAGATGGAACTATCCTGCGTATGACCCAACTGTATCCCGAGGATTCTACATCTTACTGCAGAGATACTTGCTCATCCATGTGTATCACTGCTCTATTCACAATAGCTGTAAAATGGAAACAACCTAGCTATCTATCAGCTGATGAATTGGTAATAAAAACATGGTACAGATGTGCAATGAAATTCTACTTAGCTGTAAAGAAAAATAAGAGTGTATTTCAAATGAGGAATATCACAAGACAAAGCAAAGAAACATGAAACAGTCTGACATGTCCTGGGAAAATGAGACAATTACATATGGCTAAAGGCTTTAAAAGCAAATGAAACATGGAATAGGTAAATGTGGAAGATTGTTTGGGTAATAGCTCCAGCTTGCCCAGAGATCCTTATACATGTATCCCTTTATGACCTTGCCACTTCCACATTTAAAAGAAGTATTATATTTTTATACTTGGAATCTGGGCTTGGCCATTTGATGTCTTCTAGAAAATGTGACCACAGCAATTGCAAGGCATGAAGAAAATGGCCATGCAGTGAGATTTATCCTCTTCGTATGAACAAGGAAAGACATAAATATGTAGAAATAGTCTTAGTTAAACCAAAACAATGCAACTTACAAAACTAATTGTGTTATTGTTATGGACAGTTGAAGATGGCTCTTACTGTACATGGACACACTATATTTCAAGGTGAACTGCTAAGTACTATTTGTCTCAGGAACATCACAAGCCCATGCAAAAATAACCAAGGATTTTCCTAGTTAAAGCAGCAGGCTCTAGAATCTGATAATCCTTCATTCCAATTCTATTTTACTTTATACCTTTAAATAACTGAGGCAGCATTTACTATAAGCAAAAGATTCAAACACAAATATTCCTTCTCATACTTGATATTCCTTTAAAGAATATCACTCAAGTAGTCTAGTGCCCTACTCTATACACATTTTAAGTAGATAAAACCCAGTGCCAATAGGAAGTCACTAATAAAACTAGATCAAGGACCTAGGGGTGCCTGACACTGTTTCTTCTCTATCATCATGTTGTTCCCCTAAAGTGAAAGAAGAACTGCTATTCAATTGCTCCAAGACATTGAGCTGCTTAAAGGAATACATTGTTGAAGTGCATACCCTCAATTTAAATATTCCCAGCAGTATTTACTAGTGTCATATCCAACTTCCACTGACAGCAAACTAAATCCTTAGGCTGTGCTCTGACATTAACTTCCATAAAAGCCTTTCTCTGCTCTCCATTACTAATGTCTTGCCAAACTGGCTTTGCTACCATGCAGAGTTCCTCCCTGCTCTTGTTCATAACTGTTTTCTACTAATAAAACTCTGAAAAACTTCCCGCATCAAAGCAGTTCACTGGAGAGATGGCTCTAAAATATCAAGCTACTTCATCATCATCATTCAGCCAAAAAGTTGTCATCAAACTGCTGTATAAAATTACAGAGATGCCATATCACAGTTCAGTAATAGTACTTATTAATCAGTCAAGAAGACTGGCATGTCTGGGTAATCTTATAAAAATGGTTAGTATATCTGTAACCATCCTTACAGAAATCCGAAACTGGATCTGGAGCTTAAGAGAACTTGCTGCTCTTCAGATCCAGAGTTCAGTTCCTGGCACCCATATGGTGGCTCAAAACCATTTATAACTCCAGTTCCAGGGAATCCAATGCCCTCTTCTGGACTCTTCTGGCATCAGACACACACTTGGTTCATTTCTATGCTTGTAGACAAAACATCCATAAACACAGAATAATTTTTTAAAAGGAACCCAAAATCCAAGCTAATTTTATCCTAACTAAGATGAAGGGCAGCAGAACACATTCCACAAAGAACAACATTCATTGCTTAGAGGTCAGCCTTTCTACAGTCACCACTGTAAGGAAAGTGAACAGAACTGGAAGAGCTACAGAACCCCGCCTGCCTGTGTCTCTATCACCTGTACCAGAATCATTTGTAGGCAGATTTCTGAGATACTCCTGTCACTGGTGGTAATAGTCCATCCACCAGTTATATTTTTTCCAAAACTGAAGCTTAATTGGTTCCAATATTCCTTCTCGCTTTTACCAAACCTCAGAGGAGCCATCATGAAGAACTTCATTAAGTTAATTGGCAAAAAGGAAAGAGCTATATTGGTTGCAGACAAGTTCTCAAGGACAAGTGTTCAACAGTGCCCCAGTTCCTGCTCACCACCAGGCAGAAGCTGACCAAGCAAGCAATTCTCATTGGAAAGCCAAGTGGACACACCAAGTAGTTCCAAGAATGGGAAAGATAGCCTATCTTTTGTTTCTAGAAGAGGCATAGGTATGGTTACTATATGAAAGCTTTTTCCCACATGGATACTCATTGGAGAGTACAGTCAGTCCTAAAGCCAAACTCTCAGTTCAGAGATCATAAAAAAAAAATCCTTCTCTTTATAAAAAGCAGAGTTAGTTTAGTGACAGTGGGACAGGAAGCTTAATACAAATATTACATTTTTCCATCTGATGGGAATATTAAATAGGACATTCAGGATTCTTGTATAAGTCACCAAAACAAGGGCTTTATCTCTTGTCACTTAAGGGCAGACTTAAAGGAGGCTCATGTCTTTGTCTGAGAACACTGGGTGACACTGTCCTTTCCCTTCCCAGCGCATGCATGCGAGAGAGTGCTCACACACACACACACACACACACATACACACACACACATAAATTATAAAACACAGACAGCAATATAAAACAGGAGATTTTGATGAGTACCAACGTTATCCTTACTTCTGTTAGTCTGCTCCCTCTCTGACTTCTTGGGATCTCCATTGTGATTGCCCACTTGACTCCACTGTACCTGCTATTGCTTAATAATATCATGTTCAGGTACTCAATGGAACAGGAACTCAGAATTTGAACACAAATTCTTCATATATATATATATATATATATATATATATATAATCTTTATATAAATACAGTGGAACTCGCTGAGATCACTACTTCATCCATTGATCCAAACTATTACTACAGAATTCAACAATGAGCTTAATCGTGTTTACCAAAATATACTCAAATCCATTTAGAAATGAAATTGTATTCTTTGAAGTAAACATCAATACTGCCTTATCATTTTGTTTATTTACTTCAGACTGGGTTTTCCCACTCCTAGATTTGTTCTCCCTAGTCTTCATATTTCCCCAATTAAGGAAACTCTTAGTATCTCCAATTTTTTAATGGGATGACATGATATAATACTGAAAGCTAAATTTTTTTCCTTTCTGAACAGTGAAACTGTTCCAACTTTAACTACTCATGTAGCTAAGTGCATATGTGTTCCTGAATATGTGTGTGCTTGACACTGTGTAGGTGTGTCTGGGAATGATAACAACCAAATTAGGGCATCTCATCACTTGGAGTTTTCCTAGCAACATTTGTGCTTTAAAATTAGGTCTCCACTTAAAACCCCAGCACATCTCTGGTTCTTTTGAGTTGTGAAGTCTCTTCTCATTAGTCAAGTGTTGACTGTTTCTATTTTCTCCAAAAACTTCAGGTTCTTCTGCAACAGTAATAAAACTTGAACTAGGTATCTTTGTCAAGATAAAAGTCAAAAGTGACCTGGGACAACGTGTGTAATTGTAAACACCTGAGAAACATAATAGGATAAATGTCAGAAAGGCCATACCAATCATTTTGAGGTATTTTCTTTCCAGTGTTGGCAGTTGTCAATTGCTTACTCAGGCCAGATGGTAAACGAATTGTCCTCAGTATGAAGACACAGGATCCACACACAATCTGTTAGTACAAGTAGACAAAAAAAGAATAGGAGACTTTTAAAGTTGTTTCTGAACACATTTAATAATCAAGTGTTTATTAATAATAAAATCAAATAATATTTTAAAAATAAAGTCACTTTTACTGTAATTCACTCATAAAACACCATAACTCTTCAATAATGTAGCCACACAAACAAACATTTATCCAGTCCCAAACTCTATACATCTCAGTGGACTTCTACACAGTTAGACTCTCCATTCTGAAGCAGTGGGGCTTCTCTTACATTTTTACAATTTCACTACCAGTTACATATTTTATCCACTTATCCACCACAGAAAAAAATTGAAAATCTATGGTGGAATTGAAACTCGAAAAATAAATTAGCTTCATATCTGCTTTTATGATTCCTTTGTCTCCATTCCATCTTACTTATCACCTAATATAACCCTATCTTGGTTTCCTTTCTAAATGTTATAACTACACTTACACCTGTGTGTGTGTGTGTGTAGGGTGTGTGTGTGTGTGTGTGTGTGTGTGTGTGTGTGTAGGGTGTGTGTCTGCATCTCTGTGTGTGTGTCTGTGGGGGGATATCTGTGTGTGTGTTTGTGTGGGTGTGGGTGTGTGTCTGTGGGGGGAGGTACCTGTGTGTGTGTCTCTGTGTATGTGTGTGTGTGTGTGTGTGTGTGTGTGTGTGTGTGTACATTATAGGCTAGGATCCCCATAATATGTGGGGTTCTTTTCTTAATTTTCAATTTTTAAAAAATTAAAGTCAAATTACATTACATCCCTCCTCCATTCCCTCCCTCCAGCCACTCACACCTACTCTCCGTCAAATTACTCCTTTGTTACCCCTCTCAAGTTTATCGCCTCTTTTTCTTTATTATTGTTAAATACATACGTGTGTGTATGCATGTATGTATGTATGTAAATACCACCTGATGAGTTCATTTTTTGTTTTTCTTTTTGAGTTTAAGTCACTTCAAGTAATATCCCATCCATTTTCCTGGAAAAAAAATCTATAAAATCATTTTTCTTTACAGCTGAATAATATTCCATTTTATATATCATTCATCCATCTGTTGATGGACACCAACATTAGTTCTACTTCCTCGCTATCATAAATATAGCATCAATAAGCACAAGTATGCAGATCTCTCTGGTAGGATATGGAATGCAGTGGTTGTTTTTTGTCGGTTTGACACACACCTAGGTATATCTGGAAAGAAGGGATCTTAATTGAGAAATCCAGAAGTGCCTAACTAGCCCTACTGGCTAGTGTTCATAGTGTAGGAGGGAGAAAAATAATCACCAATATCAGCCATCTATAAACCCTGCAACCTAAAGCAGCAAACTTCCTGAAGAATATATGGTGCAATAGGAGCACAAATGTTATGGGAATGACCAACAACATTTTTACTGGAATTAAGACCCACTCCATGAGATGGAACCCATACCTGACACTGGTAAGTGGCCAGAACCTGAGGGTAATGGCCCCTTGGGGAAAACTTACTACTATTATTCTGCTAAAGGAACATAGCAATAAAGTGACTCCTAGCAACGTATTGCTAAATCCATAAATCAATGGCTCCCTCAAACCTCATCAAAGAAGTTTCTTCTTTTAGTATATGGTAACTAACACAGAGACCTACAGCTAGACGACGTATGGAGAATGAAAGACTCTGGAGCACTCAGTAGTCCTAAATGAGATATTCTTATCAAATCCCTCCCTCAAAGCTCAGGGATCTATATGGAAGGGGGTGTAGAAGGATTTGAGAGGCACAACTGGTGGATGATGCCAAGAAAATAATGTCTCCCAGACACAACAGGACTAATACACATATGAACTCACAGACTTGTGATACCTTGCATAAGACCTACACAGTTCAAACTAAAAGAGAGAAAAAGAGAAGATCTCAACATGGATCAGGGGAAATAAATACAAAACCAACCCTTAACTAAAAATCTACTTGCAATTTATGCCTATAGGAAAAGGAAAAGTCAGTTCTCGCCAGCACAATGATCCTGGATATATTAACCACACTCCAGGGCACACCCAGCAGTAGTTGGCCAACACAAAAGGGAATCCATAGTTTTGGGGAGGTTTATTTTTGGATATTTTTTATTTATTTTATTTTGTCTTTTTATTTTGTTTAGATTCTTGTTTTCTGATTTGTTTCTTTGAGAAGTGTCTTGATAGATAAGAAGTGGGAAGGACCTGGGAGGAGTTGGGAAAGAGGAAAGAATATGATAAAAAAAAAAAACATTGTATCAAAAATTATTTTTAAACATTTCCTGTAAACAAGTCTGTAGTACATTTTCTTGATTTTTGATTGACATAGGAGGGCCCAACTCACTGTGGATGGTGCCTTCCCTGGTCCTGCCTGCCTGAGCTTTATAAGAAATCAGGCTGAGCTAGCCATGGGAAGTGAGCCAGAAAGAAGCACCCCTCCATGACCTCTGCATCAGATCCTGCCTTGTTTTGAGTTCCTGTCTTGACTTCCCTGGATGATGGAGTGTGGTCCAAAAGCTGTGAGATGGAATTAACCTTTTCCTTCCCAAGTTGCTTTTGGTCCTGTTGTTTTATCACAGCATTGCAAACCCTGAGATGAGGAGTTCTTTGGTTATTTTCTCAGAAATGGAATAAATGAGTCACGTGGTAGTTAAAGCTTTACCATATTTAGGAACCTTCAAGCCAATGTCCATAATGACTGCATTAATTTGTACTGTTTCCAACATTTTCCATCATATTTCTTGGTGATAGCCATTATGATTGAGGCAACGTGGGGTGGTATCTCAAAACAGTTTTAGTTTTCATTTTCCTAATGACTAGAAATGTTGAACACTTTTAAAAATAGTTATTGGCCATTTGTGGGTTTTTTGTCTTTTGAAAAGTATCTTAATGAAAAAACAGAAAGAAAGGAAAGGGGGGGAGGGAGGAAAGAAGTAAGGAAGGAAGGAAGGAAGGATCTTCATTAAATGAGTATTTGATGAGTAGCAGTTTTGTTACCTTGGTGTCTAAGTTTTGAAATTCTTTGTAAATTCTGGACATCTGTTCCCATTGTGTGTACTGTCTCTATGCTCTGCTGTTAGTGTCTTTTGTTGCATGGGGACTTTTAAATTTTATGTAGTCCCATGTCTTGATACTTGCATGTAGTTCCTGTGCTATTGAATTCTGTTCAAAAAGTTCTTGCCTACTCTTGAGTCCTGGAGAAAATTCTCTTGTTTTTCTTTAGTAGTTGCAGCATTTCAGGTTTTAAATTGCGGTGCTTGATCCATTTCAAATTGATTTTTGTATGAAGTGAAAGATATGAATCTAATTTCATTATTTATTCTGCACATGGTTATCCAGCTTTCCTAGCACGTCTTGTTAAATACTCTATCTTCTTTTTACTGTATGCTTTTCTCACCTTTGTCAAAAATGAGATGGCAATTGCTTTGCTGTTTTGTTTCTGGACCCTCTATTCTATTCCACTGGTCTGTGTGGTGCCTCTAACAGTGAAAAATAAATATTATAAAGGTCAAGTCCTTTCTCTAGAATTGTATCATAATTCCAATAAAAACTATAGTTGGGGCTGAAGAGATGATTGAGTAGTTAAGAGTATTTGTTTCTCTTACAGAGGACCTGGGCTCAATTAACAAAACCTTCATGGTGGTTCACAGTCATCTGTAATTCCACTTCCAGGGGATCTGATATCCTCTTCTGACCTCCTCAGACACCAGGCACACACATGGTACATATATAATACATGTAAGCAAAACATTTGCACACATAAAGTAAAATAAATAAATCTAAGGTAAAACTTCATTGTAGGTTGTTTATGACTACATAAAGTATACAAAATAAATCTAAAGGTTAAATGGAATAACAAACAGGAAAGACTAGCAAAAATGTCAAATAAGATTATTAAAGAAGTGCACATTCAGGTATTACATATATAATAAATCTATAATCATTGTAAATGATTTCTGTTTCAGTAACAGCTCAGAACAAGATAAGTCCAGAAAGAGACATGGATTTACATGAGCATTTGATATACAGTAAACCTGTCATTTGAATACTGAAGGAAGTTAGAAAATTATGCAATAAACACTGATGTAATAGACACACTATATGAATTTTTCAGTCTTTTTCTCACAGTGTGTGTCAGATAAATTCTATATAAACTAAAAAAATAAATTTGAATAAAAAGATTTTATAAGAGAAAAACCATGAGTATCTAATAATAGAGGAACTTCATCTAAAGAAAAGTTTAAAAAAAAGAAACTTTAAAGACAAAGTCTTATAAAATGCTATCCCCAAAGCACAACAGACATTATTACCATTTTCATCAGAGCAACTGTGACTACTTGCAAGGGACCTTCAAGATAAGGCCTGTTACTGTTCTCTTGTAGAAGAAGAGGGTAGGGATGGTCATTAGAACCTTTCCTGAGATTCCAGCCACTCCTTCCTATACCACCCTTACAGCTGTATATAACTCTTGCTAGCTACACATGGGAAACTCACAAAACAAACACAAATAACTAGTAGAATGTTGAAAAGGTGGTAAAATTCACCAGTGAGTTAATAAACTAGAACAAATGACATACTAATTTCACCTATGAAATGTGCAGAACTGTAGAAAATGAGCAGTACTCTACTGACATTTATAATAAGTAGATGTAAAAGTGGAATATTTCTAGCAGACCATTTAGCCAAGTTCATTAATTCTGAGAAAATATGCACTCACTTATGAGAATTCATACAATGGAAGATAATCAGTATAGTATACAAATATTTGTGTAGATGGAGGAGTTTCATAGCATTATGTATAATAACAAGACAAGTGAGGAAATAACTATTAATAAAAAGAAACAACTAATGTGTATATACGTTTAATGGCATAGTGTGGTGGTTTCAATGAGAATGGCCTCCATAGGCTCATATATTTGCATGTTTAATCTTCAGTTAGTGAAGTGGGAGATGTAGCTTTGTTGAAGGAGGTGTGTCATTAGGGGTGGGCTTTAAGGTTTCAAAATCCCATACCATCTCCAATTAGGTATGTGTGAGTGTGTGTCTGCGTGTGTGTGTGTGTGTCTGCGTATGAGTGTGTGTCTGCGTGTGTGTGTGTGTGTGTCTGCGTGTGTGTGTGTCTGCGTGTGTGTGTGTGAGTGTGTGTGTGTGTGTGTGTGATTGCGTGAATGTGTGTCTGCATGTGTGTGTGTGTGTGCGTGCACACGTGAGAATGCTTATAGATCAAAATGTAGCTCTCAGCTACTGCTCCAGTGTTATGCCTGCTGCCATGCTCCGCACCATGATAATAGACTATTACCTCTCTGAAACTATAAGCAAGTCCCAAAATTAAATAATTATTTTTGTAAGAGTTGTCTTGGTCATAGTGTCTCTTCACAGCAATAGAAAAATAACTGAGATGCATAGGTTATTAAAAGTAGCTTTAAAGGAGTGCTTGATAATGTGGAAATCTTCTAAATATACAATCATAAGTAAAAAAATTACAAAGCAATATATTTAATATTATCACATTATATAAAATGTATACATGTGTGAGTCAGAATACATGTGTGTACATATGTGCATGTTATGTATGTGTGCACAAAAAGGACTGGAAGGAAAGCCCCAAAATACTAAACAACATTGTCTCTGAGTATAGGAATCATTAGTGATTCTGATTTTCTCCTTTGTGATTTTTCTGTACTCTCCACATTTTAAAAATTAACATGTGTTCATTTGTATCAGAAAAAAAGGTGCAATAAATGTTATTTTAAAAGTTGAGCTTTTTGGATTTGGCTTTTTTTTTCTGTCATGATTTTTAAAAGTCTTCACACACCCATACTCAGAGAGAGAAGCCTCAGGGCGTGTAAGTCAGCTTTCAAAATAAAGTATTCTTCATCTCATATTACATTTCTGCCCTCAGAGAAAACACATATTCTTCCCTGAATTCTACTACTCCACCACAATCTCTCTGACAATACCTCTACCCCAAGAAACAACTCCCCACAGCATTGTGGGCTGGCCTTCCACAAGCCAGCTGCACCTCTTACTCATTCTCTCCCAAAACACCTTGTCCCAAACATAACACACAGTAGCACTGATCTTCTGAGTTATGCAGTGTTTCCTCTTTTCCTCTTATTGCCTTGACTTTGTGCTCTCACCCAGTCCTGTTCCAAGACTTCGAATACCATCTCCCTTAGGAACTGTACCCACATACTAAGGCTGTGTTGTTGTTTCTACAGAGCTCCAAATCCATCTACAGACATCATTAACACTTCGTTCTTGTTATATTTCTATTTTTGTAATTCATAAAGACATAATAAACATGGTAGATTTCTTCCCAACCCTCTAAAATCCATCCCCTTTTCCCCACTCATCTACATTTGTGTCCATTTATGCTAACCATACCCTTGGATGAGTGGCTAAGAGCCACACCCGTAAAGAAAACTATCACTCTCCTAGCAGCTATCAGCTGCCATTAACTCCTTAGTTAGGGATAGGACCCAAATTTCTTCTCCAAACTGGAATATTGGTTGGCTTAACCCTGTGCATATCTTACATGTTCTGTGGCAACTGCTGAGAATTCAAATGTGCAACTACCCTGTTGTGTTCAGAAAACACTCTTCCCTATTAGTCATTAACCTATGGTTATGCCAGTCTTTCTGCTCCTTCTTTTGAAATGATCATCTCTAAGCCTTAGGGGGAAGATGGAATGATTCAGATGGCCTGCTTAGAGCACAACATTCCTGCAGTTTGACCAGTTGTGGACCTCAAATTATATATCCAAGTCTGGTGAGACAATACATTGCACAAAGTCTTTTATATACTTCTGTATTATTAGAACATAAAGGAGTTCTCAGCATTTAATGGATTCTAAAAGCCCTGTTAGTGGTAAAGTTGTGAAGTGTGTGCCTGCACAACTCAGAAAGGGAATGCACCTTTGAGCACAAACCCCATGACATCCATCTCAGGTAATTAGGTATATATTTGCTTCTCTGTAAATCTCTTCTAAAATATTGTCGTTATAAATGTAATATCAGTCAAGGCCAATTAGAGCATTCTAACCAGAGAACTTCTGATACTTCCAAGTGGCCCCTGAAATGATCAAAAATGTCTTTTTTTTTTACAGCCTCAATGAAAATTAGAAAACAGTAAAGGATTTGGATTTTTTTTAATATTCAATCTATTGGTCACTCTATGTTCTTTCTAAGAAAATGAAACAACACCAAGGGGTGAGTACAGTACTTCTCTTGTCCAAACATGAAACTTTGCCATTGGAAGATATCCTGGATGGATTTTATCATTAAGTGCCTCTGCAACTTCAGCCCATCGTGTCTGTATACAATCCTTCAGCATCCAAAAACAAATGTTCAATGGGAAAGGACAGAACAGCATCCAAAAACAAATGTTGAATGGGAAAGGACAGAAGTTCAGAAATGAACTGAAATTAAAAGAATAAACTGGTAAGCAATATGATGAGCAAAGTAATTCCTTATAATTATTATAATAAACACTTGTAAAATATACTTAAAGACTTTCCTCATTGCAAAGAAAACAGCATGAAGTTAGCACCTGGGTCTCATTAATATGCATGACAACCTGTTTCCAAGATAAACAACAGCATTCATGTAAACCATTTAATATAAAAGCCATCACACAGAGACATAAGCCATCTGATTCCTGCCGAGTTTTTAATTTAAATTTCATCCATAATTGGGCTGTTTAAGCTGAACATCAAAAAAATTAAACAATTCAGCTTACATTAATTTTAGATGGAACTGTAAGTAACATTCAGTTTGTAAGATGTAGAAAGCAGCCAACGATTCTGATTAGAGAAAAGCTTATGTCCATAGCTGACATTTAATAAACTTCTTTAGAAGCACAATATGCTGAACCACAGGGGTTAAAATAGCCAGCCAATCCTTTGCTAGTCAGGCAAACTATGAATAATCGAAATGGAGTTAAATATGACAAAATCTGTCTCCGATTCACCACTTAATACATTTTTTCTTCTGTAACAGGCTGCCTCTAGCCATCTAGCTCAGCATTGTGTTAGTGAGACTAATCATAGCAATAATAGATGTTGATTAAACAGCATGCTATTTGTCATACGTCTCCAGTTCTGCTCCATATCAAACAGAGAAGGACTTTACCTCTGAAAATTGTCTTCCCCAAGTGCTCAAGTGAAGTGGATTCCAGCTAGGTCAGGGAATGTTAGACAGTAAAAAAGAAATGGAATATTCCACAAAGAGAGAAACAAGGTTTCTCTCGCTTGCTACCTCCAGTTGTGTCTCTTATAGAAGCTAAATATTCCCTGACAGTTCAGTTCCTTACAGACAAGTCTACAAAGGTGTTAGCTTCCCACATTGTTTTAAGACCTTTTAATTCCTGCATTTCTGATTTTGGTAATCTACACATTATCTTCCCTTTCCCTATTAGATTTCTCGATTCCATTATCACCTCTTTTACTAAATATTTTGTGTGAAATTCTCACTGTTTTTGAGCTAGAAATCCTGTCATACACCTGTAACCCAAGACTCAGGAAGCTGAGGCAGGAGGATTGTGAATTTAAGGCCAACTTGGGCCGCAGAATGAAACTGTCTCAAAACAAAACAATCCCTGCAGGGCTGGGAATGTATTTCAGTGATAGATGCAAAGGGCCTTGGATTCAATCCCCAATGCCACAAAAATCTTTCAGTGCCCAACTTTTGAAGTGATTTATATTTGTAGACTTTGACTTGTACGAATTTTCTGTGTGTTAAATACTGTACTAGATCTTCACATGTATCATCTCATCAAATCCCCGCCATTTACCTTATAGTTCACTATTATTATCCCCATTTCATAGATGAGAAAATAAGCATGGAAAAGTTGAGTAATTAGCCCAAATTCATGGTAAATATAGAGTATTGAATGTGAACCCATTTCTTTGTGACTATAGTTATATGTTGAACCTCCAAGCAATGGGATATTGAACTAGATCATTTCAAAGGTTTATTACATTCATTTGTACATTTATTTCTTTATTCAGTGAATAACTACTGAGCACCTACTGTATACTACTCCCTGGATCTTGGCTCTGGTGAAACATAAGTAAAGAAATCCCCAAACTTCTCCCCTCCTTGATCTCTGATTTGAGTGTATAGAGACAAATGGCAGTAAGCCACTAAATAAGTTATTTAGTATGTTAGATGGTGTCAAGTGCTACAGAGAAAATAAAAGTACTATGGAAGGATGGGAAGTGCCTATGAGCAGATATTTTATATTATAACTTTAATTTTAATAAAACTGGTCACCCTATCTGCATTTCCCCTTTCATAGACACTGTAGGTAAAATTCTAATACAAATAGATGTTTAAAAGTCATTCTATAGACCATCAAATTTCTTAAATATTGGGCTGGAGAGATAACTCTGTGCTTAAGAACACTAGCTGGTCTTCCAGAGGTCCTGAGTTCAATTCCCAGCAACACATGGTGGCTCACAACCATCTGCAGTGGGATCTGGTGCCCTCTTCTGACCTGTAAGGATACATGCAGGCAGAACACTGTATGCATAACAAATAAATAGTAAATGTAAATCCTTAACAACTTCTTAAATATTGACTAGAACCTTCTACAGTAAATATTCTCTTAACCAGTTCTCCACAAGCAACTCATCAGATTAACAAAGCTTTACACTTTATGTAGAAAACCTAACGACTAATTCATGAGGCTCACCAAACCATTTTTTTAGTATACTGATCCCCTTTTCCCAAGTGCTATAACTCCCATCCATAGTACTTTCAGCTTATCAAAGATCAGTTCAGTGTGCTCAAAGACCTCTTTTGATAAAACAAAACAAAAACAAATAGGAGCTGGAGAGATGACTTCGTGGTTAAAAGTACTTGCTGCTCTTGCAGAAGACCTATGTTCAGTACTCATCAATCACAAGTATTTGTAACTACAGCTATTTTTTTGAAACATAATTTTTATATATTTTATTTAAATTAGAAACAATTTTATTTTACATATCAATCCCAGTTCCCTCTCCCTCCCACTCTCCCAAGCCTCCTATGGACCCCCCCATCCCAAGCCCCATATACTCTGCAGGTAGTGTGAGACCTTCCATGAGGGATCATCAATGTATGTCAAGTCATTTGGGGCAGGGCCTAGTAACTACAGTTTTATGGGATCTGACACCCTTGTCTGGCTTCTTTAGGCACAAGGAACACATGTGGGACACATACATAAACAGATACAAGATATCCACACACATAAATAAGAATAAATTAATCACGTTAAAATACTAATAAGTCAAAAGTAAAGCCCAATTCAGCCTATTTCATTTGCTATTTCTCTGTGTAGTTTAATAAAATTTTATGGAAATAGACTATGTATGTGAAAAGAGTTATTTCTAAAATTTGGTAAGTCTAGTTAAAGTGGAATCATATTTTTAAAAATGATGTCCAATTAATTTGAGATGAGACAACTGTAAAAATTAAGAAGAAAATTATTACTTGTTACCTTGCAATTATCTTTAAGACATCACTGGATTTAAAAGATAGTGCTATGGAAATCAGAGACAATGCATTACAGATGTGTCTTCTACAAAAAAAGAGTCTATGGAACACTAGTCAAGGGACATCCTCAAAAGAAAGGTCATGGTAAGTCCTAAATCACAGGATTAATGAGTAACTGAACATTTATGTATTCAGAAAATAATTTTAAGTAATACTTTTAGATTTCTTTCATTTATGTTTCTATGCATGTGTGTGTATGTGCGTTTATAGATGTGGAGAACAGAAGAGAATATTGAATCTTGTCACATGAAAGGAATTACAGGTATTTATACATGGTATATTAGTCACTATTCTATTGCTGTCAAGAGATAGTATGACCAAGACAACTCTTATAATGAAAAAAATTTAAGCGGGATGACTTATAGTTTTAGGGGGTTCGTCCATTATCATCATGGCAGAGAGGATGGCCATAGGCATGGCAGGCAGGGGGCTGAGAAACTTAGATCCTGATTAGCAGCCATCAGGCAGAGACAAGCATGGACTTTTAAAACTTCAAAGCCCAGGGCCAGTGACATACCTCCCCCAACAAGGACACACCTCCTAATCCTTTCCAAACAGTTCCAACAACTGAGGACTATGCAAGTAAATATGTGAATCTATGGGGTCCATTCTTATTCAGACCATCACACATGATTGCTGGGAGCCAAACCTCAGACCTCCTTATTATGCAACACACACACACACACACACACACACACACACACACACACACACACACATATATATATATATATATATATATCCAAGTCCATTTAAATGAAAGCAAACATTTATAGACAATATTTGGGAATTTAGACCTCCTTATTATGCAACACACACACACACACACACACACACACACACACACACACACACACACATATATATATATATATATATATATATATATATATATATATCCAAGTCCATTTAAATGAAAGCAAACATTTATAGACAATATTTGGGAATTTGGGCATCGTTCTTTCCAAACTACTTCCTGCTGGTAAGGGGTGCTGTCATGGGGGATTCTAAGAAGATTCAGAAATCCTGGCTGTAGTCTGTAAGGCTGCTTTGTCCAGCTGTTTTGAATGTAGGATCACCTGGTACTCCCAACAAACACTCTTAAATGATAAACTGTCTCTCCAGATATCTTAGTTAGGGTTTCTGTTACTATAGCAACACATCATGGCCAAAAAGCAGAAAGCGTTGAGGAGAAAAAAGGTTTATTTGGCTTACATTTCCAGATCGTAGTCCATCATTGGAGGAAGTCAGAACAGGATCTCAAGCAGGACAGAAGCCTGGAGGCAGGAGCTGATGTAGAGGACATGGAAGGGTGTAAAAGGAGGGCTGCTGATTACTGGCCTGTTTGACATGGCTTGCTCAGCCTACTTTCTCATAGAAGCCAGGCAGGACAAGCAGCCCAGGGATGGCACCACCCACAATAAGCTGGGCTCTCCGATCATCTGTCACTAATTAAGAAAATGACTTGTAGCTGTATCTTACAAAAGTATTTTCTCATTTGAGGGTCCTTACATTCAGATGACTCTAGCATGTGTCAAGTTGCACTAAAACCAACCAGGATACCAGCCTAATAAAACGTATTTTTAAAATGCACATGAATCATTTATTACTTAGCTTAACCTGCTTTTTTTCTAATTAACTAAGTAGAAATAACCATGACATGACTTTTACATACATACCTTCCAAACACTCTCAGGAGCTATGAATAGCAATATGAATAGTAATATGCCAAGGAGTGTATTGTATCTGAAAACAACTAAATACGACTGTAATAATCAACATGTCCAACAGTCATGGATTAGTATGATTGCTTGATAGTTTATATCAATTGTCCTTTTGTCATTTTACTAGCACATGCTTTCATTTTTATTTTAATTTTAAATTTTTTCATTTATGTTATATTCTTTCCCTTCCCACAATTCCTCTAAAATGCCCCTACCCCATCGAGCTTTAATAAGGATCAGGAGAAACAAATAGGCCAAATAGATGTTTATTCAGGGAGAAATAACTTACAACATAGACAGATGAACACCAGCAGGTTCCTGGTCCAAAGGATGCCTCTGGATGCTCTCCTGTCCCTGTGCTGCAAGCAACAGCGCTCCAAGGGCCCCTCTCCTCACACTTAATTCCCCCAGCCTACCCCTGTCTCCACCCCCCAATGGGCGTGGTCAGTGCCACGGGTGCGGACAAAGTGAATATCTCACTACACCACCCTACTCACACAACTTCATAGACTTCCCCCCCAAAAAAATATACAAAACCCAAAATAAGCACACACAAAAAATAGGGAAAAATACATTTTGCATTAGCAATTATTACATAATGGGAGAAAAATTATGTCCTAACTACACATCAAATGCTGCCAAATAAAATCTCCAAACCAGGAATGGGATACAACTGTTTTTGAGGTGGCCAAAAGGGTCCCATAGACCCATCCCTAAACATTGCTATCTATTGTCAATGCTATTATACAATACAACATAGGAAAACTGAGCCAGTACTCGAATAGAAGTTTCACCAACTACTGACTAACATTCACAGCACTGGAAGGTATAATACATGCTACTGAAGGAGAAAAGCAATCATCAGTCTCATTCATCTACAAACCCTGTGAACCACAATAGTGATTTGCCTGCAAGATACACAGTACTAAAGTGACACAAATGTTAAAGGAATAACCAATCACCTTTATATTGGATTGGCAACCCCATGCTATGAGATAAAACCCATACCTGGGGCTATTAATGACATCAAGAACCTGAGATTGATAGGTCATAGGCACTATGAGAAAACCCAATCATTGTCACGAGTGTTTCTGCTTGAATGATAAATGAAATAGCCATTCTTCCACAACACAACTTAAAACATGTGTTTAGCAGACAAAGTCCCAGCACTGAGAAGGGGAAGTGAACACAAGATACTACTCTTAACCAAGAAGCTGTTTGCAATTGATGCCTGCAGGGAAAGGGAAAGTCAGCTTTCTCCGATAGGGGTATCGGTTGATATACTCCAGGGCAGGCCGCATGACCATGCATAGTTGGCCGGCACAAAACAAACTCCTTGAGTTTGTGTGACCTGTTTTTTCATTTTAGCTTGGTTTGGTACTTGGTCATACTTAGCTTTTGTTTGTCTATTTGTTTGTTTGTTTTGATTTTCTTTTCTTGAAAGAGAAAGAACATGAAGTTGTGTGTATGTAGAGGATCTGGGAGGAATTGAAGAAAGGAATAAAATGTAATCAAGATATAATGCATGAAAACTTTTTTAATTAAATTAAAAAAATTTTTAATTAAATTAAAAAAATGAAACAATGGAATCTTGTAATTTGCTGGCAAATGGATAGAACTAGAAGAAACCATCCTGAGTGAGGTAACCCAGTCACAAAAAGACAACACGGTATGTACTCACTCATATGTGGATTTTAGACATAGAGCAAAGGATTACTAGCTTACAATCCATACCACCAGAAAAGCTAGGAAACAAGGAGGGCCCTCAGAGAGACACACATGGTCCCCTGGAGAAGGGGAAAGAAACAAGATCTCCCAAGTAAATTGGGAGTATAGGGGGGGAGTTAGGGAGAAGAGGAAGGCAGAGGTGGGCATGAGGGAGCAGGAAGATTGAGTCAGGGAAAGAACAGAGGAGAGCAAGAAAGGAGATACCATAATAGAGAGAGAAATTCTAAGTTTAAAGAGAAATCTGGCACTAGGGAAATGTCCAGAGATCTACAAGGATGATTCCAACTAACAATCTAAGCAATACTGGAGATGCTACCTTAAATGCCTTTCTCATAGTGAAATTGATGACTACCTTATATGCCATCCTAGAACCTTCATCTAGTAGCTGATGGAAGCAGAAGCAGACACCCACAGCTAAGCACTGAGCCAAACTCCTGGAATCCAGTTGCAGACAGGGAGGAGTGATGAGCAAAGGGGACAAGACCAGGCTATGGAAACTCATAGAAACTGCTGACCTGAACACAGGGGAGCTTGTGGACTCCAGTCTGATAGCTGGGAAACCAGCATAGGACAGACCCAGATTCCCTGAATGTGGTGTTAGTTGAGAGGACTGGGCAGTCTATGGGGCTTCTGGTAGTAGATCAGTATTTATCCCCAGTATACAAATGGACCTTGGGGTCCCGTTCCACATGGGGAGATACTCCCTCAGCCTAGACACATGGGGGAAGACCTAGGCACTGCTCCAAATGAAATGACAGACTTTGACGATTCCCCATGTAAGGCCTCACCCTCCCTGGGGAGCAAAAAGAGGATGGGGGTTGGTGAGGGGAACAGGGGAGGAGAAGGGAGGGTGAACTGGGATTGATATGTAAAATAAGCTTGTTTCTAATTGAATTAAAAATTATATAATAAAAAATAAAATAAATTAAGTTTTGTTAAGTGTTTAGCAGATTCTAGGAAGAGTCAAGTCCTATCCATTTCATGCTCCAAGTTAATCTAAAAAGATTGTGTGAAGTAGTGTCTAATAAATGAACCCTTTTTAAATTTAAAAAACAGGTGTTTAGCAGGTTCTAGGAAGAGTGAAGTCGTATCCATTTCACGGTCCAGGTTAATCTGAAAAGACTGTGTGAAGTAATGTCTGGGAAAAGCACGGAAAGAAAAGTATGATTTCACAGATGGAAATGTTGTGAACAGCTAGTCAAGAGAAGCAGATGGGGAAATACTTCAACGATCAGTGTGGAACGAGGACAACTAAGCACAAGCTTAAATTCTGAAATTAATTGTTCAGAGAGTATGAATGCAGCTCATCTAGGGCACAGCTCAACAACTTGGGCACAAACTTCCAGACTAGATAGTGGTCATACCATGAAAAATCACCAAGACACAGAATCAGTACTTAGTTCTTCAGGCAGTAATTAAACAGAAAAGCTTTTCGAGTGGGATTGTAATGTCCTTTTTGATATAGTTTAAAAGTATATAGATGCCGTGTCCTTAATTCCTATCTTGTTACAAGCCAAGTTAGTACTGACATTACACAGGTTATATCTGACCACAAAAGCATATTTTATCATGTCACTGTTTTATCTACTCCTTCGTTACCATATCCCCTACATGAAAGTCCCTCTTCTTTTAAGTTTGGTACTTACGTCTGCTAGTCTGGCACTTTTGAAACAGTTGAGGTAGTAATTAGATGTTCATATGACTACCAGAACTCAATTCTTTATCTCTACCAATTCCTACATCATCTTGGCCTAGATACTTAACAGTACTCTATACATATAACTCTGAAGTAGTAGCACAATACAGTAATGGGGTGTGCTGTATAGTTAAATAAATCTACCTGTCTCGGGGCTAGTGATATGGCTTAGTGAATAAATGTACATGCCAACCAGTGATTCAAGATGGACAAACTGAGTTCTGTCCCCACAGTCTACACAAAGATAGGAGAGAACCAATACTATAATGCTGTCCTCTGACCTCCACACATGATCCATGACATGCATGCACAAACACACACCATACACAATACAATAATAATAATGATGATGGTGGTGATTTCTTCATTTTAAGTCTGTAGTTGGGGCCAAGAGGCCTTAAAAACCAATTTGTGGTGTAATCATAGATGATTCTGGAGCTCAGTAGAAAGAGCCCCCACAGCCTCAGCAAAAAAAATAACCTCTCTGAGCCTACTTATCCATCTGTAAAGTGACACCAACAAAAACACTCAAAGCATAAGGTGTTTCAGGTATCACATGACAATGTTCTTAGAACACAGTAAGTTCTTAATAAAAAGTTGTTCTTGCTATATGTGTACTCATAGATACTGATGTCTTTTTCCAGACTAACAATAAACTAAAAATAACCTAATTCTAACACTGTTTTTATGAGTAAATACTTTTCAAAATTTGTAGAATAGAGAAAGTCTTTTAAAACAATTTCTGAGACACCTGTCATTCATTTATTCATGAACAGAACGAACAAAAATTTCCTTCTATCCTGACATGCTTCAGGCACCACAAAGAATATATTTTGCTTGTGTATCTTTGGCAAGCTCACTGTCTGTGATTTATTAGTGTCACAGGAGTGTCTGAAATATTTTGGTTTCTATCTCAGTTGAAAGAAATATTGTCATCTTTCCAGTGCAAAACATTAAATGCATTCTAATAGTTCTTTACAAAAACTCTGTTCTGACTAGAATTAGCATTTCCATTAGTAACCATCAGAGGTACTCTACTTGGCTAAAACAAATGTATTTTATCAACTACATAATTTTATGCTGGAGCCTTAATGCAATTTCATCTTCAAAACCTATTCCAGGACTGCAACATACACATGTCTGGGCTGCTGAGGACTCAACAAAACTGTTTGTTCACTCCTACAGATCTTTCCTTCTCACTAAGTACTCTATAATATTGCCAGAGCCATATAAAGATGGAGGTGGAGTAAGACAACCCAATGATAGTCTATCCATAAATACTACAATCAATGATGTCCTCATAACCACTGATGAAAGCAGAGGAGAACATAGATCCTAATTTTAGTAAAAATAATGAGAAAAGATGCATTGAAGAAGAAAGGGAGAACAAATAACCCACATCTCTCCTGCCTAGGAAAAGGAAAGAAAAAGTAGACCTCAGCACCAGGCCCACCATGATGACATGCAAACATTGGGAAGAACCTCCCAGGCTCTGGTATCAGGCCAACACCCAAAGATGGAGCTTCTGGGCCCACCCGAGAACCAGAAAGACAGGAAACCTCAGGCAGACAGACTCTGTGGCCTTATCTTCTGTAATCTACAATCTAAACTACAAGATGAGAGTCAGTTTTGGCTCCAAGGAATTAGCTCCACCAACTATCATACAACTTGAACAGCACAGTGCAGAGATAACTTACATCCATAACATCCATAATGGAAAAAAGGCTAGAGTGGGCTTACATTAGAACTCAGCCTAATTCCATAACACAGAGATTATACATGAAGAAGAACCCAATGGTCCTTGTCATCCAGTCACTTCCCATAGATAGAGCCTCTGAAGAAGACCCAGTACCAGACAGAGACCCACAGCCACAGTAGAACAAACTGGTACATAGAGTTCAATCAGCCCTAGCCAGCTACAACTTCACCAGGCCACAAATAGACCAAATAGATCATAGCAGCAGATAAACCATAGCAACATAGGTCTTGGCCATGCCCTTGAGTTTCATTATTTGAGTGGACTATGGACCATGTGCCCATGAATGACTGTTAAAAAAAAAACTGAAGTAGCTATGGCACTGCCAACTCCACCATTCTCATAAGTCTATAGAATACAACATGGAGAAATTGTCTGTCTGAGGAAGGAAGGGGAAGGCAGCAAATCCTTTTCTTTAGAGTCATGTGTATACTCTTTACAGTAAGATCAAGTTTTAGGCAGACTCCCATGCTGTCCAAATAGTAGATTATTCAGAATGGATCAGACATCTAGGCCACACTAATGTCAAGTAAAGGCTCTTGGACCTACTGAAAACAGATTACCTTTTTTAGGCATCCTGAACAACACAGTGACAGATTTTTAGCAAATTTGATTATGAGGTATCCTCTAGTGATGAAACAGACATAACATATGGACAAAGGACTATAGTACTCCAGACTTAGGTCATCATCTAGTGGTCTTAGACAATAAACAACCAGGTTAGAATATCTAGAATGACAGGCACAAAACTTAGTTTACAAAAACTGGAAGAAATGGTTAGTTAGTTCTTCAGTTTTCAATTGTCATCATATACCAACAAACAGCAGAAACTTTCAGGAAACCATGGCCTCATCTAAAGAACAAAATAGGGTACCCAGAGACTGGAGATCTTGTGCTGATCATTGTGTTGGACTGACCCATGATGATATCTGTCAATTACAATTTTTTGTGGGGGTTCAAAGCAGGGTTTTTCTATGTACTCCTGAGTATTCTAAAATTCATTCTGTAGACAAGACTGGCCTCAAATTCAGAATTCATCTGTCGCTGCCTCTCAAGTTCTGGAGTCAAACGTATGTACCACCACCACAAGAAATATTTTTAGCTGGCTTTTGGGAACCTGTTTCCCATGCTAGATTATCTTGCCCAGCTTTGAACGGGGTGGAGTTCAGTCCTACCTCAATTGGTTGTATCATGCTTTGTTCAAGCCCATGGGAGGCCTGCCCCTTTCTGAGTGGAAAGCAAGAAAGAGTGAATGGGGAGGGGGTAGATGGGAAAGGGGAAGGGATAGGAGGAAAGGAGGGAGAGGAAACTGTGGTAGTATATAAAATAAATTTTTAATGTTAATTAAATAACATTTTAAAAATTTAAAATAAATAACTACAGAGATATGTTATAGAGAGATATCTTAGTCAATTAAGTGAACTGTCCCACAAGCATGAAGGCCCTAGTTTAGTCCACAGAACAAGGTATAAAAATGTTTAGTCAGATGGCATATACTTCTAATTACAGGGCCTAGGGATGATCTCTAAAGCTTACTGCTCAGCCAATCTGGCTACTCAGCAAGCTCCAGGCCAAAGAGTTATTTAAAAAAAATAAACAAGGTTGGGGGCTGGAAAAATGGCTTAGCAGTTAGGTTAGTTGTTCTCACAAATCTCATGAGAGGAGCTTCCTTTCACAATAGATGGTGGTTTGCATAGATACCCATAACTGTTCGAGGTGCAGAGAATAGGAGCCCACAGTATGTCCACCTCTAATTGGAACATATTTACTGGACCTCCTCCTCCCAAGGCTCAGAGATCATTTAAGAAGAAGGGAGTGGAAATATGGCAAGAGACAGAAGCAGTAAATGACTATAAGGAAACATTGTCCTCTGGACACAGCAGGGCAGCTGCACATATGAGTCACAGTGGTAGTGACAGCATGCACAAGATCTGTGCAAGCTCAAGCCAGGCCATATTCTAACGTGAAGAGGGAACATGGGCATGAAGTCTCAGCTCTAGCTGAGAAGCTATGAGAAATTGATAGCTCCACAGAGAAAAAGTATCAGTTTTCTTTAAGGGTACAATTTTTAGTAGGTCTGACATGCCCCAATGAATGTGCATATACTTAAGAATACACATACATAACTAATGGAATTTAATGGGATTTTTAAAAATTAAGACCCATAGTTGGGTGAGCATAAAATGGGGGGGGGGGCGGGTCTTGGAGAAGATGGAGGAGGGATGAATTGTTCAAAATATATATGAAATTCTCAAAATTAATAAAAATATTTTAAAAATAAATTGGACTAGTCTTACAGCAGACATGAATTCTGATCCCATAACCCATGCAGGTGACTCATGGATGACTCTAAATTCAGTTCCATGGGATCTGATGCCCTCTTCTGGACTCCAAGGGCAACTGCAATCAAATATAAACATTCCCACACAGGGACACAATATGCAAATCATTAAAAATGAATTTTCTAGGGCTGAAAAAATAGCTCTGCTAAGAGTAATGAATTTTCTTCTATGGGGCCAAGAGTTGAATCCCAGCACCCATGTGGCAGCTCATAACTGTCTGTAAACCCATTTCCAGGGGACCAAGCAATATCTTTTATCCTCCATAAGCATCGGGCATGCATATGGTATGCAGATATGCATGCAGATAAAACACCCATACACCTAAAATGAAATAAATGAAAACTATTTTGACCTCTTTTTCTCAAGTGTGTGTGTGTTCCTAAACATATAGATAGAACTTACTTAGTCCATATAATGTTTCTGCATGTATGTGATAAAATTAACCTTAAAGTAAAAATAATATGGCACCAGACCGCCTGAAACAGAGTACAAGCTGATCCTACATTCCAAACAGCTGGACAAAACAGCCCTGCAGACTACAGCTAGGATATCTGAATCTTCTTCGAATCCTCCATGACAGCGCCCCTTACCAGCAGGAAGTAGTTTGGAAAGAACGACGCCCAAATTCCCAAATATTGTGTATAAATGTTTGTTTTCATTTAATTGGACTTTGTTATATAAAATTAAATAAAAATAAATAAATAAAAAATAATAATATGGCACCATTAAGCCTAGATATCACACTAGTGAGATAATCATCCATGCCTCTCAGACTGTAAATTCTTGTTACTTATAACTTAAAATATTCCTGGCACTTTTGTGGGTACAGAATTTTGACCTAGTGTTCCTGTATCTATATCTTGCCTTTCATGATTCCAGCAAGACAAGTTCATCTCTCTCTACCAGGAATATGGGTATAAGAAGGTAAGATACAGGAAAGGTTGATCAGTGAATGGAAAATGTATGTCCTTATGAGTTTCAGATACTTGTTTCTGAATAACAACTCCATCATTTGCTTGCCATATGTTGTACAAAAACACCACCTCTGGAGGGCTCAAATTTTTTCACCTGAGAAATAGGATAATAGCAGTGCCTACCTCAAGGGCTTGTTGCGAAGACTGAACTTTTAAAAAGAATAAAATGAGTGCATAGCACATAATACAAAGAAAGTACTGCATAAACATTAGTGTCTAAATTAATTATTGATAATTAATGACTTAATGACTTAAAATATCATATGGGAAACAAAAATCTTAATCAAAACACTCCTTCTGTGAAGTTACTGTAATATTAGGCACCATACAAGGGGTTGTTTTGCTGCTTGTATAAAAAGTATCTATGTATTTGTATGGTTTTTTGTTCTTAAAACAAAAAAAGAATAATGTTGGCATTAAAAAGATGAGGATGGGGCTGGATAGGTGACCCAGCAGTTAAGAGCACATACTGCACTTGTAGAGGAACCAAGTTCAGCTCCAAGTACCCATGTAGTACATCTCACAACTACCTGTAAAGTCCACTACAGAGGATTCAAAGCCCTCTTTTTTTTTAATTCTACAGCATTTGTGTGCACATGAACTCACACAAACACACAGAGATACACAATTTAAAATTAAAGATTTTTTTAAAGATGGGTATGAATTATAGCTTGCCAGTAAAATTTTTTCTCAATTCTCCTCCACTCCTATATAACCTGTCATTCTCTTAGGCCATTTTAAAATCAAAACAACAGGAATCGCATATGGATTGCCCATTTTGTGATTATCGGACTCTCTCCTACCTGAAAAACGTCCTTTCCTAGGCTATCATAAATGCCCTTCCTGGAGAGTGAGATCAACAACTAACTTATCCATGGAGCCCTCAACTAATGCCTGTTGAGAACGGGATCAAACACCGACACATGAACACTGAGTCGAACTGGAACCCAGATGCAGATGGAGAGGACAGGACCATGTGGCAGAAACACATAGAGACAGCTTACCTGAACAAGGAGGAGCTAACGGCCACTAGACTGATAGCTGGGAAGCCAGCATGGGACTGACTCAGGACCCCCTGAATATGGGTCTCAGCCAGAAGGACTGAGCAGTCTAAGAGACCTCTGACAGTTGAGCCAGGATGTATCCTTGGTGCACAAAAGGACTTTGCGAACATATCCCCCATGGAGGGATAACTGCCTCAATCTAGAGACAGGAGAGAAGCCCTAGTCCCTACTTCACAGGACCTGTCAGATCTACATGACCCCAACTGGATGGCATTCCCCTACATGTGGAATTGGGGTGGGGGGATGGGAGGGGAGGGTGTTTAGAGTGCATGTGAGAGGGCAGAGATGGTAAAAGGGAGGGAAGGAGGGAGGGCTGGGGGGGAGGGAGAGGGAACTGGGATCAACATGTAAAATAATAAATTAAATTTTAAAAAAATGTTTTGACTCCAAAATTTAAGTTGAAGGACAAGTTACTGGGGAAAAGGATTTCTATTTTTGTTTCCACAGAAAATGAAAAGATGTGGATTCCTTCCAGACTAATGTGGTTTGATCACGCCAGACCGCCTGAAACAGAGTACAAGGTGATCCTACATTCAAAACAGCTGGACAAAGCAGCCCTACAGACTACAGCCAGGATATCTGAATCTTCTTCGAATCCCCTATGACAGCGCCCCTTACCAGCAGGAAGTAGTTTGGAAAGAACGATGCCCAAATTCCCAAATATTGTGTATAAATGTTTGTTTTCATTTAATTGGACTTTGTTATATAAAGTTAAATAAAAAAAAAGAGAAAAGAAAGAAAGAAAAAGTCCTTTCCTTCTCAGAGAATAAAAACTAAATGTAGATGGCATATACAGAACTGGTTTGTGGCTGGATTTTGTTCCTTTTTACTGTCTTTCAATATTCCATCTTCTCCCAGTCTACACTCACTCGTCTCAATTTCACACAAAAGATTATCCTTTAAAGATAAACAGTAATTGGATTGTATTCAAACAATTCATTCTGGTTCTGTTGCCTACAGTAATAGTCACAAATAACCATTAAACAAATGTTTAGGCAAATGTTGACCACTTAATATTGACTCAAATTGCCCAAATATTTATTACCTACTTTTATACATTTGAACAATGTTTAACTAGACAACTGGAGAAGAATATTTCAGGGAAATAATTAGGGATGACAAAATAAGCTCAAAGAGTCCAGTGATATTCAGCAAGGAAGCAGAAGGCCTATGTACAATTCATCTGTTCCATGCTACTTTTCAGCAAAGCACAGATAATTCATTTAATTATACAAGTTGTGGATGCTTTGAAGACAGCTATTTAAAGAAACCATTTCATTGTTGGGCTGGAGAAAGAGTTCAGTACTTAAGAGCATGTACTGTTCTTACAGAAGATCTGAGATAAGTTTCCAAAACCCACATCAGACAGCTTACAACTGCCTGTAACTATGGCTGCAGGAGATCTGACACACTATTTTTGCATGCCCATACCTGCACACAGACATGTATACATACATATAATTAGTCAATGAATAATTAATCTTAAAAAAGAAATATTTTCTCTAATTTTCTACAATATGAGACCATGAGGGGATCATTTCATAGGGTAAATCTAATACCTTCTTTCTAAAAAAATAATTAAATGTTTTAGTCTTAATTCATATTTTTCCATACCTAAATATAAAACTGCAAATAAGATTTGAGGAAAATAAGTATAGTGAAAGCTTTAATGTCAGCACTCAGAATGCATAGGCAGGTAGATTTCTGTGAATTTGACATCAACTTTATTTGCATAGAGTATAATCAGTTGCCATCAACCAGATTTGATATAGGTTCTAGGAAAACTATAACTCATAGTCCTTATTATATAGTCCATACTCCCACATTTCCCAAGCAAAAGCTATTAAATATGATGATTTAGTCTTTTCTGTATTTGATAGTATCTTTCCAATTAGTGGAACAGCTTCTATTATGCTGCATCATACATTTTGCAAAATTATGATACAATGTAGTGATGCCAATTATTCTTCGTTGAAGTTTCCCAGTGCTTTAGTACTTTTGGAAATGTTCTGGATTGTTTTGTTGTTTTCTTCCTCACTTAACAGAAGTATGAATTTCCCTTTTCAGTTATCAGCTTACCTTTTGGCAAGTACTTCTAATTTTCTCTTAGCCTTCATTCATTCACAAACATGTCAATCATGTTAAAGACACCACATTAGGGAGTAGAGATACGACAATGAGTTGCAATCTCTGACATCTTGGAGTTCAAAATGCACTTGCAAAAGAGCAAAGAAGTGATTAAAACATAGTATTGTGTGTACTGTAATAAAAGTGAACAAGAGAAATTGTAGATGTATGTAAGAGGAGCTACTTAATCCATATAAGTAACAGGCAAGTAGAAGGCATCAGGGAAATATCCCTGGATGATATTATTAATTAAATACATTTTGAAGGATATGAAGGAATTACCCAAAATGTAAAGTTAAGGAAAATTTCATAAGCTCTATGGCAGCATGTGTATATATAATAAACTATAAAAACATGATGTAATGTGATCTTCAATGGTAATGGCAACTTATATGGAGAAGAGGAAAGTAGTTAGAGAGGATGTGAGGGACATATTTAACACAACTTAAGTGATTCTTTGAAGGCAATAATAATAGAAATCAATCAACTTGAGACACAGAGTAAACAAAGAAATCACTGAACAAGAAACAATGTAAATAAGGAGCAAATATAAAAGACAAGATGCCAATTTTGTCTCTGAAAATCTTAGCTTTATAGTGAATATTTTCAGCAGGCAATTGATAAAAGGAATCTGGTGCACAAATAAGAGAAAAGGCACACTTGTGATCTGTTTTAGTCTGAAAACCAGAGAAATTATTTAATCTATGCATAAAATAATGAAGATTAGTTCTGACATAAGCTATAACAAGATTCAATATGAATATGAGCTTTGATGTCTAATCAGCATCTCAAACATAACACTTACAAAATGTGCCTATCAGTTTCCACTCACACACCAATACAATTGCCTTTCAGTCTCCTACCTTGGTTAAGATGGTAAATGTCACCTACATAACTGTTAAACCAAAAACTCAGAAATTACTTTAAATCCCTCTTTCCCCTCATTTTGCTACCTACCATACTTCCAGATCTTAACAGTTCTTCTACCAAAATAGCCTATATTAATTTACTTCTCTCCCTTTCTCCCTCCTTAGTCTGAAAACACCATCATAAACCTAATGCACTGCAAGAACATCTGCCTTGCCGCACTACTTCTACCCCAACCAAACAAGCCAAACTTCATTCCCTCTAAGAATTCTCACACTTGGTAGTCCTTCCAATTGGAAGCTGGTGTTGTTTTAATATTCAACTCATATGTCAAATTCTGGGGAAGGCCTTCCCTGATTACCTAAGTCGTCTTGGCCTGGCTCATCACACACACTCACTAGTTAGTCTACCATAAAATAATACCTTATTTTACTCATTTCCTTTGTAAGTTCATGAAAATCATCCAACCTCTTTTTCTAAGAAATCAGCCTGTATGTTGCATTATGAGCTACACATTTCACATACATCCTTACCAAATAGACTAGAACTAAGCCAGAGATTTTTATCTATTTTGCTTATCTTTAGCATCAAATACCTACTCAATAAATGTGTTCAATATGAAATTGTTTACTCATAGGCCAAATCTTGATTCTCAATTGCCAACATTTTTATTGTACTAAATTATTTTCTATGCATATATCATGAAATTACAAAGAAATAAAACTGACTTTTTATATGGATCATACATTATTCTAGCTGACATATATATGGTGAATATACATATATTCAAAACAGTCACTTTGTAAAAATAGATTTTTCAGGAATTAATAATATGCTCTTTGATGTATTAAGAATGTTAATCTATCTGAATAATGATTTAAAAGAAAACTTTGTACTTTCTTATATTTTTCGCAATAAAGGTCATAAAAATTCAGACATATCACTTAGATGCTCAACAACTTTCCTTTGAAAATTTTACTCCTGCCTAAAGGGATCATCAAAATGGAATTGTCCCTGACTTTGGGGCATCCTGGACTATAACTATTTTAGTGATAGACATCATCTTACTTACAAATCTTATCCTTTGGCTACTACCATGCAAGTAAGCACAGGGACAGAATTCACAAGGACTCTGCTGTCTCTTGCCTCATATAAATAATCAACAGATCAAATGCCATACCTGCAAAAAAAAATCTAATCAAACTTCCCTCAGTTACTTGCATTATTTTGCTATTCCTGGAGATCTCTCCAGACACATAGGACTCCAGAAACTACCCTCAAATGCTTCCAGGTACCTAGGGCCCTGATGAATTATGCTTCTCAATCACCATTGTATTCAATCAGGAGACAACACATCTAAGAAATTCAAGTCTTCTTGCTGCTGTTTGTATCCATAGTTTTTGTCAGAGTGGGTGGGAAATTGGGCTCTGGCCTAAGAGGCATTAATGAAGTAAGAAGTTTAAATCTCACTTGAGTGACATACTAACACTTTGTTCAGAGGTTTTCCTATTACTAAATCTATTCTCAGAGAAGTTGCTGCCCAATCCCACAAATCCTACAAAATCAATCCTACAAAAGTCATCAGAGCTTTAACAATGAAAATCTTACCCAGGGAAGATAATATCAATTGTTATACTAAATGATACAGTCTTTTCATAGCAGGGCCAAAGAACTGCCTTTAAAATAAATGAGTCATATTGTGTGCATGGTGATTTCATAGCATATTTACCTCATTGGGTAAAAATTTTCCCTACAAGAATTATATCCAAATAAACTCTATTCCCTACATAAGGAAAATCATCTCTGTAGTCAGAAATGCTCTGGAGTGAGATCAATTATACATGTTGTTTGCTACAAACTCAATGGTAAGAAAAGAGAGGATGTGAGGACTTCTACTTGCCCTCTTTGGGATCTCCTAGCTGGGGGACTGCAGGCAGATCAACTCACCCCCAGAGGACAAAGCAATCCAGAGTCCGCTGACATCACTGTGCTAGACCCACCCTCACTCAGGGAAGAGGTGAGCATGGGCCTGACATTCACTTGCCCTCTTTGTGATCTCCTAGCCTGGGGACTGCGGGCAGGTAGACTCATCCTGGGTAGATCAAACCATCCAGAGCCTGCTGATATCACTGTGCTAGTCCTGCCTCTCACCAGGAGAGGGAGTGTCTCAGACCTGCCTGCACCCATCCTGAGACCTATCTGTGTATGAGACCTGCTTGCACCCACCAGAAGAGAATCTTGGACTCATACCCACCAGGAGAGGAAGAGACCCCACCTGCATACACTGGAAGAAGAGATGGGAAGACGACAATATAAGAGCACATTCAACAACAGAAAAACCAATATAATGCCACCAGAGTCTAGGGACTCTACACCAGCAAGACCTGAACATCCAACACAGATGAAGCAGAAGAAAATGACCTTAAAAATGACTTCATAAAGATGATAGAGACCCTAAAAGAGGAAATGAGAAAATCCTTTAAAGAAATGGAAGAAAAGAGAAACCAAATATTGCAAGAAACATTTTGAACAGTGCAAGGATAGAAAGCAGAAATAGAGACAATAAAAAAAGAAAGAAAAAACCCACAGTCTGAAGGAATGCTGGAATCAGAAAAGCTGGGTAAATGACCAGGAACTATAGATACAAGCATAACCAACAGAATACAGAAAATGAAAGAGAGAATCTCAAACGTTGAAGATACACTAGGAGAAATAGATACACTGTGAAAAGGCCAAACCTAAGAACAATATAGGTACAGAAGAAGGTGAAGAAACCCACCTCAAAGTACAGAAAATATGTTCAACAAAATCATAGAAAACTTTCCCAACCTAAAAAGAGACATGCCAATGAAAGTACAAGAAGCTTACAGAATAGCAAATAGAGTAGACCACAAAAATGTCCCCCAGCCACATAATAATCAAAGCAACAGTCCCCTCACCCTTGGTCTTACTGGGCCCATTGCTCAGGGTGAGCACTGAACCAGAGTGCAGGTCCAACATCCCCTCCACCTCCTTGAAACTTCCTGAGTCTGTTCTGATCATACTGGACCCATCTATCCAAGAGGGACTGTTGGGGACCATTGCCCCCCTCACAACCTCAGGTCTCTGAGACAGAAAATTACTGTCTCTTAAGAAATAAGAAGAATGTTCAGCAGAGCATTCTGAGATACAGGCTTGTGGTTTTACAGCCAGTTAAAGAATAGCTCAGGATGTTCTTCCTGTTCTAGCTTTACAGCCAGTTAAAGAATAGCTCAGGATATTCTTCCTGTTGTAGCTTATAGCCAGTTAAAGAACAGCTCAGGATATTCTTCCTGCTGCAGTTTTACAGCCAGTTAAAGAATAGTTAACCAACTCAGGGCTATCTCTCCTGCTACAGTTTTACAACCAGTTAAAGATTAGTTCAGGACATTCCTTTTACTGAACTCTTCACCCTGCAACTGTCCTGCCTATGGTCCCATATAAGCCTCCACTGAGAACATAAAATTTGTCAGCTTGATCAGAATACTGTCTTTCTGTCCTTCTTTTAATCTCTTGTCCCCCCATTCTGTTCTAGGTGTTTCCTGGTTCTTCATTGACTGACCTAAGGATCAGGGTAAGGGACCAACTTGAGCCCCATCCCCAGCCCTCTGCTAGAGGTGAGTCTGGGACCAGTCCAGGCCCAAAACCCCTGCACCCTTCCCTGGGAACTCCCTGGGTTAGGTCCACATCTCACTCCCCCCTATAACCTTGGCCTGAGTGGTTCAGTCCTGGTACTCTGGTCCATATACCACCCAGAGGCTGCCTTTGCCTAACCATTGATCCTGATGAACCCAATGCTCAGGGTGAGCACTGGGCCAGAGTGAGGGTCCAACACCCTCTCTACCTCCTTGGAACTTCTTGGATCAGCTCTGAGCATACTGAACCACCTGTCTACAAGGGACCACCTTGAGCCTGCATTCACCTGATCTTTGGGCCCCATTGTTTCCATCTGCCTGAGTGCTGAGCCCATCCTGAGCCTGCCTTCCCCACATCATTGGCCCTGCTGTGACCTCTACTTAAGAGACCTCCAAAAGAGCTTAGATCATCCAGAATTACAGACATCAAACTTCTGACCCACCTACACCCACCAGGAGAGCAAGGTAGAGAGAAAGAGAGAGAGAGAGAGAGAGAGAGAGAGAGAGAGAGAGAGAGAGAGAGAGAGAGAGAGAGACTTCACCTGCATCCACTGGTAGAAGCAAAGGGAAAACAGCAATACAAGGAAATACCCAACAATAGAAAGACAAGCATGACACCACCAGAATCTAGGGACTCTACGCCAACTAGACCTGAACACACCAAAGCAGATGAAGCAGAAGAGAACGACTTAAAAAATAGCTTCATAAAAATGATAGAGGCCCTCAAAGATGATGTGAGAAAATCCCTTAAAGAAATAGAAGAAAAACAAAAAATTGGAAGAAATAGAGGAAAAGACTAAGCAAAAAAAAATGCAGTAAATGAGCAAATCTCTTAAAGAAAGTAAGGATAGCCAAAAAAATAATAATAATCAAACAGATGAAGGAAACAATTCAAACAGTTCAAGACCTGAAAACTGAAATAGAGACAATAAAGAAAACACAAACTAAGGGAATGCTGGAAATAGAAAAACTGGGCAAACAATCGGGAACTACAGACACAAGCATAACCAACAGAACATAAGACATAGAAGAATCACAAGAGCTGAAGATAAACTAGAGGAAATAGATTCATTGACCAAAGAAAATATTAAATCCAACAAATCCTTAACACAAAACAACCAAGAAATGTGGGATATCATGAAAAGACCAAACCTAAAAATAATAGGCATAGAAGAAGGCAAAGAGGCCCAACAACAAAATCATTAAAGAAAACTTTCCCAATCTGAAGAAGGACATGCCTATGAAAGTACAAGAAGCAGAAGCATACCAAACACCAAATAGACTGGACCAAAAAAAAGTTCCCTCACCACATAATAATCAAAACACCTAACACAAAGAATAAAGAATGAATATTAAGGGCAGCGAAGGAAAAAGCCTGGTAACATATAAAGGCAAACATATCAAAATTACACCTGACTAGTTAGAATGTCTGGGCAGTCTAAGAGACTTCTGACAGTGGAACTAGAATGTATCCCTGGTGCACAAAAGGACTTTGGGAGTTCATTCCCCATGGAAGGATACTCCCTTAACCTAGAGGCATGAGGGAGGGCCTAGTCACTACTCTAAATGACTTGACAGATTTCAATGATCCCTCCTTGGAAGGCATCACTCTCCCTGTGGAGTGGGTGGGGAATGGGAGGGGAGGAGGGCTGGGGGAGCATGGAAGGGAGGTAGGAAGGGAGGGAGGGGGAATTGGGTTAGGTGTGTAAAATAAAAAATTATATATATATATATATGTGTGTGTGTGTGTGTGTGTATGTGTGTGTGTGTATACATATATATATATATTCAAAGCACCAAATATAGACAATAAATATAGAATATCAAGAGCAGCAAATGAAAAAGGCCAAGTAACATATAAAGGCAAACCGATCAGAATTACAACTGACTTCTCCATGGAAACTCTGAAAGCCAGAAGTTCCTGGATAGATATTCTACCAACACTAAGAGACCATGGATGCCAGCCCAGACTACTATAATCAGCAAAGCTTTCAATCACTATAGATGGAGAAAACAAGATATTCCATGACAAAACCTGATTTCAACAATTCATATCCACTAACCCAGCCCTACAGAAAGTACTGGAAGGAAAACTCCAACCTAAGGAAATTAAATATACTCACACGATCATAGTCAATAGATAATCCCACTTTATAAAATAAGACAAAAACAAAAGAAAAACAGGGTAAATATACTCACAATACCATTGCCAACAACTAATCTAAAACAAACAAGAATTAACAATCAATGGTCCTTACTTCCCTCAATATTAATGGTCTTAACTTGCCTATAAAAAGATTCGGGCTAACAGAATGGATACAAAGACAGAATCAATCCTTCTGCTGCATACAAGAAGCATACCTCAACTTCAAAGACAGAAATTACCTCAGAGTAAAGAGTTGGGAAATGATCTTCCAATCAAGTGGACCCACTAAACAAGCTGGTATAGATATCCTACTATCTAACAAATTAGACCTCACACTAAAATCAATCAAAAGTGATGAAGAATTTCATTTCATAATCATCACAGGAAAAATCAGTCAGGATGAAGTCTCAGTTCTGAGCATCTATGCCCCAAATACAAAGGCACCCACATTAGGAAAAGAACTGCTACTAAAACTCAAAGCTCAATTAAAACTTCACACACTCATAGTGGGAAACTTCAACACCCCACTCTCACTGCCAGATAGGACCACCAGTCAGAAACTTAACAAAGAAACAAAAGATTTCAATGATCCCTCCTGGAAGGCATCACCCTCCATGTGGAGTGGATAGGGAATGAGAGGGGAGGAGGGATTGGGGGGCATGGGAGGGAGGGAGAGGGAACTGGGATCGATATGTAAAGTAAGAATATATATATATATATATATATATATATATATATATATAAAATCAAAGCGCCAAATATAGAGAATAAATATAGAATATTAAGAGCATCTAAATTCCTGAAATCAAGTTACAGAGAGGACTGATGAGCAAAAGGGTCCAGACCAGGCTGGAGAAACCCACAGAAACAGCTTGCCTAAATAAGGAGGAGCTCATGGACTTCAGTCTAACAGATGGGGAACCAATCCAGACCCCCTGAATGCGGGTGTCAGTTAGGAGGACTGGACAGTCTATGGGGCCTCTGGTAATGGATCAGTATTTATCCTAGTATACAAATGGACGTTGGGAGCCCATCCCACAGAGACGGATACTCTCTCAGCCTAGAAATGTGGGGGAGGGCCTAGGTCCTGCTCCAAATGATGTAACAGACTTTGAAGATTCCCCATGGAAAACCTCACTCTCACCCTCCCTGGAGAGCATAAAGAGGATGGGATGGAGGTTTGGGGGGACAAGGAGGGGAGGAAGAGGGAACTGGGATTGACGTATAAAACAAGCTTGATTCTAATTTACATTTATAAAAATCGGAAAAAGGGGGGTTGTGAATGCTGCCCTGCTGACAGTCCTTGTGGAAACAGATGGAAAACAAAGCCTTGAGTGCTTCATGGTGACAAAACTGAACCCATCATTAGCCCCACATCCAAAAAGCTCAGTCCTACAACAAAATAATTTGTTCTTAAACCTCTAACATCAACATCTATTCTATAATTTATAGGCATTGCAAACTGTTTAGCTAGTTCGGTTTAGTTTGGCTAGACATAAATGAAAGAGATCTAGTGTTACCCATCATGAAATCCAGTCAGCTCTGCCGTTAGCACAAGTGCTAAGTCAGACAATTCCTCACCTCCTCTACTAGATCTTGTCTAATTAACTCTTGTATTTGGCTTATATTGCTACTGAAATAGCCTCTGTACTAATGTCTCTGGTGTCATCCTTGCCCTCCCATCTCATTCTATTCCCAATACTGAATCCAGAGTGATCCTATGGAAATAAAAGTTACATCAAGTCATTCTTTTACTTAAACACCACCCCCCATAAGTTGTTCTCTACCTCACTTACAGTAAAATACAAATTGAAACAGGAAGTAGTCAGACGGACATTTTAACTTGTTCTGTTTCCAGGACCTGATCCTTTAGTCACAGCCTCCCAAAAGCTTTGAGACCAGTATTCAACTAAATCCTATCTTTCTTGTGCACTATTCACACAAGAATCTGTAGTTTCGCTGTTCTCCAGAAATACATAATCCTGTTGTACTCTTCTACCCAGGACTGTCCTTTCCTACCATTGCCACCTGTAAGTAATCATTTTCTACTTTACATTCCCCACCCTGTGTCCTCAAGCATCATGTCCTGTCATAAATGTATTTAGCAATTCAAGAAGTATGCATAGATGACCTAATATGCCCCAGGCGTTGGTAATATGGTTAAACTATGCTCATTCTAAGACCTCAAAGGTCAGTAAAACAGAAATGAGTGTCTGCAGAGTGGCAGAAGGTGCCAGGAGAGAGGGATCTCAAAGATCACAGCCATGATCTCTGTGGGGTGACAGCTAGCTAATGTGCTAAAAGGCTTCCCTCACAGGTTAAAACTGTGTATTTTAGCAGCAACCTTCTAGAAAAAAATGACTGAGTCTTCGCTGACAAGAGTGATGTTGGTGGCAGCAATTCTGAGTTCTATTTCAAGCTGACAGAGTTAATATATTAAAATACAGATTATATAAAACGTCATGAATTTACATCAGAAATGTCACTGTTAATTCTATGTATACAAATGATGTCTCCTCACATTCCCCATGAAAGGATACTCCCTTAACCTAGAGGCAGGAGGGAGGGCCTAGTCTCTACTCCAAATGACTTGACAGATTTTGTTGACCCCCCTCCTGGAAGGCATCACCCTACCTGTGGAGTGGGAGGGGGATGGGATGGGAGGGGGATGGGATGGGAGGGCGGTCGGGGGAGGGCATGGGAGGGAAAGAGGAAGGAAAGGAGGAAGGGAGAGGGAACTGGAATAAGAGCAAAAAAATTAAAATAAAAAATAAATAAATAAAACAAACAAAAACAAATGATGTCTCCTTAAAGGATGATCTGTATAAAGGAATTTATTTTAGGGACTGGTAAACAGGGTCAGTACCTGGATTCAAGGTTAGTTATGCTCTCCTCATGCATACATATTTAAGGTGAACAAGTGTGATCCAGAGATCCTAATCTACATAATGAGCAGCTAAAATATAACTTTTTATTTTTCGACAGTTGAAATCGCATATCTATTTAATTTGCATTTTTCCATGATAGCTAAGTATGTTCAACATTTCATTTTTTTCTTTTTATATTTTTTATTTTACATATTGATCCCAGTCCCCTCTCCCTCCCATCCTCCCATACCCCTCATCCCATCCCCATCTACTCCCCATGGAGGGTGAGGCCACCCTTGAAGGATCATCTAAATCTGTCAAGTCATTTGGGGTAGGGCCTAGGCCCTCCTCCATGTCTCTAGGCTAAGGGAGTATCCCACCATATGGAATGGGCTCCCAAAGTCTGTTTGTGCACTAAGGATACATCCAGGTTACACTGCCAGAGGTCCCATAGTCTGTCCAGGGCTCCTAACTTAAACTCATGTTCAGGGAGTCTGGGTTGGTCCTTTGCTGGTTTCCCAGCTATCAGACTGGGGTCCATGAGCTCCCCTTGTTCAGGTCAGCTATTTCTGTGGGTGTCTCCAGCCTGGTCTTGACCCTTTTGCTCATCACTCCTCCATGTCTGCAACTAGATTCCAGGAGTTCAGCTCAGTGTTTACCTGTGTATCTGTTCTGCTTCCATCAGCTATGAGATGAAGGCTCTAGGATGGCATATAAGGTAGTCATCAATCTCATTATTGGGGAAGGGAATTTAAGGTGGTCTCTCCACTACTGCTTAAACTCTTAGTTGTGGTCATCCTTGTAGTTTTCTCTTCAAACCTATAATGCCTCCTTCTATTATATTATCTCTTTGCTTGCTTTCCTCTATGCTTTCCCTGACTCATTAGATTACTACTGAGATTACAAGAAATTCTGGGAGAAAATAAATGTATTCAACCTGCCTAAAATTGGAAGCTTTGAGTAAATAGTGATAGCTATTCAAAGTTGAGAGTCATTAAACTATACAAAATTATATAGGTATGAAATAATATTTTTAAAATTCTGAGTGTTTGCTCTTCTCCATTCTTCCTGTTACAGAGCCTCTAGTCTAGGAGGACATTTGAAATAAACGTACTTGGCTCTGAGACAAGAGAACCCATGTTTTGTTTGCAGAATTGTCTCTCAACAAACACAAACAGCAGATGACCATTTGTCAACATACTTATATTGCAAGTACAAATTAAGCATTGGAAAACTACTTGATTTGTATACTAAGATTGAAATTTGAGTAAATCTATTTATGGGTAACAAGAGCCAGAATTTTTATCATCCAAAAAGAAAACTATAATTAGAAAAGAAACAAGACTAAAAGAAGCACTATCATTCTGGTTTAGTCTTTTTGTATAGCAGTTTCTTCCATCTTGGAGCAAAGCTCATTAACACAGGATATTTTAAAGGGAAGTAAAACATACCTTCCTGCAGGAAAGATCCTTATTCTCAGGATACAAACAACTCAAAGGCTTCAGGAAGTCTCTTAAAATGATCAAATGCACCAGAGCCTGCCCTTCCAAAGCATGTGTAAGTAGTAAGGACTGCTGAAGATAATCTCAAACCAACTGCACTGCCTAGAAGAGGGAGGAGGAAAAGACCGTCTGTGCTGCTTCCAAGAGGCTCAGACCAACTGAGCCAACTGTCAGAGATATCCACCAGCCCATTGAGCTTCCTGAAAGTTATGCTGTGAGTACCAGGAATCCAGCTCTTTTGAGCAATCATCCATGCTGAGGTGGGTTTTGGGGGATGTAGCTGTCTTTGAGTCATTTGAGCTCCTGTAAGTAACCCTCACCTGCACTCCTGTAAGTAACCCAACAACACACATTTGGTTCACCAAGCTGAATTTTAGTTGCATCCTTAGTTTGGTTGGTTATCGTTTCCCTGTCTGGGGTGAGTAGACATCTGTTTACATCCCTCTGGGAATATTGTCACAAAACATTCTTAGTACTATAACATAAACTTGTGAGATTTTTATGCTTCATGTAAACTTTATAGATTTAGAGTCCTGAATGTATCTCAGTCTACATGTATATTTTCTAAAAAAAAAAAAAATTATCCACGAAGATGAGCTAACTTTCTGATATAATAATAAATGCATTCAATAGATGGTTCATGGTTTCCATATACAATTCCCCAGTAAATGACGGACTTGTTGGTTCTAAGGATATAAAAACAAAATAGACAATGGTCTAGGACATGCTAAAGAAAACATCTTTTTTAAAAAGACAATATTGAGGGCTAGAGAGATGGTTTGGCGGTTAAGAGCACTGACTGCTCTTCTAAAGGACTAGTGATTGGTTCCCAGCATTCACGTGGCATCACAAAACTTTCTGTAACTAACATATCCCCCATGGAGGGATAACTGCCTTATTCTAGAGATAGGAGAGAAGCCCTAGTCCCTACTTCACAGGACCTGTCAGATCTACATGACCCCAACTGGATGGCATTCCCCTACATATGGTATTGTGGTGGGGGGTTGGGAGGGGAGGGTGTTTAGAGTGCATGTGAGAGGGCAGAGAGGGGAAAAGGGAGGGAAGGAGGGAGGGCTGGAGGGGAGGGAGTGAGGGAGGGAGAGGGAACTGGGATTGACATGTAAAATAATAAATTTAAAAAAAAAAACGCTTTGACTCCAAAATTTAAGTTGAAGAACAAGTTACTGGGGAAAAGGATTTCTATTTTTGTTTCCACAGAAAATGAAAAGATGTGGATTCCTTCCAGACTAATGTGGTTTGATCACGCCAGACCACCTGAAACAGAGTACAAGATGATCCTACATTCCAAACAGCTGGACAAAACAGCCCTACAGACTACAGCTAGGATATCTGAATCTTCTTCGAATCCCCCAAGACAGCGCCCCTTACCAGCAGGAAGTAGTTTGGAAAGAACGACGCCCAAATTCCCAAATATTGTGTATAAATGTTTGTTTTCATTTAATATAAAATTAAATTAAAAAATTATATATATATATATATATATATATATATATATATATATATATAACTTTCTGTAACTCCTGTTTGCAGTGATCCAGTGCCCTGTTCTGACCTCCACAAGCAATGCATGCACATGGTACACAGACATAAATGGCAAGCAAAACACTAATATATGTGAAATAAAAATAAATACATCTTGAAAAAAGGAAGAAAATATTGGAGCACATGTTGAAAGGGTACAGGAGATAGCCTAAAGGAAATCCCAAAGGCAAAAGCTGGCACTGAAAAGAAAGAGGCATGAAAATCACTTAAGTGTATAGCCAAAATATTTAATAATTACAGGGTGGAAATAGATTTACAGTAGCAACAGCACACTGACAAAGTTATCACCTATAGCAATAAGCAATATCATGAGTTCCTTGATCAAATACACTATGGCATATAATCACTGTATTATACTTTCCAAATAATTCCTAACTTTAACCTGTGCATGAGAAATTATTAAAAATTCACAGTGGGGAAATACTTTACAGAATCTTACCAGAAATAGAATAAAGAGTCAAGGTAACAAATTCAGTGAAAGACTGAAGAACTGTCACATATTGGAGAAGTCTAAGAAGACTTGGCACTTCATGCAGGTTGAGGCCCTGAATTAGATTTAGATGTGGACTAAAACACATACCTTCTGTACTCGTTTTAATCCCCTTTCTTATGGGTACACAAATAAACTGACTAGCTTCTTGAAATATTGCTTAAATTAACCCTGTTATTCCTTGTAACATCACGTAAGAAGTGATGGTGCTAGTGCTAGCTTCATCATTAGTATTTGGGGAAATCAATCTCTACTAAGGTTAAACAAACGGCCTAAGTCACACAATCAATAAATATTATAGATAGACCTTAGATCTAAACACTCAAGTTCCAATGGCTATAATCTCAATTTCTATGTTATGGTGGTGCCTCCTCTTAAGGCTAATGTCAGAGATCTCTCATTCTGAAATACCTAAAACTTGAGAATTATACTGAATATAGGGTTCTATAATACTGATGTGCTATTTTGAACTTTGTATATTGCCAACATTATGCCTTCTGCTGAATCATATTATATACCCAGTTTGGAAATTTGTCTAACAGTTGACATGCTTCTAGTGTGGTCCCATTTTCTAAATATAAGCAAAGCCAGGGGTGTCCACTTAGCTTCCTTGCCACACCACCATTCTTGGGTTTACATTTTTTTCCTCTGTAATTGTGAGATCAATCAACCAAGTGAACCCACAGGGTTCTCAGAAAGCCAATACCACCCCTAGATTTAACTATCTGGAACAATGTGGGTGTCTCCAAAACTGTAGGAAGAAACCATTTGGTGACTGATTATTTTCAAAAGTCACTGTGGAATGATTTAGAATGTGTCAGGAAACTGTAGTCAGATAGCATCAAGAGGGATGGATTTCAGTCATTTATCAAAAACACTCAAATCATTTCTCCTACAAAAAGTTCACTCTTTATGCTTGATCTGATCTTACTGCAGTCTCTACAATTTTGAAGCAGCACAAGCTTCAATTTTAAAAGTAACCGCTGTATACTTGCATGAATACAGAAAAGGTTTACTTATCAACTTTGGTGATGAACCAAAGCAAAAGGGGATTAACTAAATCACTGGAGGGCAGAATACCCATTCAAAATATTTTCAATAGGCTAAAACAACAAAAATTCAATTACACAAATACAAGATGAGGGAAGCCTGACTTGACAGTGGCCATTCATGTGCAAAGAACTCGGGGAATTTAGCTGACCACAAATGCACTTGAGTCAATAATGTGCAGAGTCTCTAAAGTGTCTAATTTTAGAGACTGTAATCTGTATTAACCAAAATAAGATCTAGACATTCTTTCTCTACACTTGCCTGTGGAATACTCTTGTTTATCTCTTGCCATCACATTCTGAAAGACAATGTCATTTTCAGAATTTCTATATAGAAGACCTAGCTTACTGAGCTATTTGGGATAATGATTCCATGGTGCCTTTAATTTCCTTGGGGATACTTCAGAAAGGGAAAATGAATGAAGAAAGTGTGCAAAATGTTAATAACTATTCAATCTAAGTAGTAATGAGAGTTCGTTATTTGAAATCCATTTTCTGAGTGGCCTTGAATATTTCCATAATAAATAGATAGCAAATAAAAGAGAGGTCCTCGTGGAAAAATCTAGTCAGAAGGTGATATGGCACTTGTCTAAAAACTGTGTTTAGATAGCCAACACACCTTTCACCTACCTCATTCATTTATTATAATTGGATTTTGGAGGGATTCACAGAAATCTGGAGAGCCTGTTATGTTTTTCACAAAGTATTGTCATTATTAAAATGACCTAAGAAATTCCTTACCTCATGTTTCAAAAGACTCACCAAAACATAAAAAGAGGCCAGTGAATATCAAGCCCTCTTCATGTAATCCCATCTCCTGCAGCTCACTACGCTGACCAGTTTTGTTTCAACTTGACACCAGCTGGAATCACTTTGAAAGAGGGAAACTCAGTGGAGAAACTGACACACCCACAAGATTGCCCTGTGAACAAGCCTGTAATGTATTTTCTTGATGATAATTGATGTGGCTGGTGCGTTTCACTATGGGTGGTGACACCCTAAACAAGTGGTCCTGTGTGCTATAAGAAAGCAAGCCATGATGAGCAAGCCAGTAAACATCCTCCTCCATGGCCTATGTTTTAGTTCCAACCTCCCAGTTCCTGGTCTGAGTCCTGGCTCTGGTTTCCCTCAGTGATGAATTTATAAGCTATGAGGTGAAATAAACCCTTTCCTCCCAAAGTTGCCTATGCTTATGGGTTTTATCACAGCAATGGAAACCCTAAGACAGTTAACCTCTGATCAGCTTTGCAAATAAAAACAGGATAGGAAATCAATCCAGAAAGAGTTTCTGATCATTCTATCTCATCCTAAGAGTTCAAGAATGGGTTGGGATAATTTGCTTCCCTGCTTAACATAATTGCACTAAATTCCCAGTTTTCCAGCCTGTATTGGCACCTTGAATTCCTTAAGTCTCCATATGTTCTATAATCTGATTCAACAGGCTATCAGTGGGTCCCTCATTCTCTTCTGCTATATCCTCTGAAATTCAAGAATCTATTCTCATACTTCTCTGTAACCTCAATATTTTGTTTGGATTCTCTCTTTCCTTTATTTTGCTGCATTGCCAGAGATTGAGCCCTGGACCTTCTAAATGCTAGGCATTTGCTCCTCCACTGAACACCACCACAGTTCTCGTACAGTTTCTTTTTCTAAAGGAATCCTACATGTTTTCCCTGAAGTAGCTTCTCTGCGGCGTCTTCAGAATATCCTGACAGTTTCTTTCCCACACAAACTTCACATCACCACGTCTCCTTTGTCGACTTAAAACCATTCTCCTCCCTCTTCCATCATAAATCATGGCCTATATAAAGTTCACAACATCAGACTATACCAATTGCCAACCTTTCATATGGCTGCTTTCCAACCGACTCAAACTCCAAGTAACTCCAAGTCCCAATTTTCCTACTGCACTGAATAAATATGTATGTAGAAGAAATGCCTCTATAACTTCATCCCTCATTACAATTAATTCTAATTATGAATAATGCCACATAAATAACATAATAGTCCTACTTTAAATATTTGAGCAGAAATCTCAAGATTGCTGGGGGGGGGGCTAACTTTTGGACACCTTAATACAAGCTAGAGATATCTTGGAAGATGGAACCACAATTGAGAAAATGTCTCTAAAAACTGACCTGTAGACAAATTTTGAGGCATTTTCTTAATTTGTGATTTGTACGAGAGAGGGCCCAGCCCAATGTGGACACTACCACCACTTGGGAGGTGGTCCTGTATGAGCAAGTCATGGGGAGCAAGCAGTTTCTTCACAACATTTCTCCTTTTCATAACAAAACTTCCTCAAACATCCCCTACAATGGCCTCTCAATTGCCTCACCTCAGTATTTCTTCAACCTACACAAAAACCAACAAGATCTGTTACTCTCTCCTTCCCCCTCTCCCTCTCCTCCCCATCCCCCTCCCTCCCCCCTCTCTCTCCCTCTTCCACCACCTCCCCTTCTCCCTTTTCTTCTTCTCAGAGCATTCAGGCAAAGCACTATAACAACGAATCTATATCTCCACCACCAAAACAAGCTTTTAGCTCCACATTATTGACAGCACTGTTAACAAGATTGCTAATGGTCTCATTCAAGCCAAATCCAAAGGCTAACTCTTACTTTCCATCTTATTAATCTTCTCAGGAATATTTGAATTCATTAATTACTCCTTGACTTTGTTGCATAGTGTGCTGAGTTTATTCTCCCACCTTCCAATTACCATTTCTTGGTGTTCCCTACTAGATTTTCTGTATTTTTAGACCTCATAGTGAAGTGCTCCAGGATTCAGTTCTTTAGTATTGTCTACTGAGAACCTCCAAATTAGCAATTTATGATCCTCTCTTGAACTCCATCCTTCATTCCATATGTCTATATAGGTCTAATAAGCACCTTAAATTTAACATATACCCCAAACAGAACTCTTGACTTTGTCTTCCACTCTGATATTTTTCCAGTCTTCCCCATTTCAGTAAACTACACAACCTCCCATACAAGTACTCAGGCCGGAACTTCAGGGTACCATCCTGAATTACTCATTAGTCTTGACACGATGCTTTGATCCATCTGTAAATTCTGTCAACTCTGCCTTCTCTCTCAATCTAACTTCTCACCACCTCCAAAGTACCATCACTTCGTGCCTGAATTATTTCAAGAAATGCTTAACTGTTCTCCTCATTTCTATTCTTGTCCCCTATTCTCCACAAAACAGTAAGTGGTATTTTCAAAACATAATTCACAGCACTTCGTCTTCCAATGGATTCTGATCACAATTGGAAAGAATTCAAAACTTGCACTTACTTTTCCCTTGGTCTGGCTGGCACCTTACTTATTGAGGTCTCATTTCCACTGAGAGACATTTACATGATTATCCTCCTTTGAAAGCATCCCTGTTTTCTTACACTGCTTCATCATTCTCTGTTTCCTTATATTGATTCAATTACCATGGTAGGACCTATCACATCTGTTCATATTCTTTCTTAGTACTTCTTTTTTTTTTTCTGTCTGCCTCCTTCATCAAGAATACAAAATCAGAAATACTGTTTTACATTGATGTTACATGTACGTACTCAATAAATGTTTACCAAAGAGCAGCTACGCCCATCAAAAATTATCAATAGCTGGTATTGATAATAAAAAAGATGAACACAAAGAGAAGATCCACAATTGTTTTATCTAAAATTCAAATATTGAAGCTTTTTCCTATGTAGGAAAATAAGCAGTAATTGTAAAGAAAAGAGTTAGAGAAGACCAAGAGAGAAAACTTTGAAAAACCCAGAGCCTAAATAAGCTACCTCATGAGGCAGGGTGTTATTAGGTCTTTTTTCAAAAATGAGACAATGGCTTTTGAAATCCTGATACATGCCAGGTTTTGTGCACGTCTGTCACCATAGGCGAGATATACTGCCTAATTTTGTTTAATCTTCACAACTATATGAGGTAGATTTGATTATAAACCCATAGTATAGATTAGAAAATTCATCTTAGACGTCTAAGGTTGAGCCTTTCACTAGCTCATATGGTCTGCAAATGCTTCATCAGGGCAACTCCTTTCTAAGAATGGCACAACAGCTTCTAAAGTGTGAGTCATAGACCCTCAGAATTCTCTACATCTTGTTCAGGACAATAACGCATTATTTACCATTTTTTACTTCTCCCATGAACATGTACAAGGGGGTTTTCCAAAAGACACATGATACATGACAAGCTATTGTTTTTGAAAAGTCACAAAAATGTAAGCCTACATATGCTTTTGTTATGATTTTCATTTAGAAATCATGAATAGATTTAAATTACAGAAACAAAATCATTTGAGGGGTTCTCAGTAACTTTTGAGAGCATTATGTAGTCCTGAGATAATGTTTTAAAAGTGTCAACCATTCCTAAAGACTATTAAATCATCTGAAATTCAAAAGCCTCTAAGGTTTCTTCCTATTCAATATCTGAATGATTTCACATTAGTTGAGTCTTGGAGTCAGCCTAGGTGTCCATCAGTGGATTAATAAAGAAAACATGAAATATATACACACTGAAATAACCAACCATGGAGAAGAAAGAAGTTATATTATTTGCAGGAAAGTTGGTATAACTGAAGATCACCATGTTAAACTAAACAAGTTGCACTCAAAAAGCCAAACGTTACAAGTTTTCTATCGTGTACAGAATATAAAAAAAAAAAAAAACCAGAGGATACCAGTGGTCTTATGCCACTTCCACTGTGGCCATGGCAGCTAATGTGACCATGAACCTGTCCCAGTTCCTGCCAAGAAAGCTTGTGGACAAATGTATAAGATCAAGAATTCATATTGTGATAAAGAATGATAAAGAAATTGTTGGTACACTTCTAAGATTTGATGAATTTGTCAATATGATATAGGAAGATGTCACAGAGTTTGAAATTGCACCAGAAAGAAGGCAGATTACAAGATTAGATCAGATTTTACTAAATGCAAATACTCTAACAATGTTGGTTCCTGGAAGAGAAGGTTCCTGAAGTATAAGTAGATTTCCTTGACTTACACTAGATTCTGGATTTTTTTAAAAAACCTGTAATGTTTAGAGTCTATAAAGTGAAGTTTCTCTTAAAAGGAAATACTGTGAAGACATATACCTATTTTTCTAAGCTAATTGATATTTGGAGCAAAGAGGAGTTTCATTTTTTAAAGACTAAAGAAATAAAAAAATGGTTTTTGTTAGCTGTGGTTTTATTTATTATGTTGAAATATCTAATGGAACAAATATAGTTATTTGATACTTGGTTTCAAAAACAAAAAGGAAAGGCCTGAATGAAGGAAGGGGACTAACACAGAACAAGAAAGGGATCAGCGAAAGTTCAGCCAAACAAGAATAAATGATGAGGGATAAAATATGATCTAGATACCTTATTTATATGTGACTGGATATACAACTGAGGTTATAGATATCCTCTTGACAAAAGTATATAAGTAAACACAGCCTGCATACATGAACCAGACAATTCCAGTCAAGGTAACCCAAATCACCAACCTGTAGAATCATGAGCAAATAAATATGTCAGGAACCAAGTTTTCAGGTTGTATATTATGCAGCAAATACTTATGAATAGTAGTACCTATTTCATAAAACTGAAAACTGGGCCAAAATAAGTTAAGTAAATGTAGAAATAATTCTATAACCAATATATATCAGAGATTTTTTTTAAACTTGATATACATGTTACTTCATTTAATCTTCACATCTGCTCTCTGAAATAAAAACACTATTACTGTTCTCATTTCAAATATGAAGAAACAGGTTAACCAATTCACCTATGGTCACACCATCAATTAGTAGCAAAGCAAGGATTTATAAATAGCTGTGACTCATTTCAGAGACTGTGCTATTTTTATTCTTCAAGCTCAGGGTTTTGGTTTCTTGGGGGTTCCAGTTCGTCGATTCTTCTCCTCTATAAGGGGAACTTACTGCTCCAACACCATATTAGTAAGCAACATGATTGCATTTTAAAATGAACTTTATAATATACATAGAAAGTACAAAGAAGAAAGAACAGAGAAATGAAACAAGACTTGGGAATGAGAGTTATTTTTTTAAACCACACTACACTTGAAAGAATATAACAAACCACTAGAAAAAAGTAGGTCTGGTTTTATAAATAGGAGATAAGAAAATCTCATTAAAGTAACCAAAGAACTAGCAGAAACTTGAGACAAGATCTTGTGAAAAGGGGTATTTTAAACTGAAAGCAAAGCAGCTCTCAGGTACCCAAATATGAAGCAAGAATGAATTTGTTCATTAACACTAAAAGCACTGCATTGCCTGTCCATCATAATCACAGTATTTCTTTCTGCTGACTTTCCATCATCTTCCTGCTGCACAGCATTTGGATTATTTGGGTTGGAAAAGAGAATGGGGAGGGAGAGAACATTAACACCTATTGAAGATGGCACAGGAAGAGCACTGGACTGCAACTAACTAGTGAAGTGACCTTGGTCATGCTATTTAACCTCTACAGATCTGAATTTCATGTCTTTAAGGTCCCTTTGCAGCTCTAAAGTTCCAGGGTTCCCAGATGATATTAATACAAAGGTAGTGATTATTAGCAATGATGCATTTCTGTTGAAGACCAAAATTAAAGCAAATGATAACAATGCCCTTTTAGTCACTCAACGAGCATTTATTGTACACCTACTATTCATACCAGGCATTATTAATGTTGTAGAAATAATAATGCCATGAGGAAACACATTCACAAAAAAAATCACAATTCATACGACAGTCTTACCACAGGTAGACTACACACAGAATACATGTAATTAGAGAGAAGAATGCTGAATGCATGAGCTCTCAGAACTGGATGCCTTTCGATTCAGAAAGTTTACCTATATACTAGCTGCATTCCTTAGGAAAATCACTGGGGCTCTCTCAGTTTCAATTACCTTGTATGTTCTCATATACTGAGTTAAGAAACTTCAGTGTGGGCTACCTGTATGTTTGATTCTCAACCCTTCAGAGACAACATATAGTCAGACTTAAACAAATTGGATAATGTTCAATAGGAATATGGTTAAGGAAGAAGAGATCAGGAAGAAAAAATTCGTGACAATTGGCTCTGAAGATGAATATGAAAATGCAGCAGTAACTGGAAAAGGAATTACTGAGGTAAATAGGAAAAAAATATATCAGTAAAACAATCTAGTCAGGAAAGTGTAAAGCTATAATGAAGAAGGGTCAACCATGTCAATGGTGACGTCACCAACGATGGTGACCACAGTCTAAATAGAAAGTGTATCAAAGCCTGAAGGGAAAACTCCCCCAAGACAGTTCCTTGAACTGCTGATAGATATGAGAGTCAGGGCTCAGAGCACAGACACTCTAGAGATCCTACCCTCCCTCTATGTTCTACAACCAGTTACAGAGTTCCCAATTCACTATTTAGCTCACCTGCTCTTTTGCTCCCCATCTGTAGTTTGAATTTTCTTTGGGTCACCACCTAGCTCCCAAATAAAGACACAGAGACTTTCTAAAAGGTACAGGAAGAAATCAGAAGAAAGTTGTTTATGTCTAATTGGAGTGGGACTAGAATGGCGTGAACTGTGAGCGATGGGCAAAGAAGCTGAGGAGGTGAAGTACAATGGAATTAATTTGTTCATTGTTTGTTTGTTTGTTTTTTCAATAGTTTCATTTTATTCCTTCCCAAAAGACCAACCACAATCAAATGAGGTGAGTTTCTTTTATTGTCTTCATAACAAGATCAGCTTAGAACTGAATCACTTGGCCCTTTCTCTTCTTATCACCTCCCAGTTCAAAATGCTTGCATCTCTTAATAGCCAGCATCCGCTTAGATCTGCAGTTAGGCTCAACACACTCAAGCCTCAGCACAATCTTCTTTGTAGTTTTAGCCTTTTTTTCGGAAAATGGGCTTAGTCTGCCCACCATATCCACTCTGTTTGCTGTCATAACGCCGCTTTCCCTGGGCATACAAAGAGTCCTTGCCCTTCTTGTACTGCGTCACTTTATGGGGCTGGTGCTTGCCACATTTCTTGCAGTCTTAGGAACATTCACCATGTTGGCAGGAGCGATATCAGCACAGAAAGCGTTTGTTTGTTTTTTTTTTAAGACAGGATTTCACTGAGGAGTCCACACTGCCTGGAACTTTCGATCTACTTGTATTTTACATTTTCCACTTGATCTTTATGGACATATCTAAACCATTATACCCCACTCCAGACTGCCAAAGTCAAGAACTAGTTTCAAAATCAGCTCTTTTTAAATATTTTTAATTTATTGAAAATAATTTTTTCTCGTATGTCATATCTTGATTAAGGTTTTCCCTCACCTCTAATCTTCCCAGCCCCTGATTGTTATCTTCCAGAAGTCTGATCTTTCTTATGAGAGACAGAAAAAGGAGTGTATCTTGAGGGAAGGGGAGGTGGGGAGGGACTTGTTATGTTCTGGCCTCAGCTTTGCGAAGTTGGGATTCACAGGCATGCGTTCCAATGCCATGTAGAATTAGTCTTGAATGTCTCTTAGAGGAGGCTCCTCAGTTAACTTTAGAATCGAGATTAAATTTTTCATTCCATAATGGTCTTCCTTTTAAAATAACCGCATTTTTACCTACATGAGACAATATGGGATTCACTGATTTAGGAATCCTATAACAAGAGAGTCATAGTACACACAGCAGCAGTTCCTTTAAGGTGTCACAGTGGGAGGGTGCCAGTGACCTGCCCAAGACAACTTCTCTGTCTTCACTTTATAAATCGTCTGGTGGTAGAGGCAGCTGTGCCTTTGTTTTCACACTCAGGACGATTTGAACAAGATTTTTTTTTTCCTGTCATAGCAAAGTCATTGAAAATACTGGTATGCCAATGGAAAAAAGAAAGCATCCTCAACAAATGGTGCTGGTATAACTAGATGCTGGACTGTAGAAGACTGTAGATAGATCCATATCTATGGTCATGCACAAAACTTAAATCCAAATAGATCAAAGACCTCTATATCAATAAGACCTCAACAACAATCCAGCCACACTGAACTTCTTAGAAGAGAAAGTGGGAGGTACCCTTGGACAATTTGGTACAGGAGACCACTTCCTGAAGATAATACCAATAGCACAGACACTGAAATCAATAATTAATAATTGGGACCTCTTGAAAATGAAAAGATTCTGTAAGGCAAAACACAGACGACAAGACAAAATGGCAGCCCACAGAATGGGAAAAGATCTTCACCAACCCCACAACTGACAGAGGGCTGGTCTCCAAAATATACAAAGAACTCAAGAAGCTAGTTACCAGAACACCAAATAATCCAATTAAAAGGTAAGGTACAGAACTAAATACAGAATTCTCAACAGAAGAATTTTAATGGCTGAAAGACAGTTAAGAAAGGGCTCAACATCCTTAGCCATCAGGAAAATACAAATCAAAAACAACTCTGAGATACTGAGATACTAACTTACTCCTGTCAGAAGGGCTAATATCAAAAACACCAACGACAGTTTATGCTGGAGAGGATGTGGATAAAGGGGAACACTCCTCCACTGCTGGTGGGAGTGCAAACTTGTACAGCCTATTTGGAAATCAGTATGGCAGTTTCTCAGGAAAATGGAATCAGTCTACCACAAGATCCAGCAATTCAACTCTTAGGCATATACCCAAAAGATGCACATTCATACAAAAAAGTCATTTGTTCATAGCAGCATTATTTGTAATAGCAAGAACATGGAAGCAACCTAAATGTCCCTCAACTGAAGAATGGATGGAGAAAATGTGGTACATTTACACAATGGAGTACTACTCAGCAGCAAAAAAAAATGGAATCTTAAAATTCACAGGCAAATAGATGGAACTAGAAGAAACCATCCTGAATGAGGTAACCTGGAAGTCACAGAAAAATGAACATGGTATGTGTGCTCACTCATGTATGGATTTTAGACATAGAACAAACATCACCAACCTATAATTCACACTGCCAGCAAAGCCAGGAAACAAGGAGGACCCTAAGAGAGACATACATGGTCCTCCTGAGAATGTGAAAGGGACAAGATCTCACGGGCAAATTGGGAGAATGAGGAGAGGGGAGAGGGAGTTAAGAGAAAGAGGAGGGGAGAGGAGGACATATGGGAGCAGGAAGATTGATTCAGGGGAAGAATAGAAGAGAGCTAGATAAGAGATACCATAATAGAGGGAGCCATTATAAGTTTAAAGTGAAACCTGGCACTAGGGAAATATCCAGATATCTACAAAGATGACCCCAACTAACAATGTAAGCATTTGTGGAGAGGCTACCTTAAATGCCCTTTCCTGATGTTGAGATTGATGACTGCCTTATATGCCATCCTAGTAGCTTCATCCAGTAGCTGATAGAAGCAGAAGCAGACACCCACAACTAAACACTGAGCTGAACTCCTGGAATCCAGTTTCAGACAGGGAGGAGTGATGAGCAAAGGGGTCAAGACAAGGCTAAAGAAACCCACTGAAACAGCTGACCTGAACAAGGGGAGGTCATGGACTCCAGTCTGATAGCTGGAAAACCAGCATAGGACCAACCCAGATCCCCTGAACATGGATGTTAGTTGAGAGGACTGGGCAGTCTATGGGGCCTCTGGTAGTGGATTAGTATTTATCCTTAGTACACAAATGGACCATGGGGTCCCATTCCACATAGAGGGATACTCTCTCAGCATAGACACATGGGGGAAAGCCTAGGCCCTGCTCCAAATGATATGACAGACTTTGATGAACCCCCAGGGAAGGCCTCTCTGCAAGTCTATTCACAATATGGCAGCCTACTTCACATTTCATTAGCAAGAATAAGCAAATAAAGTGAGCATGAAAAGAAACAGTAAGACAAGTCAGTCCCATTATTTTTTCACTGTGGTGCCTTTGTTACACAGCAGAAACTAGGTCCAGCACATATGTAATTGCAGGAATGGGATTTCACAAAGAAGTGACTACCAAAAGATAGGTATCATTAGAATGTGCTTCAGAAGTGGTCTGCCCTGCCCATCTCCACATCAAATATACACATTAGCTGATATTATTGCTTATTTATCCAGTTACTACAGAATTATGAACAACAGTAATATGGCTGTTGACAAAGCAACTCATAATTGTACAATTACCATATCCTGTCTCCTTACTTTACGAAAGTCTCTGATTTTAGTAAAGGAGAAAGCAATTATCTAGACCCAAAGTGGATATTTGGGACCGTCTGACAAACACATATTTATCAATTTAGTCAGCTTTAAACTCTGCTGCATGTTAGAATATCTAGGGAGCTTTTTTTTTAAAAAAAAAAAAAAAAAATACTAGTGCCCAGAATCCCACTATAAACTATCTAAATCATAATTTCTGATGCCAGGGCTATAGAATCAGCATGTTTTTGAAGATCTCTGGGTGATTCAAGCATACAGTGAGGATTGGAATGTCCTGGGCTGGCCCTTTCTTTTTCCCTCAGTTGCTTTTTTGAAAGTGGTTACATGGAAAGAGCTTCTGTATAAGATAATCTGGAAGCTCTGTGTTCACCTGATTTAGAATTTTCCTGTGAAGGAGAAAAAAAAAAGGATACCAATTCTGAAAATCATCAGGAGAAATGTAAAAAAGTGTCCTGAGAGACAGCACCACGTATGAGATATGTGTAGGCCAGTACAAGAGCACAGGAAGTCACTGTGTATTTGGTCACTGCCTGCCATAAACCTAGAAAAAGAACTGTAGGTAGAAGAAAAAAATAAATGGTATGTCTCCTAAGACAGAGGTTGAAAACTGGCATGCCAAATACACTTCATAAATAAGTGGCATGTACATATATGTGTGTGTAGGCTGTGTATATTGCTCATTACAATTGAAGTTTATGGAGACACATTCATAGACACACATTATTTACACTTGAAAAAAGATGGTAGAATTTAATATGCAACTTTGCTACACGAAACTCTGAATATCTACATTTTGTTTCAATAGTTGGATAAAATTACTGAGAACTTGTAAACTATAAAAGTTAAATTGTCTTGCAAACTTATTTGTTGACAATGAATTAGGGACAGAGTAAGTTTCCTAATAACAATATGAGGCTTATAATTGACAACAAGACATGGAATTCATACAATTTTCATAAAAAGCACTCAGGGAATGTTCAATAAGTATATATAATTAGCATTCTTACTAGTGGCTCAGTGTTTCTGATCAATAAATCTGGCATAGCACTTTTCAAAAATTAGAATATTTAAAATAGGAAAGTTATATTTAAAGGTCCATATATGAAGCTTGTCTCTTAAAAACCAGTGCTCATGAAAAATACTGCTCAAATTCCTCATGGTAACAACTATTAAAAAGTGAATAGTGGCTATCTCTTCTTTCTCAGTGTCTCTCCAAAATAAAATAGTTCACTATTTGAAACACATTGACTTGTTCCCCTGCCCCACCAGACACTTAGAAGTGAACATACTAGATGGGTAAAAAGTGTAGACTTTGGAAGGGGAGTGCTTTGTGTCTGGAGGTTACTTTTTCCTGTCAGCATTTAACAGTGTGAGTAACAGTTGTTATTTAATATCTATATGAAACACTCTATCTTTCTGAAATTTAAGAGTAGTAATAAAATCTGTGTTATAAAATGATTAAGAGGATTAAGTGAGTAAGCTAATATATATGAAGGACTTAGCATAGTAATTGAGGAAAAGTAGGCACTCAGTAAATATTAGTTATTGTTATCTGAGTTGAGAACAGTATAACATGGCAGTTGAAAGCACAAGTACAGCTAGAAAAATCAAAACCACTTTTTCTCACTTATATATGGAATCTAAAACAATCAAACTCATAGAAGGAGACAAGACCAGTGGTTATTGGTCAAGTGTTGCAAAGGTTCAGCAGGCTAGGAGAAATAGATACTCGTTAGTACTAAAATATTTTTAGTACAAAAAACGAAGTACTTAAGGGCTGGGGAGAAGACTCAGTAACTAAAGTGCTTGCCACTCAAGCATGAGGACCTGTGTTCATCTTCCCAGCACCCACAAAAAAGGCAGTGCATGATGGAATGATGGAATGCAACAGCATCTAGCACAGAGAATGAGATGGATGGATTCCTGGTGCTCCCTGGCCAGCTGACCAAACCAAATCCTGGTTTTGTGAGAGACGGTCTCAAGAAATAAGGTGAGGCGCAATTATGGAAGCTAACCAACATTGACCTATGGTCTCCATAGGTGCATGTGCATGCATGGGTGGACACACACACACACACACACACACACACACACGCACACACACGCACACACAAGCACACACACACACACACACACACACACACATTTTAAAGCAACATGGCTTCCTAAACATGACCTGAAATTGAGGAAGAAAACATCAACAAACATGCTAATATGGAAAAAAAAAAGGCCTCAGTCCAAGAAAAAGAACTACAGGCAACTTAAGAATACTAAGAGCAGGAGAAACAGTCTTCCCCAAGGAAGAAAATATCACTTGTTTATCCAATACCAAATAGCATGAGCAACATTACATTTAGCAGGCTATATTTAGAAATTTATATGTGTATGTGTGTGATGCATATAATAACAATTAATGGAAAATAGGCCAGAAATCCTAAAAAAAAAAAAAAAAAAAAAAAAAAAGATATGTCAACTTGATGCAAATCGCTTGTCATCTGAGAAGAAACCTCAATTAATCAGGATGAAGGCAAACCTGTAGGGCAATTTTTTTCCTTTTTTTATTAATTTATTTTTTACATTCCAATCCCGGTTCCCTCTCCCTCCTGTCCTTTCTCTCCCTCCACTCCCCATTCCTTGCATCTGCCCCATGGAGAGGGTAAGGCCTTCCGTAGGAAGTCTACTAAGTCTGCACCATCATCTAGTTGAGGCAGGACTAAGGCACCTCTCCACCTCCACACCCTTGTGTCTAGACTGGGCAAGGTATCTCTCCATATAGAATGGGCTCCACTAAGTCAGCTTGAACATTAGTGTTAGTTAGGTCTTGGACCCATTAAGGCAATTTCTGAATTAGTGATTGATGTGGGTACCACCCATGGCTGTTAATCCTCGGATCCATAAGAAATCAGGATGTGCAGCCATGAGGAACAAGCCAGTAAGTAGCATTCTTCCATGGCCTTTGCCTCAGTTCTTGACTCCAGGTTCCATCCCTGCTTCAGTTTCTGCCCTGACTACTATCAATGATATACTGTTACCTGGAAGTGTAAGCAAAATAAACTCTTTTCTGCCCAAGATGCTTTTGGCCATGGTGTTTCATAATATCAATAGCAATACTAAGACATAGGTGTTTGGGGAAAAAAGGAAGACGGCCATCCTGAGGGAGGTAACCCAGTCACAGAAAGACAAACATAGTATGTACTCACTCATATATGGATATCAGTCGTAGAACAAAGGGCTACAAGCCTCCAATTCACACCTCCAGAGAAACGAGGAAATAAGGAGGACCCTAACAGACACATACATGGACACCCAAGGAAGGGGACAGGGACAAGAACTCCTGAGAAAATTGGGAGCATGGGGGGACAGAGGAAGGAGGTAAGAAAAGGAGAAGCAGGGAAGAGGAGGGAGGAAGAGAACAAGAGGGATCAGGAAGACTGAATCGGGGGAGGAAATAGAAGAGAGCAAGAAAAGGTATATCTTAATAGTGGGAGCCAGTATAGGTTTAAAGAGAAATCTGGCACTAGGGGAATGTTCAGAGATCCACAAAGACGGCCCCAACTAAGAATCTAGGCAGTAGTGGTTAGGCCACCTTTGATGTCCTTCCCCTATAATGAGATTGATGGCTCCCTGAATTACCATGCTAGAGCTGATGGAAGGAGAGGACAGGCCCAGCTAAGCTCTGAGCCATCCTCCTGGAATACACTTGGCAAGTAAGTCAGAGCACAGGGAACCCAGTTATAACGCTGGGGAAGCAGCACTGGACCGAGCCAAGCCCTCAACCTGTGGATGTCATGTAGGAGGCCTGGCCATTCTATGGGACCTCTAAGGGAGGGAGCGGCATTTCCTGCGAGGGCAGGAATGGACTTTGGGAGCCCCTTCCCTCTGGGCAGATACCCTTTGAGCCCAGGGAGGCGGAGGAGGGCCTAGGCCCTCTCCCAAGTGGTAAGACAGACGTTGATGATCATCTCCCACGGAAGGGCTACTATCCTTGGGGAGTGGGTGGGTCTGGGTTGGTTCGGGTCGGTGGGAGGCCTGGTAGAATGGGAGGGAGAGGGATCGCTGGTGGGACTGATATGTAAACTCAGTTTTCTTCTTGGTAAAAGTCATTACTAAACAAAGGAGAGAAGAAAAGTCAAAGTTTAAAAGTGTTACCCTTGGAGATGCCGGGGTTTGAACACAGGGCCTCATATACGCGAATTATGCTCTCTATTGCTCACTACACCCACATATATGCAAGCACCTTCATCAACCCTTATATCTAGGCATGCACACTGAAGTCATAGCAGCTGCAATGGATTGATTACATCAGGTCCTTTGAGTATCTGCTATGGCCTTCCGTTGAATGTTTTGATGACATTTTGCATATTTATTGGACTAGGAAACACATTGTTTGCAAGCCAAGCAAAATAATAATAATATTAAACCTTCTTCAAAAAAAAAAAGCAGGATAACAATAAAAACTACTTGGAATAACCCAGGCTCCTCCATTTTCATTCACATTTATGCTGTACTATTTCTTTAACTTGACAGTATCCTGTGGAATTAATAATGACATGTGGCTCACTAGCAACAATCCATCATATCTGAGAGCTTGGGTAGTTTCCAGAAACCTTCATGATCATACATATATGTTCTTTGAACATATATATGTTCAAAGTATCTGTCAGGCCTTGAAAATATTTTTCCAGTTTGATTTGGGGCAGGCTAGTCATCTTGTTTCAAACTTCCTAAACTATCTGTCACTGCATTTATTGAAACACCTTGTATTGAGGTCCCCGTTTGTTCAGGAAACACGAATGTGCAGGCGCCTTCTGTATGTTTACCCATCTCACCACTTGCATCGTAAGCTTCTGACGATGAGAGTTTCACTACAGTATGCCCCCTTCCTCACGTGCCATCTTTCTTGTGTCTCAACAACAACAACAACAACAACAACAACAGAAAACTCATTAACTAGGTATTTTTCTCTATGGTCACAAGAGTGACAAAGGAATAAATATTGGCCCAGCTGATGCCACAGTATACAAGATCGCCCGGCCTTCCCTTCCTTTCCCTCTGAGCAAGAACTCTTGGGCCTTGTTAACATCCTAGAAAGCCTACTAGCATTAGAGAAAGTGCCACCAGCACGGAAGTGGGGCTTAGGTTTTTTGTGGCAACCGTGAGCCATACATATGTCTGGTGGCTTGACCACGTTCTACTCACCAGACTGTGGAGGTCTCCACCAGGATGTAATCACAGTCCTTGATGAACATTATCGTCATGAGCCAGATGAGTGTTTTCAGCCACTAATTAGTGATGCAGCAGTGAGCTCCTTACAGGAAGTTAAAGTAAGCCACAGGTTGGGCCATCAAATCCTGAGAAACAAAAAGTCAAAGTTGATCTTCACCAACCCTCCATGTGACAGAGGGCTGATCTCCAAAATACACAAAAAACTCAAGAAGCTTGTCACCAAAACACTAAATGATCCAATTGAAAAGTGGGGAACAGAAATAAATAGAGAATTCTCAATAGAGGTATCCCAAAAGGCAAAAAGACATTTGATAAAGTACTCAACCTCCTTAGCCTTCAGGGGAATGCACATCAAACAACTCTGAGATACCTTGCTGATCCTGTCAGAATGGCTAAAATCAAAAACACGAATGACAGCCAATGATGCAGAGTGTGTGGAAAAGGGGGAACATTCCTCCATTGCTGGTAGGAGCTCAAACATGTGCGGCCACTTTGTTCTCAGGAAAACCGGAATCAGTCTACCTCAAGATCCAGCAATTCCACTGCTGGGCAAATACCCAAAGGAAGCACATTCATACGACAAGAACATACGTTCAACTATGTTCCTAGTAGCTTTGTTTGTAATAGCCAGAAGCTGGAAACAACCTAGACACCCCTCAGCCCATAAATGCATGTTGAAAATGTGGTATCTTTACACAAAGGAGTTGGGTTACTCAGCAGGACAAAACAGTGGAAGCTGGAATTACCAAGGCAAATGGAGGGCACTGAAAGAAACCTGTCCCGACTGAGGCAAAGCAGCAGCCACAGAGAGACAAGCCTTCGATGTACTCACTCATAGATGGATGTTAGGCACAGAGGAAAGGGCCACACACTAGCCTCTGATCCACACCTCCGGAGAAACAAGGAAACCAGGAGGACATGAAGAGAGACACCCGAAAAAGGGGACAGTGGAAAAGAACCTCTGAGCACATTGGAAGCCTGGGGGAGAGGAGAAAGTGAAACAGGGCAGAGGAGGGGCAGGAGAAGGACATGGATGAGACAGCCTGAATGAGGGGACGGACAGAGCAGAGCAGAGCAGAGCAGAGCAGAGCAGGGAAGGAGATACCTTAACAGAGGGAGCCAGCTAAGGTTTTAAGAGAAGAATGCCACTAGGGAGAAGTTCAGAGATGCACAAAGATGGCCACGACTTAGTGTCTGGGCATTAGTGGAGAGGCCGCATTGATGGCCTTCTGTCCTCGTGAGACCGATGGCTTCCCACAATTGCCATCGCAGAGCCTTCACCCAGTAGCTGATGGAAGGAGAAGCAGACAGGCCCAGCTAAGCTCTGAGCCATCCTCCTGGAATACAGTTGTTGCAGGGGATGGGGGCAGGGGACCCGAGGAAAGCAAGCAAGACCTGGCCAGGATATTCTACAGAAAGAGCTGCCTTGAGCAAGTAAGTCAGAGCACAGGGAGGAACCCAGTAGTAACGCCGGGAAAGCAGCACTGGACCGAGCCAAGCCCTCAGCCTGTGGATGTCATGTAGGAGGCCTGGCAATTCTATGGGACCTCTAAGAGTAGAACCAGCATTTATCCCTTGTGTAAGAATGGATTTTGGGAGCCCATTCCCTCTGGACAGACACTATTTCAGCCCAAATACATGGAGGAGGACCTAGTCCCTCCCCCAAGTGATAAGGCAGACTTTGATAATGCCCTATTGAAGGCTTCACTATGCTTGGGGAGTGGGTGGGGGGTGGGTTCGGGGGTCAGTGGGGGACATGGGAGAATGGGAGGGAACAGAGGATTGATATGTAAAATGAGATTGCTTCTAAATAAAAAAATATAAAAACAAACAATTTTTAAAATTAAAGTACTTAGTCTGGTGGATATGTTAATTAGATGTATACAGTCATCCTGTACTATGTACATGTAGCATAATATCACTGATTATGTTTGGAATTAAATACAATTTTGACTCATCAAAAGGTGAAATACAAAAAGAAACTTACCCCAAATAAAAACTAAGTACAAAGGACACACCCTGAAATTAGGATCCAAAATCCCAGATCTCAGACAAAATGCTTATGTGGCCTTAAGTGAGTTATTGTTCTTCAGTCTCCTTGTCTGTAAAATGAGGATGGCAGTAAAATTGTAGCTGCTTTGTGAGAGGGCTAAATTCAAAAGTATTTCTAATGTACCTGGCACAGTGTATAAACACTCGGTAAAGGTGAGGTGTCACTCTTCTTCCTTTGAACCAGAAGTTGAGGTAGCACAGCAGCCCCTAGCAAGGACAATGACATTGAGTCAGGTTTCGTGGTATAGAGTCTAAAAGGGGGATGAACAATAGGAGATCATTGAAAAGTTTCAAATTATGTTTTGGCGGTTTTTTGTTTGTTTGTTTGTTTGTTTGTTTGAAACAAGATCTAGTTGTGGAGCCCTGGTTGGCCTGGACCTTGCTATGTGGACTAGGCTGGCCTCAAACTTGTGGTAATCCTCTGCCCACTTAAATATTGGGATCTCAGGCATGCACCAAAACACCTGGGTTAAATGTGACTTGTTTGTTTGCTTTTTTTGGTTTTTGAGACAGGGTTTCTAAGTGTATCCAAAGGTGGTCTGGAATTTACTCGGTAAGCCAGGCTGGCTCCGAACTCATAGCAATGCCAGGCCTCAGTCCCTCCTTAGTGCTGGGATTACAGACATGTACCATAGCATCTGATTCTTTAAAGTGCCTTTGAAAGCTAAAATAAACATTGGAAATTTGCTTAAGAGCCCACAGAATTTACGTACTCTATCTGCCACATGCAAGTGCTCTGGAAACCCACCCTATAAACCCAAATCTCTTGTAACCCATCAGTGAGACTGACATGATCTGTTAATTGTGTCCTTAGACATTCAAAATAATTAAAGTACTAAAAATAATGGTTCCATGGATATATGATTGCCCCTGAAAATGACAGATGTGACAAGTAATGGAAGCAGAAATAACAGTTCAGGAGTAGCACTGCTGTCCCACCCCTCTTGCTTGGCCTCTGACAAGGTAATCAAAACACACACGCAGAAGAGTTGCATTTCCAGCGGGGTGGCGACATTTGTGCATTAATGGAAATCAAACTTGAATGACCATAAGACCTGGAAAGAAACGAAAAGCAGGAGTCTGTCTTCAGTTTCCCCCAATACAAGCCCAAGCAAGAATCACTGATAATTAGTGATAAGAAAGTTGGTCTTGAATTTACCAAGAAGACCTAGGAGACAGCAAGATAGCAAAGAGCACAAGGGAAGTCAAATTCATGTTTTAATTATCTATGTGCTCTCACCTCAGGAGGCTCTACCACAGTGTCTCACAAATTATCTAAAAGGAAAATTTTAATCTCAACAAAACTTCCTTATACCTCTGCCCACGACTGTGAATCCCCTCTGTTTGTGGATGAGTGTTCTTGGACTATAAGCCCCATTTTACTTTTAGCCTAGAAAAAAAATTAAGAAAGAACTTTTTCAAATAAGCATGCTGTCTAAAACTACGTGTAGTTTTGAAGTAATTGTCTGACAGTGTTACCAAAATTTTCCATAGCCGTGATCATTCACAACATTTCTGAATTTGCAGATGATGTGGGAATTAGAGATAGAATTTTTATTGCTGTTTTTTCTAGACAGGGTTTCTCTGTGTAACAGCCCTAGCTGTCCTGGAACTAGCTCTGTAGACCAGGCTGGCCTTGAACTCACAGTGATCTGCCTGCCTCTGCCTCCCAAGTGCTGGCATTAAAGGCATGTGACACCACCACCCAGCCACAGGAAAATTTTAAGTTACTTACTTACTTACTTTCTTAGTTTTATCTTATGTGTATGTGTGTTTGGCTACATGTAATTTTTTTTAAGCCACAAGTGTGCATGTTGCCCACAGAGACCAGAAGAGGGCATTGGATCCTGGGAACTGCAGTTAGAGATGTTTATGAGTCACCATATAGGTGCTAGGAATCAAATCCAAGTCTTCAAGAAGAGCAGACAGTGCTCTTGACTGCTGAGCTATCTCTCCAGGCCCCCATAGCAAAATATAAAATCCAAGCTGTTTTGACCTTGTTTCCAAGAATGATCCCAAAGCAATCTCTTAGTATTCTTTTGTTGCTCAGCTCAGCCAATAGGAACTTCCTCATTAAGAGAACTAAACTAGAACTTGGAGAGTAGACACACCAAAAATGTCAAATGATTCATTCTGAGATCAAGAGCTAAAGATTTGTCTATCGGCATAACTACTGTAACTCTAGCTCTGATTCACGTTTATTAAAGTCTACCCAAATCAGAAAAGGGCAAAAGATAAAAAGCAGGTCACTCAGCCCGGCATTAAGATGGTAATGGTGTTATTGAAGACAGAACACTGATAAATAATGGTAGTGTCTGTTTTCCTCTTTCCAGGGTCCACAAAAGGGAAGGTAGCACTAGATTTCTAAGTTGCTATGTGTCCAACTTGAACATGCATATAGATTACAGAGGGTCTTATTAAAGTTCAAATTCCTATTAGAGAAGTTTTCAGTTACACCCATGTTTCTGCGTTTCTAAGAAGCTTCCAGATGCTGCCAGAACTGCTTGTCCACACACCTACAGCTCCTACAACAACAGTATGAACTGCAGGTTCAACAACGTAAGGCCCAAAGCTCACATCTGTCCTACTCCCTATTATGCAGTCGATGAGCTAAGAGAAACATATCCTTGCCAAAGATTGGCCACAAGAACCTGTTATGAATGCCAAAGACAAAAGGAAATATGAAATCATTAAGAGCAAAAGACTCAACCCTCTCCCAATTTCCTGACAACAGAAAAACCTTGAATTCCTCAAAGACCTTGTGGAAATATAAAAGAGATGTGGAGAAAAAAAGGGAGCAGGGAGGAGAAGTGGAGATAGAGGCCAGACTCTCTACAGTCGTTTATAAATACACTATTCCCATCAGTTCAGGATAGCACTGATAACCTCATCTAACCTTAAGTACTTTCTTAAAAGCCTTCTCTCCAAATATAGTCACAATTTAGTTCACAGCATTGCCCTTAGTGGTATGGATGAAAACTCATACTTGTTGTCTTCATTATATCCCTGATCTTTTCAGTAGCCAAAGAAAGTGACTAAAGAGGCCACAAAGAGATACCTCATCCACTGACATGCCACTGGCCCCCAAACAAAGTATCAGGATTATTCTTTTAACTTTCCGCTATCTCATTCCAAAGGCCAAATGATAAATCCATTAAGTTGTAAAGCTACATTTTTACATTTTAATAGTAGAAGGAGTTGCTTAGGTCTGGAGGGCACATCCCATTGTGTCCTGGACCAGGAACAGAGTATGGTAGCCAAGAGCACAGACTACTATATAATCAGGTCTTTTTACTGCAAAGAAGTCCATTTCCCATTTATAGTATATGGAGAGAAACAATAAACTTCCTCTTAGAAAACTTATGCAGGTTAAACTAGTTACCATGCAGCAAGAACTTAGCACATACTTAGTACATAGTAAGAGTTTAATGAGTAGGAGCTATGATTATACCTTTAAAATTGGAATTTTGCAGTCTACTCTGGATTCAAATTAGTTGCCATCAATAAAAATGATAGTTCAGCAAATACCACGTACTTTCTCTTTTAGATCCTATGTTTTATATAAATACTTAGAACCATGAATCTATGTATGACATAAAAGTAAAGGAGACCGTGGTATATCAGCAACAAAATATAAAGGAAATAGGCTCAATACAAACAATAAGTATGTGTGTACAAAAGCTTTAAAAATAAATTTAAAGAATGCAATGAATGTTAGAGAATTTGAAAGAATGATACCCTAACTTCATAGGGCCAATATCCCTTCAAGAAGAGAAAGAAGGACCCACGAGCATTCTCTCCACATGTGCATACTGTCTAAGGAGCAAGCACTTCTTGTCATGTCAAGCATAACAAGAACATATGCCTTCATAAGGCCAGGAGGAAAACATACTGGGAACCAATGCTAACATTCACTGGAGTCTCCAGAATTTTCTCTTGTAAAAAAGAAAGGAGAATCCAGAAAGATACCCACACCAAAGTCAGTAAGAATTTGCAACATTCACTCTGAAAAGCATTAACTTAAAGACAAACTTTAGACAGTGGTAACAAGACACTAAGGAACAGCCAATAAGCAGAGAAAGAAAATCAGAGGAAAAAAATGATAGCATTTTCCAGGAAAGACTAATGTAGTGAAATGAGAGGTCAATGTGAAGGTGTGGGGGTCTCTGGCATGGCAGCAGTAATATGAGGGCACTGAAGACCCTTTTGTGTGAATCTCAACTTCTAAGTATTCTGAGACAGGACGACATTTTAGCACTCTCAACTCAGACCTGCTTGCTCTGACCTAAAAAGAAGCAGGAACTTTGCCTCATATTATCTACATCTGGGGAGGTAGACAACAAAAAGACCTTTGGTTGCTGATAATGTCCACCACCTCAACCTAGACAGTTTTCTTCCTAGACAGTTTTACTTCATGTTATCCATCCACCCACAAGTCTATGAATCTTTATAGAACATAGGAATTAAAAATGAGAGAAAAAATAAAGAAAGCATGTGATATCTTCTGGACTTGTTCTTTCATGGTAACTAACGATTCCAATGTACTCTGAAAAATATTCTCCAAATTTTAAAGATAGAATTATAGCTCCTTCACATTCCCCATGGAGGGATACTCCCTTATCCTAGAGGCAGGAGGGAGGGCCTAGTCCCTACTCCAAATGACTTGACAGATTTTGATGATCCCTCCTGGAAGGCACCACCCTCCCTGTGGAGTGGGAGGGTGATGGGATGGGAGGGTGGTCAGTGGGCATGGGAGGGTTGAAGAGAGGGAAGGAGGGAGGGAGGGAGGGAGAGTTAACTTGGATGGATATGTAAAATAAGAAAAATAAAAAAAAACATTAAGGAAGCTATATATCATGCAGCACCTAATACTTGTAATAGATTTAATTCTTTATGTGAAAATAAATAAGCAATCTATGTTCTTCAGATGCAGTTCCCTTTCATCTTTAACAAAGTGTAAAACAATATATATCAATGATTTATTTGAAAATAAATTACATAATTAATTGTCAAAAAACAATTACAGCTCCTTACCATTAAGTGCTGACTATGTACAAAGGAATGTAATGCAGGAATAGCCACTGAGACACTCTCGTCCTTCATTCATAAGTGACGAGGAGAATTATCTTTGGAGACACAAACCTGAGTACAATAAACTAATGGGAAAATATTTACCAACCTGTAAGCCCCTTATTCAGTATGCAAATGACTTGAATGGGGGAAGAGAAAGGAATCAGAAACAGCTGTTTTGTTTATTTATTCCTTGTATTAACCAAGAGGAAAAGATTTTTCAATTGACTAAAAAATAAATTACTTGATAGCTGTATTTCTTCTGCTGCAAATTCAGTCTCTACACTCAGATTTCTTATTGTTCTGTCAGCCTGAATATACGTAATTATTCTAGGTCTGGTATTAAGTGTTCTGTACACAATAGTAGAACATATTACTGGACTCGTACTGTATTACAAGGACCTACCAAAAGTAAAATTTATGAAATAGCAAGAAGTGAAAGAATGTCTCCATTTCTGAGGGAAATTTGGGGAAAAGCAGGCTCTGCCCCTGTTGTGAAAATGGGAATGTTCACATGTGTGCACACACACACTCATACTCTTCAAGAGCTGTACATATCCCTTGGGACTTTAGAAAGGAAAGTAATCACCTCAAAACCCTTCCACTCTGACATGCTTAGGCTGTACTACAGGGACGTAGTTATCACCCTCACACAGTCTGGCAATCAACTAGCTAGTCTCAGAACTGCCTCATGAGCCATATATGCAGCCGTTCCCATGCCAACTATCATTTCCTCCTGGGCACATAGCTCCATAGATGCTTTTGCACAGGCAGACACGGACAAGAAACTACATCTTCAGACATACGTATTTATACACAGAGCCATGTTGTGGAGCTTTCTATTGAGAGGGGGACATCTTGTGGATTATCTCAGAATTGAGCATTTTGGGAAAGGGTGCCAGTAATAGAAACAGCACCAGGAAAGATAAGAGCAGCCAGACTTTTCGGAGGACTTCTTATATGCCAGGTACAAAGCTATGAACTTTACATTAATATTCCAACACTATGGGATTAGATAGTAGGAAATGGTAGGGTTCTTTTCATCATGCAGATTCTCAGAGAGATTAAGTCATTTTACCAAAATTTCACATCTGTTAAGGAGATAGCCTGGATTCAACTTCAGTTTCTAATGAATCAAAGTCAAGCAGTATGAAGGATGGAGGTGCATACCGATAATACCAGATACTAAGGATGTGTGGGTGGGAAGCTTGAACAACTTAGGAATTGTCTCCAAAAAATAATAGTTTAGAAGGAGTTTAGGATGTTGTTTACCTAGCAAATTATGAGGCCCTTGGATCCATACAGGAAAGAAAACAATAAAAATTAACTTGCTTCCCTTTCATTATAGTGAGAGCACCAGATGATCTTAGCAGTGGCATGGGAATTTACTCTTCATGGGTCTTTGGTTAAGAGGCTATGCTCTAGCATTACACTGCTTGAGTTTTGTCTTAGTTGGGATCACTATTACTATGACGAGATACCAAGTTTTGGTGGAAAGTATTTATCTGGCTTACACTTCCACATGATAGTCCATCATTGAAGGAAGTCAGGATAGGAACTCAAACAGGGCAGGGAGCTAGAGGCAGGAGCTGATGCAGAGGCAACTGAGAAGTGCTGCTTATTGGTCACAGCCTCCATTCTTATAGAACGCAGGACCACTTGCCCAGGGATGACAACACCAATCATGATCTTGGCCCTCCTGCATTGATCACTAATTAAGAAAATGCCCTATACCTTAGGGAGCACATTCCCATGGAGGGATACTCCCTTAGCCTAGAGGCAGGAGGGAGGGCCTAGTCTCTACTCCAAATGACTTGACAGATTTTGATGATCCCTCCTGGAAGGCCTCACCCTCCCTGGGGAGTACAGGGGAATGGGACAGGGGAAAGGTCTGGGCAGGGTGGGGGAGTAGGGAGGAAGGAATTGGAGGACGGGAGGGAGAGGGAACTTGGATCTATATGTAAAATAAGAAGTGTGTGTGTGTGTGTGTGTGTGTGTGTGTGTGTGTGTAAAGAAAATGCCCTATAGGCTTGCCTACAGCCTGATCTCATGAAGGCATTTTATCTGTTGAGGCTCCCTCCTCTTTGATGAGTCTAGCTTAAATCAAGTTAAAATAAAAGTATCCAGCACAGTTTGATACCAGTTCTGTTTGGAATCCTTGACAAGAAGCAAGTGACCCTGCTGACCCATTTCCCTCTTGTTTTAGGTAGTTTAGTAGGAAGGGAACTAAACTGCACTGAGCCTGTCTTCAAAAAGTAAAAGCCTTTGACTGCCATCACAATTCCCACTAGACAAGGTCATTCCTGTTACATTTGATATGCAGATCCTTGCATTTTGGGAAGGGAGATCCCTTGATAGGGATGTTTCTTAGCTCCTCAGGCTATCTACACATGTGTGATGCATGCTTGTGTCAGGAATCATTCTACTTAGAGTACTCCCTATCCCAAATCTAATGTGTTAACTTGGGCAGAGCCTACCCACGCTGGTTTTACACCACACACAGTGCTTAACATAATATCTCAACCTGTCCTGAGAAAAGACATAATGAGATTTCTGGGGACTGCATGCATTCTGCCACGACATTGCTTATGAATACCACACACACACCCTTATACTGCATCTCCTCCAAGTAGTCCCACAAGTGTATGTCTATGATTTATTGGCCTCGAATACATTACAGTGTCCTAATCTATTAAAGAGTAACATAGACACACACATGTGTGTGGGCGCATGCACACACACCTTCGGAAGGGGGAAACTGAGGCCCGACACAGAGAAGACTTCCCCGCCAAGGTCACGTCGGGCGGGGGCGCGGGGTCAGGATCCTGTTCTGTGCATCCCTGAACCCCGAGCTCCACCGGCTGATGCACAGGGGCCGCGTTCTCGGTGAGTCGGTGTGCACTTTGCAGCTGCGGGCACAGAGAGTGTTGAGGATGAGGCCCTCCGCAGCGAGACTGGCTGAGAAGAAGGCCATCAAGCATTCTCAGTTTCTCTCTGAGAGCTATGAGCTCTCTTCAGATCTGCAAGACAAGCAGGTGGAAATGCTAGAACTCAAGTATGGGTACGGCTTGTAACATGCCATGCAGCCTGCCAGAACCAAATGAACAAGAACTTTTGAGTGCCTGCGCAGCTCCATGTCAGAGAACCGCATGCAACGCCACATTGTGCTGTCCAATATGAGGATGCAATTTTTCTTCAAGGACCCCAAGAAGGTGCATAGCTCCTGCTTTGAGGGCAAGCAGGTCTCTGTGACCAAAGATGGCTGGGGGCCCTGGTGCCATCAGAATGTGGAGACCTTAACGATCCAGCCCTCAAGTCTCCAGCACCCTCCAGTGACTTTGCAGACGCCATCACAGAATTGGAAGATGTTCTCCTGGCAGGTGAAGTCCCTCACTGAGTCTATCGATGATGCCCTCAACTGCTGCTCCCTACACAGTGAGGAAGTACCAGCCCCAGACACAGCATGGGCCCGGGACACTGAGCCCAAGCCAGGCATACATGGCATGGACCACCACAAATTGGATGAGATGACAGCCTCATATAGTGATGTTACCCTCTACATTGATGAGGAAGAGCAATCACCACCTCTACGGCTCTCACAGGCTGGGGATCGGCCTTCCAGCACAGAGTCGGACCTGAGGCTAAGGGCTGGGGCTACAGCCCAGGACTACCGGGCCTTGGCCCACAAGGAGGACAAGGCTGATACAGAAACGAGCTGCCGAAGCACACCATCTCTGGAGCAGCCAGAACCATGGCTGCAGGGACAGCACCTTCCCCTGCTCACTATTGAGCCACCCAGTGACCACTCTGTGGAGCTCAGTGACCGCTCAGATCAAAGCTCACTCAAGAGGTAGAGTGCCTAAGAGGACAGCCTCGGTGGACAGCAAAGCAGCCCCAAGCATGGCCCCCACGGTGCCCCCCAAGGCCTCCCGCGGGAGGAACCTGAATTGCAGCCTCGGCCCCCACAGACCTCTCGAGAGCCACTTGGCATCAATGGTTCAGCCAATCAGCAGAGTTGGTCTGAGTCTGACTACTCAGATAGCATCAACAGCCATCCAACTCCAACGACAACATAAACTGCAGCTCTGAGTCCTCATCGAAGGACAATCTGTGGGAACAGACACTCAGCAAGCAGACATACCACAAGGAGACCTGCAACAGCTGGGACTCAACTAGCCTTCAGCAATGATGTCCACCGTAAGAGGCATTGCTGAATTAGCCTGAATCACTTCAACAAGAAGCCTGAGAAGGGCATCCAGTATCTCACTGAGCATGGCTTCGTGCCTGACACACCAGTGAGGGTGGCCCACTTCCTGCTGCAGCACAAGGGCCTCAGCCAGCAGATGATCGATGAGTTCCTGGGAAACCGGCAGAAGCCGTTCAACCGTAATGTGCTTGACTGTGTTGTGAACGAGATAGACTTCTCTGTCATGGAGTTAGATGAAGCCCTCCAGAAGTTCCAGGCACACATCCGAATTCAGGGGGAGGCTCAGAAAGTTGAGCAGCTCATGGAGGTATTCAGCCAGCCAGCGGAACTGTGTCTGCAACCCTGGCGTGGTACAGCAGGTCCGGAACCCAGATAACCATTTTCATCCTGGCGTTGGCAATCATCCTGCTCAACATAGACATGTATAGTCCCAATGTCAAGCCTGAGCGCAAGATGAAGCTAGAGGACTTTGTTAAGAGCCTCTGAAGTGTGGATGATGGTGAAGACGTTCCCCGGGAGACGCTGATTGCGATCTATGAGCCGATTGGTAAACGGGAACTGAAGACCAATGAGGACCAAGTGTCCCAGGTGCAGAAGGTTGAGATGCTCATTGTGAGCAAGAAGCCGACTGGATCCCTTCATCACCGGCTTGGCTATGTGCTCTCTCTTCCCCATCGATGGCTAGTCTGCTACTGCCGACTTGTTGAGGGTCCAGACCCCAATAAACCCCAGAAGCTGGGACAGCACCAGAGAGAGATCTTCCTCTTCAATGACCTCCTCCTGGTGGTCATCAAGATCTTCCAGAAGAACAATTCGGTGACACACAGCTTCCGGCAGTCCTTCTCCCTCTATGGCATGCAGGCCCTGCTCTTCAAGAACCAGTACTACCCCCAATGGCATCCAGCTAACATCTGCTGTCCCTGGAGCAGATATCAAAGTGCTAATAAATTTCAACGCTCCCAATCCTCAGGACCACAAGAAGTTCACTGATGACTTGCAGGAGTCTGTTGCTGAAGTGCAGGAGATGGAGAAACACCGGATAGAGTCGGAGCTTGAGACACAGAAGGTTGTTGAATGGCCCAGCATGTCACAGTGCTCCAGCCTCAAAAAGGAGTGAGGCAATGGAGCACTGAGCAGAACCTGCCTGGATGACAGCCATGCCAGCAGCGAGAACCTCAAGCACAGTGCCCTCAGCAGCATGGTGTTCAACTCACAGCTAGTGCTGCACCCACAAAGGCTTTCTGGAGATCCTATACCATCAGACAAGAAGTCAAGAAGAGACTTCTGAAGGAACCACTGAGGCGAGTGGGCTATTGGAAGGGCCAACCTCTCTTTGACATAGCCAGCATACATTGATGGGTGGTACCTATTATGTGCTGTGTCCTCATTGTAGACACTTTGGACTTACAATGCATTGTAGTATTCTGAGTAGGGGAGCTAGACTCAGAAGGCAGGGTATTGATGCTTAATAAGGATCAGGAGAAACAAATAGGCCGAATAGATGTTTATTCAGGGAGAAATAGCTCACAACATAGAAAAATGAACACCAGCAGTTTCCTGGTCCCAAGGATGCCTCCAAAAGTGTTCCTGTCCCAGTGCTGCAAGCAAGAGAGCTCTCCGAACCCCTTCCTCAGACTAGCTCCCCCAGGTCACAACCGGCCCTGTCTCCATCCCCTATGGGCGTGGTCTATGCCACAGGTGCGGACAAGGTGAATATCTCACTACAACAGGGCACTGCACAAACCAAACCATACCCCCAGAGGTACCAGAGGACAAGAGGCCCTTCACTAATTGCTCTGCCTCAGAAGGCAAGGGGGAAATATATATATATATATATATATATATATATATATATATGCATGCATGTGGAGATATATATATATATATATATATATATATATATATATATCGCCCTAAGGCATTGTGCTGTTGCTGAAGCTATACCCCCAGCTGAGGCTGGCTGCTCTGAGTCAGGTGAGCAGGCAGGAGTTTGAAGTGGTGGTATACATAACCCCACCTCAGACCCCTCCCTGAAAACCACAGTTCAGGATAAACATTACAAAGTTGGACCTGGCTTTAAAAAAAAAACAGTGAGATAAGCATCTCCTATGTCATCAGGACTGTGGTGCTATTTGACAATTACCTTGTTCACATTGTCTGACTCACAGTAAACATTCAGTAATTATTACCTTCTGTGATGGCCATATTGAGAGCAGAAAAGGATCTTAAGGTTCTTGAGTTCTGGTCTCATTGTAAAGATGATGAAGCAGATTCATAGAGAATAGGAGGAAATTAAAACAAGGAAACACACAGGGCTGGAGAGTGGGCCCAGCACTTAAGAGCTCTTGGTGCTCTTGCAGAAGACATGAATTAAGTTCCAACCACCTATATGAGGCTCAAAGCCATCTGTATTTCTAGTTCCAGGGGATCCTACAGCCTGTTCTTTCTTACACAAGCTCCGCCACCAACACACACAAACACACACACACACACACACACACTCATTGTGTACATATACACATGCACACAAAACTATCATATGCATAAAACCAAATTTAAAAATCTAAAATAGTAAAACAATGAGATGCAACTGGAAAGAATTGCAAAATTTTCCTTCCTACTCCAATATGATTTAAAATACTAGTGTTGGACAGTGGGTGTACCTCAGTTAGTAAAATGCTTGCCTGGCACACAAAGAGCCTTTGCATTTGATCCCCAGAACTCATAAACTGTGCATGGTGGCATATGCCAGTAATTCCAGCACTGAGAAGAAAGTGGCAGTAGTATCAGAAGTTAAGTCATCCTCAGCTGCATTGTGAGTTCAAGGTCTGCCTGTACTACATGAGACCCTGTCTCAAAAATAAATAAATAAATAAAATGTTGTATAAACAGAACTGTGTACTCTGCGTCCAATATAATATGCTCTAAAGAGGTTGAGCACTAAAGTTTTTCTCAGACTTCTTTGGAAATGTGCTAAGAACATCTCAGCTCCCGTATCCCTGCCCATCCAGATCACCCCTATTCTTGATACTTTAAAACCCAGCTCAAAACATCACTGATGGGCAATGTCCTTCTGTATGCTGTAAATATGTTTCTCTTATTGGTTGATGAATAAATGATGATGGGCCAGTAGCCAGGCAGGAAGTATAGGTGGGGCTACCGGACAAGGAGAATGCTGGGAAGAGGAAAGGCAGGGAAGCAGTCGCCAGAGAGAGAGATGCCATGTAGCTACTAGGAAGGTAGGATTCCTGGGCATTCTCTGGTAAGATAAGGCCATGTGGAAATACATAGATTAATAGTTACAGGTTAATAAGTAAGAGACAGACAGTCAAATAAGAAGCCTGAACCATCAGTCAAACAGTTTATAATTAATATAAGCCTCTGTGTGTTTATTTGAGACTAGGGGGCTGCAGAAACAGGTGAGACAGAAACCTCTGTCTTTATATCACCCTTAAGAAGTGACCTCCCCTTTCTCTGAATTCTTGCAGCACTTGTTATCTCCACCATTTCATTTAGCAGTCAATTTACCCTTTTATTCTTGTATAATGTTTCATGCTGTGATTCTCATCAGCCCAACCCGACTGGATGTTCTCTAAATGGAGAGAGCATTTTCTTTTTTCCTGTATTACCATGGACTGGAGAATTTGGCTGTCTCTGGGTAAGTGTGCATTATTTCTTAATAGAATACATATACATACACATATAATAAAATATATACACACATTTTTAAAGCAGTGTTTTTTGTTCATAGTACAAAGGAAGGCAAATGTACACAATGCCGAAATATGCACATGACTCATCCAGGAGCTCATTCAGAATGGCCCTTAGGTACCAGGACTGAGTTGTAAGTCCTATTTATAGAAGTCCTCTCTTCCTTACCATCTATCTCCCTTCCGTAAACTTCTCATTCAATACTTTTCTACAGGGTCAAAATCAAAAGTATCAGGCACTTTTCTCAACATTTTATACATATGAAGTCATTGATTCCTTACGTTAGACAGTGCTATTTTGTCCATTTTACAAATAGCAAAATAAGTTCAGAGTGGTAACTTCTTGAGCAGGAAGTAACAATCAGGTTTTAAATCCATGCAATCTTTCCCTAGAACCCACACTTAACCATTTTTTTTTGTACTATTGCTCCACATTCACTGGGCTCTTAAATGGGGAAGAGCAATATTTCAGTGCTAAAACAAGGTCCAGCAAGATTGTTCAGCAGGACTTGCTTCAAGAACCTGACAGCCTGAGTTGTTTCCTAGGACATATGCAAAGACTACTAACAATGAACACTAATTCCACAACATTGGTCTCTGCCTGTATATTCCATTTCCCACCACATGCATAATACACACAAAAGAATGGATGTTTTTAATTTTTTTTAAGATTTTTTTTGTGTGTAAGTGTGTTTTGCCTATATATGGGTATGTGTACCACATGGGTGACTAGTGCCTGTGGAGGTCAAAAGAGGGCATTTTGTACCCTGGGACTGAAAGTACAAATGCTTGTGAGCTGCAGGGTCTCATGCAGCACAGGCAGACCTTGAACTCACAATGTAGCTGAGGATGACTTAGCTTCTGATCCTACTGCCACTTTCTGCTCAGTGCTGGAATTACTGGCATATGCCACCATGCACAGTTTATGAGTTCTGGGGATCAAATGCAAAGGCTCTTTGTGTGCCAGGCAAGCATTTTACTAACTGAGATACACCCACTGTCCAACACTAGTATTTTAAATCATATTGGCGTAGGAAGGAAACCATATCTGGGTACTGTGCTGAGTCATCTTCCAGCACCAAATAGAATTTAAAAACCAAAACAAACAAGAAAAGCCACCCCTTCAAAAAAAAATATGGTACCACAAATATGCATGTCATGGCAACTGCCAAGAGGAAGGAAGAAGTTCAACAACAACAGCTGCCACTATGGAGTACCTGTTCAATGCTTGTTACAATGTACCTTCAGTGCATTATCTCTTTCAGTGTTTACAACAACCCTTTGGGGTTGATAGTACCATCCCCACTTTCAGACAAAGAAATGATGATTGCAGAGGGAGTATTTACTAAATTATGCAATTCCCCAAGCTAGAGCTTGAGAACCCTATGCCAGTCCTGATCCAGTTTTTCCATAGGCTTAGAAGATTTGAACTCAGGTTTTTCACTTTGAACTGGTCCTTCTATTATCAGGCAAGTGAGTCAAAGAACGATTGACACTCCAGAAAGTCAGAAAGATAGAGTGACCAGGCAAAGAACCTGAGAGACCAGCTGGGGGTAGTCACTAAAAATCAGAGATTACGATACATAAGAATTCTTTGACAGATGTAATGATTGTAGTGTGAATTCATGGCCTGGGCACCAGACTACCATAAAGAAGTGGTTCTCAAACTCAAGTAGGTTTCAAAACTCGGTGGGAATGTCCCAGGTCAGGTTGTTATGTCCCCATGACAGTTTCTGATGGAGCAAAATAATTTGCATTTCTAATGAGTCCTTGAGTACTACTGATGCTGAATGGAAGGTCTTGAGACCACACTTTGGGAATCACTAGGAAAGGTGATTCCAGATATGGTGTTAAGCCAGTTACAAGTTTCTTTAGCATTGTGTACTACACCATACCTACTTCAGAGTCTCTCTACTTTGTACCTGTCAACTCAGTTCTATTCAAGGACCAATCCATACTTGCAAACAAGAAATTATGGAAGAGCTTCCCTCACAAGCATGGGAAACTGTAGCAAACTACACTTAAAAGTCAGTTCTATTATGACCTACTTGTCACATGGAATCTAATCTCCCAACCAATTGTATAGAAAGTCTTTCTTAGATAACGTCAGACCCATGCAAGATCTGATTTGCAGTTCGGTAGCTGATATGGTGCTACCTTCTCTCTGGCATTCCCTCTGCTAACTTCAGTCATATACTCTAACTTCTAGGGAAGTTTAAGGTCATTGTATGCACAAGTATTATTCATTCTACTCTAAATCTTCAGTTCTCTCTCCCCTTCCTCCAGGCCTCCATGAGCCCCCCCACCCCCACAACATGTTCCCAGGTAAAAACAAGAGGCAAAATGAATTGACAAGAACATTATAAAGAGAATCTCAGAACAGCTTGTCTCTTAAAGCAAGAAAATGATTTCCAAGTGACATGAACAACTATATGGTTTCCCAGAACCATATAAAAGTGGGGTTTGGAGACCAAAACCTCGGTAATTAATGATGAATACTTATTTTGGCTATGATGTCCCTTCTGTGCTTTAGATCATGTATGCCCTGAGCTGAAAAAAGGCAGGAGACTGCCCCTCTTTCTCTCGGACCAGGAGGCTTCAGCGGTGAGAAGTGCAGCTATGGCCAAGATTAAGACTCGGGACCTGCTCGGCAAGAAGAAGGAGGAGCTACTAAAACAACTAGCCGGATCTGAAGGTGGAGCCAAGGCGTTGCCAAGGTGATGGGCGGTGCCGCGTCCAAACTCTCTAAGATACGAGTGGTCCGCAAATCCATTGCCCACGTGCTCACCGTAATTAACCAGACTCAAAAAGAAAACCTCAGGAAATTCTACAAGAGTAAGAAGTACAAGCTTCTGGATCTTCGACCCAAGAAGACTAGAGCCATGCGCCGGCGGCTCACCAAGCATGAGGAGAAGCTGAAGACCAAGAAGCAGCAGAGGAAAGAGAGGCTGTACCCGCTTCACAAATATGCAGCCAAGGCCTGATGCGAAGGCTTATAATAAAGCGCAAGGCTGGCTGAAAAAAAGAAAAAAGAAAAAAAAAGCAGGAGACTGAAAAACATGAGTGGAAAAGTAGATGAACTCAAATATATTGTGAGGGCTTGATATGAAGCTCGGTGGTAGAGTGATTTTCTAATATGTATTTAATATGTATAATACTCTAAGCTCAATCCTCAGCACTACAAAAAAATGTGTTGTGGGAGTAGTATTGACTACCTGAATGACATCTCAAAGTTTCCATTGCTTCATTCTTAAAATACAGTAAGACAGAATTATTGTAATCATTAAGTAAGAGGGTACATAAGTACTCAGATAAGCTCAGTGTCTGACACATAGTAAAGACGACTTCATTATTGGTATCTACTACTCCTAATCTTATACCTATGTTTAATTCTCATGCTTTGCAAGTGAGATGGACCTTTGCTATGTGATGCTCACCTTACGATTCTTGGTCTCAGTTGTTTTTTCTGTAAGCATGTAAGAAAATTATAGATTCCCCTTGCATCTATGGAGCAATGGTTACAAGATTCCTCTGTAAACTCAAAAATCCAAGGATGCTCAAGTTTCTTATATAACATAGCATAGTATTTGCATCACTGTGTACTTTAGGTCACTGCTGATCTATTAAAAATACATAATGTAAGTTTAATGCTACATAAAATACTTTAACTGTATGTTTGTGGAATAATAACAAGAATAAAAATCTGTTCAGAATCATCACAGACATCTTCCCATAAAATATTTTTGTCCTACAGTTGGTTAAATCTGAAGATCCACAGCATACAGTTAGTTATAGATGGGTAACTATATGTTTCACCTGCATGTGACAAGAAGAAAACTTATAACACTAATTAATTTCTAGTAATCATTATTCCATGACAAACGATTTAATAAAATTGACAACCCAGCATTAGTCAGTACTGTACCTCATTATTTTCATCAATCATCTCAAGATGAAAGATTTCTTGGTTGATTTGAAAGTCATCTTGTGATCTGTTTCACAGAATTCTCAATTAAAATTTAATTAATCTAGATATGTAGCTTTAACTTTATTTACTAACTCCTGGGCAACACATGTCATATACTAGCACTGAGTAGAGGAAAAAGAGCTATGCAGCAATGCTAAAGATATTGGCATGTGTTGTGCCAGACTACCTAGGTCCTTTACAAACATGGGAGCAATTGTCTTTAAAAGACAATGGAAGCTATGGCAGGTCTTCATGTGAGGGGAAGATGGATGTGGTAAAGTGATAGTTGGAGGCATGCTGGTTTCCATAAGGAAGATAGGAGTCAAACATGGAGATAGAGAAATCATTTAGGTGGTTATAGCAAATGATCAGGTGACAAATGTTGGTGTTTGATTGTAGATGGACATCAGTAATGATAGAAAGAAAGGGAAATATTTGGAAAGCCATCTAAAAGGTAAAATTAACAGGCCATGGGGAGGGATTTAATATCAATGGAAGAAGACTGCAACCAATAGTTGCACTACTAGCACCCAACTAGAACCAACCCATCTAGAATCACCACTTTTCTTGTTGGAGCAAGTGGGTAGATTATGAAGTCTTCCCCTAATATAGATGATAATCAAAAGGAAACAGGTTTGGTAGATGTATATCACAAGAAAAATGAGAATATGTTGACTTTGAACTGAATGTAGGATTCCAAATAGCAAAATGAACACATATATGGGAATTAAGATCAGAAAAACGTGTCTTAACTAAAGATATATATTAGAGATTTATTATCTCTACCAATAATAATTCACTCTGATCATGATCTTGACCTAATACCTGAACCTGCTTCCCTCTCTCAAATGAATCGATTGTATAGTTACAAGTTGTTCCTTGTTCCAGCCAGTTTTTCTATTTCCAAGTCTTGGCTCTTGCCAAGCTGACACTGCCCAGTTAACTGCACCGTGGCTTATGGGATTCTGAGTTGTAATAGTGTGCTCATTGTGTGTTTCCAGATCACAGATGTCTCATCACACAGCAAGACAAATTAAGACACATAAGTCATGGTATTAATGCACTATATAGGAAATGAGATTATAAACAGAATTCAAGTGGCAGTGCAGAGCGGGAGGTATTTGCCACACATCTTGAAATCTGAGAGCAAAACTGTTCACTAGCAATCCAAAGCCAAGAGAAGAGTACAAGTAGAATCTTAATGAGAGTATATCTTGTTGCTAGCATTTGGGCTTCTTCAATAAGGACACGCAGGGAATGGATTGAGATCAGAGATTAGTCATGGAAACACCTTGGGCATCAATGAGTCTAGTCTCAAGAACCTTCTGCTAATCATTCACACTATTGAAATTGTTTTTACAGTATCTTGTAATGCATGCATTTGCATGAATAATCTTGAGACCTGGAATAGTTAGCTTGAACCATAATCCGGGCCTGCTGTGAACACGTTTCTCTTTTCTCAACTACATCTATTGATCTCATTGTACTCTACAACTATTTCCTTTGCATTCCATGATGTTTAAAATTTTCGTATACATGGGACTTGAAAGATGTCTCGATAGTTAAGATCACTTTTTACTCTTGCAGAGAACCATAGTTCTATTACCTACATGAGGCTCACAACCATCTGTATCTAAAGCTCCAAGGTTTCCAATGCCCTCTCTGGCTTCCTTGGATCATAGACATGCACAAGGTGCACAGACATACATACAGGCAAAACACCCATGTGCATAAAATTAAATTAAATTAAAACTTAAAAATATAAAAGTGAAAAAATAAAAATTTGGGCTACAGCCCAAATACGGTAGCATAGGCCTGTAATCCCAGCACTTGGGAGGTGAGTTAAAGGTCATCATCTGATATTTTGTATGTATTGACTTTTAAATCTTTTTAATTTGATGTTTTGTGAAGGGTAATAATGCCACATTATAATTCCAGTGCTTACCTGCCTTCCCTTTACTGTACCACCAGTGGAAATTGTAGTATTTCAAATGAATGGTATGTGTTCCATTGGGGGTATATAAATTTCTTTGAAATGGTACCCATATTAATAATTTTCTCTGTGTCCCTGTCTCTCTCCCCCCCCACACACACACACAATATTCGAGGTATCTTTTCAAGATGGCCAAAACAGGAACAAATCAGTAATATAGTTGAGGTAAAGGGAAATATCAAATGACTGAATTTGGCCGCACAATTCTCACATACAGTACACACAAGCCTTGAAGATTGTAGATGGAGACATAAGTGCCTACATTGCTACTTGCAAGCTGTGTGGCCTTGCACATATTTATTTACCTCTATGAGTACATTTTGTCATCAAAACTGGGGTAGACTAAGGTAACAAGACTGTTATGATGGTTTAAAAAATAATAATCTGTAACATAACACCTAACATAAAATAAGGCTTCAGAAAAATGTAGCTCCCGTCTGCCTAAGCCTAATAGTGCCTCTTTAACCAAATAATTGTTGGAACTCAAATTCTGTCTATATGCTTTCCAGTGAACAGTGTCAATGTTTAAAATGCTAGGTATAGTAAATTTAGATCAGTCCCAGTAATTATACTCAAGCATTGATATCTGAGGAATATTTTAGCTGAATGTGAAACCAGAAAAGAAATTTTCAAATCTGAACATGGACCTGGGAAACCATCAAATTGCCATTGTCTTTGTAGATTTCTTAACTGGTTTCACCAGATCAGATTTTTCCAGTTTTAATTCAGTGACATGAAGTTGAAACTATGTGTTTTGGGAAAATTTTTTGCATAAATAACAAAAAGCATGACACTCTGAAAGCATAGAAGTCTGATGATTTTTGTTTTTGTAAATCTTCAACATCATTGAGAACCTTGAATTGCATATGAAACAGGTCAAAATAGTAGTTTTTCCATGGATCAGCTCTATGCAATTCCATCTTCCCTATAGGATTCCAGAAAAACTTCATGAGGTAAACATCAAAAGATTCTGCACTCAAAGGAAAATAAAGAGCTAAGAGTTAGATTCAACCCTATGCCTAATAAGTTAGAGCCAAAAAAAAACAGAAGAGATCATTAAAATGTATGAGGAGGAATACATATTTTTAAAAAGGAAATCACTGCCAGAGTTGTAAGGCCAGTCAAAATGCAAAATGAAAGGATGGTGGTACAGACAAGAATTGGGAGAGCGAACTGACCTTGAACAAATGAATAGAAAAAGTGCCACTTTCCTGACTCAGAATAAAAACCAGCATCCATTTTTTTATTGAATATTCCTCGTTTCACATACACACCTTGACATCCCAAGATGATGTGTATAGAGTAGAGAGATGGAATAGCACAACACTACCCAGAACTCCTTGAGATTAGCCTTACATCATTCGAGTATAAGTTCCTTGAACTTACCTCATCTTGCACATAAGGGTCACACCCAGTTCTGCTTGCCTCCTATACTTGCAATCATATCACTCTCTACTTTTGTCACATGACCAAATATGCAGTAAGTCCCTTGTCTCATCTGTGGCTTCTTCTATATATTCAACCACCAAAACATTGAAAGTGTTAAAAAAAATATGTACTGAACATATAAAAAATATGTACTGAACATATGCAGACATGTTTTTCTTCTCGTTTTCTAAATAAGTTATGGCAACTACTATACAGCATTTGCCCTGTACTAGACAGTATACATAATCTGGAAAAGATTTAAAACAATGGTTCTCAACCTTCCTAATGATGCAACCCTTTAATATATTTCCTTGTGTTGTGGCAATCTCCAACCATAATATTATTTTTATTGATATTTCATAACTGTAATTTTGATAATGTTATAAGTCATAATGTAAATATCTGTGTTTCCCGATGGTCTTAGGCAAGTCCTATGAAAGGGCCATTTGATCCTCCACCCCCAAAGAGGTCATGACCCACAGGTTGAGAACCACTGATTTAAAATATATAAAATAGTATGTGTGGGTTATGTGCAAATGTCATATCATTTTACATAAAGGACAAGAATACCCCTAAATTTTGCTATTCTCGGAACTCCTGGAATGAAACCCCTGTAGATACTGAGGGAGAACTGCAGTGTATCCCTACTGGGAAGTTCATGGTCACTTCAAATTCATTAAATCCAAAGATGAACTTTGAGAGAGGTAGGCTTCTCTTCCTGTGCTGCTTATTCCAAGTACATACTACCCTGCCAGCCTAAAAGTTTACTCTGGAAATTCCCATGTTGTCTTCAAATACTGTATTTCCTCTCTTTCGCCTATAATTTCCAAGGCTCCTCATCTTTATCTTCTGAGTCTAAAGCTCAATTGTTTCCTCCCCAACCTTTGCCCAAAAGAATTGTACACAAGAGTTCACTGGGAGGATGTTATTTTAAATGAAGTTGTATGACCTCTACCCTAGCCCTCCTTATTCATGCCTGGTATGGACAAGACCAGAAATGAATAGTTTTAGAAACTAACCGGGTGCTTAGAGGACTTAGTGTTCAAGGACTAGCTTTACAGTCACTATTTTAATCCATCCTCTCCTGTATAGTCTCTTTATTTAGCAAGTTTTATAACCTGAGTTCAGGAACTCATTAACTTCCCCCTACAGGTTTCAAAACCATATCCACTTTGCCCACTATTGTGTTACCAGTGCTTATTTACCATGTTACCTGATACAATATAAGTTCTCAATATGATTTTGTAGAGTGGACAAATTAACTAGGGCAAGAAGGTAACAGTAAAGTATCCAGAATAGAATTTTACATGTCATATTGCCATTCAGTTAGATGAAAGTTTAGCCAAAAATTTGGCCTACCCAATCATAATCCTAGCTCATTTTATTCAACAATCTTAAAATTCTTTGTATGTTTGTTAGGGTAATGCTAACTGCTTTAACAAATAAGCCTAGTACTTATTACTCATCTATCAGTCTTTTCTGGGTATTCCTGGTTAGCAGATGACTTTTTATATGGTAATGAAGGGAATCCAGGTTCTTTATAATTTTTGATCTTGTATCTTTGACAATGTTTCAAGATCACTATGTAGGCATGAGCAAATGCTTATCAAAATGATATAAATCAGCAGGGCAGTGGTGGCGCATGCCTTTAATCCCAGCACTTGGGAGACAGAGGCAGGGGGATCTCTGTGAGTTCAAGGCCAGCCTGGTCTACAGAGCAAGCTCCAGAACAGCCAGATCTACACAAAGAAGCCCTGTCTTGAAAAAACGTTAGTTACATTAAATGTAAATAGAGCTCAGAATTTACTCCCAATGACAACTCCCTAGATATGGAGGATGTTGACTTCCTGATAATTCATTAAGCCATCTTTGCCATGCCACATAAGGTGGTAAGCTGACTCTGCAAACCCATTTAGCTAGTATACTTACCTGAACTTTAGCCTTACAAAATCATTTTTATTTCAGAGATTTGCCACACCATTCATCTGTACCAGAAGGAATAGAGGGCTGTTTTCTGGCAATGTCCCTGAGGAGCTTACCTAAGAATGGAACCATGCACTCAGTGAACTAAAGATGCCAACTGGCTCTCCCTCTCCTAGTTTGCTCTGTATCTACTTGCTAACAGAATAGGCAAAAACATAATGTATGGTTACTTTTTAATATGGGCTTTTGACCTCAGAGCACTGAATCCCTCCTCTGGAGTATCTAATGCCCAAATAGTAGCTCAGCTAAAACAAAGATATTACATCTGAATGACATCCCAAGAAAGTTGCAATGGCCCATATTCATCTCCATCAGACATTGCTGCCTGAACGCACATGCAAAAAATCGTTTGAGTATATTCATGCCAATCTTCTAAACTATCACAGGAAACCTCTGGGAGCAGAGACATTTAATCATTTTGGAATGGAATAGCTTTGGGGGACAGCATGTCTTTTGGTCTATTTCTATTCAAAGTCTTAAAGTGCTTCAAGTGCCTGGATAGCCTGATGGATTAGGTACTGAACACTGAGGCTCTTGAGGTCAATGATTTATAGCAGCTGAAAGCTGTGAAATGTCATTCTGCTGAGAGGGCCATGCAACATTCAGTCGATAGAATTATCAGACACTTGAACACGTATTTCAGCAACAGCTGCTCAGCTCTCCAGAGATATTCACCAGGAAGGGCTGGCTGTCCTAACCTCAACAGCTGTCAGAGCCAAAGCTAGTCGAGCTATGCTTCTAAGATTACAGGAAATAATACAATCAATGGAGGCCCTACCGTGGATACTTATCTATTCATAATTATGTCCCTTAGGAGAATAATGTTTGAGGGGGGAGTATAAATAGTTCTCAGGCTTAACTACTCTGAGTCAAATTCTGATTATGGAAGCAAGAAAATTTGTGGTTGGGTTAAGTGCATTGGCTGTTTTCTCAGAGGTTCAAATCCCAGGTTCAAATCCTAGTGTCTGCGTGGCTCACAAGCATATGTAACTCCTGTTCCAGGGGATCCAATGTCCTCTACTGGCCTCCACGGGCACTGTGTATATGTGCACATGTGGGCAAAACATATACCCATACACATAAAATAAAATGTGGTGATACTTTTTTATGATCTAACTAATAAAGCTTGCCTAAAGATCAGAGTGCAAAGCTAGCCACACCAGTTAGCCATAGAGGCCAGGCAGTGATGGTACACACCTGTAATCCCAGCACTTGGGAGACAAGAGGCAGACAGATCTCTGTTAATCCAAGGCCACCCTGAGCTACAGGAAATTGATCAAGTCTAAAAGAAAAACTGAGCTCACATAAAGGTGATCTCAGTACTTGGGATCTCATGCCTTTAATCCCAGCACTAGGGTGGAATATAAGATGGAAGGAGACAGGAGCTCAGTGCAGTCTGAGGTTTGGTGGAGACAGACGCAGCCTGAGGCATTCAGAGGAGCAATAAAGTCTGGAGATGCAGCCTGAGGACAGGATCACCCCTTTGATCTGAGCACTGGTAGAGAAAAGAACTCTCTAGTGGCTGGCCACTTTGCCTTTCTGATCTTCAGCTTTAACCCCATTATCTGTCTCTGAGTTTTTATTATTAAGAACAAATAGAATTCATGTTACATAAAAATAAATAAAACTTTCTTTAAGAAAAAAAGCTAAGTTATGTTCTTCCACCTGTCATGACTCAAGTGGATCCAACAGATTCGCAAAAGCTTGAGCCACATGTAAGAACAGTATTATTGGTAATGACTGGTCCTCACACTAGCATCATTGTCCTTTATCTCAGCTTTACCCCCAGATTTGACTTCCCTGGGTATCTCATTAGCAGTAACCAGTTCTAGGCTTACTGTTTGGCCCAGTATCACTTGCTCTGTACTCTGCAGTTCAACTACAATTCTTCATACAGCTTCAGAAATTATGAACCATACCTCATACTAGAGGACTGGGGACAAAGGAACTGGATGGACACTTTCCATAAGTATACATAAAACACTTGGCATTTAGCAGCCATTGTTCTCACTGGCTACCCAATGTAATCCCCAAACCAGCAGTTTGGGATAAGCATTTAGAAATGTGTATAATGCCCCATCCCATACTGGCAGTTTCCTAGTAGTAGGCCAAAGTTCCAGATATTTTTGCACTATAATCAGGTACCATGAGGACACTGTATTAATTATTATCTGTTGGTGCATAACAAATGAATGAACACTTAGCAGAAGAAACAAAACACATAACTCAACCTAAGGAGACTACTGCTATGACTAGGACTGTGTTTACCTAAGACGGTGGGAGGAGCTCTCACTAGAAGTTGCTTGAAGAAGCTGTTTCTCACCACCAGGACCACTTCCTAAGGAAAGCTAGAAGAGCCCTTGATTCATTGCTCTCTGCTCTTGATTATGAATATAACGTGACCAGCTGCTTCAAGTTCCTGCTGCCTTGGCTTCCCCACAACGATAGACTGTATCCTGGAATTATGAACTAAATAAACGCTTTCTGCCTTCCGTTGCTTTTGTAAGGGTCTGTTAACACAGTAGTGGGAAAGGAAACTTCAACAGCAGCAGTGGCGGTTATCACTCCCTGTGGTCCAGATAATCTGTGGGTTCCAGATAGCTGCCAAACTTGCTGTCAGCACCACCTCCCATAAGCGAGACCAGATTCTACTTCTACCTGCTGAGGTTTTGCTGCCTTTCTTTAGTATAGGAAGATGATGCTCCCAGAACATAGCCCACGTATCTGCCAATGCTAACTGTGATTTTCCATGCCTTGGTTTAGACTTCATTTATAAGCACCCAGCTCTCTTTGGTGCCCATTTGTGCTGCACTTTCTTGGTCCCTAGGATTCTTGCCAAGATTCCCATTACACGATTCTATTCATTTTTAGCTGATGGTGACAAGAATGCTGAACCAAACTTACTGAGAGTCCAATGTGCACATCCTGAACACAGACAAGTGGCGAGCCTGCTTGGGTAAATATGAGATAAAATGAACTTAGCATATCTAGAAATACTCTTGAGACCTTTTTGAAAGCCCAAAGTACCATAGTGAATATCAGGAAAACAACTCCACTAGAAGTGACTTTTTATTCTAAATGTTATTTTAATTACTATTTGAAATTCTCTATACCAGAAGCTCTTGTAACAGCTTTGAATACAGTCTTCTTAGCATCTTATGTATTCATGTATTTTACATATTGCCTATTTTTCTGCATTTTTTGTTTAGTATTACTTCAAATAAAAAATTCACATCTGACGTGGCAGTCTACATCCAAAACTCAGGATGCTCACATAGGAACACCCAGGCTACATAGTAAGACTTTGTTTCCAAAAACTCACACAAGGGCTGGTAATGTGCTGCCCTTCAGAGAAACCAGAGATCTATTCCAGGCACCCATTTAGGGCAGCTCAAAACCATCTATAACTCAAGCTCCATGGGATCCAACACCCTCTTCTAGACTCCACAAATGGGCGTGTGCGTGCACGCGTGCACACACACACACACACACACATACATACACAATAAATCCTAAAATATTCATATATTATAGAACTCATTTGTGATTTTGAATGTTCATGGGTTACGCCATCTCATTGATATGACACATTTTTGCTTATCCAGTTCCCTCTCATTGATATTAATTATTTCTAGCTTTTGAGAGTTAAGATAGAATTATTAACTTTTATATAAATCACTTTGTTTCTAAGTTTATAAATTAATTTGTTCCATTTCATGTTATTTCAGTTTAAATACTTTGAGAAACATTTCAGGCATTGTAGTATAAGTTATACCTGCCTATATCTAAAGATATTCTAGGTGGCTTCTGCAGGCAACCAGAAGAGAAATATATACACCAACACGCCACAAAACCTTTGATCTACAATGGTATGCTGCCTACAAAACATGCTACAGCAATGATGCCATAAAGCTTGTGGAAATAACCACCCAATGTCTTATTTGACTTTAGGGCTTATTCCATGAGATGAAACCCATTCCCAACACTGCTTGGGTGACCAAGAACCAGAAACCAGATAGTCCAGAAATCCAGGGTAAAACCAAATACCACTGGTCTGAAAAAGTATCAATAAAATAACTCCCAATGATATTCTGTTATACACATTGATCAGTGAATTATTCAGTCCTTCTCAGTTAGGAACAAATGCAGAGACCCACAGACAGACATTCAGAGAAAGACTCCTCAGAACAGAAAGGTCTAAATGGGATTTCTCCATCAACCCCCCACTCAGAGCTCCGGGAACCCGGCAGCAGAGGACATGGAAACAGTGTAAGAGGGGATGGAAGACGTGTGGAGAACAAGGCTGTCTAAATCATCAAAGCAAGGCTCTTAGAACTCACAGAGACTGATGCAGCATTCATAGGGCATGCAGTGAGCACCATATCCTCTGCATATGTATTAGGGCTCTTTATTGTGCTATGTTTTATGGTTATCTTTTACAAGCCTGTTTGTTTCTAATGAGCAACAGAAAGGAGGGGGGATCTGGATGAGAGGAGAGGAATTGGGAGGATTGGAGGGAGGGGAAACTGTAATCATGACATAGTGTATGAGAAAATATTCTATTTTCAATAAAATATATTCTAGATGATTTAAAATAGCACACATATAACATGGAAGCAATCTTTTGAATGGATCGTGGACACGGAAATTAGAGGGAAAAATGCCTTTTAAATGGCATATGTGAGAGCAATAGCTTTTAAACCATGTGATTTATATTTTCACAAAAAGTAATGATGGCAAGTTCATCTTTTGGTGGTTTCTATTACTCCCTCACCAAGGAGATGTCCCATACAACCAAACATATCCCATCATATTCTGTCGTTTAAGGCAACAGGATATGGTTGTGAGTCATTACCTGTATTAGTTGCTTTTCTTGTTGGTGTGATCCTGACAAAACAACTTATGGAAGGAAGGGTTTCTTAGGCTCATAGTTCAAGTCCATCATGGTCAGGAAGTTCTAGCTGTCCCTCGTTACTCCCTCCCTCCCAACCTGCGACCAACAGTTCAAGATGTAAAGCTCCAGCAACATCTCAAGTAGTATTCTTGCCTATTGCCACACTCACTACCATGATAATAATGTACTAACCCTATGAAATTGCAAGCAATCTTTAAATGCTTTGTTTTATACAATTTACCTTGGTGTCTCTTCACAGCAAGAGAACAATAAATCAGCCAAATAGAAAACTTAAGTAACAAGTTCATATAAATATTAAAATATGTCACAAGCAATTTTCACTCTCAAAAAAGTATATCATATATATATATATATATATATATATATATATATATATATATATGGGTGTTTTGCCAGAATGTATTCCGCATACATGCAATACCAGTGGAGGCCAGAAGAGGGCATCAGAACCCCAGTAACTAAAGTCACAAAAACTTGAGAGCCTTCATGTGGGTGCCTGGAATCAAATCTAGGGACCATGACAAGAGCGTTTCCTGTTCTTAACTGCTGGACTATCTCTCCATCCACGCATATCCTTTCTGATATATTAATCAGGTTTAAGACATTTGGATGGTACGCATCTTGAGGTATAAGTGGTTTGGGGACATCAACTTCAAGATGGATGACTAATTTTTAACACACACACACACACACACACACACACACACACCTTGCTAAGTTTGAAAGTATCTCCAGCCAGGAGGTGGTGGAATATGGTTTTAATCCCAGCACTTGGAAGGCAGAGGCAGGCCAATATGTGAGTTCCAGGCCGGCCTGATCTACAAAGCAAGTTCCAGGATAACCAAGGCTACACAGAAAAATCCTGTCTGGAAAAAGTGGAGCAAGGGAGAGAGAGATTTAGTGGGTACAGCTCAATGTCTCACTGTTGTATACAGAAGACATTACTTGGCATCAGACCAAAAAGAGAGAAAAGAAGGAAGAAAGGAAGGGAGGGAGGAAGGGAGGGAGGGAGGACATGTCCCAAATGCCTGTATGTCACCCAAAGAATTGTTTTCTCACATTAAGTGCTTGGAGTTTCAAACCAAAAGTTCCCTATAATTCTGAGAGGTTTTTCTTCCTTGCCTCAAAGATTTTTCCCTTCTGAAAATTAGGTCATCTAATTTCTATCTGGGGCTACACCAAAATAAACACTGGATGAATTAAAGATTAAAATATAATGGAATATAGTTTCAAGTGTATGAAATATGCCGTTTATTGCTATATAATCTTGGTGTTATTAGTCACACCAAGCATAACCCCAAGCTCAGAAATCCCTCCCCAAAAATGAGATGTTAACTACACATTTATAAATTCTATAAAAAAAAACTACCATAAATAAAACTTAAAACTAAAAGACAAGCTTGGAAAAGGGATTTGCAATGTGATTAGAAACGAATAACCTCCTCAATATATAATCAATGCATAAATATCAATAAGAAAAGATAAATAGACCAATAGAAAAATGAGCAAAGGCAATGGATTAGCAGGTACAAAAGAAGAAATGCATGTAAGATAGAAAAGCCATGCTCTCCCACAATCACAAGTGAAAATTGAAGCAACAATAAATCATTATTTTTCTATATGACAAATGTTGCTGATCCCTCCTGGAAGGCATCACCCTCCATGTGGAGTGGGGGGGATGGGATGGGACAGTGGTCGGGGGGCATGGGAGGGAGGGAGAGGGAACTGGGATCGATATGTAAAATAAGAAATAATAATAATAATAATAATAATAATAATAATAAAAAGAAATTACCAAATATATTTAAATGTCTTATGAGAATGTGAAATCAGGCACACTCATATCAGCAATTAATGCTGCTTTTGGAAAACAGTAGCTATAAGAAAAGTTATATATAAGAAATGTATATACTCAATCAAACAGCCATTAGCATGACATCATGGGGGACTAGTAACAATATGTACAAGGATATTCTCTTCTGAGCATACATCATTTCAAAAATAAGTAAAATTCTCAGTTGCAGTAAATCAATATACACATTTTTTGGAAAATATATGCTCAAATGATAGGAAGTTATATAAGATGAACTGTCAAATAAAAGTCAAGACTACGGGCTGAAGGTGTAGTTCAGTAAGCAGGGTGCTTACTTGACTAGCATGCTAGAAAGTACTGGGCCATGAATTCCATTCCCAGCACTTCATAATACTGAACATGATGTGGAGGATCGGAAGTTCAAGGTCATCCTCACCTTGCTAACAATTTCAAGGTGAATCGGGACTACAGGAGCCTGTCTCAGAACCAAGCAAACAAAAAATATTAACAATCAGTTTCACGGTAGCTCTTTTTAGGCTTTTGCTTAAAACTATTTAGTTCTTTTCCGTTATTCTTAAATAAGGATTAGAACTAAAAACCTTTATGGTCTGTCTGGGTCTAGCCTGATACCCAGCCTCACTATTTCCCACATTCCTCTTTTTTTTTTTTTTTTTTTAATTTGAAACAAGGTTGTTTTACGTGTCAATCCCAGTTCCCTCACTCTCCCCTCCTCCCCTATCACCCCCACCAAACCCCAACCCATCCTCTCTCTGCTCCCCCGGGAGGGTGAGTCCTTCCATGTAGAGTCCTCAAAGTCTGTCCTATCATTTGGAGCAGGGCCTAGGCCCTCCCCGTGTGTCTAGACTGAGAAAGTATCTCTCTATGTGGAATGGGCTCCCAAAGTCCATTCGTATACTAGGGATAAATACTGATCCACTACCAGAGGCCCCATAGACTGCCCAGTCCTCCCAACTAACACCACATTCAGGGGTCTGAGTCAGTCCTATGTACTACTTTGCAGAAAAACACAATGGAATCCTGAAACTCTCAGGGAAATGGATGCAACTAGAAGAAACCATCCTGAGTGAGGTAACCCAGTCACAAAAAGACAAACACGGTATGTACTCATTCATATTTGGATTTTGGACATAAAGTAAAGGATTACCAGCCTACAATTCACACTGCCAGAAAATCTAGGAAAAAAAGGAGGACCATAAGAGTAACATACATGGTCCCCTGGAGAAGCGGAGAGAGACAAGATCTCCTGAGCAAACTGGGAGCATGGAGGCAGGGGAGAGGGAGTTAGGAGAAGGAAGAGGAGGGAAGAGGTGGGCATGATAGAGCAGGATGATTGAGTCAGGGAAAGAATAGAGGAGACCAAGAAAAGAGATACCATAATAGAGGGAGCCATTATAGATTTAAGGAGAAATCTGGCAATAGGGAAATGTCCAGAGATCTACAAGGATGAACCCAACTAACAACTTAAGCAATAGTGGAGAGGCTACTTTTAATGCCCTTCCACAATAATGAGATTAACAACTACCTTATATGCCATTCTAGTAGCTTCATCCAGTGGCTGATGGAAGCAGAAGCAGACACCCACAGCTAAACACTGAACTGAACTTCTGGAATCCAGTTGCAGAGAGGGAGGAGTGATGAGCAAAGGGGTCAAGACCAGGCTGGAGCAACCCAGCTGACCTGAACTAGGGGAGCTCATGGACTCCAGTCTGTCAGCTGGGAAACCAGCACATTCCTCTTTTCTTCTCACCTTCGCTTTCTTTGAGGTCTCAGAAAAAGTTTTAGCAAACACTTTCTGTGAAAAAACAGAGAATATTTTAGGTATTCCCATGGAGCCATATGGTCTTTCTGGGAAGAGCCCCGCACGGCAGTTTGTCAGCTCTGTAATTCTAGCACCAAAGCAACCAGAGAGCATCAGTAAATGAATCAGTACAGTGCCATCAGATAAAATTTCGTTTACAAAAACAAGAAATGTTCTAGTCATAGTCTGTCACCCCTGTCCTCAATCATCCCTTATTCCCTTCAGTAATATTCTGTCACTACTACTTAGAAAAATCTTTCCTCCTCACCCTCCTTTTCCCAATAGTTCCTTCCCTAAGTTGAACTAGACACTTCTTAATCATCTTTAATATTGCATCCTGAACAGCTGAGACAGTTAAAGGGAGCCCACATGTCCCTGAGGCAGTGGGCAGGTTAGCAATGTTAAAGTCACTAGTAGCCTTTCTGGTAGGTTCTTTATGTTTACACTGCAAGCACACTTTTGAAAGCCCATTTTCCTGTACATGAGCAAAGACACTGGGGAAATGGAAATTTAACTGCCTAATGAGAAGCTGGTGGACTCTCCCTTTGCTGCCCTGGCAGTCTTAGCCAGCTGGGCCACCATTAAGCCAGCACCAGACCTCTGGAGCACTCCAGGGATGCTCTGGGAAACTATAAGATGATCACAGCTGATTTCCCCCAGCTCCTGAACACAATCTCAGCCAAGGCTGTTTGAAGCTATTTGGAGCATTTTTTTTTCTACTGCAAGGCTAAATAAACTTTAGATGACTGAGCAACATTTTCCACCTCGGTCAGAGTGGAAGTACTGTCCCTGGTGATCTGAAAGAGGGACTGTTGTGACTAGTATTAGGAGACAAGGCTCTGATTGGTCCAAAACACAAGTCTCCAGGGCTGTGATCGATGCTAAATAACAAGATTGGGATTGGCCTGAATAAACAGTCAATTGGTCCAACCCCTTCTAGGACTATGCAGGCATGCTGCTTAGGTTCACACGATAAGTCAATGGGTTAACTGGCTGGGAAACACTCTTCTGTACTGCCATTCCAGGTGTGGCAACATCAGGCCCCATAATGACTTCTCTGGAGCAGTTGCTCTTTTCACTTTTAGTAGTGCAAGTTGAGCTGGCAATGTGGAAGGAACAGCCACAGGGAAAGGCAGAGGCAGCAGAGCGGCGTAGGTATGAGAACAGAGGTGGCCATAACTCAGCAGTTATCAGGCCAACCGGAAAAGAAGCAAAGGCAGCCAACTGATTAACAGCTGAAGACAGTACACATACAGTTCAAAAGCAGCCAGGGCAGAAAGAAGACAGAGAGCTGAGGCTAAAGACATAAAGGCTATGTGAAGAGAAACTAAAGGTTCGGTTTACCAGAAGAGTTTCAGAGACATCGAGTCTTAAGATGCAAAGTTCTCAGGTCCCAGGTTTAGAGCTCTACTACCAGCTTCTTAGGGGAACCAAAGGTCACCCCACTCAAGGTCCTGCATGCACAGGGTAACACTTGGAAGTCTGAGTTCCAGTATCCAAGGTCTGCTGTAACACTCGAGGGATCCAGTTCTTATGGCTTCTGTCCACCTATTGCCACCACTTGCTGCTGCCAAAGGAAAGCTGCCTGTGACCTGCACTTGACAGCTTCTCCTTGGTGACACATGATTTCTGAGGAGAGTAATAGAATGTTTAGCCAGATGAATAATGAAAGTGCTTCATCAGAAACGTCTTCCTTACATCTAGTCCCCGATTGGTTCTCTTTCTTAAACATTCTTGCGGCAAAGTGTGTCTTTGCTTCATAGCATTTAAAACAATTTGACACTACGTGTTGAATTTTGTGACAATGGAAAAGTCCTCATTAGATTATAAACTCCATGGAGACTGTTTTGTTTACCATTATACTTCCAAAGCTTACCCAGGGAACAATAAATCATTGCCCCATGTATAATTGATAAATGAATGAATAAATAATATATACCAAAGGGTTGTCTTTAGGCAGTAAGGTTATGAGTGATTTGTTGCTTGTTTTCCTCCCTTTGGCTTAAATGTGTTTGTGTGTTATATTCGTATTCTTTCAGTGGGAGGGGAAGCACATTTTCAAAGCCACATAAAATCAATGGATTAGTTGTAGGGAACCTCAAAGTCAGCTCAAGTCCCCAAGACCATCTTCTCAGCACAAAGGAAATGTATTTGTCCCAGAGGGACAGAGAGCAAGGATAAGGAACAAAGACAGGAAACAGATGGAGATGGAGAAGGAGAAGGGAACAGGGGAGAGGGAAGAGGGGAGAAAATGGGCAAAGGAAAAGGGGCAGGGATATTTGTCCTGGAGGACAAAGGACTGGCTCTGGATAAAGAGGGAATAAATGAAGCCTAGAGGCAAATGGTAGTTTATAAAGGTACAAGGCTTTCAAGCCCATGTTAGGAGGGGTGTTTAATTTTAATTGGGTATGTTAATTAGATGGCCTCCAGGAGGCTTTTGATTGCTGGACTTCAATATTTCTATAGCTGGATCTTAGTAGTCAGTCTCAGGAAGAGGAAGTAGCCAAATAAGGAAATAGACCTTGGTGGCTACCTTTAAGAATGTAATCTAACAGTTTTTAGTAAAGTAGAGGAAATTCAGGAGAAAGACATGGCCTGCCAGAGTCCTGTTTGCCATGCTGGAGCTCCGTAGTATCCCTTCATTAGGAAACGTGGATGACAGAGTAATAGGAACACTTTGAGTAAATGCATAATCAGAAAGGGAGGGGTTACTATCGAAAGGTTCCTTGGAAATGGCTCCCAAATGCAATTTCCAAGTTGATCACTGTGTTAAAACTGGTAAAGAGGGAAAGAAAGACACAACAGGCAACGTGAATAAGTTCCATAAACTTGGGGTGGTATGGTTAGAAGCTACATGTGCTCCTATACTATTACATAACATGTAAATGGAAAATCATAAAGCCAAAAGAAAATCTTGGCATGCTCCAAAACAAACCACATAAACTAGGGATTCCAGTGTGTTTGCCCGGACCTCTTCCCCTTCCCTTCTCTTTCTCAACTAGCTTTTTCAAAGTGTGAAAAACAGAAAATACCCAAAAGTGCTCCTCACGTGCTTTCTACAGAACCTCTGATTGTTCACACTTTCAACCAAAACGTGAGTGTTCTTGTTAGCTGGGCTCCACAGAGGCATGTGCTCCCAGTTGAGTGGCATACCAAACAAGGCTCCTTGCTAGAGAGGACCAGCAGTAATTAAGTTGTTCCTATTTTATAAAGAAGAAATGGCTAAGATGCTTTTCTTAAGAATTGTCTGTAGGCTCTCCTCAGTCCCTTCCATTTCACTTCTTTCTCCTTACCTATCAAAAACAGTGACTCCCCAGCTATGAATGTGCCAAACATCTTGACCAAGTACTTATCTGCACAGCCACAAAACCAATATCATCAGTTAGGGAAAAACAATTTCCTCTGGCAAGTAGAGACAGCCTAATTGCTTAATCTGACATATTATTAATGGTTCAAGCCAACCAAAAGCATAATGGATATTGATAACCAGTGGCAGGTTGGACATTTGATGCATACAGTATTGCTGAAAATTACTTACATCAAGGGTTGCAACTGACCGTTAGACTAAATTGCTCAATCTCCATGGGTTTCATTAAACAGTTCCATCAACTTGATAAAGTGGCAAGACAGAAAGTTAGCACATTAACTATAGCTCTAAAAAAAGGCTAACAGAGTGGAGGACATTTACAGTATTTATATTCTGCATCAATGTGAAAACATAAATCTCCTTAGTAAAATTGTACTTCGGGTGTTGGGGACAATTTTACCCATTCACCACTTAAACAGTCTGGGAAACTGGACCTAAAACTGAGCCATTACCTGGAAATAAGTACGACTTGGAGAGAGCTGATAGTTACATTGAGCTTGGTGCTTCTGGATGTTCAGGGTACAATTCATCACTTACTGGCTTTTCCTGAGAAAAATCTGAGAGCCTCATCCAAGGCAAGTCTCTTTTCTTCATGTCCTTTCCCATTTGCAGAGGTATTGGTAGGCGCAAACATGCAGACAGAAACTACAATTTTCCCAGACTCCGTTGCTTGGGTGAAGTTCTCAGCTTCATTTGGGCTTTAAAGGGACAAGGGCAAAGCCAGGCAGTGGTGGTGCATGACTTTAATCCCAGGGCTTGCTAGGAAAAGGCAGGCAGATCTCAGTGAGTTTGAGGCCAGGCTGGTCTACAAAGCAAGATCCAAGAGAGCCAGGACCATTACACAGAGAAACCCTGTTTTGACAAACAAAAACAAAAAAAGGGGATGCAAGGGGCATGGGGAATCCAGGAATCTAAGTAGCCACAGGGAAATTATGTATGGCACATTGGGAGTTCCAATCTACACCTCCTCTCCCAGACGTTACTCCTTCCATATGATCAGTACCAGAAGAGAGCCCAATCTTGAAGATTAATTTGAACTAAACATTTAAAGTGAGAAATTTCTCTATGGAACATAGAGAATAATAAGGACTAAGAACCAAAACAGCAAGACTAGTAGTAACAAGAGGAAGCCTTTGGATCTGTGCATTCCTATAATCCCAATATGGAGGCTGACACAGGAAGATCAGTAAGTCAAGGGCAGCCTGATCTACATAGTAACTTCCAGTCCAGCCTACATAGGACAACGTTGTCAATAAAGAAGTGCATAAAGTAAGTTATTTTCTGGTATTGAGGAGGTCAAGGAATTACTTCTCAGTATCGTTCTCAAAGCCAGGTATGACTGCTGCTACACTACTACAGGAGAGAACTGTTATAACCCTGAACCAAAACAGTGGTTAAAGCAGTGCAGGTTGACAATTGCCTATAAAGAACATTAATGAGGCAGAATCAATAGGACTTAGACACTGATGAGAAAAGGGGTACCAGGTGAGAAATCTCAGATGGGGATGCCAACACACAATCCTTCAAATAAAATTAAATGAGTTAATAACTGTTAAGCAGTATGACTAGTTCATAGCATGGCTGCTTGCTAGGAATATTATTGTCTTCCTAATGAAAGTGAAAGAAGAAAATCCCAGGACCTGACAGAAAAATTCCACATTTGACAAAAACATTCTTTAAACATTTATTTATATCTTGTGTGTATGAACATTTGCCTATATGTATGTATGTGCACCACCATATGCCTGGGAAGACCAGGAGAAAGTGCCAGATCTTCTGGAAGTGACATTATTGGTGGTTGTGAGTCACCATGTGGGTACTAGTAAATGAGCCTGTGTCCTCCACAAGAGCAACAAGAGCTCTTAACTGCTGAGCCAACTCTTCAGCCCAGATTTTGTGGGCTTTAACTCTCCAATACGTGCCCTTCCAGACACACAACGAGGCTGGCTCTAGAAAAGGATGTTGCTGGCATAATCTCAGTAACTAACATTCACAGATCACTGTACCTTGAACAAAGAGCTGTCGCATGTCTTTCCCTTTCCCTCTTTCTTTGCCTCAAGAGCCCCCAAAGGAAGGCAGAGGTGAGGTGCAGGCTCATTCCTGTGTACTCGGTGCTTTGTCCATTTCCAGCTCACATTCTTTGCCAGCAAGAATTATGTCTTTTTTTATTTGTTTGTTTGTTTACCTTTAGTCTGCCTCCAAAGAAACTACCACTCAGCAGGAACTTATAGGTAGTCACCTGCATACAACAGCAAGATTAAAACTACTGATTTGTGGGGTGGAAGTTGGCTCACTGAATAAAGTACTTGATAGGCAAGTATGAGGCCTTTAGTTCAGAACCCCAGTACCTATGTAAAAAGCAGGACTTTGTGGCATGTGCCTTTATCTTCAGCACTGGGGGACACAGAGGAGGATCCCAAAGACTTGCTGAGCAGTTGCTCAAGCTAATACTATGAGCTCCAGGTTGAGTCAAATATCCTGTCATTCATTCATAAATAAATAAATGCAACTGAGGAACATCTCCTGATGTCAACATCTGGCCTCTACAAACATGTGCTCAGGTGTATACACATGAATACGAATGAGCACGCACTCGCGTGCACGCGCGCGCACACACACACACACACACACACACACACACAGAGAAACACACACATACAAAGCACACAAGCACACTTCTTACTCAAAATCAAACCACCAGGAACTGAAGGCCAATTTTACCACTTTGTTATCTTGAGAAGCCAGTTCACCTATAAGCTTCAAACTATCCCATCTGTAAAGCAGAAGCAATAACAGTACGTTCCTGAGAGAGTGTCAAGAGGTAGTACATGAAATGCAATTGGCGCAGGATCTGTAACATGTCTGGGAGAGGAGAGTTATACCAAGTATTTGAATGTTTGAAGCACCATTAACAGAAAGCAACTTAAGCAGCATAGAATAAGAAAAGCAAGAATTAAGGTACAAAAAGATGATTAGAACAGTATGTGCACAAAATGAGAACTGCACTACATAGTCCCAGTTCCAGGAAAGGAACAAAGCACTCTGAAGGTGAAGAGGAAAAGGTATGAGGGAAGAATGTCCCAAAATAGATACAGAAACCTATCACTTGGCCTGGAAATCTGAAAACTCTGAAGTCAACTCCTCTGAATATTGTTTTCCAGTTTGAAAATGTGAGCTCTGGTACATTAGGATCAAAATACCCTGGCATGAGCTGTGAACATCTGGGCTCTTGCTATAAATTCCTGCCCGTGACTGAAGCATAATGAAGTTGGGAGCCTTGTGTGCATTTTTTAACCTGTGTAATAAAACTAGAGCTCTAGAAAAAGGAAGAAGTGCAACTGTTCCTATTAGAGTCTATTTATGTCTTATATGAAGCCAGAAACAGTAAGCACTTGCCAGTCAAAGCTAAATGGTTTCCGAAGCATCCCAGCTGAGCAGAGAGGAGAAGGCATACAGATGCAGTAAAAATGGGAACAAATATGTAAGAGGCCAATTGTCTCCTCCAAATCCTGGGATACATACAACCACTTTCCGTGCTACCCTGAAGAGCCCACACACACATCGCCCACCTGAGAGGGTGGCAGCTACATTTGGCACGAGAAGGACAGAAGCAAGGTAAACATTCCTTCCCCTGGCTCAGTGGCAGCAATTGGTGCCTGCCAAGATGGAGTCGCTGATCATTTGCGTACTCTCACCTGGTCTCCTCCTGGCTCATAAAGGAACTTGTAGCGAAACATCAGAGATCTGAAGATGATCACAGCCCATTTCTGACCATAAAGGATGGTATGTGCCTCTTCTTGTCAGGACATTCCAGGTACGAGTATGGTTAGATGCTGAAATTTAAAAGCAGAATGTACTGAGACATGGCCTAGCACAGGGAGGATAGAAAAAGCTGAGAACTTCAATTTGAACTATCACTGACTCTGCACACACACTACCAACTTGAATTTGGGGAGGGATTTGAGCACGTAGGCCACCAAGACCTATAGTCCGATGTGAAGGATTGCAGTTCCAACTCACAAAATAATTTGTTCAACAAGATACTGGTCCTGCTTTTCCATCCTCTTATTGGGATTCATAAACATCGACAGTCGCCTTTTCCAAATATATTGTGGTGTCTACTTTTTCCGTAGACCAGCATTACTAATTGGCTATGCTACTCTCATGCATGAATTATAAATGATTCCATACTAGTATTTATCTTTTTGATTATTCTCTAAGCCTGGTAAGGTATTACCCTATGATCCTCATAGAAACACACCAGAACTTGCAGGGCTATTAGGTATTAGAAATAATCTTTGGGAAACCTAAGTTCGAATCTTCCCCTACACATATGAGGTCTGTGACAAGAACTCAGTTACATGATACCCCTGACTCCCCAGGTGGCCCCTGGATAAAAGAGATGATTTCATGAGGACTATAATGTGTTTCTGGAACTGAGCAATGTGAGCTTGAGATGTTAAGAAGCTACTAGAAACACAGGGATTGCCCTTGGAACATCTATTTTAGTCTATCAAGTAAAGGTTAAGGGACAAAATTATTTGTGTATCAAAGCAATCTCAGAAGCAGTATAAAAGGGAAATTTATCATGCTGTCTTAAAAATAAGACATGGAATTTCACTACAAAACTGTGCTGATTTAAAGTGGCACACTGGGAAAGCACCGATTCTCACCAAGTGTTCATTAACCTGCACTATGGTTCCCATTCGAGCCTTCTGCTCAAATCAAAACAATAAAAGCATACTGTTAACCAAACCTTAGAATTGAAAGTCTCCTGTTTGAAAAATCGTGAACTTTGACTATGACCTGCATATTTTTGGTAATATGGGTCAATATGTTTTCCCTTCATGGCCTGGTCCCTGCTCACCTCACCAGCATCATCTTTTCTGCTTTGGCAAACTCTAAGGCTCCGCATTGGCAGAAATGTTTGTGCCTGCTGGGCATCATAGAGCGCACCTCTAATCTGAGCATCTGATAAGATAAGGTGTGTTCAGAGTACTATGGGTATAAACTAATGCCAAAACCTGACAGGAGGACAGGGAGTTCAGTGTCAGTCTAGGCTGCATACTGAGACTGTCTCAAAGAAGCAAAACAAAAGTCAGAAAAGAAAATAATGCTGTGCAGCCATCTCTTGGGTCACTTAGTGACTGCAACTCTAGATAAGAAATACTCTGTTTCTGGTTACAGTTTTCTTTGGTTATTAGAACGTGCCCTGAGAACAAAAGAGGTCAAGAGAGGGGAGGGGTGGGGAGGGAAGGGGAGTAGAGGGTAAGAGAGGGGTGGAGAGGAAACAAGAGAGGAGAGGGGAGGGGAGGGGAGGGGAGGAGAGGGGCAAAAATGGAATGAACTAAATAGCAACCTCTTCCCCCCCAAAATAAAACAGTATGTCTACTTCAAGCCTTACAATGTGGCTTTATTTGGAAATAGGATAATTCTTAGGGATAATTTAGGTCAAGATCTCAAGATAAAACCTTCCTAGAAGGCCTGCAAGATGGCTCAGCAATGGATGATCTTGTTGCCTGTCTAATGACCTGAGATTGATCCCTGAAAATGACATTGTGGAAGATGAGAGCTGACTTATTCTCAAAAGTTGTCCTCCACGTGCACACCATGGCTTACATCACACACACACACACACACACACACACACACACACACACACACACCCTGAAACAATGTCTTCCTGGATTAGAATGAGCATTAAATCCAATGACAAGCATCCTTACAAAAGAATAAAAAGAACACAGTATATAGAGAAAAGACGCAGAAGACAGCTTAATACCGATGAAGACAAAGTAGAGTGGACCTGTCACAGCCATGGAATACCTGATCCACCAAATCTAGAAGGAGCAAGAACACATTATCCAGACACTCCAGAGAAACACTGCTAACACTTATATTTCAGACTTTCGCTCTCCAAAGATGCTATAATTTTCTGTGTTTCAGGACACACATTACTGGTATTTTCTCCTAGCAGTCTGTAGAAGTAAACATATCCAGAGAAGGCCTCCCTGACTAGTTTCCTTTTAAACTAAACCTTGACTCATGTGAAGTTGTCAGCTATGGGAAGACCAGATTGGAGAGAATTCTCAAAGAACAGAATGTTAAAAGTCCCTGGGGCAGAGGTAGCTTGATCCCTGGTTGGGGAGACCAAGAAAGGGTTATGAGAAGGAAGACTGTGCAGAGCTCACGGGCCACAGCAAGGACTTCAGCATCTTTTAACACATGATGGAATGGTTCAAAGTTTTATACTACATTTATAGTAAATTCCTAACTCCTGACTATGCACTAAAACACCAACCAAGATTTGTCTAACCCTACCCCTATCCTTTCCACTCACATTGTTCTACCCTCACTACTATTTTCAACAATTGAGGCTGTCCCCTTCTTCACAGTCTGTATACTGCGGATGGTTTCTTATAGACTCTGCAGGCACTTGCACTCACCCATGCCTGTTCCCATACAAACCACACATAGAAAAACAAAATTTAAATGAGCGAATAGGTAAGATAAGGAAGAAGAGAAGTAATGGGAAATTAAATAGTTATGTTTGGAGAGTGGTATTGTGGTATGTATGTTCTACATACACACATATGCATATGGGCACACAAATATAGAGAGACCAATGGCCTTCCTCATTTGCTCTGTGCCTTATTGCCTTGAGACAGGGACTCTCACTATATTAATGAAACTCTGGGGCTGGAAAGATGTCTCAGCAGGTAAGAGCACTGGCTGCATTTGCACAGGACTTGGAGGCACCTCATAACTCCACTTCTAAGGGATCTGGTGCCCTCCAGTGCCCTCTTCTGGTCCCTGCTGGTGCTAACCATGCATGCAATGCACTTATATATATGGGAGGAAACATTCATATATATTCAATATATACTCATATTCAATAAAAATAAATAAATCTTTCTACCCCCCCCCCCAACAAAAGTAAACATCCTCATGAAAGCCATTACTATATACATGTACATATATATATCATTAATATATGCTGAAAAATAAATAAAATTAAAAAGAAGAAAACAATCACTTCTTCCACTAAGCATTCTCAATTTTCCACAATCTTGTCACAGCACCTCATATTGGTCCTATTGGAATACGCACTGTTTTGTGTTCATTCATCTTTTTCCCCTCTTTTCAACACACCATATGAAAGTCCATGGTATGGTGCATAGCAGAGACCAGGCATTTTGTACATTTATTAAATAAACTTATTTATTGTAGTCACCTCTCAATGTTCAGGGAGTATTGATTCCAGGGCTTCTTGCAAATACCAAAATATTTTAATTCTAAACCTCCTTATATAGAATGGTGTAGTGTTCATATATAACCTTTGTGTGTTTTTCCACAGACTCAATACCATCACTATATTAACTAGAAGACCTAATGCATTATAAACAAAACTATCTAAATAATTGTTATACTCCATGATATAGAAAATTATGACATCAAAATGTCTATACAGGTTCAGAATATATGCAATTGTTTTTCAAATACTATGATCCCAAGTTTTCTGGAATTTGTGGTTTTGGGATGTACAAATAAGGAGGTGCACTGGACAGTGGTGGCACATGCCTTTCATCCCAGCACTTAAGAGGCAGAGGCAGGCAGGTCTCTGAGTTTGAGGCCAGCCTGATCTACAGAACAAGTTCCAGAACAGCCAGAGCTACACAGAAAAACCCTATCTTGAAAAAACAAGGAGGACGGACTATATTGTTGATAGTCATCATATTTATAATTTAGTAAATTATATAAAATAGATCCTTTGTAAGGATAGTATTTATCTACCATCCTGTGGAAATTTCTTTGCTTTAATCTGCTGAAACTTTGATCTGGTCTTGTATAGATGTAAAATTTTCCTTTCTAGATTGACATAAGATCATCTATTGAAGCCATAAAAACATTTGTGCAAATACTGGAAAATTAGATTGCCTCATTGTGACAGTTTAGTCTGATTAGATATTTCACAGTGTCATGAAAGTAAAAGTTAAAGATTATAAATACACTGTCAGAGATATTAATAAGGAACCACATATCCATACAGGCTACTGTAATACTTTATCAGCAGCCAGAAGCGTGACACATCTTTAGATAATTGTCACCACAGTCATATTTCACAGGCACAGCTGAGAAGATATCTTAGAAATGAAACTTTTTATCATTTCATTTACCGTTATTGTGGGAGGGCAGTGTCCCTGTGTGTGTGGAGATGAGTTCTCCCCCTTCACAGTGGGTTCCAGAGGACCAATTCAGATCATTTGGCTGTTTGGAAATCACTTTCACCTGATGAGACATCTCACCAGTCTGGAATTAAGTTTTAATAGATTCAGAATTTACATCATCTAAAACTGGAAAACCAAATTGAACGTGAAATAAATAAAAATGTCACATGCAGTCAAATATCAGCATCTGGAAAGAAGTGACTGGTACTGTCACTTTAAAAACCATCTATCCACACCCCTAAAACATCTACAACTATAGAATTTCTCCAATTACATAGTGAAAGCTTAAATCTTTGTTAGCAGTGACTGAAAGTATGTGGCCGGCTTCAGGTCTTCAAGTCCATTACAAGTTACTGCACATGGATGTCTATGAGTTGGCTAGTCCTTACTTGAGAGTTAGCAGTCAGAAGGATATATGCAAACATAGTAGGCTGGTTCTAGTAGATTTCCTGTCCTGAAAGGATTCAGTTCAATTAGTCAACACAGTGACTGTCTAGTTATCCCCTAGGGCCACACAGCAATTACACCAAAACCTCAAAGGCCGAGCATCTGATATGCAAAATATGATTAGCATAAACAATCCTGTAGAGTGTATGACCTAAAACTGCATATCCCTCACCTCAAATTCCACTATCTCTCATCTCAAATATCCTCTGCCATCCACACAGTATTCACACAACTGATCAAAGAGCAGCCAGTGGTTTCCCCAGCTTCTTGCTTTTGTCTTATCCCATAACCAAAACTCCATGAGCCCACAGAGAACGAGACATTATTTTCACTTGTAGTTTTTCACATTCATTATTCTGAAAATCTACATGTCAATATGTGTGATCCAAACAAGGAGTCATTATGTACACAGAGACACGCATAACACTTGCTATCTTGGAAACTTGGGAAGCTGAGGCAAGAGAATTACAGTAAATTCCAGGCCACACAAAGCAAAAATGTAAGACTCTATCTCAAAACAGATATATCCAATATAGGGGCTGGAGAGATGTCACAGCAATTAAGAGCACTTGCCACTCTTGCAAAGGACCCAGTTTCAATTCCCAGTACCCATTTGGCAGCTAATAACCATCTGGAATGCCAAGTCCAGGGGATTCGATGCCCTCTTCTGGCCTCTTTGGGTACTACATGCACAAGATAGACCAACAAATATGCAGGCAAAACTCTCATATACATAAAATCAAAAAAATACATTATATATAATGTATCTTATATATATATGCATATACATTATAGCAATGATAATAACAGCACATGAACAGAATGTCACTTCTACAATGAATAATATAAACATAATCCTGAGTATACATCAATCAAAAGTCAGAGATCTTACACAAAATACTTAGCTTGTAGCTTTAAAAAAAATCTTATTTTACATACCAATCCCAGTTCCCACTCCGTCTCATCCTCCTGCTCTGCCCACCTTATCCCTACCCCCACCCCACCCCTCATCCACTCCTCAGAGAAGGTGAGGCCTCCCATGGGGAATCATCAAAATCTGTCACACCACTTTAAGGCAGGACCAAGCTCCCTGCCCCACCCCCAGCCCATATCTTGGCTGAGCAAGGTATCTCTCCATAGGGAATGGGCTCCAAAAATCGCATTCATGTACTAGAAATAGATCCTGATTCCCTTGCCAGTGGCCCCATAGACTACCCAAGCATAGATCACCCATGATCAGGGGGCCTAGTTCAGTATTATGCTGGTTCCCCAGCTGTCAGACTGCGGTCCGTGAGCTCTCTGTTGTTCAGGTCAGCTGTCTCTGTGGGTTTCTCCAGCATGATTTTGACCACTTTGCTCTTCCCTTTCTTCAACTGGACTCCAGGAGTTTGACCCAAAATCTGTAGCTTTTTAAATGTTATTGTTTTGTTCCCCTTCTTTAAATATCTTTTTTCCTCCTCATGGCCTTATTTCTAGTTTTATCTACCAGAAAATTCTTAGCCAAGATTTTACACATTTAGTGATGAGAATGAAATTATATATATATATATATATATATATATATATATATATATATATATATATATATATATGGTTTCCAAAAATCTGGTGACTATAAAAGTAACCCATTATTTTTAAACATGAAAAGCTGAAGTTATTTTAATATTTTATTTTTATTTTGTGTGTATGTGTGCTTTGCCTACATGTATATCTTTCTACTATGGTATTTACAAAGACTGAAAGAGGGTGTTGTTTTCCTGGGTATTGGCTAGGATCCACCATGTGGGTGATAATCGAACCTGAGTCCTCTGGAAGAGTAGCCAGTGCTCTTAATCAGTTAGTCATCTCACTAGTCCCCTGGATCTTTTTAAGTGTCATGGTTATGAAATATTTCAGATTAAAGAAGGGTCAGAGAGACATGTCAACTGTGTCCATGTGAGAATTTTCAAATAATAAATAAAATATCACTAAACATCAATAAAAAGAGTCATAACTAATGGGCTGGAGCTATAACTTACCCTTTGAACACATGCAGACTGTGTAAGTCTCTGGAGCCCTGTGTGTGTCCTCAGCACTAGGGGGACAGTGCAGGACACTAGACCAGACCTGATTTCTATCTATAAAGGAAGGCCTTAGAGAGACAATTTAGAAATTGGAGTCAAGTCTGTAGATCAGAAAAGCGTAATGGTAATGTTCTAGTTTGCATAATTGTACCGTGGTTTTTATATGCCTATGTCCTTGTTTATGAAAAATACTTACTAAATTAAGGATAAAGGCAAATTTATTCTCAAACAGATAAAACATACACATTTATAATTAGAAATAATTATAAAGTAAATGTGATGAGTATTAAAATGAGGAGAATCTGTACAAAGTTTACCATGGAAATTGTTTTCACTATGTTTGCAGGTGTTCTGCAAATCACAAATTAGGTCCAAAATATCTATGATCATCCCTCCTCATTCTTCCACTCTGTTTGTCCCACCTGTCTTAAAGAGCACACAATAAGATTTAAATCAAGAAAGTAATTTCACTGTGATTTCAAAAATAAGCCTGGCAAGATTCTTCAAAGGCTGCTACCCCAAACATCTTAAAGACCAATGCCATAAAGGAAAAAGTGACATCTCCACACAAGCTGCCTTGTTGGCTGGCTACCCATTTGAAAGCACCACGGCCTATTCTGAGATATCCATAAAACATGCCAACATCCATCAAAAGTCACTGCCAGGTCGAGTGCTGTGGCACACACTCACCTCTCACCAACACTTAGGCAGGCAGGCGGGGCTCTGTGAGTTCGAGGACAGCCTGGTCTACAAAGCAAGTTCCAGGAAAGTCAGGACTGTTACACATACATACATACATACACACACACACACACACACACACACACACACACACACACATATATATATATAAAATTGCTGCAGGATGCTGTTTGGCCACATGAGGGTGTGCTAAACGTTCTGTGTGTGTGTGTGTGTGTGTGTGTGTGTGTGTGTGTGTGTGCGCGCGCGTGCGCGCGCGCTCCCAAAAAGAAAAAAAAATAACATTGCTGCAGGATGCTATTTGGCCACGTGAGGGCGTGCTAAAGTCTCTCCCTCTCTCTCTCCCTCCCTCTCTCTCTCTCTCTCTCTCTCTCTCTCTCTCTCTCTCTCTCTCTCTCTCTCTCTCTCTCTTCCCCCCCCCTCCCGAATTCCTAGCACCTTAAGAGGAAGGCACGTGGGAGTTGCGCCACTGAGATACCATTTTCCGGGTTTCTCCTCAGCTTCCTGATGGTGCAGAAAGAAAACACTTAGCAAAGTGCTGCGTGGTGGTGCACACCTTTAATACTAGCACTGTGGAGGCAGAGGCAGGCAGATCTCTGAGTTCGAGGTCAACCTGGTCTACAGAGCTAGTTCCGGGACATCCAGGACTATAAGAGAAACCGGGTCTCGAAAAACAATACTTGGCAAAAAAAAAAAAAAAAAAAAAAAAAAAAAAATCCAGCTTCAGTGTGAGCTGCATGCCTTGTCAGCCCCCCTTTCCCTATCAGTGAAGTGCATTCAACTCCCCCACACCTATTGTTCTTGTTGATGTTCGTCCCCTTCCCCCCAACACCTGGACCCAAAACAGGGATTCCCACTCACGGGTAAGATTGATGTCTGTGATGATCACAGCTGCAGAATAAGGAAAGTGCAAGTGACGCTGGAGGGGTGGTGGCTCTGTGGCTAAGAGTACTGGCTGCCGGTCCAAAGGACCTGGGTGTAAGTCCCAACACTCACAGGGCAGCTCCCAACTTCTGTAACTCCAGCCCCAGGGAATCCGATGCACACTTTTGGCCTCCTGAAGCACCAGGCACACACGTGGAGCAGAGTCAAAATACAAAATATTTGCATAATAAGTAAAGAATATATGTGAAAAAATTCAAGACCATGGCAATCCAAGAAGCTGATAGCGGTGACAATCATGCTGGCAAGAATGTCACCTCCCTCAAAGGAAATCTGAATGCTGACAGGAATCTATGCTTTCCTGAACTGCTGAAGGAGGATGTAGGAACCTTTAGCACTCTCCTGAGATCACACCACAAGTGCCTAATGGAAGCCTGGTTTCTCCCAGAATGGCAAGGAGGGGGAGTGAATAGGAAATGCAAGGGATGTACATTTTAGAGCTAAACACTAAAGTTTACAAAGGTACCCACTGAAAGGTACCAGCTGAGAAGGAGATGGAAGAAAAAGATCATACACCTAAGGGAGTTTGGCAAGCCACGGGGGTTATCACAACCTAAGAAAAATATTAAACCTGTCTCAAAAGAAAGTAAACCATTAACACAATTGCAAAGGAAGTTGCTTACTCTTTTGTAAGTGCCTTTACTCCATCTCTCCAAAGCATACTACTCCTTGTTTTAAAGCAGACAGGAGAGATGGGTTAGGACTCCAGGAGCAATTGGTACAATGAGAAGGTAAAAATCTACAAAGAAAATTTTAATCAGAATAATATAAGTAAAATATTTGGTGTCCACAATTTATTTTAAGAGAAACTGACCAGTGATGTAATTACAAAATCACTAATTACTGTTTCTGTGAGTCACATGTGATGGTAAATCCCAGTAGCTGAGGGTGGAGGCAAAATGTAACAAACACTGGAGGGTAAGTAATGTGTGTTTTTCATAAAGGAGCCCATACCAACGGTCACTTGTCTGCCTGATATTTACACATGTCTAATGTGTGTTTTGAATGAGTAAATTCTTCATTGATTATGAGTTAAGTGAGTCTAAAGGATTTTTAAAATAGCGTGTCACTTCAAACTGACAAACACCAATCACACACTCGACTCTGTAATTCAAAATTATTAGTTAATCCCAATTAAAACCACATTCCTTAAAATATGGGCAAATGGCAACAATCACTACACAAAGACAATCTTTGTGAATGAACTTTGTTTCACACTAGTATTTAATTTATCATACAGCTTGTCCATTAATTACCATGAAAGACCTAGGTCTGTAAGAAATACAATATAGATATCGGTTCATGCAGAAAAGAGATGTGATGTACCAAACAGCAACATGCATATATTGCCAAAATTATCACAACAGTGTTTGTAGCTAAGCAAGATTGTGCAGTCCCTGTCTACCAGGACATCACCTTGTTTTTCAAGACTAAACCTCAGGCTTCCATTCCCTGTGACACCTTTCTCTTTAGAGACATACTCCTGTATTCCAGTAGATCCTTCCAGTATTTCTGTCTGCCCAGCCTCCTGCTGTGCTATTGCAGATGTCTGCCATGTCCAGAGCATCCATTTGTCCTCTCCCTTATTTCTCCACTCTCATCTGCAAAAGATCCTGGCTGTATTTGATCTTTAACTCTGTATTTGATAACCTAACATCCCTTGCCAGGCGTCTGTCAATTCATATTCTTGCCTACTTTTGTGTCATTTCTGCCCACTTGTTGCTTATTTTCATTGTAACCCTGCAGATGATTCTCCAGTGGAAGTTAAAGCACTTTGTTCATTTTGGAACCAAGGTGGACGATTGAAACCATGTTATCCAGTAGAGGGCGCTCCTGATCAGTGCAGGGTGAGTCTGGCAGCTAACTTCCCCAAAATTCAGTCTGGCTGGCTCTCAGCTTGGCAGAACACCTGCCCTTCTCAACAAAATCTGTCTTTTGTCCATGCCAGCACAAGTAACCGTATATAACAGGTATCGGTACATGTCCAGCTACAGGTGTCTTCCCAAGAAGATATATTCAGTTCAAAATCTAAGAGGAACAAAGGGTAGGAGGATAGTAGCATCTGCAGCACACATTAAATGAGGTGCCAAAATGCCTCCAAAATAGAACTTATTTTTCTAATGATAGAAAACTTGATGTGAGCCCTGTCCCAAGTGCTTTAGCTTTGCTTTAACTTTCTGAACAGTCTGTAATGTAAGCCTTTATTTTCATAAGAAGCCTGAAGGTCAAAGAGACTGATAAAACTTTCCTATTTCCCATAGGAAATATTCAAACTCTATCTTAGTTGATAGAGTTTGCTATGCTGTAGTGCTTTTTGTATAGGAATGCCAAAAGCCATTCTCCAAGGATGAGGATAGTAAATGTGGGCTGGCGGCATGGCGTACTGGGTGGAAAACCTAGCCACCTTCTGTCCCCAAGCCACACATTGTGGGAGGAGAGAACTCTGTCCTTTGACCTTCTACCTTCTGTAAACCATGGCATATCTCTCTGTGGCTCTCTCTCTCTCTCTCTCTCTCTCTCTCTCTCTCTCTCTCTCTCCTCAAACTAAACAAATACAATTTTAATTTTTGGGGTTTTTTTGTCCCATATGCTTTCTTTGGCATTTTTTCTTATTTTACATATTAATCCCCCAGTTCCCTCTCCCTCCCTACAATTTTAATTTTTTAAAAGAAAAATAAGAAATGTACAAAGGATGGTGGTGTATGCCTATAATGAAAACACTATTGAGGGACAAAGAGTTGGCTCAGCAGGTAAAGCTGTCTGCTGCCAAGCCTGACCATCAGAGTCCAATCCCCAGGATGTACATGATAGACAGAGAGAACTGACCCCTGGACATTGTACCCTGACCTCTCTAGCTGAGTGTCAAGGCACAATCACATATGCAGAGAGGAAGAGGCAAACAGACAAGACATGGATCCAGTTTAATTTTAAAAAATAGGAAATGTGACCTACATTTCCTACATAATATGTAGGAAACCAGGCCTGCTACTAAAACCAAAAGCTGGTAAAGTCATGGGACTTGACAGAGTACCCTACAACCCAATCAGCATAGTCTGTAACTAAACATGTGGCCTTATTCCCACAGGTAAGTCGAGATATCACCTCTCGTCAAGGAAACTTAAATTTGCAACAGATGGACAACAGTACAGAAAACCACAACCAACCAAAACGCGGAGTGGTGGAGTCCAGCCTTAATGGAGAGATATACCTACAAAATAACTCCTGCGCCTAAGGTCAGGGATCATTGCAGAAGAAGTGGGAGAAAGACTGTAAGAGCCAGGATAACAGAAAGTTTGCTGTGAGATGCTGTCTTCTAGGAATATCAGACACTATACCCATAGAGTCTCACCAACGTGACTGCCCAAATATGAGCTGAACAAGAATGACAGCACATATAACAAAGTAGACAGGGAAAAACCATAAGAACTCAGCCCTGCACAAAGAACTACAGGTGAGTGAGGAAGGCTGAGAGTGGGAGAAATAGTCTTCCCCAGGGAAGAGCACATCAGTTGGTTATCCAACACCAAATGGTCCGCCCTGAAAACATACATACAACTAACATTGTACACTCTGAGTGGGTTGTATTTAGAATTATGTATGTATGCATGTAACAACAATAAATGGAAAAAAGCACTATAAATTTGAAAGATAGAAAAGAGGGGTATACAGGAGGGTTTGGACAGAGGAAAGAGACACTGTATTATGATGTCAAAAAACAAAAGACCCTGTCTCAACAAAAAGACCAAGAAATATGGTCAAATAGATTACAACAACATGGATTGGTTACTGGGTGACTCTTATTTTTTAGAAAGCTTGTTCATGTGTCACCTAAAATTGCATTTCTTTGTGCATGTGTTTATGAGAGTGTGACTGTATGTATATAAATATGTGTAGTGTGTATGTGGTATACATATACATATATATATATATAATATATGCATGCGTGTGTTTGTGCTGTGTATGTGTGTGTGTGTGCTTGCATGCTGTGCATGTGGTGTCTATTGTATATGTGGTATGTGTGTGTGTGGTGTGTGTGTTATATATGTGGTATATATGTGTCTGTGGTGTGTGTATGTGCGTGTGTGTGCGTGCGCGCGCACGCACGGGTGCTCAAGCACGTGTGTATTCATGCATCGTATGGGTGGATGAGATCAGAGGAGGACACCAGATGTCCTGCCCTACCTGTCTTTGCCTCATTCCCTTGAGATACTGACCTCTCACTGAACCCAAAGCTTGCCATTTTAACTAGACCAGCTGGCCAATGAGCTCATGAGTTCTGCCTGTCTCCACCCTACAGTGTTAGGGTTACAGGAACAGGCCATGTCAAATTTTTGTGTGGTTGCTAGGTATTCAAACTCACATACTCATGCATGCACAGCAAGCACTCTTAACCACTGAACTATTCCCTCAGTCCTTGAAATTATAGGCCTAAGACAGTATTTGTTCATAGATTAGTGCCTCTTTCAACCTTAATCTGAGGAGCTTTTATTTGCAATGGATGATAATTAACACAGAGACTCATGACTGGCCAAGCTGCGGAAAATAAGTGACTGGAGTATGCTCAGCCATAAGGGGGAGAAATAGATAGAGATATATAGACATATAAATATATAGGTATATATTATATATCATTGTCCCTACACAAAGCTCTCAGACATCATTGCAGGAGATGGGGCAGAAAGAGTATAGGGTCTAGAGGCAGAGAACAACTATAAGGAAATGCCTTTGGCAAATATCAGGATGATTTACTGTATATATAAACTAACAGTAATTATGACAACACGCCCAAAACCTTCGCAAGCCCACACCAGGCCAAATCCCAGCAAGGAAAAGGGAGTTAGACACACAATTCCACCCCTAATCATGATAGGAAGGGTTGGGTTCATTTTCTCTGAGACTGTGGTCCTTGGGAGGTCAACCATGCTCCAGTGAAACACCACACATACAAGCGTATTTAGGGCAGCACACGTCGGTCTTGAGGGTTTTGTTTTGTTTGTTTGTTTGTTTTAAGACACACATTTGAGTGAATGGGGAAGGAGATTGGATCTGGAAGTAGTAGTGTGAATATGGTCAAGACAGGTTGTGCAAAACTCTCAAAGAACTAATAAGATAAGTATATGTTATGTTTTTCATAACAATCTTTGTGGCATAAACCTGTAACACGAGCACTGAAGTAAGATCATGAACTAGCTAGTGAAACTCTGTCAACTAAACAAAAATACCTCTTTAATAAACTAGAGGAAACAGAAGAGTTCCTCTCACCCAGTTCACTAAATGAGCCTGAGCTAGCTGCCTGTGTATACAGCCTGAAAATGGTGTTTAGACCAATCACCATAGTTTCTTTTAGATCCATCACAGTCTTCCCTATAAGGACTAATCCCAGTCATCAAGGTTTATTTTGGACCAATTATAGCCTTAATATTAAACTAATTACAGCCATGTAAAGTTTGTGCTTAAATCAATTAGTCTTGTGTTTTGTTTTTTTCTGGGACAGGGTTTCTGTCTATAGCCGTGGCTGTCTTGGAACACACTTTAAAGATCAGGCTATCCTGGAACTCAGACTCTGCCTTCCAAGTGCTAGCATTAAAGGCATGCACCACCACACCCAGTTACAGCCTTGTTTCTTAGTGTCTGTAACAGCAGTCATTCTATTAAGTCCACCAAGGCAAGTGCTTCTCTCCAGCCAAAGTGGAAATACTTGCAGAGCCATGTAGAATTCATTGAGGCTTATGATGGCCAGAAGTCTGGTACAAATAGACTTAGCTAAACATGCTTACATACTTGTCTCCAGGCATCCATGGAGTATTCAAGACAGCTGTTGACAGCATAAGGGTATTCAGGCTGCCTATTTTGACTAACAATCCTTTTGCTCAGACAACCAGGGCAGCAAGAGAAAGCCTAACAGCTATTAATTAGGGAGCGAAATTGCCCTATTCCCACAACAACTTTATTTGTTTATGGGAAAACTGACACCAAGATTGCTTACAAATATCAGTTTGAAGAACTATCTTTAATATCAGTGGTGAGAGCCTTTACAGTTGCTTGAGAGCAGGGATAGTGAGAGGGCTAAGTGAATAAAGCCAAGCCACTTGATGACAAGATTGGCAACCTGAATTCCATCCCTAGGACTCACCTGGTGGAAGGAGAGAAACAGTTCCTGCAAGTTGTCCCCTGACCACACATGTGCCTTGGCTCATGTATACATGAGTGCACGTGTGCGTGCACACACGCGCATGCACACACACACACACATACACACACACACACACACACACACACACACAAGTGAATCAGAAAAGTTTACAATCAACTTATTGTTGTTCTCAAAAGCCTGGGCCCTTCTCCTGACAATAAGGGTCACTGAGCTGTTTCTAATCTCAGCGCTCTCTCTCTCTCACGTGTGTGTGCATAAGCACAAAAGCACATATATGAGCACACGTACATCTTCAATATTTTATTCTGTCTTAAACTTATTTTTAAATGTATTCTTCTCTCACACAATACATCCAGAGTCCAGCCCACACCCACACCTCCCCTCAACTATTAAGGAGACAAAATGTCATATTTTTGCCTGCCTCAGAGTAGCTGTCCAGGCTCTGTTGCCTTCGTATACAAATCATCTACTTAGCTTCCAAGGTTAGCTAACTGTACTGCTATATAATTTCACCTCTGCGATATCTAAATCACATTCACAGTCAATTCTTTCTTATTTTTTTATTTTACATATCAATCTCACTTTCCCCTCCCTCTCTCTCAATTTTCTCCCAACCCCACAGCCCATCTTCTCCTCAGAGAGGGTAAGTTCTCCCATAGGGACTCAAGAAATCTGTCATATCACTATGTTGAGGCAGGACAAAGGCCCTCCCCCTGTGTCTAGGCTGAGCAAGGTATCTCTCCACAGTTCATGCAATAGGGATAGATCCTGGTCCTGCTGCCAGGGGCCCCACAAACTGCCCAAGCCATCTACTGTCATCTGCATTCAGGTGGCCTACTTCAGTCCTATTCAACTTCCCCAGATGCACAGTCAGTTCCTTACAGAGAGCAGGAAAGCCACTGAGAAGAGTCTTCAATGTTCCTAAGCAGTGCCCCCCATGAAGACATTTTGCAAGCCGTACAAAACCACTACCGCAAACAACTAGCAAGTTTCTAGTGGAAGCAGGCAGATCTCTGTGAGTTCAAGGCCAACCTGGTCTACAAAGAGTTCCAGGACAGGCTCCAAAGCTACATGGAAAAATCCTTTCTGGAAAAAACATCAGCAACAACAACAACAGCCCCCCCCCCAAAAAAAAAAGCCAAAAACACAAATAAGCAAACATAACAAACAAACAAAACCAGAAAACAATAGAACCAAACCAGCAACAACAAAGCAAAGCAAAAAAGCCCCTTTGCTCCTCCATCTTTCCTGACTCTCCAAGCCTCTTCATTCCTCCTGGTGGCACTGAGCTGCAGTGTCACATAGTACACCCTTTTGTCCAATCAGCTTTGCTTTTTTTCATTAATTTTTGTTTACATTAAAAGCAGTCTTATTTTATATACCAGTTTCCTCCCTCTCTCATCCTCCCACAGTGCTGGGAATAAAGGCATGCAACACCACTGCCCAGCTGGTTTTGATTTTTTTTTTAATTTTTGTTTGGGGGGCTGCTGCAGTAGGGAGAGGAGGATATGGAGGGACAGGGGGGTTAGTGGAATTGGGGTGCATGAAGTGAAATTCCCAGAGATTCAATAAAAAATTATGTTACGTGAAAGAGGGAGAGAGAGAGAGAGAAAGAAAGAGAGACTTCTCTTTGCAGGAGACAGAGACTGTTACAGAAAATCACAACTGGTCAAATGAAGAGCATAACCCAGCCTTAATTAATACATCTACAGCACAACTCCTGCACACGAGACCCAAAGAATACCTGAGGAGAGGGAGCGGAAAGACTGTTAAGAGCCAGAGGACCAGGAACCTTTGATGGCAGCACACACTTGGCTGCACGAACCAGACATGGTCCTTGGCAGCAGCCGAGTCGACCACTCAGATCAGCACAGCCCCTGTGGCAGCATGGCTAATGTGGCCCCAGTTTTCAGGCATCTGTGTGGCTTTTGATAGTAACAGGAACCTCCGGAATCAACACAGACTCTGGCTGCGGTGGGGTCAGGGACCCAGGCATCTCTCTCAGCTGCAGCTCTGGCTCAGACATCAAGGCCTCAGGTAGCAGCACAGGCCACTCAGATCAGCAAGGCACCGGATGCAGCATGTCCTTCAGCCACAAACATGGACTCAGGTGGTTGACCTGACCCAGGGCATCTTTAAGACCCTCAGTGGCAACATGGGCCATAGACTTCAGCACAGACCCTGGCTTTTGTAAGACAACCCACCCAGATATGGTCTTCAGTATCAGCCCCAGTCCAGAAGTCACCATGGCCCCAGGCGTCAGCACAGGCCACCCAGACAGGGCCCCAGCGGCAGCTCAGCCTTCAGACGCCAACACTGGAGCCTTATCACCCTTAGATATCACCAGGGCCCCAGGTGGTAGCACAGGCCATCCAGATCAGCATGGCCCAAGCAGTAGCATGACCCATGGACAGAGAAGTCTCTTTGATGAGGAATGAAAGATATATTTACCTGTGGAAAGAAGGATAATGTTCAGAATGCAGTTAGGAATTATATATAGTAAAGTGGGCCTGACCCCTAGAAAACTGCAAACAAATAATGACTGTTGAAAGAGGGAATATTAGTCTTCCCCAGGGATGAGACCCCTAATTCGTTCATCAAAACCAAATGGTCAGCCCTGAAACAATACACATCCAAACAACACTAAATGGACTCATAAGGTTGCATGGATATATTTACATACAGCAATAATACTAGTAAAGGAGACCACAAATTTGAAAAAGAACAGGGGGCATGAGAGGAACTAAAGGAGGGAGAAGTTTGGGAGAAATAATATCATTTTTAAAATTGCAAATAAATCTATGTACAATGCTTTATATCTTGGTTAAAAATAAAAGTAAAGAAAAAATAAACTACATTTTTAAAATTTTTTAAAATTTCTAAAATAATTGTATGGGTACTTTGACTGCATGTATATCTGTACACTATATTTATGTCTGGTTCCTGCAAAATACAGAAGATGCTGTCAGAACCCCTAGAGCTGGAGTTACAGAAGGTTGCAAGCCACCATGTAGATAATGGGAATCAAACCTGGATCCTCTGGAAGAGAAGCTCTTAACTGCTGAGCCATCTCTCCATCCCCTAAACAAAAGAAAGGAAGAAAGAAGGATGGTTGCTAAATTAATTGAAAAGAAAATATTTATTAAAAGATGGTATTACAGTTTTAGAATGGTTAAAAAAAGAAGAAGAAAAAAAGAAAAGATCTTTGGTCAGGAATACGGTTCAGTAAATGTTTTGTTGCCAGATCTGATGACCAGAGTTCAATTCCCAGGACTCACACAGTGGAGATAACTGACTTCCGCAAATTGTCCTTTGACCTACACACACACACACACACACACACACACACACACACACACACACACAATAAATAAGTAAATAGTTTTGAAAAGAAAAAACCCTGGGGAAGGTCCTCGTGAAAATCATATTTAGAACCCCTCCACTCCTAGGGGAAGTGGGGCTCCTAAACAATGAAAGCTTAGTCATTAGGATGGTGGGGAGTGAACTCAGTGCCCTTCACTTCCTCACAATCAGTCTCTCCTGCCTGTAAATGAAGGTGAACACTACACACTTTCCAAAGAGGGAAAGGTGGTCCACACTTACTCGGATACCAGTGCCAAAGTCTGACAGAAACCTGAGGTTGGGTTTCTCGTTCAGCCCTGAAAGTACTGTAGAATGATGGGGCCTCATTCACACAGTAAAGGAAAACTTTATTTTCTTCCTGCCCCTTCCCTCAAGTTGTTTCAATCCATAAAACTTTGAGAGCTTACCAATCTAGCCAGATACTAAATTTGATTTAGCATTAGGGGATTCCTGAATTCAGAAAACAAATGCAAACAGGAAATGCCTAGTTAGTGTAGAAAAGTCCTTTTTCTCCTCATGTTTACTGTGAAAAATTCATGATCCAATAATATATATTATAAAAATCACTGATAATCTCCATTCAGGTGCTTCCATTTTTCCTGTGTATGCACTATTGTCATCATAGTATATAAATAAATGATAGCCTGAAATCTGTTTAAAGTCTTTTTTGAACAACATATATTACAGATATATGTTGACAATCATCTAACTTTAAGTTTTTTTAAAGCTAGGTAGGAGATATAGTTTTAAAATCTGTGCTACCTTGTACCTTGTAGTCAGAAATGGTGTTTTTTTTAAGTATTTGTATTTTGTGTGATGATGACTGGTGCTCTCCAAAGTCTGAAGATAGCATCATATCACCTCAAACTGGAATTACTTACATACAATTGTGATCTATGATATGGGTTCAAGGAATTCAACTCAAGTCCTCTGCAAGAGCAGCAAATGCTCTTAACCTCTGAGTCATCTCTACAGCCCAGAAAAAGGTGTTTTTTAATGTAATGGTAAAACATTGTAAATGTAGAGAGAAGATGCTTTTTATTAACCTCCCCCATAAGAATGCCTTTTTTTTTTTCAGCTCAAAGGATTGAACCCAGTGTGTGATATCCTTATCCCACATCTGCCTTAGATTTTATTGGAAAATCCATACATGAATAAAAGTTGTTTTGAACAAACCCCACCCTCATTCCCTATCCTTCAATTTCTCCCCCTTCTTCCCTGACAACTTCATGTGCTCTCTTTCTCTTAACTCCAAGTCCACTTAGTGTTTCCTGTATGTAAATGGGTAAAGAACCTTCTACAAACACTACCTTAAAAGCAAAAGAACAAAAAATAAAGGTTCCCCAGACCCAGAAAGATAGACATGGTATGAACTCACTCATAAGTGGAAATTAGCTGTAAAGTAAAGGATAACCAGGCTACAATCCATAGCTCCAGAGAGGATATGTAACAAGGAAGACCCTAAGAGGGTCAAGACCCATGGATTTCCCTAGGAAAGAGAAATAGCAAAGATCTCTTGGGTAAACTGAGAAGGAGGTGGGGAATGGGAACATGAGGGATGGGGTTGGGTGGGTTAAGAGTGGGATGGAGGGGGAGAGTAATGAAAAAGATGTCTTCATGGGAGGAACATTTTGTGGCTAGCTGGTTTTCTCTTTTCACTATAGGTTCTGAGAATGAAATTCAGATCACCAGGCTTGCAAGGCAAGTGCTTTTCCTTGATGATCCATCTGTTAGCCCTTGTGAAGGGAGTGTGATCTGTTCATATATGATTAATTAGTTAGCTAATTATTTCATTTGTGTGTATAAGAATGGGTGTGTCTATGAAGGTCAGAGGATAACTTTTGGGAATAGGTTCTTTCCTTCTACCTTGTTGAGGCAGGATCTCTCCTGTTGCTGCCAAGATGCATACTCCAAACTAGCTGACCCATGACATTCTAGGCTACTATCCCATGTTTGCCAATCATCTTGTGATAGGAATAGTTGGATTATAATTGTGTGCCATTGCGTCCAGCTTCATACATGGTTCCGGGGCTTGAACTCAGGTAGTCAAATTTGGAAGGCTAGTTCTTTTACCTGTTGAAACATTTCCCTGGCTCCTCTTTAAATTGCTTGCATTTGTTATTTTCTATATTTTAAACTAATGTGATCTTAGTAGATTTCTTTTTCAGTTAGGGTCTCTGTACAGCTCAGGCTGCCCTTAGATTCATGATCCTGTTGTGTTCACACCCAGGCCATGGGACACACACACATGCAATAATAATAATAATAATAATAATAATAATAATAATAATAATAATAATAAATAACTTCTAAAAATATCCCTTTATCAATATTGTTTCTGCTGCTTGTTTTATTTTTGCTAGATCTCATGCTGGGTTTAAATTTGTAGCAATCCTCCTGCCCATCTCTCAAGTGTTGTAATTATAGGTTTATACTGTTACATCAGATGCTATTTGTTTTTTTTTTTTAATTTGGTTTAGGATTTATTATTATTATTGTTATTGTTGTTATTATTATTATTATACATGTATAAATGTTTTGCCTGTGTGCATGTCTAGCCACCACTTGAGTGTCTTGTGCCTGAAGAGGCCAGAAGACAATAGTGGATCCCCAGGAACTGGGAATGCAGAGGGTTATGAGCCACCACATATGTACCAGGAACCGAAACTCTGTTAAGAGCAGCTTTTAGCGTCTATCACTCCAGCCCCTGGTTTGGTTTTATAAAAGTTTATTTTACAATTTATCCTCTTCCCACCATTCATTCCTCATAGGGGGCATCAGTGGTTTGGGTTCGTTAATGTTTGGTTTGATTCAGCAGGGCAGGTGGTTTTACTGCAGTATATCCCCATCACTGCTAATGAGAGTGCGAAATGAGAATGTGAAATGCTACAGCTGCTATGCAAAACAGCTTAGCAATTTCTCAAATAAACAGAATTATCGGAGAAGCCAAAACTTGTATATTACGCAAATCAATTGCAAGGAAGTATTCAAACAAAGCTTCTGCATAAATGTTCATTTAAATGCCATTTATAGTCACTGACAGGTGAAAACAAATCAAATATCCTTCAATTAGTACACGGATAAGCAAAATGTAGCTTATCTGTATAATGGAATTTTATTCAGTCATGGAAAGGAAAGATTTACTGATAAATACTCGAACATGAACACATGTTAAGTTAAAGATGCCGCTTAGAGAATCACAGTCACAGAGAATCACAAATAGCATGACTACATTTACAGTTTGCTCCACCTTACCCTCAGAGAATGTGACCTGAAACATCTCTAAAACAGTGAATGCCTGAAACTTCATATAGTACCAAACCATTTATATACATATATACTATAGTTTTTATAATACATATATAGTATTTTTCTAAATACAACACATGAACCTATGATGTATGCACGTACCCTAATAGGTAATATTAATAGTAAAATAATTATATGGCAAATATATAAACAAAAGTTAGAGCTTATGGTTTCTCTCTTTCAAAATTTACTGATGTAGGTTCATGTTTATGATTTCATCACAATTGAAATCTCACTTTGAATGGTATCTTTTCTCCTTAAATTCTTTTAATATTCATTTTATGTATTTGTGTGTGTGTGTGTGTGTGTGTGTGTGTGTGTGTGTATGATGTGCTTAAAGGGTCACCTACAGCCATAGCACGTGGTGCGGAGGTCAGGAACCAATTTCTGGAGTCAGTTCCTTCCTTCTACCTTGGGACACGGGGCTAGAACTCAGGTCATCAGGCCTGAGCTGCATGTGCTTTTTACCAAGTGAGCTGCTGCCTTGCCCATCCTTCATCAAATTCTTTAACTCTGAATATGAAGACAGGGTATTTCATTAATACTTTTCAGTGGAAATCTATGTCTAAATTCAGGTACCCATCCTTTGTCGTATGTTGTGCACTGTCCACAAACGAACTTAATGCCAATTCATGGCTGCAACATTTACAGTTGGAGTGGTGACGACAAAACTAGTGTGAATTATTGTTTTCTTCTCCACAAGTTCATAAAAAAGGAATTCTTAGCCTCTGACTCAACAATGTCAGCACACAATCTTTTTCTTAGCACTGGATTCTTCACCGTGGGGTGACAGAAATGGCCTCATGTTTAAGAGCAAGAGTCAGAGTACTTCCAGGGTGCCTGGGTTGGATTCCCAGCACTCACATGCTGCCTCTGGTAGGATATAACTCCACCCTGGGGGATCTGAGGCCATATTTTGGTCTCTGTAGATACCAGGCATGTATGTTGTAGTCGTATATAGGCATACATATGGGCAAAGCACATACATGCATGAAATAAAATTAAGGTTTAAAAAAATCACTTTTTTGTATTTAAAAATAATGGGATATATTTATGTTCAGTGGACTTTTGAAAACTCTTGCCTTGAGAGTCCACGCTCATTATTAAATATCTAAAATCTTGGCTACGAATTTTCATGCAGCTAAAACTAGAAATAGGATCGTACGAAGAAAATAAAGCAGAGATCTTAAAGAAAGGGAGAGGATGATAAAATGCATTTGACGTGAACATAGAGTTGGTAATTGGAGGAAAGAAGGGAGTGAGCAGTTCTTTCCTTCCACCTTGGGGTCGATCGGCAGATCAAAGTTAAGGGTTAGCGGCAGGGATGTAAAGAAGGGAATGGGGAGCAACAAAAAGCACACACGAAAATTCCAAAATGAAAACCAGGATCCTGTATGTTAATTAAAATAATTTTTAAAGTGGAAGAAGTCAATGGCGGCTCCAACCTTTAATCTCTCTGATTTCGAGGCTAGCCTGGTGTACAGAGAGTCCCAGGACAGCCAGGGCCACACAGAGAATCCTGTTTTGGCCGCTGAGTGCGGGGGTGGAGGTGGGGGATGGGAGGGGGATCAGGATTGTGTGGACAGCCTGCGTTACAGAGTGAGGTCCTTTCTTCAGAACAAGAACAAAAATATTCGGGGACAATCTGTAATTCCAGCACACAGAAGGCTGAGATATGAAGATCGACAGAAGCGGGGGCCTGGCTGTATATAGTGACTTCAGGGCTAGTGTGGGCCCCGGAGTGAGATCCTAGCTCAAACTAAGGTGTTTGTTGTTGTTTTCTTTCGAAGGTTCTTACATTAGTAAAGACCAAAGGGGCCCACTGAAATGTAAAGGAGAACAACAAAGCTGTTTCAATTTCCATAATAAAGCTGGGTGTTAATCACGCTGAGTCCGCGGTAAAGAAAATGGGCTGGGGAAACTACAGAGGCTTCAGCAACCCAGCGAACTTGCTAATATTTCTTGCCTTGGGCACTAAGAAGGGCCTCGAGACTAACTGACTTACTAGGGAGGTTGTACTGTTTTAAAGCATCTACATCACCCTATGAAACAGAGGCAGCAGCAGTTTGGGTTTTGGTTTTAATTTAAATCTCGGTTTAGAGAGTTTTCTCTGAGTTTAGCTCAAGTTCTTGAACGCAAAAATAAAACCAAAAAAAAAAAAAAAAAAGGGGGAGCTTCTTTTATTTTTCCTTTTTTTTTTTTTTAAATAAACCCAGGCGCAGAGTGTGTAAAGAAATGCTTAATGCCCCCCAAGAATGATTCTGTTACACGGACTCTCCCATTGGTTTCTAACACTTGGCACATTTGGGAGCAAGGTTACTGACTCCTTCCAGCTGCTTTGTAGAAGCCTGCTTCGCATGCACAGAGGGTCCAACAAATAATTTCTGGGTCTTAGCTCCAAATGCCACGAGAGTTTCCTGCCTTCCTCACCTGCCACTTCTTTTTCCTCTGTCTCCCTTTTTTCTGGGATCCTTTGCCGGTTTTCTCCCTCCACAGGTCTCCTAAGGAGAAATCTCCAAGGATTTTCTCTGGGAAAGAACCTTGGCATTTTTTAAACGAACGGCTGCATATGATGGAGTCTTCCGCAGCGGCGGCTCAACTATCTTGTGAAAAGTTTTGTATAGACAAACAAAATTTCCATTTCTTAAGTTAGAACAATCTGATTTTTTTAAAAATATAATTTAAGGTATGTGAAGTTAGGGAGTTAGAAGAGTCTTCCTTCCTCCCTCCCTTCCTTCTTTCCTCCCTTCCTTCCTTCCTCCCTCCCTTCCTTTCTTCCTTCCATCCATCCTTCCTTCCTTCCTTCTTGAGAGGATCGCAGGAAGCACAGGACTAGAACCCACTATATAGCAGAGGCTGGCCTTAAGCTCAGGTATCTCCTGCCTCTCTCTCTCATATATTAGAATTACAGACATTCACTACCACACCACATTGAGAAGACTTGTGAATTGGCTTCTTCAGATCCAATTATCTACATGACTGGGAATTTTATAGCTAAATTTCATTTGTATATATAATCAATCTATAAAGTGCAATGAATACATTTGCTATTTACAGGGGAAATTTTTGAGCTAAAAGATGTATTTTAGAGTTCCTTTTTAGCATATAAGAACTGCGAACATCACTCCCTTTGTTCGCTGAGACCATTATTTAGAATAGTAAAGGTTACTTCAACATAAGCACTGAGTTGTGCTTGCAGTAGGCAGGTAGCTTACAGGGACCTATTACACAAGAGGATAATTTACGCCCAAGGATTGATGGTCAGCAACAGTGCAAATTGTCCTCACAGTACTCTGTGTAGCACAAAAAAAATTCAGTTCATGAATTGTTTTAGGAATTTCAACAGAATGTGTTAATGCTGGAGATGACCAAAGGTAACTAACGCAGTGAAATAGATACAGAGTCGAGGAGAGACAAGATGCATTCGGGGCCCACGCTATTAATTTCTCCCCTCATTCCTGTGCAAGCTGGAGCCATAGAACTTATAAAAGACAGTGGAACAAATATTGGGTTGTGGGGTGATGGGGTGGAGGAGGGGGACAGAACAGGTTTCAACGCCACGAAACCCTGCCTGGGGGGGGGGGAACACGCCCGGGTGCTGAAAGGGAAGGGGTGATAGATAGAATGCTCTTTCTGGGCCCACGCTATTAAACTCTCCCCTCGTTCCTGTGCACACTGTAGTTACAGAAAAGCCAATAAAACAGACACGGTGAAGGGAAGAGACAGACGCGATGCCTTCAGGGCCCTTGCTGTTAATGATCTCCCCGCCTTCCAGTGCATAACTGAAGCCTTAGGAGGGGAAAAACAGCTAGTGGCACAGCCACAGGGGTGGGGGAGGGTACGATGCTTTCCCTGCCCAAGCTATTAATTTCTCTCCTCCTGCCTCCTTCCTGTGTCATAGAAAAGCTAGAGAAACACTTGTGGGGGCGGGGGCAGAAGGACACGATGCATTCGCCAAACATGCTATTAATTTCTCCCCACATTCCTGTGCAAACTGAGGCCGTGGAAAAGCCAGTGAAACAGACAAGGGAATGGGGGTACAGACACGATGCATTGGGGCCCACGTTATTAATTTCTCTCCTCGTGCCTAATTTCTTCCCTCGTTCCTGTGCAAACTGGAGTCATAGAAGTCAGAGAAACCGATATGGCGGGGTGGGGGTTTGGGACAGGCAGGCAGGATGCCTTCCACGCCCACCCTCCTCGCTATTAATTTCTCCCAGTTTGCCTGAGCAAACTGGAGCGATAGAAAAGCAATTGAAGTAGACACTGGAACATGGAGGACGGACTCGATGCATTTGGGAATCACGCTATTAATTTCGCCCTCATTCCTAATTTCTCCCCTTGTTCCTGTGCAAACTGAGGCCGTGAAAAAGACACCGGGGTGGGGGTACAGACACGATGCATTGGGGCCCACACTATTTATTTCCCTCCTCGTGCCTGATTTCTTCCCTCCTTCCTGTGCAAACTGGAGTCATACAAGTCAGAGAAACCGATACAGCAGGGGAGAGGGGAGCGACCGACAGACATGATGCATCCCACGCCCACGCTCCACGCTCCACGTTCCACGCTATTAATTTCTCCCCGTCCCTGTGCTAGCTAACTGGAGTCAGAAGTCAGAGAAACCGATATGGCGGGGTGGGGGTTTGGGACAGGCAGACACGATGCCTTCCACGCCCACCCTCCTCGCTATTAATTTCTCCCATCGTCCCTGTGTGAACTGGAGCGATAGAAAAGCAATTGAAGGAGACACTGGAACATGGCGGACAGACTTGATGCTTTTGGAACTCAACACTATTAATTTCTCCCCTCGTTCCTAAATTCTCCCATTGTTCCTGAGCAAACTATACTCATAGAAAAGCCAGTTAAAACAAGGGGAAGCTCTCATGGAAACCAGCATAGGAGGGACCCAGGTCCCAGGTCTCAGTTAGAAGGCCTGGGCAGTCTGAGAGACCTCTGACAGTGGAACCAGAATGTATCCCTGGTGCAAGAAAAGACTTCAAGAGCCCATTCCCCATGGAGGGATATTCCCTTAGCCTAGAGACACAGGAGAGGGCTAAGGCCCTACCCCAAATTACTTGAGTGTATTTAATGATCCCTCATGGAAGGCCTCACTCTCCATGGTGAGTGGAAGGGGGATGGGATGGAGGGGTCGGTGGGGGACAGGTGAGGGAACTGTGTTCAATATGTAAACTAAGCAAAAAAGATTATAAAAAAAAGTTGTGATAGCATAATCTACTGCTGGAAGTTCTCCACAAGAAATTAAATACGACAAAGGAAAACAAGCAAAATTTTTTAAGAAAGAAAAGACGGAGTAGGCAGACATACACGATGCTCTGGACGCCCACGCTCCACGCTATTAATTTCTCCCATCGTAACTGTGCAAACTGGAGCAATAGAGGAGCCAGTGAATTAGAAATAGGGACATGGTTGACGGACGTGATGCATTCAGGACTCACGCTAATAATTTCTCCCCTCGATCCTAATTTCTCCCCTTGTTCCTGTGCACAGTGGAGTCATGGAAAAGCCAGTAAAGCCTGGCATTGGTGGGGCACGCCTTGCATCCCATCCCTCTGGAGGCAGAGGCAGGCGGATCTCTGCGAGTTCGAGGCCAGCCTGATCTACAGAGCTATTTCCAGGATTCCAGGACAGTTTCCAAAACAACACAGAGAAACTCTGTCTCAAAAAAAAAAAAAAAAAAAAAAAAAAAAAAAAAAAAAAACAGTGAAACAGAAGCGGTGGAGGGGTGGGGGTGGGATTTAGGATGCATTTGAGTTTGAGTCCCATGCTGTTAATTTCTCCCCTCGCTCCTGTGCTAACTGAAACCATAGAACAGCCAGTGAAACAGACTTGGGTGGGTGGGGGGAAAGGACAGATATGATGCACTGGGGCACTCTATTAATTCCTCCCATTCTATCTGATTTCTACCCTTGTCTCCCTTCATTCCTGTGCATACTGAATCCTTAGAGAAAAAAAAAAATAAGATGAAGATGAAACAGAAACTGGGAAGGAGGGTTATGATGCTTTCCAGGCCCATGCCATTAATGTCTCCCCTCGTTCCTGTGCGAACTGGGGCCATTAAAAAGCCAGTGAAAGAGACACGGGATGGGGGTACAGATACAATACATTGGGGCCCACACTATTAATTTCTCTCTTAGTGCCTAATTTCTTCCCTCCTTCCTGTGCAAACTGGAGTCATAGAAAAGCCAGTAAATCCCAGCCTTGGTGGAGCATGGCTTCAATCAAGTCCTCAGGAGGCAGATATCTGTGAGTTCCAGGCCAGCCTGGTCTACAGAGCTTGTTCCAGGATTCCAGGACAGTCTCCAAAACAACACAGAGAAACCCTGTCTCTAAATAAATAAATAAATAAATAAATAAATAAATAAATAAAGCCAGTGAAACAGACTGGGGTGAGGGGGATAGACACAATGCCTTGGGGCCCACTATTAATTTCTCTGGTTGTGCCTAATATCTCCCCTGGTTTCCCGTCATTCCTGTGCAAACTGGAGTTATAGAAAATCCAGTGAAAACAAAGATGAGCTCATGGAATCCAGATTGATAGCTGGGGAACCAGCACAGGATGGATCCAGATTCTCTGAACGTGGGTCTCAGTTAGGAGACTGGGGCCTCTGTCAGTGGAACAAGGATGTATCCCTCAAGCAGGAATAGACTTCAAGAGTCCACTCCCAACAGAGGGATAGTCCCTTAACCTAGAGACAAGAGAGAGTGCATAGGCCCACAGCAAAAGACTTGACCTACTTTAGTGATCCCTCGTCCTCCTTGGGGAGTCAATGGGGATGGGAGGGTTCCTGGGGGACATAGGAGGCTTCAAGGGTGATGAAACTGTGATCAATGTATAAACTAAGAAAGACTAGTATAAAAAAGTTGTGATAGCACAATAGATGGCTGGAAGTTCTCAAAAAGAAATCCAATATGCCAAACAAACAAAAATCATTTTTTTAAAAAATGAGAGAGAGGGAGAGAGGGAGGGAGAGACAGGAAAGGGGAGGAAGATGAACACAATGGTTTGGACACCCATGCTCCACAGTATTAATTCCCGCCCCCCCCCCGTGCAAAATGGAGCGATAGAAAAGCAATTGAAATAGACACTGGGACATGGCAGATGGACACGATGATATTTAGGACTCACGCTATTAATTTCTCCCCTCATCCTAATTTCTCCCTTGTTCCTCTGCAAACTGAGGCCATAGAACTTAGAAAAGCCTGTGAAACAAATATGGGGATGGGGATTGGATGGACAGGATGCATTCCCTGCACACCATATTCATGACCCCACGTTCTTGTGCATACTGGGGCCATGGAAAAGCCAGTAAAAAAGACATGGGCGTGGGGATACAGACACAATGCATTGGGGCCCACGTTATTAATTTCTCTCCTCGTGCCTAATTTCTTCCCTCGTTCATGTGCAAACTGGAGTCATAGAAGTCAGAGAAACCGATATGGCGGGGTGGGGGTTTGGGACAGACAGATTTGATGCCTTCCACGCCCACCCTCTTCGCTATTAATTTCTCCCATCGTCCCTGTGCAAAATGGAGCAATAGAAAAGCAATTGAAGTAGACACTGGAACATGGCGGACAGACACAATGCTTTTGGGACTCACGCTATTAATTTCTTCCCTCGTTCTTAATTTCTCCCCTTGTTCCTGTACAAACTGGAGACATAGAAAAGCCAGAAAAGTTTGGCATTGGTGGTGCATGCCTTGCATCCCTGCCCTTGAGAGACAGAGGCAGGCATATCTCTGTGCTTTGGATTTAAGCCTGGTCTACAGAGCTACTTCCATGATAGTTTACAAAACAATACAGAGAAACACTGTCTCGAAAATAAAAATAAAAAAAAAAAAGAAAGAAAGAAAGAAAAAGAAAGAAAAAGGAAAAGCCAGACAAACATACTGGGGAGGAGGGGCACAATGCATTTAATGCATTGGGCCACTACTTATTTCTTCTGTTCTCCCTAAATTCTCCCCTCACCTAGCCTCATCCCTGTGCATATTAAAGCCTTAGGTTAAAAAAAAAAAAAAGGTGAAACAGACACGAGGAGGGTTATGATGCTTTCTGGGCCCAGGTCATTAATTTCTCCCCTCGTTCTTGTGAAAAGTGGAGTCATAGTACTTAGAAAAGCCTGTGATCTATTACGGGGATGTGGGTAGGACAGACAAGATGCATTCGCCAAACACCCTGTTAATTTCTCCCCTTGTTCCTGTGCAAAGTGGAGCCATGGTGGAAAAGCCAGTACAGACACGATGATTTGGGGCCCACACTATCAATTTCTCTCCTCGTGCCTAATTTCTTCCCTCGTTCCTGTGCAAACTGGAGTCATAGACGTCACAGAAACCAATATGGCGGAGTGGAGGTTTGGGACAGACAGACACGATGCCTTCCACGCCCACCTTCCTCGCTATTAATTTCTCCCATCGTCCCTGTGCAAACTGGAGCGATAGAAAAGCAATTGAAGGAGTCACTGAAACATGGCGGACAGACTCGATGCATTTGGGCCTCATGCTATTAATTTCTCCCATGGTCCCTAATTTCTCCCCTTGTTCCTGTGCAAACTGGAGCCATAGAATTTAAAAAAGCGGGTGAAGCAAGTATGGGGATGGGGATGGATGTGCTGGATGCATTCGCCTCTCACCCTATGCATGTACCCCCACGGTCCTGTGCAAACTGGGGCCGAGGAAAAGCCAGTACAAAAGACATGGGCGTGGGGGTACAGACAGGATGCATTGGGGCCCAAGCTATTAATTTGCCTCCTCATGCCTAATTAATCCCCTCGTTCCTGTGCAAACTGGAGACACAGTTGTCAGAGAAACCAATATGGCAAAGTGGAGGTTTGGGACAGACAGACACGATGCCTTCCACGCCCACCTTCCTCGCTATTAATTTCTCCCATCATCCCTGTGCAAACTGGAGCGATGGAAAACCAATTGCAGTAATCACTGGGACATGGCGGACAGACTCGATACATTCTGAACTCACGCTATTAATTTCTCCCCTTGCTCCTAAATTCTCCGCTTGTTCGTGTGCAAACTGGAGTCATAATAAAGCCACGAAAGCCTGGCATTAGTGGTGCATGCCTTCAATCCAACCCTTGGGAGGCAGAGGGAAGCAAATCTCTTTGAGTTCCAGGCCAGCCTGATCTACAGAGCTAGTTCCAGGGCAGTTTCCAAAACAATACAGAGAAACCCTGTCTCGAAAAATCAAGGGGAAAAAAAGCCAGTAAAACAGATTTGGGGGTGTTGGGGGGTGAACACGATGTATTGGAGACATGCTATTAATTTCTCCTGTTGTGCCTAATTTCTCCCCTCGTTCCTGTGCAAAGCATAGTCATAGAAAAGCCAGTGAAAACAAGCGGGGGGGGGGGGCTCATGGAACCTATTATGATAGCTGGGAAACCAGCATAGATGAGACAAACCCAGACCCCAGATTGTGGGTATTATTTAGGAGGCGTGGAAGGACTATGGGGCCTCTGACAATGGAACCAGGATGTATCCTTGGTGCAGGATCAGACTTCAGGATCCCCTTCCCCATGGAAGGATACTACCTTAGCCTAGGGACACAAGAGAGGGCCTAGGCCCTACCCCAAATGACTTGACAGACTTTAATGATCCCTCATGGAAAGCCTCATCCACCTTCCTTGGGGAGTGGATAGGGGATAGGATGGGGGAGTCTGTGGGGGACATGGGAAGATGCAAGGGCAAGAGAACTGTGATCTACATGTAAAATAAGAGAAAATGTTATTTAAAAAAAAGTTGAGGTAGCACAATCTGCTGCTGGAATTTCTCAAGAAGAAATTAAGTATGCCAAAGGAAAGAAAAAAATTAAAAAAAAAATGAAGGGACAGATAAACAGATAAGGGGGGAGGGGGAGGAAGACAGACATGATGTTTTGGAGGCCCATGTTCCATGCTATAAATTTCTCCCATGGTTCATGTACAAACTGGAGCAATAGAAAAGCAAGTGACTTAGACACACAAGGGGACATGTAGGACAGACACGATGCATTCATGCATTCAGACTCAAGCTTTTAATTTCTCCCCTCTTCCTAATTTCACCCCGTGTTCCTGTGCAAAGGGGACTCATGAAAAAGCCAGGAAAGCCTGGCATTGGTGGTGCACGCCTTGCATCCCAGCCCTGGAGGGACAGAGGAAGGTGTATCTATCTCTGTGAGTTGGAACAAGCATGGTCTCCAGAGCTAGTTCCATGACAGTTTACAAAACAATAAAGAGAAACTCTGTCTCGAAAATCGAAAATAAAAAAAAGAAAGAAAAGAAAAGAAAAGAGAAAGAAAAGGGAAAGAAAAGGGAAAAAAAAAGCCAGTCAAACATACTGGGGTTGGGGGGGCACAATGCATTTAATGCATTTGGTCACTACTAATTTCTCCTGTTTAATTTCTCCCCTCGCCTAGCCTCATCCTTGTGTATATTGAAGCCAAAGGGGAAAATGGTGAAACAGACACGAGAGGGTTATGATGCTTTCTGGGCCCAGGTCATTAATTTCTTCCCTCGTTCTCAGGCAAACTGGAGCCATCCACCTTAGAAAAGCCGGTGAAACTATTAAGGGGATGTGGGTAGAACAGACAGGATGCATTCGCACCCCGTTAATTTCTCCCCTTGTTCCTGTGCAAATTGGAGCCATGGTGGAAAAGCTGGTACAGACGGGATGCACTGGGGCCCACGGTATCAATTTCTCTCCTCGGGCCTAATTTCTTCCCTGGTTCCTGAGCAAACTGGAGTCAGAAGTCAGAGAAACCTACATGGCGGGGTGGGGGTTTGGGACAGGCAGACACGATGCCTTCCACGCACACTACCCTTGCTATTAATTTCTCCCATCGTCCCTGTGCAAACTGGAGCGATAGAAAAGCAATTGAAGTAGACACTGGAACATGGCAGACAGACTCGATGCATTTGGGACTCAACGCTATTAATTTCTCCCATGGTCCCTAATTTCTCCCCTTGTTCCTGTGCAAACTGGAGCCATAGAACTTAGAAAAGCCGGTGAACAAATATGGGGATGGAGGTTGGATGGACAGGATGCATTCGCCGCACACCCTATTCATGTCCCCCCACGTTCCTGCGCAAACTGGGGCCATAGAAAAGCCAGTAAAAAGAAGACATGGGCGTGGAGGTACAGGCAGGATGTATTGGGGCCCACGCTATTAATTTCTCTCCTCGTGCCTAATTTTTTCCTTCGTTCCTGTGCAAACTGGAGTCATAGAAACCGATATGGCGGGGTGAGGGTTTAGGACAGACAGACAGGATGCCTTCCAAGCCCACCCTCCTCGCTATTAATTTCTCCCATCGTCCCTGTGCAAACTGGAGCGATAGAAAAGCTATTGAAGGAGACATTGGAACATGGAGGACGGACTCGAAGCATTTGGGACTCAAGCTATTAATTTCGCCCTCATTCCTAATTTCTCCCCTTGTTCCTGTGCAAACTGGGGCCGTGGAAAACCAGTAAAAAAGACACCGTGTTGGGGGTACAAACACGATGCATTGGGGCCCACGCATTAATTTCTCTTCTCGTGCCTAATTAATTCCCTAGTTCCTGTGCTGGCTGCAGTCATAGAATTCAGAGAAACGGATAGGGAGGGATGTGGGGGGGGGGGGACTGACAGACACGATGCATTCCACGCCTACCCTCCTTGCTATTAATGTCTCCCATCGTCCCTGTGCAAACTGGAGCAATAGAAAAGCAATTGAAGGAGATACTGGGACATGGCAGAGAGACTCGATGCATTCTGGACTCACGCTATTAATTTCTCCCCTCGCTCCTAAATTCTCCCCTTGCTCCTGTGCAAACTGGAGTCATAGAAAAGCCAGTAAAGCCTGGCATTAGTGGTGCATGCCTTCAATCCAGCCCTTGGGAGGCAGAGGGAAGCGAATATATTTGGCCAGCCTGATCTACAGAGCTAGTTCCAGGCAGTTTCCAAAACAATACAGAGAAACCCTGTCTCGAAAAATCAAGAACAACAACAACAACAAAAGCCAATGAAACAGATTCAGATTCGGGGGAGTTGGGGGCGGCCACGATGCATTTGGGACACGCTATTAATTTCTCCTGTTGTGCCTAATTTCTCCCCTCGTTCCTGTGCAAACTGTCGTCAAGAAAAGCCAGTGAAAACAAGCGGGGGGGGGGGGGGGGGGGGGCTAACGGAACCCAGACTGATCGCTAGGAAACCAGGGTAGATAGCACAAACCCAGACCCCAGATTGTGGGTGTTACTTAGGAGGGGTGAAAGGACTATGGGGCCTCTGACAATGGAACCAGGATGCATCCCTGGTGCAGGATCAGACTTCAGGATCCCCTTCCCCATGGAAGGATACTACCTTAGCCTAGGGACACAAGAGAGGGCCTAGGCCCTACCCCAAATGACTTGACAGACTTTAATGATCCCTCATGGAAAGCCTCATCCACCTTCCTTGGGGAGTGGATAGGGGATAGGATGGGGGAGTCTGTGGGGGACATGGGAAGATGCAAGGGCAAGAGAACTGTGATCAACATGTAAAATAAGAGAAAATGTTATTTAAAAAAAAGTTGAGGTAGCACAATCTGCTGCTGGGAGTTCTCAAGAAGAAATTAAATATGTGAAAGTAAAGAAAAAACAAAAATTAAAATAAAAAGAAGGGACAGAGAAACAGATAAGGGGAGGGGGAGGAAGACAGACATGATGCTTTGGAGGCCCATGTTCCATGCTATTAATTTCTCCCATGGTTCGTGTACAAACTGGAGAGATAGAAAAGCGAGTGTGGTAGACACACGGGGGCATGGCGGACAGACACGATGCATTTGGGACTCAAGCTTTTAATTTCTCCCCTCGTTCCTAATTTCACCCCTTGTTCCTGTGCAAAGGGGAGTCCTAAAAAAAGCCAGGAAAGCCTGGCATTGGTGGTGCACGCCTTGCATCCCAGCCCTGGAGAAACAGAGGAAGGTGTATCTATCTCTGTGAATTGGAACCAAGCATGGTCTCCAGAGCTAGTTCCATGACAGTTTACAAAACAACACAGAGAAACCCTGTCTCGAAAATCGAAAAAAATAAAGAAGAAAAAAAAAAAAAAAAAGCCAGTCAAACATACTGGGGTTGGGAGGCACAATGCATTTAATGCATTTGGTCACTACTAATTTCTCCTGTTTAATTTCTCCCCTCGCCTAGCCTCATCCCTGTGTATATTGAAGCCAAAGGGAAAAATGGTGAAACAGACACGAGGAGGGTTATGATGCTTTCTGGACCCAGGTCATTAATTTCGTCCCTCGTTCTTGTGAAAACTGGAGCCATAGTACTTAGAAAATCCTATGACCTATTACGGGGATGTGGGTAGGACAGACAAGATGCATTCACCGAACACCCTGTTAATTTCTCCCCTTGTTCCTGTGCAAAGTGGAGCTATGGTGGAAAAGCCAGTACAGACACGATGATTTGGGGCCCACACTATCAATTTCTCTCCTCGTGCCTAATTTCTTCCCTGGTTCCTGTGCAAACTGGAGTCATAGAAGTCAGAGAAACCAATATGGCAGGATGGGGGTTTGGGACAGGCAGACACGATGCCTTCCACGCCCACCCTCCTCGCTATTAATTTCTTCCATCGTCCCTGTGCAAACTGGAGCGATAGAAAAGCAATTGACGTAGACACAGGAACATGGCGGACGGACTCGATGCATTTGGGCCTCATGCTATTAATTTCTCCCATGGTCCCTAATTTCTCCCCTTGTTCCTGTGCAAACTGGAGCCATAGAACTTAGAAAAGCCGGTGATACAAATATGGGGATGGGGGTGGAAGGACAGGATGCATTCGCAGCACACTCTATTCATGTCCCCCCATGTTCCTGCGCCAAAAACTTAAAAACACCAGATTGGGTTTGACGGTCAGAGGGACAGGAAGCATTCCCAGCCCAGGCTATCATTTTCTCCCCAAGTTCCTGTGCAAACTAGGGAGGGAGAAAAGCCAGTGAAACGTACATGGAGGGGTGGGGGGGAACACGGTTTATTTGGGGCTTGCCCTATTATTATTATTATTATTTGCCTCATTTCTGTGCAAACTGGAACCATAGCTCAAAAAGCCAGCACCGCTGGATCCCAAAACTCAGTTCGAAGTGATTCAGATATAGCTCTGATGCAAAGGGATTGGGCCTAGTCCGAAGTAGAGCCCCAGATCCAGGTTTGAAGCACCTGCACACAACACACACACACACACACACACACACACACTCATCCACACACTCACACCACATATACAGGCGCGCGCGCACACACACACACACACACACTGCCTCATACATACTTATTTAGACCTTTGAATTAATGTGTAAGTTATAAAGTGAAGATTTTGTAATAAATCTTCTGAAAAAATTATGAATGGTAATAAAAGTGATTGTAAAGTATGATAAATCGTGTGGTGCCAAACACAGGCACCACACTTATAAAATACTTTAATATTAAGGATATTAATGCACTGTAAAGCACTTGCGCATATGTTTTGCAAAATTACAAATCCCTTTTAAATTTGACTCGCTATTTTGTAAGGGGAGGAGATATGTTAAAATAGTCCCAGAAAATGGGAGAGGGAGAGGAGTGAATGGCACCTGGGGAGGCAGAGCAATCTCCCGCCTTTAGCCAGTTTAAGCTAAATTGCAGAGAAAGTTTCTGCAATGTACCCTGCACTAAGAGCAATCAGGCACAAAGGCGCCAAATGCCAGGAACCTAAGGAAGGGTCCCGCAAGTATTCTTGGGTGTGTTAGCAGTTGGCAGATTTCTTTATATACTCTGGCGCTGTTTAATTTCAAAAATACACAACAAAACAAAACTCTAAAGTCTGGGAGCATTTAAAACGGCGCATGAAGTTTATTGCAAGGTGTTTCTGAATGGCGTCACCCCGAATTCGCTGCAAGTTCGTCTACAGAAAAAAATTTGCTGTGCTCTGGCGAAGCTTCGTGAACTCTCATTTTAAATACACCTCAAACAATCTCCTATCTAAACAAAGGTCCAGTTCACAGACTGTAATTGAGAGCAGTATGAAACCAAAAGTCCTAGTCATTAGTCCCCGAATCCTTGGAAAGAACGTTTCAGTACCCAAAATAAAAAACGGACCCATTTTGTTAGGATGCCTGTTCCCAATCCGTATGCCTATGTCTTTTCTTTGAGGGAAATTAATGACAAAGGGCTAGTGCATACTTCAGAACACTGAAAATAAATTTTAGAACATTGGGTAAATACTTCCGGTTATACGAGCTCATGCGAGCTCGCAGCCGCTAAATTGGGATTCACAATCCTGCACCGCCCCTTCCTGAATCCTGGGCACCCCCACCGAGTTCAGAAGTTAGTTGGCTGCAATGGAAACTAGTTTCGGCGCGCGCAGTGAGTTCAAAGTCCAACCGGCACTAACAAACGCTTTCCCAGTAACCAGGGCACCCCCTACAGGTTCAATGCACTCCTACTCGACGTACTCCTATTTCTTACAAGGGGCGTCTAGCGGAAGCACACCACGTAAAATCTGATCCCTACGCGCCTGCGACACTATAAAAGGGGGCGTGATTCCTAGAGGAGCGCCAGTCTGGTCCGGGGAAGGCTGCAGGCACCACCTCTAGCGCACCTCTCCGAAGCGGCAGCAGCCAGCAACTCAACGCACAGCACTCCAGCCATGGAATCTCACTCCAATTGCAGCTGCTGCTATTGCACTGATTTCAACAACTTGGAAGGGCCAGTGAAGGAGGAAACACTTCAGGGTTAGTGCCTGGATGAGAACTTGGGAAAGGAACCTTTTTTTTGAGCTGAGCACCTATGCTGACAAAGCTAGACGACAGTTGAGTTCGCCACTCTTCCTGTCCTAGCACCCTGGGCTCCAATGCCCCGATTTTCTTTTTTGCTATCTTCCTTCTCCAGATTCACAGCCTAGCTTGAGCTCCACGATTTTGGCGGGAGCCGACTACGGGGAAAACACAGAATTAGACACAAGTGATTACTCCAACTTTGGAGCTGGTGAGAAGGAGCAAGATTTACTTTTACCAATTCAGTGCCTGGATATGGGTAGATAGCATTGCGAACATCTGGAGAGAACTTAATTTGGGCTCAGCTCGGTGTTGGGAGGTGCGCTCGGAGGGCGAGGGGGGAGGGCGAGAGGCGCGCGACTGGTGCAGTCAACACCACTGCTCTAGAGGGAGCCCCTCACCTCCCCCTTCCCGCGCTCGCGGTTTGAGCGCCAACGCACTGGCATTTTGTTTGTTTGTGTTTTTCCCCTTCTCTAGATACTCAGATCACCTTGGCCTCGACATTTCTCGAAGGAACAAATGACCAGGAGAATGGGGGATTCGAACCCTTAAGTGAAGAAGCCGATGTCCCTGATGAAGAAGCAACGCGAGCCTGGGATGAGGTCGAAAACCTTGGGGTTGCAGGCGGCTTCCAGGAGCCCAACATTCCAGTGGAGAAGGAGGCTGTTGCCCCCAAGCCACCATCTTCCCTGCCACCCCTGCCGCTGATTCCTCTGCAGCCCCCGCTGCAGCCCCCACCGGAGCCCCCGAAACAGCCCCCGCCGCTGCCCCCGCCACGGCCTCCGCTGCCGCCCCCGCCGCGGCCTCCGCTGCGGCCCCCGCCGCAGCCCCCGCTGCCGCCCCCGCCGCCGCCCCCGCCGCCACCCCCGCCGCAGCCCCTGCTGCAGCCCCCGATGCAGCCCCTGCCTCAACCGAAGCGCCGCCGCTACCGCATCTCCTTCACACCGCTTCAACTGCAGGAGCTGGAGGCCTGTTTCCAGCGCATCCAGTACCCCGATGTGTATGCTCGGTGAGAGGCTTTTTCTGATTTCCTGCGGTGGCACCTATTTCGCTGGCGAGCTCGGGGCTTTGCTGGGTCATAGCTCTCCAGAGGCGGAACCGGCTAGGGGGCGCCAAGAGCCTGGGGTCCATCTTAGATCTTTCCGCTGGACTAAGGAAAGTGTGCACCCGCCAGAATTGGGCGAGCGAGCAAGCAGCGGGCGGGAAGGGGTGGGGGAGGGGACGGGAGGACCCGGGGTGGGGGACGGGCAGGTGGGCGGACGGGAGGGGGCGGGGGAGACCGGCGGGCTGGAGGGGGGCGGGGCGGGGTCGAGCGGGAGCGGGATGGCGAGGGGGGCGGTGTGCCGCCAGTGGCGGGACGGGGACAGGCGGGGGCGGGGGCAGGGACAGGTGGGACGGTAGAGACAGAGCAGGGGGTGGCGGCGAGCCGGCGGGGGCGTGGGTGGCGGCGAAGTTGGCGGGCCAGAGGGGGCGGGAGGGAAGCGATGAGCAAGCAGCTAGCAGCAGAACTGGAACACGCTTTCCTTAAAATCTTGGTAGTGTGTTCAGCGTAAATTGTTTTTTTTTTTTTTCTTGTTTTGTTTTTTGTTTTTTTTTGTTTTGTTTAGTGTTTTGCAGTTTGGCATTTTAAAAATAGAGTAAAAAGTGACTTTCCTCATTTAGTGAACTTTAAAAACCCTTTGATTTTGCACGCGAGTTCAGCGCAGCGCTGGGCGTTAAGTAGGATGCTGCTACACCTAGCGCTCTTCTCGCACCTTGTCCTTGAAAAGTGCTGAAATTTCCTAAGTCTGTGATGTTCTGTAGTCCTGAAGCTGTAGGGGAAGGGCCTGCTCATTCTAGCGTGGGTGAAATGAGCCCCGCTCTGACTTCGTGGCACTCAGCCTTCAGATTAAGAACAGAAAAGAATAATTTCCATTGGGCACAATTGGGCCTAAGTAGTTCTGTACTTTCTTCTTTGAGAGTTTACCTCCCTCTCGTAGAATAAACAGAAATATTCAGGTCCAAAGCACCACTTTGGGGTTGGGGGTTTAGCTCAGTGTTAGAGTTCTTGCCTAGCAAGTCCAAATTCCTGAGTTGAGTTCCAAGCAGCAAGGCTGCCAGCTGGGTAGCACTTTATGGGCAACTTGGCGTTTTGGGCTTTGTACAGGACAACCTCACAAGAAAAATATTTCGAGGGTTATTTTCTACTGGTTCACAAACAGAAAAAGTCATATTTAGTTAACGAATAGACATTTTCACATATATTTCCCCCCCTTTTAAAAGTTTTAAATTGAAGAGTTTACTTGTGAATAGGAAGCCATTCCCTAAATCAAGTCGCTCTGTTTATTATAGAAAACTTAACTTCGAGGCGGGACTAGATTTAATGTAATCCATAGCTTTTTAGACACAACTCCAATACTAACCATTACTCTTTTTTAATCTCATCAGAATGAATCTTGCCAGACGCCTGGGTTTGCCTGAATCCAGAGTGCAGGTTAGTAAATTTTTGAAAAACAGTTAGGCAAAATAGGTACTCTAAAACACATTTAGGTTATGTTTTGTCCTGGGCATTCTCAAGTTGGCGTGTTTCTGTTGTCTTTTCTGTTTTGTGGGAAAGAAATTACGTGTGCGTGCGTGTGTGTTTCTCACAAGGCTGGATGGGTGCATGCTGGGGATTGAATGCCAGGATCTCCCAAATGTTGCTTAGCTAGCTACATCCATGGCATTTTCCTAGCATATGTAAAGTTTGGGCTCATCCCCAGCACTGCAAACAAAAAACAGAATTGACACCTGTAGTATATTGTTTCACTGACCTTTGAAGGATAGAAAAGTTATAAATATGTGGTCTAAGATAGGTATCTTTACGGATTCCATTCAACTTTATGAAACTACAAATAAAGTTCAAGTAAATTTTCTATTCAGAAATTTCTCTTTTCCAATTTAAAGAGCAAATTAGATTTTTTTTAAGTTGCCAGAAAAGCTATTAAAAGTCCGAATTATGTGCCTGTTTTATTTTACTGTGCTGTTCATTCTATATAATGGTGACCTAATTGATCACATGATCAAGAGTTGCAGAAATAATATTGAAGTAAGTATATGGTTATTTGGATTTCCAAAGAACAAAGACAATTTCTTACATCTAAGATTTTGTTTTCTTTTTTGGTAGTATTTTTTTAAATGTAACTTTTCTGAAATCTGACTGGGAAATGCTCTCCACCTCCCTTCTTATCTGTGTTAATGTTAGTTCATTAGTTTTAATTTCAGCGGCATGTATTTTTTTTTTCCTATTATGACATTAGTTGTCCAATATCCTAACTATCCTAACTAAAACTTTTCCTCTCTAATTTAAGATTTGGTTCCAGAACAGAAGGGCCAAGTGGAGACAACTTCATCGGGCACATATATACAGAAACATGATTCCAGTGGCCATGAGTCCCCCTGTGGGCATATACATGGATGACCATTATGGTCCCATCCCTATTGTAGAGGTTATTTGGAAATATCACCCTGTGCTGCCACAGCCACTGGATCCTCAAATTCTGCCTCTTCCACCTCAGGCCCCTCCCCTATTCAGGATGCCTATGCCACCTAGGCCACCCCCTCCACCTCCATTTCCCTGGCCACCTGTGCCACCTGATGTTCAAATGCCACATGCAGCTATGGGATATGACCCCGCCCGAAATGGTCGGTTTGCAGGTCCTTCACACTGAAGTGTACATCAGCTTTCCCAAAGTGTTTTCCAATAAGATCTGTACTGTTCATAGACATTGTTAAGAGTTACTTATGAAATACCTGTTAAATGAAATTGTGTGCAAAGTTGGTGCCTTATCCTCTGTATAGTCATGATTTTATGTTCAATAAAAGTTTGGTTTAGCAGCATATTGGTTTTGAGAGTTATACTGGGTTAAGGGTATGAGTGGAAATTGCTAAGGGGATGAAATTTAAACAGAATATTGAAGAGGCCTCAATTTATAAGATAGTAATCCTGGGTTAATTTTTTGTGTTTTTTATTAATTTGTATTTAATTAAAAACAATATTATTTCACATACCAATCCCAGTTCCCTCTCCCATCCCTCCCACCAACCCCATCCCACCTCCTATCCACTCCCCAGGGAGGGTGAGGTCTCCTATATGGGATCATCAAAGTCTGTCACATCATTTGGGACAAGACCTAGACCCTCCCTCATGTATCTAGGCTAAAAGAGTATCCCTGCATGGGGAATGAGCTTCCGATGTCCATTCCTCCACTAGGGTAAATACTGGTTACAGTTCCAGAGGCCCCATAGACTGCCCAGGCCTCCTAACTGACATCTACATTCAGCAGGCTGTTTCAGTCCTATGCTGGTTCACCAGATGTTAGACAGGGATCAACAAGCTCCCACTTGCTCAGGTCAGCTGTTTTTGTGGGTTTCCCCAGCATGGTCTTAACTCCTCCCTCTCTACAACTGGATTCCATGAGTTCAGCTCAGTGCTTAGCTGTGAATCTCTGCTTCTGCTTCCATCAGCTACTGGGTGAAGGCTCTAGGATGGCATATAAGGTAGTCATCAGTCTCATAGGGGAAGGACATTTAAGGTAGCCTCTCCACTATTGCTTATATTCTTAGTTGTGGTCACCCTTGTGGATCCCCAAATAGGATATGTTCGTCATGAAATTTTCCAAGTTCCAGAAGCAAGTATGCATGGAATAACACATTGTCTCTCTACACATCTTATTGTTTCTGTTTACATTATTATTTTGCCCAGGTGAGAGTATATGCATATGCCAGGTGGTTAGGGAGTGTTTCTGGAAAGGACATGGTCATTTTCAAGCAGAATGGTACTGCAGTGGATCAAAGGAACTCACGATAAACCATGAACTTGGGAAACATTCTAGAAGGTTACTCACCACACTTTAAGAGGGGATAGTAGCCAATCACCTGACCAACCCCTTAATTCCATAAATTAATGCTTTGTAATTTGTGGAGAGAGACAAGATTGGAGTCATTCTGGCCCGATAGCTCTGCCATTTGAGAGTAATGAGAGTTAGCTCATCAAGACCGGAAAAGGAGACCAGAGAGATAGCTCACAAGGTAAAAGCATTTGAGATGCAAGCCTGACCACCTGAATTTGATCCCTGGAGCTCACAGTAGAGGGAAAGATCCAACTCACCAGGTTCATCCTCTAATCTCCACACATGCACTGTGACACATGCACAGCAGCACTCAACACATGTCACACATACAGACATATAAATAAACATTTAAAACATAATAGAAAGACCATAGGCTGGGAGTGGTGGCATGCCTTCAATTCCAGGCACCTGGAAAACAAAAGCAGGCTGCTATATTTGATTTCAAGGCCAGTGTAGTCTATACAATAAGTTCCAGGCCAGCCAAGGATACATAAATAGGTTCTGAACTTTTTTTTAAAAAAAGTAAAAAACCAAAACAAACAAAAAAACCAACCAAACAAAAAAAGTAAAACAAATGTAAAGAATCATAAAATGATATTGTTCCTTTTCCTTACTCGCATGCAGGAAAGTCGGTTGCTATAGATTTCCCAGCTAAAAAGCAGAAATTTTAACCATGATATTTTTCTATGTACTTTTTATTGCTTTACTTTTTATTGCTTTTTAAAATGCACTTTACATTTTAACCAAAGTTCTCCCTCCAACCCCTCCTCCTGTCCCCCTTAAATTCCCCCAGCCCATCTCATGTATATATTTCTTACATTAACCTAGACAGAATCCTAGTTCCTACAGTTGAAACACTGAAAGAAAATCTGTTGGTTTAATGCTGCTCCAAGCAAAGGATGGTATCCTAGGTGATGTTTTAGAATAATTCTTACAAAGCAGCAATCATTTATAGAGTAATAAACAGAAAGTGGTAGAGCATGCATGATGTCTTATGTTCTCTTCTCAGCACTGAAATTTGAAAATGATCAGAATGCTATTTTTTCTGTGTTGTCTTTATACCAATCTACCTAGGAAGAAAACAGCCAGCAGAAACCATGATAACAAAATGCAACATGGAGAACAGGGAACAGACTCGCGATATTTTTGTTTGTTTTGGTTTTTCAATACAGGGTTTCTCTGTAATTTTGGAGCCTGTCCTGTAACTCACTCTGTAGACCAGGCTGGCCTCGAACTCACAGATCTGCCTGCCTCTGCTTCCTGAGTGCTGGGATTACAGATGTGTGCCACCACTTCCTGGCTCACAGTTTTAATTTAAAACATTTAATTTTGTAAAGTAAGAGGCTTATATTTGACTGCTTGCCAGTTAATTTATGAAAATGATTGTACTATGAAGTTTTTGTAGGTCCTTCAGATAAAAGTGTTATATCTATACCAGACTTCCACTCACAGAAAACTAGGACTTCTAAGGAATGTAGTGTTCAAAGATAATTTTCCATTTCAGGTCTAAGAATTGTGGATCTTGGTTTAGGGACAAAAGAACAGATAAGGTAAAAAAAAATTTTAAGTCTATCCAGTTATCCTTGTACAAGAGATACAAATAAATAGAGCAGAAGTTGTATCGATCCACCAGAGAACAGGATCCATGTTTGTGGCTGGGTTAAGGGAGCTCTGTGGGGAATGGGCATTGTCATGTGGTTGCCCAGGCCAGGGAGGTAGCTCTGGCCATCTGGGCTTAACAAAGGAAAGGGAAAATGACCCAAGTTCTTATAGAGATGGGTCCTTGTTGCCACATCCTCGAGATGATATCAGAAGGTGGTGGCTCTAGGGTGTTATAAATGTGAGAAGTGCTAGGTTACATATAATCCACCACTGACCAAAATGTTATCATGTGCAGTGTGATGTAATCTCAGGTTTCAATATTTCAATTACCTAGAATCACACTTGTCAAGAACACAGGCTCATCTGGATTTACATGTATTCTTTTTAAAAATGAAAACCACCAAGAGATCCTGTTTTCTTTCCATTTGTGTCTTTTTTACATTTCATTTTTCATTTATTTGCTTTTGCTGCTTTTTACACTGTGTTGAACTTTGTACCACCATTTAAACAGAAGTTAGCTCACTTCATTCACGCTGACTATATAGTTTTCATCTATTATCCTTGCAAGGAATCCGTATCCATCCTGACTCTGCAACACTACAGTGTCATCATAGATAGGCATGCCATGCTCATTTCTGACCCAGATATTTACTTGTGATATTTTGTCCTTGTTCTTCCTCTAGCTAAATTATTCAGGCACTTCCTGTTTGTGCCTATTTGGAGCCTGCCTTCTCTCTCTCTCTCTCTCTCTCTCTCTCTCTCTCTCTCTCTTTCTTTCTCTTTCTCTCTCTCTCTTTAATCAAGCTGACTTACCTGGGCATCATCTCCATCTCACAAACCCCATGAATACTTGAAATGTGCACCAATTATTTGATTAGAGACTTCCCAACTTACTGCATCCCACTGGAACTTAACTCTTTAGTCAATATATTATTTTGTGTCCCTTTTTGTAGATTCCAATAGCCTTTGTTGGGTACCTTAGTTCTTTAGCCATGCTGCCTAATTGAAGTTATAAAAGTTGGATGAAGCTGGGCATTGTGTCACATATCTTTAACACCAGAACTCAGGAGGTAGAGACAGGCAGATCTCTTTAAGTTCTAGGACAGACACAGTGATGCTGTCTCAAAGACAAAAACAACAAACAGTGGAATACAGAGGTATACTACCCTCTTAGTCTGTGATAAACATTTGAAAAGTTGGTAGCAGATTGCATAGTACCCATGGTGTGTGTGTGTGTGTGTGTGTACATGTGCATGTGTGTTGGTGTATGTGTATGATATGTGTCAGTTTTTAGGAATAAGGCTCAAGCTAGGACCTTTATCGGATCCTGCAGCAGGTAGGGGACAAATAGCAGGTGGGAGACAGAGACCTAACTACAAAACTTCCGTCAAAAATTTATTAATGTAAGGCAAGGTAATAAAGAGAGAGAAGACTGAGAGGCAGAGGGAGACAAAGCTGCATTCTCAATAAAAAAAAAAAGGGGGGGGGAAGGAGAGCAGAAGTGGGCAGAGCTTGCCTCTTAAAGGGCCAGAGTACTGTCTGCCAAATGCAAAGGGGTGATTCTCTGGGCCAGGTTTCCCTTGGTCTGCCTGGATTATTACATTGTTTGTATGTGTAAATGCAGGTACAGATATTCCTCTGTATTTATAGACATCAGAAAACGTTATATGTTGGCCCTTGCTTTCATCTTGTTTGAAACAGGATTTCTTAGTTCCAGAAATTCTCCTGTCTCCCATCTTGCCAGAAAGACACTGAAATTACAGATGTAAGGTACTACAGTTGGCTTTCCATGGTCTCTGGGGGTTCAAACTCTGCTTGTCACACTTGCATGTCAAGCACACTACCCACTGAGCCATCTCCCCTACTCCAGTATTCTTGTTTTGACTGCTTATTTATCACCCAGTGTTTCCAGGCAAGTGCCTAATCTTTGCTGGTCTCCCCCCCCCCATTGCACATAAAATCAACAATAATAATGATACTGGTAACAATTTTTTTCTGGAAGTTGACAATATTCCAAATATTAAACTCAGCAGTTTGCATGAATTATGATTACCACTTTTTTTTGTGACCAGGGAAACTAAGATTCAAAGAGATTAAATAGCTGGGCCAAAAGCACAGCTGAGACAAATGACTCCAGAAAACACCAAAGCAGACTTTGTCATCTTGATGTCTACATAATCTTTGACTCAAGTACTTCATCCAGTTTGTCAGACTTCTTAAATTTTATAGAAAATGGACTAATAAATGCTCTTACATTTTTTCACCAAAAAGATGAAAATATACAGAACCATCCATTTATAGCTTTATGCTCTGTTGATATTTGTTTCCCTTCACTCCTCCCTTCCTTGCTTTATCTCTGTTAGTCTCCTTCCTCCCACCAAGTAGTGTTTCCTTGTTCCATGCATTCCATCACCCTCTTTTTTCTTTTCTCCCCTTCTTCCTCTCTTTATATCAATAGCCCATTTCTGTTTTTGTATTCTACAAACACATATGTACATACAAATATAAATTTGAATCTATAATCCATATATGAGAGATCTCATTCATAGTTATCTTTCTGGATGTGGCTTATTTTGCTGAACATACTGATTTCTTGTCACATCAATTATCCTGAAAATGTTATGGTTACTCACTCAACTTCACATCTAGGTCGTTTATCATGTGACTTTGCAGTCTGCCCAGTGTATTTCTCTCCCCGCTCTTTGACTTTCAACTCCGCCATCTGACAGGCTTTACACTTAAATTACAAGCAAAAATGACAGCATGCCAATCTCAAAGCTAGACTTGAAGAGGCAATGCATGTTTCTGCATTTGAGATATAATTTATATAAGATACAAATCACCAATGTATGAAATGCTTCTCTCTTCTCTCTCCTTTCACTTTTTCTCTTTCTGTCTCCTCTGCCCCACCCCAATTGTCTCTTGCTATATATCCTGGGCTATAATTCCAAGTGCTAGGATTACAGGTTTGCACAGCATGGTGACTAAACTATTTGATATTGCTAATTTATTTTTCCACATCTTCATCAGCACTCATTATTCTTTTTAAAACTATAGTAACGCTAGTTGTGTGCAGGATGGTATTTCAATGCGGGTTTGCATTTTTCTCTAATACCTAATTATATTAAGCTGTTCTCCTATTCTTATTGACCATATTATCTTTTGAGAACTGCCTATGTAGATCCACTGTTCACTTACCTTGTGTGCCCCTGCTATGGTCATCAGAAGGACTTTCTCTGAATATCCAGTTCTTCATCACCCAGTGACCCAGAGTAAGCATACCTAGAAAAAATTTGAAGCAATCAGCAGCAGTAAAGGCACTCCATACATAGCTTAAAGCACAGTCTCCTAACCTAACTGCTTTGATCAAATGGCCATTAATTAATGTATAAAAAACAAAAGCTAATTGTTGTGTCCAGTTGAATTTTGTACTTGTTATTCAGCATGAGCTGACTAATACTGGAAAGAAGGAAAGCAGGTGATATTATTTATTACAGATGCAATATCTGTATAGAAATTCTTTATCTCCTACTTCCCTTCCACCAACAGCTACACAGTCTCTGTAATTAGGGGCAATCTCATCATACCCTAGATACCTTTAGAATAATCTTATCATACAGTTGTTAGTGCATTACTATCATTTCTTTGCCTGACACCACAGAAATTAGTAGCAATGGGGGTGAGAAAGAGTAATGGAATGCATGTGACAGGAAAGCAGGAGAAAGTGGGGAAGTAGTCTCTCTTTTGCCTCACTGTACCTGGCAATGTTCGTTCACTGAATTGACCGAAACTGGGACTCTATGAAGGTTTGGGGTAATTTAAAAACATAAAGACCCTGCAGAATTGCTTACTATATATCTTGTAATGTGTGACGAGGAGCTAGAGGGTCGGTCAGTGGAGGGTTGAGAAGTATTAGCACAAAGTGTATTATGGTAATATGAATATCATACCATAGCAACACCGACTACTTTATATGCTCATTTAAAACAAATTTTGTAAAAACCTAAACATGTTCAAAGGAAGACATTCCTGAACAATTAATATGTAAAAATTCAGTAAAGGAGTTAAGAATAATTTCCTAAACTAAATATGTTGTCTCACACCTATAATACAGAACTCAGGACACTGGGGAAAATGAGTTCAAAGTCACTGTGAGCTAGCTACATAGTAATTCCATGACAGTCTGGACTCAGAGTAAGACCTTGTCTTAAAGGACAAATAAACACACAAAACGAAACGAATAATTTATTGAGCGTTCATTTATTTGCCCCCTAAGATCACCTGCTTCTTAAAGCACAAGAAAATCTGACAGAATATGGGGACGGCTGAAACACTCTAAATGGAAATACAAACTGCATGCATTACAAGGTATACAGTAAGCAGTCCCCCAGAGCCTTTATGTTTTTAAATTACCTCAAGTCTTCACAGAGTCTCAGTTCTGTCAATATAAAGAGTGTCACCAGTAATAGTGAATCAGCCCTGGAATCCTAGCATTTCAGAGACTGAGCTAAGAATGCCTTGCCCATGACTCCCACCAGAGCTACATAGTGAGTGCCAGAGCAGCCAGGCCTAGCATGAAACTCTGTCTCAAAACAAAACAACAACAACAACAAAAAAAGATCAAGCATTACTCTTTAAAAATCAACAACAAAACAAAGCATGACTTTAAGTTTTAAGAGAGATCTCAAGAACAAAGGCAGATTGATAGCTAAGTTGTTATCTGTGGCTGAGTCTGTCTCCTGCAAAATTCTGAAGCTTCTACGGTACTGTTGAAGCACTCAAAACTCAGCGAAACTACCAAATTAACAGGCCAAAACAAACAAACAAACAAACAAAAAAACAAAAACAAAACAAAAGACCACTAGGTCATCAAAAGTAGATGAAAGTACTTTATTAAAATCTAACCTCCCAAGCCTCAGCTGCTCACCATGCCTTTTGGGCGGGCAGAAATCAACCAGCAGCCTCCCAGCACACCTCTGGTCAGGCGCCATTATTGTGAGTACAGCATGGGGAATTGGGAGAAAGAGGGAGAATAAAGTTTGTGAGTTGGGGAGAGAGGCAGGTCTTAGGTGGTGAGGAAAGGCCCTGATGCAGCTATGGGGGATCTGTGTTGGTATCTGTAGCTCCTGTTACCTCCAACCCCGGCAGATGCCTGGAGTCTGGACTACCACCTGCGACAGTGTTGGTGTCTGAAGAATGTGACCCCGCAGGGATCATGCCCATGTGGGAGGACTGCACTGCCTCCAGGGACCAAGGTGACATCGGAGCCAAAGACCATGTTTGGGTGTTATGGAGCAACCACAGTCCAGGACTGTGTTGATATGGATAGTCTAGGAACATATTGCCACCATGGGCCATTCGTAACAGGATTTCAGCGAGGAGGCTTATAGCAGGCAGATAGGGGTATGCTAAAAAGTTCTGATCTGAGGGCTGAAAGGAAATAAACTGGCTCACACACGCGTTCCTCTCATGACTCTTTTTTCTTCAAAGATGGAGGCTTCCCAAAAAAGTTCTCACTCAAAAACTCTAAGATTTCTCCCTAAAAGCTCTCTCCTCAAAAGTTATTTCTCTAAAAGCTTTTAAAAGATTTCTCTCCTAAAAGCTCTTAAAAATACTCTAAAGTTCTTTCTAAAAAGTCTTCAAAACTTCTTGTTCTAAAAGTTCTCCTGAGGTCACTTTTAACCCACAAGACTTCTATTTTTTTTTAACCCACCCCTCTACCCCCAGGCACATTTAACTCATCAAAGAGCGTGCACATCTTGCAGAGCCAGGAAGTAGGGGCCAGCAAAGCAGGTGCCTCATGTTCCTCCCCTGGCTGTGACTTGCAAAACTTCCTGGCAAAGTTAGGTCTCAGGGAGGGATGTGACTTGTAATTCCTGCTGTTAATTGTTTTCTCCTTGATATCTCAAGGAGAAAAACTAAAGAAAAACTAAGTTTATGTAGTATGAGATCCAGAGAGGAGTTCCTTTCACTATGGGAGAATACAAAGCTCCCAGTATATATTCTATGTATATATTCTATATACAGCCAAATTCATAGTAACAAATATTCTGGATACCTAGAATTTTAATTGCTACTTCTGTAATAAATGATAAAGGCTTCCAACACATTTGGACGTCAGGGGTCTGGACTGCCACATAAAGCCATGATAGTATCTAAGGGCTGTGCCCCTGCTTCACCCTTACACACCTGAGTGGCCTGCACTACCACCCACAGCCATGGTGTTGTCCCCACATCTGGGTCCGTGGCCCTGCTGCAGCTGTGATCTGTGTTGAATCGAAGTCTGTGGCTCCTGTTACCACCAAAGGCAGCGAGAACAGGGCCACACAGAGTTGGCTCTGCCCCTCTGTGGCTTCAACACTCGCAAGAACTGGTCCTGCGTGCCCCTCACCAACTGTGGCAGCTATGGCAGGCAGAAAAATCTGGCTGTTGCCTGGGGCAGGGGGAGGGGCGGGTGGGTGATTCAGCCTCGAGAATGTGTGTGGAAGACCTAATCCCACCTCTCATCTGCCTTGCGGTGGATCCCCTTACCGCCTGGGGCAGTGGCAGAGCAGGCTCTCAGGTCCCGGGAATGGGAGAGCTGGCGCCATCCCTCCCTGGCTGCTGCACATAGGAGAGCTGGCCTGAAACCTCACCTGTGCAGCACAAGAGAGCTAATCCTGTTGTCTTGGATTCAGGTGAAAGGGCTCTGAGAGCAGAGAGCAGGAGAGCTGACCTGCACCCCCACACACACATATGTCCTTTACAGCAATCAGCCCTCAGTCCGGAGGGCAGGCCCTGTACCTAGCCTGGGGAAACTGGTAGAGCTGGCTATACCAGCGGCTTGAGAGCAGGAGAACTGACCCTGCCCCTTGCTACCTGATATATTGAGTCAGCTAGCTGGAGGTGATGATGAAGGAAAGCTGGGAGGCTGACCAATTCAGCTACCACTCAGGCCCCGAATGAGGGCTATGAGTTAGCTCACCCCAAATCCACCTCATCTATGAACTATTGGAGCAGGTGAAGGGACAGGACTTACAGATCCATGCTATAGGATCTCCAGACACAGGAGCTTAGTGAGGGCTCATTTTCGTTAACACAGGAGAAGGAGAGGCCTTGAACCAGACTAATAACTCATTACAATGAACACTTACAAGTCAAGTAAAGGTGTATGGACAAAATGGTGTACTGTGTGACTCATTGGGCCACTCCATAGTTTCTACACCAAGAAGTGTGTGTGTGTGTGTGTGTGTGTGTGTGTGTGTGTGTGAGAGAGAGAGAGAGAGACTGAGAGAGAGACCGAGAGAGGGGGAGAGAGAGAGAGAGGGATGGAGGGAGGGAGAGAGAGAGAGAGAGAGAGGGACTGAGAGAGAGAGAGTATTTGGATTTTGCTTGTTCTTTAAATTTTGTTTTGTTTTAGAGGGAGGTTGCCAGGGCAGAGAGCAGAAGTGAGGGGACAGAAGTGTGGGATATGGATGCATGATGTGAAATCCACAAAGAATCAAAGGGTTTTTTAAAAGAACAATCTGGAGCTGGAGAGATGGCTCAGAGGTTAAGAATACTGACTGCTCTTCCAGAGACCTGATTTCAATTCTCAGCAACCACATGGTGGCTCTCAACCATCTGGTGCCCTCTTCTGGCCTGCAGGACACATGCAGGCAAAACACTCTACATAATCAACCTTAAAAAAAAATAAGTTAAAAAAAAAAAAAAAAGAAAAAAAGAATAATCTGATGAAGAGGGAAAGAAAAACAGAAACTTAAAAGAATTCTGATTGTCCTATAAAAGAAAAATGTGTGACCAAACTTAGACCAATATAAGAAGAGGAATAAAAAAAGTAAAATATGAAACTTAAAAAATTCTAACCTTTATTAAAAAAAAAGATGTCTAGCTAGTTTCTTGGCCTTGTTTTAAGACAGGGTCCTCATTTTGTAGTCCAGGCTGACTTAGAATACTCGTTCCCCTCAAGTCAGTCTTGCAAGTGCTTCGATTGCAGGTGTGTGCCAACATTACCAGCTTCAAATTCTACTGGACTTTTTCTGCTTTTTTTGAGACAGAGCCTCTATATAGCTCAGGTTTACCTACAACTTGCTGTGTAGCCCTGGCTGGCTTTGAACTTGAGGTATTTTCCAGCCTTAGCTTTCCAAGTGCTGGGATTACACCACCATCCCTGATTCAAAATCAATTCCATTTTAGGATTATAGGAGTAGATTATAAATTCCATTCAGCTACTGAAGGACAACTCTGAAAAGCAGTTACTGACATATTAGCAATGTTGGAATGAATTTAATGCGTTAACAAGGGATGTGACAGATGATCTCCCATGGGAGGCCTCATCCTCCCTGAGTAGTGGATGATGGGAGGGATGGGGAGGTGGTGGGCAGAATGGAAGGATGGGAGTCCTTAAGTACCTGAAGTCCTCAAATAACCTCAAGTAAGCCCTGTGTGGAAAACATAACCTACTACAACAAAAGGCCTTACCCTTTGTATGCCTCTCTTTCCTCTTATGTAAAACAGGAAACTCAAGTGATGTCACCAATGATAATGACATGGTTAGGAATTTATCACCAGGCAATGAGCCATACAAAAGCTGAATGGAAGAAAAGGAAGAGGACACAAATTTTAAAGAGAGCAAGAAGGGTATTTGGAGGGAAGGGACGAAGAATATAATTATATTATAACATCAAAATAAAAGAAATATAAAATGGCATGAGGTAAATATGATTGGAACTGTTTTAAAGAAGAAAAATGGTGTGTCAGGGAGGAAGTGACAGCATTTGAATCCAAATCTGACATATAGTTCCATTAAGCCTGTCTGTAACAGAAGTTTCCAAGATAAAATCCCATTTGAGAAGGTTTCACCTTAAAAGAGGTAAAAATCAGCCAGGTGTAGTAGTGCATACATCACTCAGAAAAGTGAACAGAGGAGGCTGGTATTAAAAGCCTGCCTCAAGTACATAATAGTGAGTTTGAGGCCAGCTTGTGCTACAAAGGGCTGTCATATAAAAAGAGGGAATGGAGCATAAAATCAGGTTAGAATAGAACATTTTTGGGCACCACGGCATCAAATGAAAAAGCTGTTATTGTACTCTGGACTGAGTGTAAGAAACCTGATTGTCTTGAGACACTGTGAAGTATCTGGAGCAAAGGTTTGTTGTTGCTTCTTCTTCTTCTTCTTTTTTTTTTTTTTTTTTTTTTTTGTTTTTCTTTCTTTCTTTTTCCTTCAGAGACTGGATTTCTCTGTGTAATAGCCCTGGCTGTCCTGGAACCCACTATGTAGACCAGGCTGGTCTCAAACTCACAGAGGTCTGCCTGCTTCTGTTTCCTGAGTGCTGGGGATTTAAAGGCAGACCAAAGGTTTTAAGAATGAAATAAACTTGACTTCGAATCACGGAGCAACTAATTTCAGATAGTATGATGTGACCAGGTTACAGAATCGCACGGAGCCCCCACTGCCACACTACCACATCTACTGACTAGATAAGACTGATTGCTGTGTAACTTTTTTTCTTTTCTTTTTTTGGGTTTTGGTTTTTCCAGACAGGGCTTCTCTGTATTGCTTTGGAACTCACTCTGTAGACCAGGCTGGTCTCAAACTCACAGAAATCCACTTGCCTCTGTCTCCCGAAGGCTGGGATTAAAGGCTACCACCGGGTAGTGTTCTTGAAGTGGTTGGGGATCAGAGATGAGGAGGGCATGGTAGCATACCTTTGCCGGGATTGGTCCCCTCGTGGATCCTGTGACCGCCATATCTGGTGACTCACAGTGGATGGTAGCTCGGACTTGCTCCTCCCTCATTCCCTTCCTCCCACCATGCTGCTGTTCCTCTTTCCCGACCAACCGGCCTTGCCTCAGTGTTTAGTACAGAGGTGGCAATCCTTCTCCGCAGCGGGAAGAGGAGAGCGCCTGGTCGGTCTCCCACCGCCCCTCCCACCGTGGCTACGCTTCTTGGTTTGAGGGAGCTCGTGTCCCGTGGGGGCGCACGAGATGGGTGTGTCGCGGCAGGAACCTTCTTTTGCCTCCCAGCGTCCACTTGGCCCTTGTCCGAGTACCTAGCTATCGAATTCTGGCACATAGATTTAAAGACTGAGGGGAAGGGTAGCCCTTCCGTCCCTGGGGTTATGGGGAGCGGGCATAGGGTTCCTGGGGAGTGCTTCATTGTCTGCAGGCTCGCACGGACTCCCATTCCCTCTGTGGGCAGCTTTTGCCTAGGCTTGCCACGAGCTAGGGCGAGACACACCGCCCCAGGCGAAAAATGGATAAACAAAAACAATAGTAATTCGATATCTTGAAGCTTTGCAGTTTAAATAAGTTATCACGGGAAGCTGCCGATGTAGAAGACAAAACATCAATTTTAGAGCCAGATGGATATAGCTTCAAATTTAGATGAGCGATTTAGTACCTGTGTGACTGTTAATGGGACATTTTTCCTTTCTGAATACTGTTTATTTTTTTAGGCTTCATCTTAATCGTGTGTGTGTGTGTGTGTGTGTATGTGTGTGTGTGTGTGCATGTCTGTGTGTGGGGTATGTATATGTGAATGCAGGTACCTTGAGGCCAGACATGTCAATTCCTGGAGTCCGGAGTTACAGACTGTTTTGAGTCACTTGGCATAAGGGAAGGAAACTAAACTCAGGGCCTGCACAAGAGCATTGTTGCCTCTCTGAACTGCTGAGCCATCTCTCTAGCCCCCTCCCAATACTGGTTTCTTTATGATATGCAAAAACATGACAAATAATGGATTTCATTCTCTTGATAAATATTTGTTATATGCTAAACACAGTACTCCATTTTCAGATGTAAAGCTAAATAATCATTGTTCTTAAGCATCTTACATTCAGCTGGACTGCGGATTACAGAGGCAGGTGGATCTTTGTGAGTTTGAGGCCACCCTGGTCTACAGAGTGAGTTCTAGAACAGCCAGAGCTGTTACACAGAGAAACTCTGTCTTGAAAAAAAATCTTACACCCAGTGTCAGTGACATGCCTGAAAACACAGCACCTGATAGGTTGAGGCCATAGGGTTAATAAAAGTTTGAGTCTAACCTGGACTACTGATAAATTCTAGGCCCACCTTCGTTGCAGAATGACAGACTCTCAAAGAAGAAGAGGAGGAGGATAAAGGGAGGTAGAAAGAGAGACTTCTATTTTTCTAGTATGAAATGACAAACATGGACATAATACATTCGTGCTAGTACTATGCTACAACAGGGGACCAAATAAAGAAGTTGATAATTTGATGTGAGGACAAGGCTGAAAAGAGGAGGCAGGGAACCAGGAGACTCAAATTAGATATTTTAGGCAGCCTATGAAAAGTAGATTAAAAAGCAGGTTAAAAATGCTAAATGATGTATAGATTGCTAGTATTCAGGTATCTGTACTGGCCTGCCCTTGGGTTCTGATAGGATAGCACCTCCTGTGCAAGTTCACTATGTTCCCTATTTCTCTTTTCTCTTCCTCTCTTCTTCTTTCTCTCCCTCCCTCCTCCTCTTCCTCCCTCTATCCTCTCTCTGTTTCTTTCTCCCTCTGCTTCTCTGCCCCCTTCTGCTGCTCCTGTCCCCAGAGGCCAATCTCCCCCTCCCCTCCCCCTTTAATGTTCCATTTCTCCTATTAAAACAAAACAAAACTTAAAAAAAAAAAAACTGTCCACATGAACTCTGTCCCGTGGCGTCTTTTTTCTGAAGTGCTACCTTTTCACCTTTTCAATGACAATTGGCTCCCTGACCGGGAAATGTACTCCTGGCGTTTCCTCCTGCCTGAAGGCAGTTTGAGGTTGCTAGGACCCTGGAACCCACTCCACATAAGACAACCTCTGATCTCTGGGTCCCTGCATTCAAAACCCATATGACTGGAGAGCCTACCTCTGGCTATTTCCCAAGTAAGGTCTCTGGAGAGTGGTTTTGCACCTTTTGGCCTTGTTAAACCCTGGTACCAGGCAACTATAGCTCTTTCAACACATCAGAGCCCATGATCCCCACCCCTTTGTGTGAGGATTCTCTGGGCAGCCTGTGCCTATCTCATTTCTCAGACCCTGGGTCCTTTGGCTCCCACCCTTTGATTGAGCGAATCATTGGGTGACTTTCTTTCTCTCCATACTTGCCACTGGATCTCATTCTGTCTTGCTCATGGGGAATAAGCCTATCAAAAATCCACTTCCTGGCACTTTATATGTTGATATTTTTTATGGGACCTTTGCACATTCTGCCAGTGCTCTTGATAGATGGAAAGTAGTACTAGCCTTTCCCCCATTCACTCTTCTGCTCCCCCTCCCCAATAAACCTCTTACATTAACTCTGTTTGCTTAGTGACAGAGCCCACCAAAAGATAATCACTTCACCCTGGGACCCTACCCACCTGTGTCACCCTCTTCCACCTGCAACAAATCTGCTTTCTCTTTCACTGGCAGCTTTGGCTTCCATTCAATATTGGCAATCGAGTCCTGGGTGGGAGGCTTCATTTCTTCAGCACAGTCTTCTGCTTGTCTTCTAGCTTTTCTTGAAGTCCTCAAACCAGGAGACTGTCTCTCTCAGGCTTGGCTCAGAGTCCTCTGCCCTATCATTTGCATGCTGACTCACTGGGCAGCCTGTGCCTGTTTCAAATTTCACCCTCTCAGAATTCCTTCGATGATAAGAATTACGGACTCTTGGGGTCTTACTTCTTCACCTCACTCATGGGATCTGTGTCATCATCTATACCTAACTCCTTGCTCCCATTGGGATGATTTTTTTGGAGACAGACTGATTAGCTATTGTTGCAGGACTACCAGCTATTGGCCACAGAGATGGAGGTGCAAGACTATCAACCCTGTCTGGGAGTCAACTTGGATGGACTTCAAATAGCATTTTGCCAGGTCTGGGTGGCACCTGATGTTTCCACAGAGCCTGGATAGAGAAGTGAAACATCCATCTACTTGAGGATGTGGCCAGCACCCCAGCTTTCCCAGGTTCCCCAAAGATGAAGGACACCACCCCCCAAAGTCAGCAGAACACAGCATCCTCATCCCAGCCTCACCTACCTCCCCTTTTCTAACTCCTCACCTTATTATAATACATGAGAAGGGAGGAATTAGAAAGTTGTACTTTAAACAGCAGCAGGAGAGAGACACCATGAGACAGGTCATGTGGAAGGGTTTTTTATTCAGGGAAAGTGAATGGGAAAAGGAGGGAGGGGAGGGCGGAGACCAGCCTCTGAGGACAGGAGCAGCAGAAGAGAAAAGAGAGGTGAGTGGGGGAGACAGAGAGAAAGGTAGAGGAGCAGAGAGAGAAAGGAATAGACAAAGATGGGAGGCGAGCAAGGCCCTTAAGTGGCTCTTAAGTGGCTGTAGCTGAGGGTATATCCTGTCAGAACACCAAGGGCAGGCCAGTACAGATGCCAGAATACTAACAGATATTTAATTTTTGTTTGCTTTCTTTCCTGTAGTATTTGGAATTGAAACTAGGGCCTAGCACATACTAAGCAGTAGTCTACCACTGACCTATATCCACAGTCCTCTTCTTACTTATTAAGGCAGGAGTTCACCACTTTATCCAAGCTAGACTTGAACTTATTATGTAGCCTCCTTGAACTTGAAATCCTCCTGCCTTAGCTTCTGTAGCAGCTGGGATCACAGATCTGGGACACCAAGTCCAACTGAGATTTAGGTTGTTTTTTTAGACCAAGTCTCAAATTCTTGGGCTTTATCAATCAATCCTCCAGCCTTAGCTTCTCAACTGCCTGGGAATACTGAACAGAACCATATGCTACCACACCTAGCTATTTTATACAAGTATAACACATACAGAAAAATACAGAGGAAATAAATACACATTTGAATGTATTGCCACAAATTAAAACTGTATAAAGCACCATAATAAAGTGCTCAACAGCAGCCAAGGTGTTTCCCCAATACCCACCCTCATTATTCCTTTCTTCTCCAAAGGTTAGCACTATCTTCACCTTTCAAAAGAGTGGCCAGCAAGTCAGAGATAGCTCAGTGGTTAAAAGCACTTGTTGCTCTTCCCGGGGACCTAGGTTTGAGTCCCAGCACTTATTGAGGGCTCATAACTGTCTGTAACTCCAGTTACAGGGGACCTGGCAGGCCCACTTTTGTCCTTCATAGGCACCAGGCACAAACACACAAGCATGGTGCACAGACATATGTGCAGGCAAAACACCCATACACACACACACACACACACACACACACACACACACACACACACAAAACCTTAAAATAAAAGTAAAAAAGATAATAATAGTGATGATGATAAGAAACCACAAAAAATAAATGCCATGGTTTTGCTCCTATGTGGCACCTCAATTTAAAATCATATATACACATAACTACGTGTTATTTTAAAATTACATAATTTTAAATTTAGTTTCCGTGTGTGTGTGTGTGTGTGTGTGTGTGTGTGTGTGTGTGTGTCTTTAAGTAACAAAGGTGGAAAGTACATCATGAGGGAAGGGTTAGGTAGGGTGAAAAGGTAAGTTGCACTGACTAGGAGAGGAAGGGCATCAGTGGAAGGAGACAGAGGAAGGGGCAGAGCAAAGAAGCATGGAGTAAAGGGACAGTACGATGGCTATGGCACTGCATATACAGATTCATGATGAAACCTAGCCTGTTATATGCTAACTTAGAAAATTACTTTTTTAAAAAAAGCAGAGACTAGTTGTGCCTATTCCTTAAACTCATATATTACAAACAGAATTGTACACCACATGCTCTTCTAATTTAGAGTATTTTGTTCCCATTCTAATTGTGAGATTACTCCATGTGGTCATTTGAATTCTCCGTGGTATGTGACTGTTAAGAAGATGATTGTTTTGTAACTTTGCCTGGGTAGATGTGAACAAATGTCTGTTCAACACAAATAGGGTGACAACAGACCATAAATATTCCAAGCCCAGGTTGCTAAACCAAGGAATTTATTGGGCTTACTTTGGAAACAACTGCATCTAAGAAAAGCCCCACTGCAGCACAGGTGACAATCTCCCCAAAGGCTAAGAAAGAAACATTAAAATCTGTACGTCAGTAGCAAGGGTCCCGCTCGGGGGCGGGACGACGATGCGGAGCAGCTATGGTTTGCGCTGGCCGCGGGAGCACGTAGGACCCTGTCACCCGCAGATATGGGCCAGAGGGAGAAGGTACCCTAGCGCCACAGGAGTGTAACTGGACTGTGCAAGCTGGTGTGGCCAGTGCTGCACTCGCTGCTCTGTGCACCGCAAGCTCACCTGCAGGCTCCACGTGGCTTCTGGTCCCAGGAACTGGATCTGGGGGTGCTGCTGTGGCTCCGCCTCCACCGCGGTCCTAGCGCCGCTCCGCTTCACGCTTCACAAGTCCCTGGCCTTCTGCGAGAACCTGAGTCATCACCGCCACCCTCATGGGGGACCCTGGCCGACCGCCACCCAACCCCAGCTGCGCTGGCGCGCGGACAGCTGGTCCCTGAAAAAGCCGCCCGTGTACAGGGGTCTGGTGATCACCGACGAGGAGCAGGAGCCCAGTTTCTCAGACATTGAGAGCCTCGTGGTGTAGTGTATATCCATGGGACTCTCCTGCATTAGTGTTCACGACCACCAAGTTATTTTCAAGAGAAATAATTCCAGATTGATGGACGAATTTTTAAAACAACAGCAGGAACTTTGGGGCCTAGGGTGTTCCAAATACTCACCAGAGTTTGTAGATAGTAACGACAAAGAGGATCCCGTTTTAAATTGCCCTTCAGCAGCGAATGGAAAAGCAGATATTGTGAAAGCTGCCCAGGGCTTCTGCCATTCAGTAGCTCAGATGTGGATGGCTCTGATAGATGGCTTACTTAGTTCACATGATTTCCCTGATCCTGATTTAGTGTTGAAGTTTGGTCCAGTGGAAAGCACAGATTGACTGAGAACATTGCCTTCTCACCTAAACATCAGTTATGAGGACTCCATTGGAGAATGGAGTACAGCTTTATTCATCAACCAATAAGAGAAACATATATTCACAGCACACAGAAGGTCCTCCTCTACCACAGACCTACAGATGAAGCAAGTAGCGAACTGAGACTTCAGATGAAAGGTTTCAGCTCCTGCACTCCTCTGTTTTTGCGGAGAGTGGAGGGGTGAGTAGAGAGAGTTGCTATAGTTGTTTGTAGTGGGAGGGGATAATTTCCGCTTAGTCTTTCTTAGTGACCAAATTTTAATTTTTATGAATAATACATTGACTTACTAGTGGAAGTATTCTCATTGTGAGGGACGTTCGGAGATTCTGGATTGTTCACATGTTGGAAGGTTGCTCATCTGCAGAGCAAAGACAGCCTCCTCAGTTTTCCATCTGTTCCATTTCTGCATTATAGTAAGCATTGGGTCTTGAGAGTACTGCTCTTGTCCCTGGTCTGGGCTGTAAAGACCATTAGAAAAATCCTTGAATTAGGCAGTTGAAAACCAAAGAAGTGAATAAATACTCATCTTAAAGATGGAAAATTTCCTAAGAGGACAGTTTTGATTTCCTTATGTGATGGATGGGTAGTATGCTCTATAGTACCCAAACCGTTAAAAAATGTTTTCATTAGCTTTTTATTTAAGATAAACACATCAGGGAAGATACCAAGGCAGCTTTTACCCTCAAAAGTAACCAGTTTCTCTCTTGAGTGCTCCTGGGGTTTTCTTTGCCCAGGAAATCTCAGTGATGTCTTTGCTAATGATTAAGCAGGATGGAGGCCTGTATTAAGCCTGTGAGAATAGTTTAATTTGATCTTCTATGTTCTCTTGTGTTCTAGAGAACAGTACTGTTTCTGACAGAATTGAGTTCTTGATAGTGTCTAATATTTTTCCACTGATAATCTTTGGATGGAAACTATTCTTTATATTTCATGGACAGTTTTCAGAAAATTTTTATCATGTGTCATGTACATTTAAAATAGAGTAGTCTAAATACTAGGCCTCTGAAAAGTAGCAAAGACTCATGGTTTGGAAAGTATGTCTGAAATTGCTTGTCAGACTCTGAAAAATATGTTTTTCAGTTTTGAATTACAAACCCCCAAAAATGATTTTAAAAATATACTTGAAATAAAATGATTCAAATGAAAAAAAGATGCATGTCTTTGACAGTCAATATTGTTAAACAAACTTTAACAATATTGCATATCATTCACTCAAATTGGATCTGTGCTATTTTTAAGCTATGTAAATTATTGTTTGCTTTTTTTTTAAAGACAGGGTCTCACTATGTGGTCCTGGTTGGCCTTCAACTAGCCATATAAAAGAGGCAGATTTTATGAGGCTGCTGGCAGTGGGACCAGTATTTATCGCTAGGGCACAAATAGGCTTTGGGAGCCCATTCCCCATACAGGGATACTCTCTCAGCCTAGATACACAGGTGAGGGTCTAGATTTTGCTCCAAATGATGTGACAGACTTTGGGGAACATTGATGATTCCCCATGAAAGGCCTCACCCTCTCTGAGGAGTGGATGGGGGTGGGATGGGGAGGTGGTGATGGGGGCATGGGAGGAGAGTAGGGAGGGGGAAATTGGATTGGTATGTAAAATAAGATTGTTTTAAAGATAAAAAGATTTTAAAAGGTAGATTTTGAACTCACAAAATCTGTTTGTCTCTGTCTCCTGAGTGCTGGGACTGAAGGACTGTACACTAGGGCAGTTTGCTTCTTTTTCAATAAGGCCACAAAGCAAATACTTTTAAATCTCTGTTTGTTTTAGATTCCACCCATATTTTCCTTTTGGGACTTGTCACTATGCTTATTTCCACTCTTTTTGGAATGTACTTAACATACAATTAAATACAAAATATTAAACTGTAATTTTTCTCCCTTTTTTGTAGTGCTAAGAGTTGAAGCCAGGGCCTTGAATATGCTAGGCAAGCACCCCACAACTGAGATGTTTCCCTAGCCCTATTCTTTCTGCTTTAGTGTCAGATATCCTTCTGAAACTACATTTTTTTCTTCTTTAATTGTGTTATTTAGAAATTTATTTAGCAAGGGTTTCTTGTAGTCATCTTGGTTTTTGATTGTGAAAATGCTTTTTTTCCCTCTAATCATTAAAATAGGCTTTATTTTGCCATTTCATTTTAAAAATTTATTAACATTTTATATTTATGGGTATTTTGCCTCCTCAATATTTATGTTAGAAATACAAACTCTTGAGGCTGGAGAGATGCCTACCTAGGTGGTTAAGAGTGATAGCTGCTTTTCCAGAAGACCCAAGTTCAATTCTGAGTACCGCATAGGGTACCACTTGTAGCTCTAGCTCCAGGGGAATCCAACACCATTTTCTGAAACCTTCACATATGTGTTAGACACTATATATACACATATAAATTTTTTAAATCTTTAAAAATACTCTTAAAATTTTAATGATCATCACAATATTAATACTACACAAGAAAACCTAATAGTTCTTTAATATTTAAGATCGTTAAGTGTCTTCTCAGTCATTGTGCACAAATGCTGATTGCTTAAAACTCTCTCTCTCTGTCTGTCTTTCTCTCTTTCTCTCTCCTTGAATCAGGTCTCAAATATGGCACCCATAATGAAATCAATTAATTCAGTCCTGAAGTGTCTCTTTCTTTCCTTTTTTTTTTGTTTTGCTTTTTTGAGATAAGTCTATATACCCTGGTTGTCCTACATATATCAGGCTGGCCCCGATCTTACAGAGATCCATCTGGCTCTGCCTCCCAAGTGCCGGGATAAATGGTGTGTGCCACCTCACCCAGATCTTCATGTATCTTCTTGCCTTCCTGTTTCCCTTTGAAATTTTTGTTGAAACGGAGTCATTTATCCATTTGAAGTTCTGACTAGGGATCTTACAATTTACACCCTTTCCTTTCTTTTCAGTTTATTCAAACTTGAACCAAATACATAATAGTCCTTAACCAGAGAACACACATATAAATTAGACCATCAAAACTTACACTTTACAGGGCAGAGGGATGGTTCAGTGGTTAAGAACATTTGCTGCTCTTCTAGGGAACCTGAATTTGGATCCCAGCACCCGTATCAGTTCCGAGGGGATCTGACATCCTCCTCTGGCCTATGCAGGCACCCATACACTAAATACACACACACACACACACACACACACACACACACACACACACACACACACACACCAAAAATATGAATCTTATAAAAAAAACTTATACTTCTTCCACCATTGGACAAAGTAACCATTTTATGTTAGTGCCAACACTGACAATTGATGGCTACCATGGGAGGAAGAGTCAATTTTCTTCAGGGATAAGGACCCTGAGAGGCTACCCAGGCTCCAAAAGATGGTCCTACAGGTATTCACAAACAGTCAGCATTAAATAGATTCTGGTTTTTTTTTAATTTATTGTTTTTAGTTGCAGGATGAGTTGAAAGAAAAAATTAAGGGTTTTTCTTTTTCACTTGTATGAGTTTTAAAAAAGAACACATGAAATTGAGAAGGAAAAGTGGTGAGGGAAGAAGTAGAGGGAAAGGAATGGAGGGGTGGATTTTATCAGAGCACATTATTTTCAAGTATGAAATTCTCAAACAAGCATTAAAATGTGTATGTTAATGCATGCCTATAATACCAATATATTGGAGGTGGAGATAGGAAGAGCAAAATCGCAAGGTTACTCTCAGCTACATTGAGAATTTGATATAAGCCTGAGATACATGAGATGTGTCAAAGAGCAACAGAAACAAAAGAAAAAGACTCCCACAACATATATAACGTAGAACAAGCAGAGAACTTAAAACTATGGATAAGCTAGGTCTGACACAGGCTGGCAACACCAGACACTCAGGAAGCTAAAGGCAGAAGGATTGCAAATCCAAGATCTGACTGGACCACACACTGAGGATAATAGTAAATATTTTTAAGAAATATTATCCAGCTGGTGGTGGCACATGCCTTTCATCTTACCACTCAGGAGGCACAGGTAGACAGCCTTGAGTTCCAGAGAAACCCTACCTTGAAAAACCAAAGAAAGAAATATATGCATTAACATATGGAAAATACATGATTTATTTGAAATTTTAGCTGAAAATATTTCTTTCAAAAATGAAGAAAACCAGTTTGTGTATGTCTGGTTACACCTTTTTTGTTATAAGTACTACAGCATCAATTTTAATTTTCCTGGATTTCTAAATGACTGTATTTCCAGTGGGGAAGAAATATGTTGAGGCCTATCCCCTCTGGGTTATTCGCATAGTAACTGCTGAAAAGGCAACTTTCTGAACGCACATGAAATAAACTGAATTAACATTGATGGACAAACTTTGTGAAGGAAACCGAGTATTCACAAATTAATGTCAACATTAAGAGACCATTCTGCCCTTGCCAGGCACATAGCCAGCTCTAAATTATAAGCTAATATGTTCATTCTTGCCATAAGCAACCATTAATTGCATGGTATTTTTAATGTTCTGTTTACATTGCCTTTCTATACATTTTGGCATATTAATAAAATACAAACATAAAAATAACAGGGTACTTTGCATAAATTTTGAAAAATGTTTTTACCAAGAAAACTAGTGGAGACTGTCAATGATATATTTATTGTTTTATCTTGTGGTGCTTCAGACTTAGAGCCTTATTAGGTAAGATTATTATAATCTAAATACTTTACAAAGAAACAGAGATCTAAAAGTAAACTCGTCAATGTCTTTAAAAAATATTTCCCCTTGCACATTTATACAACAAGGATATATGTTCAACTGTGTTCATAGCAGCGTTGTTTGTAATATCCAGAACCTGGAAACAACCTAGATGCCCCTCAACCAAAGAATGGATGAAGAAAATGTGGTACATGTACACAATGGAGTATTACTCAGCAGAAAAAAAAACAAACAAACAACAAAAACAAAAAGCCAATGAAATCTTGAAATTTGAAGGCAAATGGGTAGAACTGGAAGAAATCATTCTGAGTGAGGTAATCCAGCCACAGAAAGACAAGCATGGTATGTACTCACTCATATATGGATATTAGACATAGAGCAAAGGATTACCAGCCTACAGTCCACATCTCCAGAGAAACTAGGAAGCAAGGAGGACCCTAAAAGAGAAATACATGGTCCCCTGGAGAAGGGAAAAGGGACAAGAGCTCCTGAACAATTGGAAGCATGGGGAGAGAGAGGAGGGAGTCCAAAGAAAGAGGAGAAGAGGAGGGGAGCGGAGGACATGAGGGAGCAGGAAGATTGCCTAAGGGAAAGAGTAGAGGAGAGCAAGAAAAGAAATACTTTAATAGAGGGAGCCAGTATAGGTATGAAGAAAAATCTGGCACTAGGGAAATGTCCAGAGATCTACAAGGACGACCCCAACTAACAATCTAAGCAATAGTGCAGAGGATACCTTAAATACCCTTCCCTGATATTGAGATTAATGACTACCTTATATGCCATCCTAGAGCCTTCACTCAGGAGCTGATGGAAACAGAAAGCAGACACCCACAACTAAGCACTGAGCCAGTGCTGGAATCCAGTTGTTGCAAGGGATGGGGGACGAGCAAATCTGTCAAGACCCTGCTGGAGAAACTACAGAAACAGCTGACCTGAGCAAGTCAGAACACATGGACCCCAGTCAGAAAGCTGGGGAACCAGCACTGAACCAAGCCAAGCCCTCTGAATTTGGGTGCCAGTTAGGATGCCTGGGTAGTCTATGGGACCTCTAACAGTGGAACCAGCATTTATCCCTAGTGCATGAATGGACTTTGGGAGCCCATTCCCCATGGAGAGATACTTTCTCCACCCAGATACATGGAGGAGGGCCTAGGCCCTCACCAAAAATGATGTGACAGACTTTGAAGATTCCCCAAATAAGGTCTCACCCTCCTTGAGGACTGGATGGGGGTATAATGAGGGGGTTGGTGAGGGGCATGGGAAGATGGGAGGGAGAGGGAACTGGGATTGATGTGTAAAATGACTGTTTCTAAACTAAATAAAAAAAGTACTTCCCCAAAAGAAGATAAAATCGTGACAGTACTCAGATTAACAAAGCCATAGTTAATAGAAAATCACTACTGTGGGTGTAGAAAAAGATGAGGACTAGTGGGGAAGACATGGAAAGAAGCCTGACTGTAAGGCAGAATGGCATATAAGCTAAATAAACATAAAGTGGATTCTTTAGTAGAAGGAACACATCCTAAGATAAGTTAGGGTTGCCTGAAAATGACAAGACCTTCAGAAATCCCTGTATGTGAGGTATGGCCAGACCAGAATGAAGGCTTTGCTGACTTTTAACAAAATGACAGTATGGAAAAGTTTTCCTGTTAATGAAATGTGTCTTTTGTGAGACTCTGAAAACCAGTGCAAAATCAGATGGTGTTTTTGTTTACCACTAGTCCACTGGAGCTTAACATAATGCCTAGCAATTAGCAGGCATTCCACAAGCATTGCTCATTAAATGAATGAGGAAGCAGCATCTGTTTGCCCTTGGAGAATGAGCAAGGTCTCCCAGAGAGTTGTTTCCGTTCTGTTCTGTAAATGATGCATCAGTTGCCTACTGTCAAATAAAAAATTAACCCCCCCCCAATTTAACACAACTTCCATATTACATTATAGTGGAGTCCCAGAGTCAAGATGCCATATATGCTGAGATGGGTACTCTGTCTGGGGTCTTCTCACAAGATTGCTATCATCTCAAGGCCTCACTGCCAAGAATCCATTTTGTAGCTCACTCACCTGACTGCTGTTCTCACATGGTTCCGTTCTCCACAATATATTGCCACATGCCTCCTTCAGCTCTGTCATGTAGTCTTCTCCCTAGGGTATCACATAGCATAAGAGCTTGCTTTATCAAGGAGCAATGGAGAGGACAGGCCTAAGTGCTAACTGTAAAAGAACAGGGAATTCAACCATTATGGTTTTTCTCCCATAACCTAATCACAGAAGTCACAGCCCAAAAGGGATGTGTTTAGCCGTTTTGTTTACGGAGATAGGGTCATAGCCTATGCCTGTTCTAGCAATATTTGCAAGGCCCAAGAAATGAAAATAGCTTAACTGTCTCTTGATGAAGAAAATGTAGTGCACATATGTGATGGAGTACTACATAGCCATAAATGAATGACATCCTGTCATTTGTAGCAGCATATACAGAGAACACAATATCAAGTGAAATAGATCAGGTACAGAAAGACAGGTACCACACAAGGTCTCACTCAATATGAAATCTAGTGTTGAGCAAGATGGTTGCTACTAGAAGGGAGAGAGTTGGGGGCAGGGAATGCCAAAGGTCGATCAATGTACAACTTATAGTTAGATGAGAATAAATTCTGGCTGGGCAGTAGTGGTGAATGCCTTTAATCCCAGCACTCAGGAAGGAAAGGAAGGCAGATCTCTGAGTTGGAGGCCAGCTTGATATAAATACTGAGTTCCACAACAGCCAGGGCTACAAAGAGAAAACTTGTCTCAAAAAATAAAAAGATTTTAAATGTGTTCACCATAAATATTTAATCCATACATATTTACCCTAATTTAAATATTTAATAATACATACAGGCATCAAACCATTACAATGTACTCCACGAATATGTACAATTTTATGTGTTAGTTAAAATTAAGTTTCAATTAAGTCTGGGGTTGTGATGTAGCTCATTTAGCAGAGAACTTGCATAACATGCATGAGGTCCTGAGTTTAATAAGCCCAGAATATCAGCAAAATAGCATTTAGGAGATAATAGCAGGAGATCAAGACCAGCTGGGGCTACATGAGACCCTCTCTCAAAAATAAAGCAGAAAAGTTATGGTGTCCAAAGCCAGAAAAGCTTGAATGGCAGAGTAAACAACATAATACTAAACCACAACCCAAAGTATTAACAGAACCAGAGGCATGGGAGTTGGCTCAGTGGGTAAAGTGTTTTCTGGGTGAGCATTAAGACCTGAGGCCAGATTCAGTGCCCACATAAAAGTTGGGTGTGGTGGCATATGCATTTAATCCTGTCACTTGGGAGGGCAGAAGCAGGCAATTCCCTGGAGCTTGCTGGCCAGTTGGCCAAGCTCAGGGTTCAGTGAAAGGCTCCACCTCTAAAAATAAGGTAGATTCCAGTACAGGGGAGGCAGAGACAAGGACAAATTGAGAGTTTGAGGCCAGCCTGGTCTACATAGAGAGTTCCAGGTCAACTAAGGCTATGAGGTGAGGCACTCAAATAAACAACAGAGGAAGAAACCCAGCATCAACTGGCATCTACATGTATATTTACTAACATGTGTACCTCACACATGTGAACACACATGCATATAACACACACACACACACACACACACACACACACACACTCAGAGTGGGAAGAGGAGGAACCAGTATTTTCTAACAGATCTCTACATGATTCTCGTGTTCAGAAGAAGAGGAAAATACTATTCCACTTCTCAAATTTAAATATGCCTCAGAATCATCTAGATGGTTTATTACCGCACAGATCACTGGGCTGGGGATGTAGTTCAACTAGTACAACACCACCCTATCATGGATCAGAATAAGGGTTTGATTCTCAACACCAGATTAAAAGAGAACAGCTTGCTGAACCTTACTGCCAGACTTTATTACTCAGTAGGTTTAGGACAAAGCCAGAGATTTTGAAACTCTTACAAGTTCTTAAGTGATTCTGATTTTGCTAGTTCATTTACTTGTGTGTGTGTGTGTGTGTGTGTGTGTGTGTGTGTGTGTGTGTGTGTGTGTGTAGAGGCCAGAATTGATGTTGAGCTTCTTCCTCAATCACTCTCCACCTTACTTTCTGAAGACAGAATCTGAAATTCAGTGATTCAGTTAGACTGTCTGGCCAGCAACTGCCCAGGATCCAGCTGTCTTTTTCCCTCCCAGTTCTGGGATTACAGTTCTGTAGAATTGAGCTGGCTTTTTAAAAATGTTATTTTAGGAGACTAAACTTAAATCCTCACAATTGCATGACAAGCACTTTGCTGTGCTACCCTTTTAACCCCAACAATTTTAGTCCCTATAGCAGAATCTTTTGTTCTAGGCAGACTGCCCACCATACAAAAACAAAACAAACAAACAAACAAACAAAAAAAAAACCCAAAAACTAAAAAACCCTCAAATATGCAGAAGAGCCTGAGAATAAAGCTTGTGGGGCCAACCATTGCAAAGAACGCAAATTTGTAAGAAAAACATTGGGCTGATGGTGTAAAAAGGCACTTCATCTTTTGGCTCTCTACTTCTTTTACTGAGTCAGGCTTTCTTGCTGAACTCACTGGTTTCAGTTAGTATGGTGAGCCTACTTGCTCCAAGGATCCGATCTAGGCTTCTTCCCTAGTGTTAGGATTACCGGCAGCTGCTATGCCTATAACCTAGCTTGTAAGGCTTTCACCTGGGCTCTGGACATCTGCTATGGTCCTTATGCTTTCATGCCAAGCATTTTACCCACTGACCCATTTCCTCAGCCCATGAAAACTCTTGGATACAGAGGCACAGTGAACAGTAAGGACATATTTCAAGTTACTGTGAACTATATATATTCCCTTCCTCCTGCCTGGGAACTCAAATCATTCTAGGACTTTTAACCATGGAAAACAACTGAGAATTTATTTCTATATAAAAGCAATAGAGATCCTACTTCAATACACACAGGGGGTCAAAGCCTGGGGTGTAGCTCTGCTGCTAGATGCTTGCTTAGCTTGCATGAAGTTCTGGGTTCCAATCTTATCACTGCATAAAACAGGTGTGTTGGTGCATGACTGTCATCTGAGTCCTCAGAAGGTGAGGTGGAGGCAGGAAGATCAGAAGCTCAAGGTTAGTGTTCACTCCATCAAACCCTGTCTTGAAAGGTGAGAAAAAAAATGTAAGAGAGGCCAGAGGCTGAGATACCACAACTCCTCAAGCAATAACAGAAAAAATAATCATTTTATATTAGTGTCAATGACATGCAGAATTATTTTTGAAATTGGTAACAATAATGGTTATGGTTTTTATTGCAAATAAATAGAATGCTTGACATTAGTAAGTACTTTTAAAGACGTGATTATATACATGTGATTGTATATTTGTGTGTGTATATATATGTATGTATGTATGTATCATGAATATACATACATGTAACAGGCATATATTTGCCTTTTAAAAATCATAGACCGAGATGAAATTGAGTCACCCAGATTTAGCTTTTATAGCATTAGGAGCTGTTCTCAACCTGTGGGTCTCCATCCCTTGAATAATGACCCTTTCACAGTAGTCACCTGAGACCATTGGAAAACACAGATATGTACATCACAACTCATAACAGTAGCAAAATTACAGTTATGAAGTAGCAAAAAAAATAATTTTATGATTGGGGGCGGTCACCACAACTTGAGGAACTATATTTTAAAGGGTAGCAGCATTAGGAAGGTTGAGAACCACTGCTTTAGAGGGTAGAATGACTGGATTAGTGGAGGGTGGGTTAAAAAAAATGACTGGGATGGCGGGGTTGAAGTAGGTGTGGGTATGTGGGGATTCATCGTTCTGTTTTATCTAATTGAAGTTTTCTTAAAATTTTTTAAAGATCTCATGCATGTCTGCCTGCCTGCTTGCCAGAAGAGGGCTCCAGATCTCATTACAGATGATTGTGAGCCACCATGTGGTTGCTGGGAATTGAACTAAGGACATCTGGAAAAGCAGCCAGCGCTCTCAACCTCCAAGCTATTTCTCCAGGCCTACTTGAAGATTTGTTTTACAGTGGAAAGATGAGATCACATAAACCCAGTTATCTGTTAGTTTTAAGATAGCAGGATATAGTGATTATAGAATCCTAGTGAAATGTCATGCTAAAAGAAAAATCAGTACTCTTCATAAAGTGAGTGACACTGGACCTAAATCTAGACACTGTCAGCCTATAACTAAGAAACCCAGATAATACAACATTCCACTTACCATGAGATGCAAACTAATAGCAAAGAGGATAGGATATGGTCAGGAGCAAGAAGCAGCGACTCTATTAGAATCTCCTATCACAAGAATTAATAAACACTTATTCTGTAACTCATGCTTCTTTATATTTGTAAAAGCCTTTATTAAATTAAAATGTAATTAGATAATTTCTCCCTCTTCTCTCCCCCTCCCATGTTTGACCCCACTCCTCCCTCCCTGATTCATGGCTTCTTCTTTAACTATTTACATATATGTATACACAAATCAACATATAATGCATCCTGCTGAGTCTGGTCAGTGTTGCCTCCTTGTGTATGTATCCAGGGCTGAGCAGTCAGTATTAGATTGTCTTTTAAATGTCTGTACTTGCTTCTGTGTTCTAACATTGTCATTCAGGTTTATGTCCAAGGAAGAACTCAGAGAAAATTTCATGAAAGTCTCTTTGTAATAATGAAACTAAGAAATTGTGGGGTCAGAGGTACAGCTTGAGTAAGATCATTGGTTTAACATGTTCTAGAGCTCAGGCTCAAACCTTACCACAAAAACCAATCAATCAGAGAACCTGTTTCAAACATTAACTTGTTCTCATAGTTAAATGAGATAGTAGCAGAGGAATTCTACACTAAATCACCAGCTTCCCAACTCTGGCAGTGGTTTTAATGAAACAGAAAACAAAAGGCATTGTGGGCAGCAGTTCTAGCCCCTGATTATTAAGTGATACAATGAGAATGACCACTAGAGAAACCGTCAAATCTCTATAGTAGCATTCTCCATAAAAATTCTCATTGTTGGATCTCTGTTAGTTCAAGGCCAGCCTGATCTACCGAGCTAGTGCCAGGACCGGCTCCAAAGCAATACAGAGAAACTAGGTCTCAAAAAACAAAAATAATTCTCTGTTGATTGTGGAACATTTAAATTTTGTTTTGTTTATCAAGACAAAATCTCTATATATAGGCCTGGCTGTGCTGGAAATCACTATAGACCAGGTTGTCCTCAAACTCAAGAGATCTGGTTGCCTCTGCCACCCAAATGCTGGAGTTAAAGGCCTGCAGCACCATCACCAACATTGTGGAACATTTTTTAGTTTCTGTGTTTCCCCAAAATAACAATTATCATAAAGCCACATGTGGCTATTGGAAACTGAAGGACTGCTGCATGACTAAGGGACAAATTTTGAACTTCAGTTAATTTCATTTACATAGTCACGCATGCCTAGTGACTATCATAAGGACTGTAAAGTTATGGAGTACTTTAAAAAAAAGAAACACACACACACATGCAGGGTTCACTTAATATCTAACATTTATTAAAAAAATGGAAGATTACAGACAGCATGAGTGAGACTGCCTTTTTCACCAAACAAGCTTAATTAATCTACCTTTGACTAATAAATGAATATAGTTACTAACACAAAACATTCTGAGAATAAGTCTATGCCAATCTATGAAACTTAAGAGGAAAAAAAAAAAGCTAAGATTTTTTTTTTCCAAAAGCGAAAAGAACCATCGAAGTCCCTCTAGTGGTAAGAAACAAAAACAACCCAAAAAACCTACACATACAAAACAAAAACAGAAACAAAATTATCATAATGGCACCTGAATCTACACACACACAACTGATCATAGGCATTTCTTTTCTGGAAACTTAACTTTAAAAGATTCTACAGCAATATGTAAAGAAAATAGACTGTTTTGTCAACAACAACAACAACAACAAATCGACCTAATTTTTACTTAGTGTGTGAATGATAATCTCTAGAAATCTGATCTCTTCAGGAAAAAAAAATGTTTTGTCCCTGACTTTTGGAAGATTGACTGGGCTCACACCAAACAAGTTTATAAAGTATAACCAAATTGTGAGGACAATTCTCTGTTAGTGGTAAATGCTCAGAGATTGGACTTTGAGAGGAGCTGATTCAGAATATAAAGTGGTAAGTAAGCAGCAGTGGGGTTTTTAAGAGATAATTAAGATAGTTTTAACGAACAAAATGACTCCTTTCCTTCTGATACTAGGTTCAAAAGTCAATTCTGCCACATGGCCAGCTTCAGTTACATCATACTCCAATAAACATAACAGATAAAACATTTTCATGTGCAAGAAGGAATTCAAAAGAGAAACCAAATGTGTTCTAACTATTGTTAGTCCCTTACATGGCTTCAAGAAAAGCAAACATGTTAAGTACAGAACTTACAGAACACTGTTGTATATATAAAAGTGCATTAGTACAGAATATATTTTGCAGGAATACAGGAAAAAGTCCTGGTTAACAATCTGATACATTACAGTTTTAAGACTACTTGAAGAGTCTCCAAACCAGTCAATTTCCTACTTACTTTGGTTATGATATTGATGCTACACAACTAATTTTTAAAAGTGGGGGGAGTCCCACAATTTGCAATTCTTAATGATCTATGAAATGTTAATGTACTTACGTTTATTGATAATTTTTTTTGGTAACAGTCCTACTAAAATGCCAGTACAAAGATTTATGGATAATACTTTTTATCTAAACTAGAGTACTCCAACAGGAAATTAAATTTACCCACTACAGAAAGAGACACTATCAGCTCCATTCTCTCAAAGCCTAGAAATCTCAATGTAAAATCAAGAGGTCATCTTCAGTTTAAGAACAAGCAACTTCGAAGAACAAGCCATGGTTGTTCTGAACAATTCAGCATCTTAAGTGTGTACCTGTCATCTGTACACATTAATTCTACAATTACCTTGACATAGTCAAAACGGATATGCATTAATTAAGCAATTCTTCCCTTTTCCACCCCATCCATCACCACAAAAAAGAACACAGATTCCCACAGGTTCCATTCACTCACCACAAAGATGTGACAGAAGAAACCTGACAATAAAAAACTACCACATATTGAAATCAGCAAAGACCACACTTGTTTTTCCAAGTTTGGCACAAACATCAAATTAAAATACAATTTGCCATTGTCTGATCTAGGTTAAAACACCAATAACCCCAATTCAAAAAATAATTGGGCAGGGAGCTAAGAAATGGAAATTTAGTTGTAGTGAGCCAACTTGGATCTTAAATTATGCCATTCAAATGATTTACTCTTTATGTCCAGTTAGAGGAATTGTCAGAGTTTCTTTTAGACCTCATAGAGAATGTAAATTACTTTCCAGAGACCAAATTTAAATATATTCCAAGGACTGTGTTCCAAATACTATACTGAAATGCCTAACTCAAAGTACTTGAGAGGCTTCTTACATATTAAATAATGTTTAATTTTAAGATCAAATTTATCTCATTTCATCAAGTTTAAATCTATTGCAAAATTACCATACTAAGTTTTTTGCTCAAATATTTATTTCCTAATAGACCTTGTCAAGATGGAATTCATCTGTAACTTAAATATGTTGACTGTCAGTGCATTCAACACCACATTACTATTGAACACAAAAGAACTACACTATCAGCTAAGCCAAACTGATTCCACCCTCCATCAATTCCAAAGAATTCTTGAAGACAGAGAGAGCACTAAGAGGTAATTTGTTAAAAGTAAATTGCCCCGACAATTATACAAACGAATCCAAAGAATCCCTAAAACTAACACAAGAAACACCTAGCTATATGACCTTGGATCTTAAAGTGTTTTTGTGTAGACTCTAAAAATTCTGTTTCATGATAAAATGTGACTTAGTTTAAAAAGGTGTACTACCCAGACCTGTCTAGTTCTTAAAACACCAGAGAAGCTAAGGGGAAAGGATCACATGTTCCAGACCAGCCTGGATAACATAGCAAGTTCAAGGCTAGCCTGAAGTATAACAGGGAGACCCTGTCTCAGAAAAAGGAAATAAAAAAGTATCCTGGCCTCAGACTTTTTCCCACGGGAAAAAATAATACATTAATCAAAACTTTACATGAATGCAAGGCTCTTCAACAATCTGGTGGATCAAAATTAATTTTAAGCAAATGAGTCTAAGATCTGGAGGTTTTTTATTTTATTCTATTACAACTGATTGGTAAGTTTTGCTTTGTAATATCCAAACACCATGAGCATTATATGAACCAAATTATAACATTCTGATTATTTGAGTTTGGAAAAGCCTGATATTAATGAAAATTACAAAGTTCACCACCTTTAAGGCACATGAGGCTAAAGAGAAGCCATGAAAAAAAGTCTGCTAAGAGAACTAAAAACAAACAAGACTTCTATAGAGTTTATGTAATAACTTTTTTGGCTTAAATATGAAGATATACAATAAATTTTACATTTTTTAAAGCTCATCAGAATCTGGATATGTTTATACAATAATTTCTTATATTTTTTCCTTTTAAGGGAATTTACTACTTTTAAAAGCTAAAAAAATGCGATGTCTATGCACACTATAGGTCATTATTTTATAAGTTGGCTTCTAGAATTTAGTTCAGCAATATCTAACTTACCCAAAAACAGAGGAACTCAACAAAACTGCCACTATCTACCAAAGAATGAAGAAAAAAAGTATCACTTTAAGTTCTTGGTAAGATAGAATGAACTAGCCCTTTACAACCTACTACATTCTAGAACACTGCCTTCCTTTAATCATTTGCAAAACTGTATAAAAATACATGCCATTTTGCTTAACTCATTGCTCACACTTTTAAAAGCTGTAATTAAGGACTGATATACTCTTCCAAGGTCTCTAATAAAAAGTCTCTGGATAAATCTGTGAAGAGGAGACTTACTCCACTGTCAAGTTTTGTACAGAAGATAACCAAAACTGGAGCAAATTTCTGGGCTTCTGCATTCACTTATTTATCCATACATATTTATATTCTATTTCTATCATATTCACCCACCATCTTTTGTCCCCCTTTCCTTTTCCACTAGAGCCTTACTTCTTCCAAAATAGTACCCCCTTCTAGTTGCATGAGATGCATATGATTACATCTACATTCCATGTGTAAAAAGAAAACCACTATGTTTGTCTAAGTCTGGTTCTGGTTTGCTTTAACATGATGATCTCTATCTAGTTCCATCCATTTTCTTGCAGATGACATAATTCCAGTCTTCTTTATGGCTGAATACCACTATACTCTGTGTATATGTCACATTTTCGTTATTCATCTGCTGTTAGAAACACTACTGTGATAAACATGGAAATACAAGTATTCCTGTCATATGCTGAGTTCATTTATTTTGAGCACATATCCAGGGAGCTGGATGATAATTAGTTCCACTTCTAGTTTTTTTTTTTGTTTTTTTTTTTTAAAAAAAAAACAGAACTTCCATATTGATTTATACTGGTACAGCCAGTTTATACTATCACCAGCATTATATTCAGATTCCTTCCCACCCAGTATTCTCACCAGCATTTGCTTTAGGTTTCCTTGATGACAGCCATTGTGACTGCAGTAAGATAGAATCTTAACAGTTTTGATTTGCATGTCCCTGATTTTCCTTTAAACTGACTGATTAAGTAGGCTTTCCATTGAAAATGGGGAAAAAGTAACTGACTTGAGTTTGTTTTAAATATATCTCACAGAGATACCAGAGTTAATAAATTACTATCTATTTCTCTCTACATGAACCATCCTAACAGATAACAGACCACAGCACATTAACAAAGACAGAAGATACTTTTGCCTTTTTGTTATTGTTTCTATTTTGGAGGGAAAGAGATTTTAATCTCTCTCTCTTTTAGATCATAAACAAGTCGAGTAGTTCCATTTTTTTTTCTTTGAAATGAAACTAGTATTTTTAATCTCCTCCAAATAGACTGAATATTCTCGTTCTAAGGTACAGATCGAATCTGGACTTATACAAAATTTCATGACACAATACGCAAACCTTTATAGACATTAAAAAATCTGCCAATGGCACTTTGGTAAACTTACTCAATAGTGACTTAGGTTAAATCTAAGTTAAGACTACATGATTTGTGGGAGCAACAGAGGAATTGGTCTTAAATTATATCCTGAACTGGTTTTGGATTTTCTTCTACAGAGCATCAACAAATTGTGTGACCGAAAAATGTTGCTCTGTATCTCAATGCTATCCATCTTCCTTGGAGAACAGTAAGAGCATGCAGATACTTCCTCTGTGGATTTTGCTACTACTTAGGGAAGGCAAAGGGTTTAGATATATTTGCTTCTCTGTTCTATTTCTGTGCTTGGAAGGGAAAACAGAGTACACCTTCTATCAAGTATTCTGGGGTCTAACCCCAGGATCTCTTTGGTCCCAAAAACCAGACTGGAGTACCAAAGGAGGTAGGAGGAAAATCAGAAATACTACTTGAACTGAAAGCACACTTAGTCATGCTTTTACTTTAGTAGCATTTTAAATTCTGACAGTTTTGAACTTTGTTCAAAAGTTATAGCCAGACCACAGACCTCAGCAATGTTGCAAGGTATTAATTTTTACCATCAGTTTAAATTCTTTAGCCTTCAACAAAGCAAAATAAAGTAAAAATTTTCAATGTATACAAAATCTTAGTAGCAGGCTGGCTTTGAACTTGCAATCCCCACCTCAGCTTCCTGAATGCTAGGATTAATGGCATGTACCATCATGTCAGGATTAAATCTTCATTTTTAACTTAGTAAAATTTAAGCCTTTTACTAACTGAAAATGAAGAAATTGAAGCTGTCAATCTTTTTGAAGAACTAAAGTTAAATACCCTTGAAACTCTATTAACCTCTGAACTCTGTAGTCTTTTCAAAATATTGATTACACAATCAGTTTGCCTTCTAAATGCTATAATATAATGAAAGTCAGAAAGCAAGTTGATTGTCAGTAGTCTCAAAGACATATAGAAGAAAAGGAATCAAACTATTTCTAAGTTCATGATAATGAATTCTTCAAAAACATTCAAAGAAACTTCATGATTTCACATTTAGACATCAAGTCCTATTAGGAACCCACAAAGGTATTTTCTATACGCAAAGCAGTTTCTGAAGTTTTGTAGAACTCTAAGTGGTCTGTTAGTTAATTTGGAATATTAACCTGTTCCTATGCCTGTAAGCTGCTAATCAAAATATATAAAATTGAAGATGTGCTGCATTAAAAGTTTTTTTTTTGATAGAGAGAAACAGATAAATTATCTTATCTAGCCTGGAGATTATCTAACAGCCTAAAATGTAAGGATACAATGGTAAAGTTTGATTGGTACCATTGCTCAGTTGGAATATCCATTTGAAAATTAATCAGCACAGCACTAAGTCTAAAATTTTGCTAGTGTAGCATTATTTTATCAGTAGTTATTATTTCCAGAATTTATTCTCACTTGATAGAAAAACAAAAAAACAAACAAAAAAAAACCAACCAACCAACCAAACAAACAAACAAACAAAAAAAAAAACCCCAAAACCGTATCTATTTTGAAAAGATTAGGGCCTATTCTTATACCTTTGCATTAATACTTAATGAAAACAGAACTAAACCTAATGAAGGCACTATTGTAAACAGCAATTCATACCTTATGTGCACCCTCGCCTCAAAAAAGATTTGCCCCTAGGAACTAATAATTGGCCCTCTTGAAAAAATAAACTAAGAAGGGAACTGAATTACAGATCCTACACATACTGTGACAAAATAAACTACTTGCTATCAGTACTTTGAAATCCTCCCAATTGTATATGTACTAGTCTTTGAAAAGCCCACTTAATCATCATAGTTAAAATAGTTAAGACATTTATCAGTGGTTCTTAAATCTGAATATGCATGAAAATAATCTGGCATTGGTTAAAACACAGTGCTGCCCCAAATCCATACTGCCTGTGAGTCTGCAATGGGGCTCAAATGCAATTCTAACAACTTTTCAGGTGATGCTGAAGCTGCAGGTACTGGGACTGTCCTCTGAGAACCACTGGCCTAAATTATGAATGGTACATCAGCACAACCCTAACCAAACTTTTGGTCAAGATGCATGTAAACCAATGAGGACAGAAGAATGCTTAGAAAGAATGTTGATAAATCCAGCCTATTACATTAAAACATCAACATCTGCTTCATGGTCTTCCTCAGTCACTTTCAATGACAGCACCTCTTCATTAAGGAAGAGCCCACTGAGCCTCTCCTTCCGGGCCTGCCTTTGCTCCTTCAGCTGCCTCTTACGGAAGGCCTTCTGCTGTAACTTCCGCTGCTTGGATCGCTTCTGTCAAAGTAAAAAGTGTAAAATCAGTAAGGTTTAGACATTGCTATAGGTGGCCCAGGGTTTTATGGCTCAAATTTCCTATTTTCTAAATTTTAGCAGTTGTTCAAGTTTCTCTGCAGAGTGATTCTTACACCAACAAGTAATCCATTAGCTTAGATATAAAAAAAATTAAGATTCTACTTTTATGGAATTTAACTAGCAACTCTTTGGCTAGGAAGGGTTGATACTTGATCATTTCGGCTAAGTATAGATAACAAAATACTATGAAGAATTCTATTTTTAAAAATCAAATAAGGTATACTGGTTTCAACACAGCAAAAATAAAATACTAGAACACAAAACTGAATATAAAATGCAGAGTACAATGTCCAAATCCCTAATGCTTTCAAGGGCTATGAACAAATCACACCTTCCTAATATCAGGCAAATACTATCTTAAAATCCTGTTAGGAACCCAGTGGATAGTTCAGCCTCATCACTGACAAATTAGTACAAAAAGACAATGAGCACATATCTAGTGAAATCCCTTGGTAACCAAAGATGGTCGTTTCTTCTACTTTGACAAAAACAAACCAAACCAACTAAACAGAACAAAACAAAATGGGGAGGAGGTCACTGTGTATCTTCTGATCACCAGTGGGTTTCCAAAGAGTTAAAGAGAGTCTCTTTTCATCTTTAAATTAGCTCTACTCTTGCTACTGAAGGAGCCATTCGTACACCCATTCCATGTACACGTCTACTTTTTTTCTCAAGTGCCCAACAGTAAGTTTCAACAACGCAAAAAATAGTACAAGATTACAAAAAGCATCACTGTAATTTTTAATTAGACACAGAACGATTAAGGTTCAAACATCATGAAAACACACACAGGCACGCACGTACATACACACACCAAAGACACACACCACAGTTTTAGGAGCTAATAGACAGCAACATTAGCAACACATTGAGATCCGCTCAGTAGTGAGTTGCAATCTTTAAAATTAGCTATTTTCTTCGCTCTGCTGTTTCTTAGTGAAAATGGACATTAAGAATCGGAGAAGCTGGAAAGGTGGCACGGTTGTGGGTTAAGTATATTTGAAAGCGAACGGCAGAACATTCTGCTTCTTCAGTCAAAACCAAAACCCACAGGCATCCAGAGAGTGGGACAATTTTCAGTTTGCAAGAGACAGAAATGAAAGCGAACGAATGTTAATACTGAGAAGTTTTGTATCAATTAGACATTTTACTTTTGAATCCCGAATCCGCTCTGCTGCGCTGGCAGACAGGTTGCTGTCACTGTGTGCTCGACTCATGTTGGCACTGGAGTTTGAAGCAGAGTTTCCAACGCTGGACCCACTGCTGCTTGCAGAACTGACCATGCTGGCACTGCTGCTGCTGGCACTGGCACCGCTCACTCCACTGGTGCTTGCACAGCTAAAGTTGCTTCTCTTCCAGGCCTCCCTTGTCGGCCGCTGACGAGGGCTATGCTCTTTGATATAGTTTCTGACCTTAGGACACATGGACAAGCACTGGTAAGTATCACGCCTTCATATTCCACCCTCAAGATGCTGGAGGAAAAAAAAATCATAGTGTGTTTAATCTGAAAGATGTCCAAAGTGCTTCAGATGTATGAAAGAGGTGGAATAGAAGGCCACGAGAAATATCTAAGCATAGAAATAAACAGCTAACACTTGGGAGGCTGAGACAGGAGGGGTGCAACTAGCTTCTGCCCAGATTGAGCTTAATATTATGTTCTTGGAAACCGTTTCAAAAGAATAATTTTTTAAAAATCGCAATAATCAAGAGAGGGATAGGAGAAGACTAGCACGAAGGAAAGGAAGGGGAGAAGGGAGGAGAGGAAGGGGACCAAAATACCAGCCGTGTTCAAAACTCTAGCAAACACATAGACCTATATTTTAAAAATATAAAAATTACGTAGCAAATCCTATTGGCCTTCAGAATTTGAATTTTAAGAAAAGAACACAGAAATAGAAACAACAAAATAAAACAGATGTGGTTATACATTTTAAAAGATTTCCACTAAAGATGAGTTAAGTATATTAAGGATTCCATCTCTGACTAGTGTGCATTTCCCTCTAAATTTTAGTGAGAGAGACAATGGAACCTGATTTTAAATGCAACACATCAATCAACTTACCATACTAGAGAAACTAGCTGGAATGTGGAAAAAATATTCCCTGTTGCGAGAAATGAGAGATTTTCACAAATGCTAAATGTAAGACACCAGAATTAAAAGCCTTTCTGTTAAAGCATGCACCAGGAAAAAAGGTGCAGAAAAATGTTATTTGGAAGGGATCGGTCCTTAAATTTCACTCTGCATAGGCTGTTATTCCACAAGACTAATCAAATCCCTTGTATAGATGCCTGACCACATGCAACTCTTGTTAAGTAGGAATTGGAGGTTTCAGTTTTTGTTTTGGCTTTGAAACATTTAGGATCTCATCTATTCCAGGCTGTCCTTGAACTCCTTAACTAATCAAGGATGCCTCTGAACTTCTAATTGTACTAGCACTACATCCCAAATGCTAGGATTACAGGCATGTGCCACTACTCCAAGTTTTCATTAGTATTTTGAGTCAGATAATTCATCTGTTGTAAACTGAGGTAGCACAAATCTATTCCTTAGTCCAAGCATCCTGTGAGACACAGAAAACATCTTAAAACCATATGCTATTGGTCTGGAGAGATGGCTCGGGGATTAAGAGCACTGGCTGCTCTTCCAGAGGTCCTGAGTTCAATTCTTAGTAATCATATAGCGTCTTACAACTCTCTGTAATGAGATCTGGCGCCCTCTTCTGGAGTGCAGGCAGAACACTATATACATAATAAATAAATCTTAAAAAAATACTAAAAACAAACAAACAAAAACATATGCTCTCAGATATTACTGATTTCTATTTCTTGCAGTACTGAGGATTGAATTCAGGGCTCTGTGCATGTTACACTCTACCACAGAACTACAACTCTTAGCTCAGCAACAATAGTTTTCAAATGTGACATCTCACAGCAGTCATTGTCTTGATAGTATATGAGTGTGCATATGATTACATATGCCTACATTTTAAAAGATGGTGGCATCTTCCGAGATAAACAATCTGTATTTATTTACATACCTGCTTCAGTTTTTCATCTGTGAGACAGTTAAGTTCAATAATGAACTCACTGTCAGTAGGAGAGATCTGTGCAGAAGGATCAATGATTTTAATAATATCAAGTTGCTCCCGAAGGCCCATCTCGGTACTGACTTTACGGCTCAGATACTCGATATATTCCACCTATGTGAAGAACAATTACAACAAACAATATCAGTATAAATCCTGACCTTTACTATGTGAATTATGACACACTTTAGACAGAAGAATTATTTTGTTCAAGGCTCCAATAAAACAACCATGCTAAGATATCATAATTTCATTTGTTTCCTGGAAAAAAAGTTAAAACTCAATTTCAGACATTTTTGTTTGTTTTTCAAGACATGGTTTCTCTGTGGCTTTGGAGGCTATCCTGGAACTAGCTCTGTAGATCAGTCTGGCCTTGAACTCACAGAGGTCTATCTGCCTCTGCCTCCTGAGTGCTGGGATTAAAGGCATGCACCACCACCATCCAGTAATTTCAGACTTGTTAAGAAATTCATATAATTAATTTAGTGGCTATAAAGAGGAAATTAAAGGTGGTTTCACCTCTTCTCTACACATAAGTTTTCTTCCCACACACATTTACTTTTAATTAAGAACGTCAACATACGTACCTGCTCATCATTTGTCATTGCACTCCAAGCAAGTTCATCTAGATTCCGGTGCTTGTTTTTCTTTTTAGGAAGCAGGCATGGTGAACTTGGAATACTGGGTATGACGTCAGAAAGTACATCACTTCCACTGGCAATGTCACTGCCTGGTAACTTCAGAAAAGTAAGAAGTACAGGGGTTAGGGAAAATAAAAATTGAAGGGTACATTTTAAATATGGTAACACATTGTATAGATCAATTAAAAGTTACTTTAGCCAGGCAAGGTTGGTTACATATGCCTGTAATCCCCATACTCAGTGGATGGTCAGTCGCCTAAGGACAGCCAGAGTTAAATAACCAGTCTCAGATCAACCTAGGGTATAGAAGATTGTCTGCCCAAAACAAAATAAAATTTACTTCAATACAAGACAAAGGGTAAATATACAATCAATATCTTTCAGGTAGACTAAAAATGAAGCATACCTATTTTACACAATGGGGCCAATTTCAGAATATTCTCTTTGAAGACATCTCATGAAAAAGCACTTTCCAAAACGATAAACCATAAATGAGAATGCTAATTTAAGTTTCAATAGCCACTCAAGTTTTTCATTTATAGCCACAATATTATCAGGGCCCATAAAACATGAGTAAGCTGTAGTGAGCTACCACAGGAGACCTGAGTGATCTGCCACTAACTGGGTTTATTCAAAACATGTAATTCCATGAATTCTTCTCCTCAAGTACACAGTAACAGCATAAGAACTAAAGTAATTTAAAATATGCTGTTGATATAAAGCAAAAACTCAAGAACAGAAACATAAGAAAATAGAAGTCCATGTGTAGGCAAAGGATAAATAAAACCAAACCCACCCTGAACGTGGGTGTTAATTGGGAGGACTGGGCAGTCCATGGGGCCTCTGGTAGTGGATCAGTATTTATCCCTAGTATACGAATGGACTTTGGGAGCCCATTTCACATAGAGGGATACTCCCTCAGCCTAGACACATGGGGGAGGGTCTAGGCCCTGCTGCAAATGATAGGACAGACTTTGAAGATCCCCCATGGAAGGCCTCACCCTCCCTGGTGAGCAGAAAGGGGATGGGATGAGGGTTAGAGGGAGGGACAGGGGAGGAGAAGGAACTGGGATTGACATGTAAAAAAGCTTATTTCAAATTTAAATGAAATATATTATCATAAACACTAAACCCAAAGCGCAGAAAACTCAAATCCAGTTAAAGTGAGACAAATATCAACAATATATTGCCTCTGAAGAGTGGGTTATTTTATTAATGAATGAATACTTGATAAATGAAAACTAAACAGTGTATAATTTGATATATCTGAACAAATGCATATACCCATGAAACCAAAGCATGCCATATCAATATGTTTATCACATAAATATCCTCTAAAATTAGTCAATTTAGTATTTTTAATATATTAATCAAAAATAGGTAAACATTTTCGCTTTCTTAGCAATACTCAAGGAATATTTTCATGATTATAAAGATATATCAACTTTTATTGCTTTTGGGGTCTCTAGAATTTGCAACTATATTTGGCTTTAGATGATTTCTAGGCCTTGAAATTTTCCAAAAGAGCAAAGCTTTAGTACTAAAAGCTATTACTGTTTTCATATGCATTGAAATTCTAATACAGATGTGGCGCTGTGATAGGTATAGGAGATTCAAGAGTAGAAATCATGTTCATCTCATAAAAATTTTATACTCAGGAAGGTAACACAATATCACCCATACATAATTGCACAATGCAGCATATGATGGATGTAAATACAGAGACAGACAGATCCTTGGGGAACACTGGCCAGCCAGCCTAGTTTAACTGACCAGCTTCAGGTCAATTAGAGACAGCATCTAAAAAGATGTGGATGGTATTTACACATGCACGCGCACACACACACACACACACACACACACACACACACACACACCCTATACTTGGGCTGGAGAGATGGCTCAGCTTCGTTATTAAAGATACTTGCTGCTCTTGTAGAGAACCTGGATTTGATTCCCAGCACCCATGTGGTGGTTAACAACCATCTGCAACACCAGTTCCAGGGAATCTGATGCCTTCTCCTGACTTCCACAGGTCAGGCATGCACAGGGTACACAGACTTACATGCAGACAAAATACTAATTAATATCAACTAAATAAATCTAATACCTATCCTTTCAAACTTTAGGAAAATTGTCTTTCCATCTTTGGAGACTATCTGTTTGGGGGTCAGACTATAAGATAAGCATGTTTGGTTTTGTCTAGTGTGGGAGAGAGGCAGGTATAGAAAAGTAATGAATAGTGTCTGACCACTTTTTTTTAAAGGGAGAAGTTAAAACAGCCTAGAATACAAAACCTAGTTCCACTGCTCACTAGAGGTAAGATCTGGTGTAATTTATTTATTTGATGACTGATTACTCTTCTGAGAGAGGATCTTGAACTATATGTCAGGCCACATGGAGCTGTCAATATGCAGACCAGGCTGCCTTGTTCCTCCTGTTTTAGCCTCCCAAGTATGGCAATTACAGGGATATAGTAGCTATCTTACCTGGTAATTTTGTGTGGCTTAGTTAATTTACTTCGAGTCAGTCTTCAACAAAAATTAGTTCATGCCATGAACTTCAAAGAAGACTCAGAAATGTACTTAGAGAACACAGGTGACACTTGGTAAAAAAATGTATTTTCTTTTTCTATTCCTTGCCATGGTTTCTGACCACTAAAACGGTAGTAAAAGCCCTTATAAGTGTGTCCTATGTTGCTGAATTGATTGGTCATACTTTACAAAGTGGTGTTTAATGACATGAGAGGGGCAGAAAAAGACATTTGGGAAAGAAAAAATAATTTAGTAAAACCAGATGGCAAAAACACAGGGTGAAGAAAAAAACCAAAACCAACATACATAAAAAAAAAGAAGCCCGGTATGTTGTAGCACACCTTTAATCCAGGCATTTGGGAGGCAGAAGCAAGAGGATCTCCATGATTTGGAGGCCAGCCTGGTCTACAGAGTGAACTCCTGGACAGTCTGGGCTATGTAGAGACTCTATCTGGAAATGATTTGAAAAGAAAGGAGGAAGGAAAATTAGTGCCAAGGATCTGAACAACAAAAGAACTGGAATCACTCCTATGACATGCTGGAGTGGACACAAAACATTTTCCAAGTGACAGTATCCTGATGAAACAAAACAGATGGGAGAAAGATTGGAACTCTATAGAAGCTTTTGCTGTGACCTTTCCTATACTCTAATCAGCATAAACAGGAAAGAAAACAGATGGGTGTAGAATTTTTGAAGACAAGCCATAATGTATACATTGTTTAGGAAACTTCATTGCTCTCTGCTTACTGGCTGCCTTGAGAGTCTGCAACCAGGAATTACCTACCACGAGGGACTCCATCCTCAAACTATAAAAGTAAAGCCTTCCTTAAGAAAAAAAGAGCAATTTGATAATTAATTGGTTAACAAAGTGTTCAATATTCCGACCACATGAAAGTATTTCATGATCATATAACCCACTCAGGATGGTACATTCAAGGACTTGAAATGTTAACAATTCTTCTACCTTAACACATTTATTCCAATAAGGAGGAAAATCGTACCCAAAGAGACCCACAGAAGCAGTGACCAAATCTAAAGTAGGACACAACTTCACATTCAAATATGACAGGCAACCTGGCCTTTATTGTAGTATGAAATAAGAAAATGATGCAGTGTAGAATATGGGTAACAGAAAAATAGTGGGTGTGCAAATACACTGAATAGAAAATAGTCATTATTCACTATGTTACATGTACATGGAAGTAGCAACACTGATCAAGGACTCAGCAACTCAGATAATGGGTTACTATGAAATAATAAAGTCATCCAAGTGGAAATGTCAAGTAGTCAACTAGACATATGGGACTAGAGTATCAGTTGTATAGCAGAATTAATTATATGGATGCTTGTATATTTATTAGGCCAGAATTTTCCCACTTTTAAATGATAAAGTATTTCAGAAGAAAAATGCTTAATAAGTCCTATCCTGTTTTTTATAGGCCATATTCAGTATATTTATACCATCTATAGTCAGTATATTTATACCATAATCAGTAGCCATGACACATGGAAAGAATTAAATCAAACCTCTGTCATACTTTCAGCAAGCTGCAGCAGAATTCTATGATTAACCTCATTTCTATAATGTGTAATTTCAGATTGCTCCTATAGGTTTAATGTGTGACAGCAGAATTTGCTCATTGCATTGTCTACGCTTTCCTGTTCAAGAACAGGAATAGTTTCTCCAAGTATGACTACTTAAATGCAACTTTCCAAAAAACCTGTGAATCATTTATATTAACTATAACAGCACCGAAACAGCTTTTAATGACAACAGAGTTAATATGATTTTTAAACTCTAACTAAAAATAAATAAATTTCACTGTTAATCCTAACATAATTTATAATCATCATCTTGCATAATTTACTTATTATTTTGAGATCTCACAAAGATAAGGAATGGGTACAGAGCTTCTATACTCTAATTATAAGAAATGGCCAAAAAAATTAATGAAATGATGCTAATGATATTCTGCCATACTCATAGATGAGAACCAAACCCAATCATCATCAGAGAGGATTTATCTATCAACTGATGGGAGCAGATGCAGTGACCCACAGCCAAAAAACAGGTGGAGCTTGGAGAACCCTGCAGCAAAGGGAAAAGAAAGGATTGAGGGAGTCAGAGGGGTTGAGGACACTAGGAGAACATAGCCCACAGTATCAACAAAGCAGGGCTCATAGGGGATCACAGAGACTGAAGCAGCAGTCATGACCACGTATGAGTCTGGGCCCAGTCCTCTGCAAATATATTATGGTTGTATAGCTGGGTGTTCTGAGACTCCTAACAGTGGGAGCGGGTACTATCCCTGACTGTTTTGCTTGCTTATAGGATCTTTTCCCCCCTACCGGGTTGCCTCATCTAGCCTTGAAGAGGGGGTTTGTGCCTGGTCTTACTGCGTTTTGTTATGCCCATGTTCTGTTGATATCCCTGGGAGGCTTGACCTTTTCTAAAGGGAAACAGATGAGCAGTGGACCTGGGAGGGGTGGAGGGAGTGGAAACAGCAGGAAGATGTAATGTATGAAAGAAGAATTTTAAAAAGTGGGAAATCTGGCTGGAGAGATGACTCAGCAATTAAGAGTCCTTGTTGCTCTTGCAAAAGGATCTCTGGAAAAAGATATAGTAGCTACTCTAAAAGACATGCCTTTAATCTTTGCATGAAGTAGTGTTTTAGTATTTGCAGTGGCACTGAATCATTTTGCTTCACTGGCAAATTCATTTGCTTGCAATCTTTCAATTACTGAATTAATAAGGAAGTTAGGAAACACATCTCTTTTTGAGAATATTTTACAATATTTTCCTCATTGGACATAGAACATTTCATGATCTACGTAACTGTGGATGGAAGTTTCTGTCCCACCTGGTCACATAGCCATTTAGTCCCCAATAAACACAGAGGCTTGTATTAATTATAAACTGTTTGGTCTACTGCTCAGGCTTCTTATTGGCTAGATCTCTCTTAAATTTTAACCCATTTCTATTAATCTGTGTATCTCCACATGGTCTTGATTTACCCCCAAAATTCAAATAATCTTAATAAAGGGCAACAACACTGGTTGGGCTTAGGGGTACAAGTCTTGAATCCCAGTATTTGAGAGTCAGAGGCAGGGATATCTAGGGCAAAGCCAGCTTGATCTACATAGAGAGGTAAGCCAGGGCTACATAGAGAGAACTTGTCTAAAAAAAAAAAAAAAAACAAAAAACAAAAAAAAACAAAAAAACAAAAAAACAAAAAAACAAAAACCTAACAACAACATGAGAGAACACACACTTTCCAATTTCAAAACATGCTACAAAACCACAGTGTTACATAAGCATAACAACACTGGTATCAAGCCAATAGAATTTTGAGTCCAAAAATAAAGCCATTTGCAACAGTATACCAAGACTATTCAATGAGAAATACACTAGACTTTTTAAGCAAATGATGCTGGATTAAAAGAAAAACCTAGAAATCAACATCCACAGTGAAATTCTTCTCTGTCACACAGGGCATTTACTGGAAAATTACACTAACATTACACTCAGTGGAAAAGATTGGAAGCTTTTCCTTCCAAACAGGAAACACAGATAAGCTTTCCCCAGTACACCAAAGGCCTATATATAAGAACTAAATCTCTAAATCTCTAAATCTCTAAGAAGGAACAGGTAATCTTCATGATCTTGGCTAAAATAGTTTTTAATACAACATCATAAGCACAATAAAGAAAAACATGTGCATTAGGACCTTATCTAAATTAAAAATCATTTGCTTTGCACGGTAGTAGAAGCCTGAAAAATTGGCACTGACTCAGGAGGGTCCTCCGTTGAAGGTTAGCCTCCGCTAGGTAGCAAGATCCTATCTAAATGAATTTTATCAAAGTGCATTATTAAAGTAAAATACACTTCAAGTGAAAGCACAATCTACAAATGGGGAAATTTCATAAATTGTATATTTAGTAAGAAAAAGCAGAAAAAGGGTTTACAAGTAATCAGACAATAATAAAAACAGGCAAAGGATTTCAAAAGGTATTTCTTTAAAGAAGGTATAAAAATAATATAAGCAATGAAAAGATGCTCAACATTAGTCATCAGAGAAATGTAAAATAAAATCACAATATGGTGGCTGAAATTAAAAAGATAAACATCAATATAGACCAAGATGGAGGAACTGAAATCTGCCACAGAAAAGGATAAAGTACCATTACATGCTACAATATAGTTCAACCTTGAAAATAGCAAAACAGGTAAGAAGCTTTATCCAATAGCCATAAAATTGTGCAAAGTCCATTTATAAAAAAAGAAGAGTAAAGGGATAGATAGCTTAGTGGGTAAAGAAACTTACACTTCCAGCTTCATAACCTAGGTTTGATTTCTGGAGTGTATATAGTGGAAGGAAAGAACATTCATAAGTTGTCCTCTGACCTCCACATGCATGTTGTGATGCATGCGTGTGTACACACACACTAAAAATAATATAAACCTTTTTAGAGATAAATCTATAGAGTAGATTGGTGTTTGCCAATTGACAAAGGCAGAGAGGAAGTGAAGCTCTGTGCTTAAAAGGTTTACAGTTCTTTTGTGTGTGTGTGGGGGGGGGGCGGGTTTACAGAAAATACCCTGGAATTGGTGGGGATACCTACAGAACACTGTGAGTAGATTAAGCAGTACACAATTATATCTTTTTAAAATTACTCAAATGGCAAATTCTATATTTTTTAAAGGTAAAACAATAAACTTATCTGAAGCATATTTGCATCTCTATGTGGAAAAGAAGCTGAACACAAAACCAAAAATGGGGGTGGTGAATTACTTTTTCCTCTTTAAAACCTCTTAGCTCAGTGTACACACATATAGACAAAACTGAAGCCAACTAAAAGAACATGATGGATACAGCTCTGAAAAGGAATAAGATATTCTATTATCTGAAAAAAATCATACAAACATCAAAGGAAGTATTTGTATCTGAACACACATGCATATATCAACATACACCTGTATGTGTAAAAGTTTGTCATAGTAGCAACCAGAAGAGTTCTTGAGACTTTTAATTTATACCACCCTGTCCTATTTGATAGTTTCATAAAAATAGGGTTTTTTTTTTTTGAGATAGAGCTTCTCTGTAGCTTTGGAACCTGCCCTGGAACTCGCTTTTTAGACCAGGCTGGCCTCAAACTCACAGAGATCCGCCTGCCTCAGCCTCCCGAGTACAGGGATCAAAGGTGTGCACCAGGAAAGCCTGGCAATAAAAATAGTTTTAACTCAAATAATATCTGAGCCCTTTTTAAAAATACAGGTTCACATATTCACATGACTTTTAAAATAGCAGGGATTCAAGTTCATCTATTGAACAAAACATGCAGTATATGCAAGGGAAACTTTTATAATGTTATTTTTTTTACAAACATAAAATGGATGCCACAATAAAGCAACATATTTTCTAATATATCACACTCACTATAATGCAGTATTTTTAAACAACTTGCCACAAAGACATTGTTCATATTACATATGCCACAAGAAGAAAAAAATTATTTTGAATAAAAAAAAATCTATACGCAAAATTAATATAAAATGATAAACTACAGTGTACTTCTGATAAAAGAACCAAATATCTAATATAATCTGACATGTGTCTTCTAAGTACATGAATGCTATCAATTATGAAATGGGAAGAAATACATTTGCATAGTAAAGGCTGAGCAAGTTCCAGGACACCAAAGGCTATACAGACAAACCCTGTCTCAAAAACAAAAAAAAGAAAAAGAAAAAACAAACTTACCTGCCACTCAAATTCGCTATCTGACCAATCCCAGTAAGTGCTGATAGAGGAGGAGACATCGCTGCAGACACTTCCCTCGGGGAATAGGTCAAAAGAAGTGAAGTCTTGATCATCTAACAGGGAATAGCAATCATCTTGATCTCCAACAGAAACTGATGAAAACAGCTCCTCGCTACATTCTGAGCTTGCAACGCTTGTTCCACAAGAAGTGAGGTTCCACCTTCAAAGCCACAAGAGAAATCACATCAGGAATCACAGAACCCACACAATTTGAAGACACCAACAAAACCCACTTATGATATTTGTGACAAATGCCTTTTGCAGTATAAGGGTACTGTAATACTTTTTTGCAGATAATACTTTAAAAAAAACACAAAAACAAAAACTTTTACCCTGTAAAGAAAGGGTAAAAGGGCTGGAGAAATGGCTCAGTTACTGTGAAGATTATATGACAACCCATGCAGAAACTTAACACACATAAAAAGCTAGTAAATACATGGCAGTTATTACTAGAAAGAATGAGGTGAGCCATTTTAGCCAGATAAAAAGTATAATGCATTGGAGGCTGGCCTGGAACTCACTCTGTAGACCATGCTAGCCTCCAATTTACTGAGACCCACCTGCCTCTGCCTCCTGAGTGCTGGGATTAAAGGCTTTCACTACCCATGTGCATGCATGCGTGTGTGTGGGTGTGTGTGTAAAACTGTGTGGTAGTAGTACAAGTAATTGAACCTACAGATTCACACAGGTCAGCTAACATTCTATAACTGAGTTATATCCTTGGCTGCTTTTTGATATTTTTATTTTAAGGATGAATTTTACTAAGTTGAACAGACTGGGAAAGAACTCACTCTGTAGCCCAGAAAGGCCATGAGTTTACAAACTCTCTGCCTCAGTTTTCCCAATAGCTGGGATTACAGTCCTATACCATCAATCCAGCTGAAATTAGATTTTTTTTAATCTATAAATATTTAGCCAAAGAAAAATTCTCCTAGGAAAGGCTACTTACTTGAAAGGTAACAACTGAATCAAAGAATGTGCATATTTCTAAGGTTCATGGCACAAGGTTTCTGGAATGGGTTAGACAGTTCAGAGGGTAAAAGAAGCCTAATGACAGGAGTTCCATCCTTGGAACCCATATAAAGGCAGAAGGAGAGAACTAAATCCACAAAGGTGTCCTGTGACTTCAATGGTATCTATGCCTGCACACACACACACACACACACACACACACACACATACACACACACCACACACTGCATAAACATACAATAACAAATGAATACGTTTTTAAAAATACATAAGACAGCTTTTGTTTAATTTCTTTTAAAATGTGTGTCTGGCAAGGTATGGCGGTGCATGCCTTTAATCCCAGCACTTGGGTTCAAGTCTAGGTTGGTCTATATGTCAAGTTCCAGGCCAGGCAGGACTACATACTGAGTGAGACCCTGCTTCACAAAAACAAAGAAAGAAATGTACCAGTTATTTCTGTTATTTGTGTTATTTTTCCTTACTGCTTTTATGAGTATTTCAGATATTCAGTATATTCAAGCATTTTGTCACTAGTATATGTTATATATCTTGCAATATAAAGATCATTTTCTTTTGTAAATTTCCACTAGTTTTATATTCTTTTTCATTAAGATCAGACATAAACATAAGTTGCCTTGACAGGACCATAGGGAATTAATAATCCTTAAGATAATAACTAGTATTTCCAATACTAATAAGCTCCTGGAATAATCACTTCCTGAAGAAAAGTCTATTATTAGGTTGTTCCTCATCCTTCATTAAATCTTGCTTTTCTTGAATTATGTAACCTTGAAAAATTCTTCATCTGTTCTGTATGACTTACAAAACTTAGGCAATAAAAATTGGATGATATATTTTCCTCTGAGCTGAAGGTAAAATATTATAAAGCACTGAAACACAAATATTCATAAACATAAAATTCATCTACGAATTCTAGAACATTTTCATTTTTGCTGTTTTGTATGTATTTGTATGTATGGGGGAGGGATTTATGCACGCACACGTGTGCATGCGTGTGTGCTTGTGTGTGTGTGTGCGCGCGCGCGCGTGTGTGTGTGTGTGTGTGTGTGTGTGTATTTAGACCAGAAGACAACCCTGTTTCATTTTTCAGGGACTTTGCACTTCTTGTTTTGAGACAGGGTCTCGCCAGCTGGAAGTCACCAAGGAGGCTAGGCTAGCTGTCCAGTAAGCCGAGGACCTGCCTATGTCCCTGTCCCCAACACTAGGTTAGAAGTACAAGCTGCTTCACCGAGTTTTGAGTTCTGAGGACTGAACTCAGCAAGTCCTTTATTGACTGAGCCATTTCCCCAGACTTAGTTTTATCTTAGGGTTACTAGGTAGATAATAGCCTCATTAAAAAATAAAAGGGCGGGGGGAACAGCTCAGTTGGTAAGGTTCCTGTGGTGCTAATATGAGGACCTGAGTTTTAGTTCCAGTACCTACATAAAAAAGACTGGCACAGCAATGTGAGCATGGAATTCCAGTAATGGTTCAATGAGAGATCCTATCTCAAAAAAAAAAAATTAAAGAAGATAATAAATTAGGAGCTGAAGAGATGGCTCAGTGGTTGCTCTTACAGAAGAGCACGACTCAGTTCCCAGCATCCATATGGACACTCAGAACCAACTGTAAACTCCAGTTCCAGGGGTTCTGACATCCTCTTCTGGACACCATGAGCACTGCATGTACTTGGTGCATAGTCATGCATGTAGGCAAACACACACACACACACACACACACACACACACACACACACACACACACACACACAAAAGAAATAAAATTTAAAGTATCATTTAAAAAATAAGCTGCAGAATGATTGACAAAGACACCTGACATCAATCCTTGTTCGAATGAATGCATACACACAGATGAACAAGTATACACATATGCACTAATAATAATAAACAACCCAACAGAATAAACCAAATTACCAGGTCTTACAATAAAAGCTCTAAATAGCAATCAGAAATTCTGTCCCAAGTGCAGCAATATAGTGAGCAGACTATTTTTTGTCTTCAAATCCCATGTGACTCCATACCACTCCCTACCTTTGTTGGTAACATCTAAGTGCCAAATACTATTTTCAGTGGCAGGGGAAGCTGCTATTAGTTGTTTTTAATTAGAATTGTCTTTCAGCTTGCAAAAATCTTGTGGAAACAGGTTTGCCTCCCTGAGCAATAATGACATTCTTCACAAAAAGCTTCTTACACTTAACAATCTAACAAGTCAATCACTGACAAGAGTCAGGCTGGTACCTGCTTTTGTACTCTTTCTATGTTCCTCAGGTTTTGAGACTTGTGGGTTTATAGCAAGGCTCTGGAATCTTGATTCTCTCAGATGCCACTGCTTTTCTTTATCGGTATCAAGTGAAAAGGATTCACAGCTAAGACAAATAATTGGCAAAACAGAGAAATAGTACCTTTTCCTGTCAAAGATTTTTAAATTCTACATATGTATATCTAGTCTAATTTGCAAATATTAATTCTTCTTATATTTAAGCAATGCAGATCAAACAAAGTAAGTAATTCTTATCCATTTCTGGTAGCTGCTAATATGTGAACAAGAGGTTTATAATTCCCCCTTCTACTCCCTTCCCCCAAATAGAAACTTGGAAAATAAAAGATGCATTGAAAATATGTACAAATAATATTATTTTATCTGATAATTTTGGTTTTGTTTGTTTATGGTGTTTTCAAGACAGGGTTTCTCTGTGTAGTTCTGGCTGTCCCTCACACTGTAAACCAGGCTGGCTTCGAATTCTCAGAGATCCACTTGCCTCTGCTTTTCCAGTGCTTGGATTAAAAATATGCACCACCACTACCTGGCAAATAGTATTATTTTAAAAATATAAAGTAAATGCCCCCCTCCAACAAGAAGAATAACTGATATATCTCAATAATTGTATCTTCAGACTATCTACTGAAAATCAGAGTACAGGGCTGGGGAGGTGACAGAGTTAAAGTACTTGCAACAAAAGCTCAAGGACCAGAATTGGAATCTCAGAACTCATGAGAATGTTTAGGGTGGGGATTATTGTCCACCTGTAATTTTAGCATTCTGAAGGCTGAGACAGGGAATCTCCAGGACAAGATGGTTAGACAAACTAGCTAAATGGGCAAACTCTGGCTTCAAATGAGAGACCCAGCCTAGATGAGTAACATGAGAAAGCAGACAAAAACAACTGTCAACATCACTTGACACAAACACATAGTCACATACATGAACACACATAAACACACACATACACAGGAGAAAAAAAAGAAAGGTACACAACATAATTATAATAAATGGTTCATAAATTAAATTATATAATATATGTGTAATACATAATTTATGAACCACTTATTATATATACAGAGAGAGTGTGTGCCTAATCCTGTTTTGTTAGTTACATAGGTTGAACATCTCTATTCTTAAACTCCAAAATTTACAGTGTCCACCAAATCCAAAACTTTTTGCAAGCGAGATTTAGACCATGAGTAGAAAATTCCACCCCAACCTCACATTATGGGATATAATCAAAATAAAGGTGTAGTAAAAATATTATATAGAATTTGCTTCAAACTATGTCTGCAGTATATATGTGAAACATGAATTTAGTATTTAGAGTTTGTTCACAACTCTAACATATCTCATTATGTATGTGAATTCTGCAACACACACACACACCTCAGAAACATCAGATTCCAAGTATTTCAGATCAGCAATCCTCAATCTGTATTTGTACATTAAAAAAAAAAACATGAAAAGAAACAAAGTGTTGACTGTTTTCTCTAAGAAAAGAGGAATGTGCCTTCAATTTTCTATGAGTTTTTTTGCAGTAAACAATTATGTAAGATTCTGATAGTTTTGAATGTCCAGTGTGTGTTCAGCACAGAATCTATCAAATTTACAAGAGTTTATGCCTTTAAATTACTTACTCCTATTTTTATGTGTGTTTTCCACAGCATGTATATGTGTGCACCATGTTCATGCCTGATGCCCATGGATGGTTGTGAGGTGCCATGTGAATGCTAGGGATGGAATCCTGATCCTCAGGGAGAGCAGCCAGTGCTCTTAACTACTGAGCCATCTCTCCAGCCCTTACATTTTAGTCCACTAAGACTGCCAAACACCAAAATTCTAACTACAACCAAAACATTACTTTCATAGGATACTTTCTACAAAATTTTAAGAGAAAAACGTTGACAGAAGTCCCAATATTTATGGTGTTTGACTTTTTAAAATTAAGCTTGCTGTTCAAATTTTAGTTTTTTTTTTTCTTTTAAAGAGAAAGGCCAATAGCATTTCTTCCCAAGAATGTTCTAGAGAACATATGGACTAAAAACCTGGCTATTTACATAAGTAATCATTTAAATACTAAAATTAAACTGGTCACTTTGGCTTGTGCCTGTGATTCTAGTACTCAGCAAGCTACAGCGAGAAAGAGTATTGTATGAGTTTGAGCCCAGCCTCTGCTACAAAGCAAACTCAAGAAGACCCTATGCTACATGGTGTGTCCCAGGCCAGCTTGGGCTACAGTGCAAAATACTATGTCAAAACATAAAATTAGAAACATGTTTTAAATTAGGGAAAGAACTAGGCTGTTTCCTGAGGGGTGGAAGTATGGCGGCAGATATGGGGGAGAGGGAAGAAACTGGGGGGAAGAGGGAAGGGGAACTGCCGTCGTCGGGATGTAATATATGAGGGAAGAATAAAAGCTAGGCATGCTGCAGGCCTGTAACCCTAGCATTCTGGAAGCTGAGACAGGAGGAACAACACAAGTTCCAGGCCAGCTTGGTTTTCATAGTGAGTTCCAGGCCAGTTAGGACTATATAATAAGATTCTGTATTAAAAAACAACAATAACAAAACATACACACACCACGAGGCTATCAAGATGGGATAAAGGGCTTGACACATACGCCTGATGAACCTCCCGTTCCATGCCTACATGGGAAAACTGCAGGTGCATTCCCTAACTATCTTTATCCCCTACAGTGAAAATTGAAAAAGAAGAGAGAAAACAGATATTGAGATTTTTGTGCTAAGTGGTGACTAAATGTGGTTATAAAATCTCACAGCCGATCTGGGCCTGGCCTTGGTGGTACACATTTATAATCCCAACTGCACAGGAGGTGGAGAAAGTCTTCATAATTACCCTGGGCAAGTCAGCAAGATCCTGTAAGATCAAAACAAAAATATGGCAAGGGATGCACAATATTACTAGAGCATTTACTTTGCATGCATGGAGCTCTAGAACAATCTCTAGTTCTGCAAGAACCAATCACCCAACTGAGTCATTGATGTATTCAGTAGCTCATTTCACATCCTACCAGAAAGGTACACAAAAGTCAGGTATTGTCCCACCCATACACTTTTTACAAGTTTATGTCGATGACATAGTCTCCTAAAAGATGGAGGGAACAACTCATCTGGTAGTTTTATTATCCTCTTTCATCTCATATTTGAGTTACAGGCATTACCAATATTGTTAGGAAGGAAGCAAGAGATAGAAAGGTAGGTAAAAACAAAATCATCCTTTTTTTTTTTTTTTTAAACAATGAATGAACCTCACCAAAAGAAAATGTCTTTAAACGTGCATATATATTTAACACTTACTGGATATATATTTAACACTTTATTAATCTCATTTTTGATTTATTAAAATGTATTCGACTCTTCTAAAATTCTAGACAAACTGTAGTAATTTAAGAAAAGCATCATGAGGGAAGAAGATGCTATATGACAGGGTTCAAGCAGAGAGCTTTTTTTATTAGGGAAAGAGGAGGGGAGAGACCAGCCTCCAAGGACAGGAGCAGCAGGAGAGAGGAGGAAAGGGGCAGAGAGGAGTGGAGGGACAGACAGACAGAGGGGGGAAGAAGAGAGAGAGGAGGGAAGGATGGGAGGTGGCCAGGGCCCTTTTAAAAGGGAACATAGTGAATATGCATAGGGGGTGTTCTTAGTGGCTGCAGCTGAGGGCATCATATCCTGTCAGAACTCCAAGGACAGGCCAGTACAGATGCCTGAATACTAACACAAATCCAATGTCATCATGAAATACAGTAATAGGCAAAGGTAAATGTTTCTCAGATGGGAGCTGAGAAACTTAGCCCAGACCTGTTTCAAACTCCTGGACTCAAGTGATTCTCCTTAATAAAGACATTTACTTTCCACCAAATCTAGACTGCTGGTATGGCAACCTGTGCCACAGATGTGATCCAACCTTAGAGGTCATGTACTAATGCCTTGACTTCCTGCATTAATGAGATTGTAGACATGGCCTGGTATCTGAAAAATGAGAAGGCACAAACTGTCATCATTACAAGGCCCATATCAAGGCATTATTTAAATAGTCTGGCCACTTTCTTATTTGGTAACTAACAGGAAGCAAAATAAAGATAAACCAAATATCTAACCACTGACAAACTTTCTAAATGCAATAAAGTTTATTTTATAATGACTAAATTGTAAGTTGAATTTTCATGCTCAAATATTCATATCTGGTGTATGTAAGAAAAAAAGTGATGCGTACAACTCCAAAGTAAAAGAACTCCACAAGTTAAACTGTGCCCACATATATGACAGCTGTTTCCTTCTCTCTGCAAAGAACCAGCTGCAAGCATATGATCTCCTCAAACACCATCTTGTAGAAGAGCAAGAAGGCGGAACACTGAAGAAGATGAAAATATTTAAAATGAAAGGCAAGCCAGGTATGATGGCTCACACTGGGGAAGTAGGGACAGGTATGATGGCTCACACTGGGGAAGTAGGGACTCCATGAGTTAGGCCAACCTGAGTTGTATGGTGAAGTCCAGGCCAGCCTAAGATACAGAGCAATAAAACTTTCTTTAAAAAAAAAAGGAAAGAAAGAAAGGAAGGGAGGCAGGGAAGAAGGAAGGAAGGTAGAAAGAAAGAAAGAAAGAAAGAAAGAAAGGAAGGAAGGAAGGAAGGAAGGAAGGAAGGAAGAGAAAAAGAAACACACACAGAAAAGAGCCAGGCAGTGGTGGCACGTCTTTAATCTCAGCACTCAGGAGGCAGAGGCAGGTGGATTTCTGTGAGTTCAAGGTTAGCCTGGTCTACATAGCTAGTTCCAGGGCAGGCTCAAAAGCTACACAGAGAAATCCTGTCTTGAAAAATCAAAAAACAAAACAAAACAAAACAAAAAAACAGTAAAACGAAAGAAAAAAGTCAAGTTTAGTGATATATGCCAATAATCTCAATACTTGAGACACACAGACAGGAAGAACACAAATTCAAGGCCACCCTTGGCTACATGAGTCCTCATCTCAAACCTCTAGCCAAATAAACACATTAAAAATAACAATAATAAAAAAGGTAGTCTAGAGCAACATCCATTGTATATATATTACCAATTCATTTCTCAACTACTTTCTAATGAAAAACTAAACAAGCCTTGTGAAAAGTTAGGTCGAAAAGGGATGTTAGAAATGAAACAGTCAATCCAGGTTTGGTGGCTCTTGCTTCGATCCTAGTACTCAGGAGACCAGGACAGAACTGTATGAAGACCTAGCCCAGCCTGGACTACACACTGATTTCCAGCCCAGCCTAGACTACAGAATGAGACCCTGTCTGAAATAAATAAAAATAACTAAATACATAAGTAGACAGGAAGTAGGAGAAACGTTTGACTTCAGAAAACTGAGTCTTAATAGAATCTCACCTCCCCTTTCCACCCTGACTACTGACCTACTTTGGAAAACAGCCTTGATCTTTAGAGTCTTTAAGGGGTGACAACGGAGGAGAACAAGTTGTAAAAGAAAAACCAAAAAAATCTTTGAATGTTGGGAAAAGAATCTGTGTTCTTTTCCAGAACAGTTCATTCTTTCTTCCTCCTTCCCTCCCTCCCTCCCTCCCTCCCTCCCTCCCTCCCTCTCTCTCTCTGAGACAGGATTTCTCTGTGAGACAGCCCTGGCTGAACATGCTCAACCACAGAGCTATCTCTCCAGCCCCTCACCTCACACCCCACACCTTATTGTAACCACCAGATGTTGCCAGTGCTTATCCTCAATCAATCACCACAGATGACGAATTCTGAAATTTATTTAGGGCTTCAAAAATTAAATACCTTAAGTACACTTAATTTTGTCAATTTTCTGTATGTGTTAAGTTCTGTGACCACTGATACCATTAGATTCTTTAGTTCTTTTTTTTTCCCATCTTGCTTTTTTTGCTTTTTTTAGACAGGATTTCTCTGTGTAATAATCCTGGCTGTCCTAGAACTCAGTCTGTAGACCAGGCTGACCTCAAACTCCCAGTGCTGGAATTAATACAAGTTTATCACTGACCCCAAAGGAGTAGTCTATGACTAAAAGGCCTTTATCACACTAGGAATTATGAACTTCACACTTTCGTCTTTCTCGGTGGGCCTCAGTTTCTTCAGTATGCAATAAAGATTTAGAATTTTTGTAAAAAACTCACTGTCATCTCATTTTAAAATGTGTTGTACTGATATTCTAAATGATTGTTTCCCTATAACCTTGTTTCCCAATTCTATAAATTTACCTTTTTTGTTTTTTGAAATTTACCTTTTAAAATCTCATTATATATGTAAATGCCTAAGCTACACAATACAGATAGATTGATGTACAGATCGGAGGGGAATATGCGCAAAATATGGATGGATGTAACCAAACACACACACAGCAAACCTGGACCAGAGACCAAACTGCATTCCTTATCTCTATTATCCATACATGGATTGTTTTCTTCATCTCCTATTCACACGCTACAAGCCCTCATGTGTGTGTGTTCGTGTATAAAGTTGAGTGGCTGGAAACATGGCTCCATGGTTAAGATGATGCACTGCTCTTGCAGCTGACCCAAATTCTGTTCCCAGTATCCACATACAGGGTGTTCACAACCACCTGTAACTTCAGTTCCATGGAGTCTGATGTCCCTGGTCTCCACAGACACCTGCACTCACATGCATATACCTACCCCTGACACACACACTCCTTCTAAAATAAAATATAAAATAAACTACTTTTAAAAGTTGAGGCCAAATTGAAAACCTCTTTTGTATCGCCCAAATTAGATTTAACACTTAAATACTTGCATGTCCAGAACATTGCTTTCCAACAAAATAATTTAGAAGAACCCTCTGAAGAAATTATTTGTACAAATCAGCCCATCCTACATTTGCTCTACTTCCCTTACCAGGGATGCAAACCACGTAGTATGTTTTAGGAAGGAATCTTCCAGAGTTTACGTTTTTGGGATAGCCTACAGAAGTAAGGCAAGGTGTTCATAAAGGAGAGGAAAAATTGACTAGTTTCTAGGCTAGGGGTATAGCTAAGTTGTCAGACTGATTGTCTAGCATAAATGAGGCTGTTACTAATCCACAGTGCTGCAAAAAGAAAATTAAGAAGTTGAACTGATAAAAATACAGAAAGTTTAGTTGGACATGACAAATATTTGTAATCTCAGAAATTGGGAGACAAAGGCTGAGGTTCAAGAGTTCAAGGTCATCCTCACTGTATAACCAGTTTTGCTGATAGACTAAGTGAGGAGATCCTGGTTTCGAAGCAACAAGGCGGGCAGGGGAGGGAGACAGATTTTCTAATGCTCCAGTACAATATAGTTTAGGGCGAGGTTAAAAACTGAGAAAGATGAGACTGGAATGTTGAAAGTGCTTTCTTTCATAAAACCCACAGATCGATTTTGGGTTCGCTCAAATCTACTCTAATATACCGGAAATGAAAAGGGTTAAACTTTTGCAAATGAATCTAAAAATCCAGAGTTGGGGTTTAGGATTCTCAGCGTACAGATGGGGGCGGGGGTCACGAAGAGGTAAAGGAGATGATCTGATCTGGAAGGGAGGAATCACTAGAGTCCAAACAAGAAATGGGGAGAAGAAAGAAGGTGCGGGGAAACCGGTCTTACGAAAAATCAGAGGGCAGGGGGTGAAGACTGGGAGGAGCTGGAAAGAGCTTTGGTCAAAGAAGAATGGGGGAGGGGGCAGCTCGCTGCTCAGCCCAGCACGAGGGACCGGGAGCAGACCGCAAGAACGCGACCCGGCGTCCTCCAGCCTCCTGCCGGGCTGCGTGAAGTCCGCCCCTGCTCCGGGAAGAGCTCCTTTACCTGTTGGTGTGAAACCGATGGAGCGGATCCGTGCGATGGCAGGAGGAGAGCTGGCAGCCGAAGTCGCTGATGTCCAAGCAGCCCGGTTCCTCGCTGGGGCAGGTGCCCACCCCACGAGGAGCTCCTAGGAGCGGGAAGGGTTCCTCTGGGGTTAGAAACTTCTCATAAGAAGTGGTGGCCGACGTCTCGTCCGACATGGTGGGAGATGGGCCGGCTCGGACACCCGGGCTGGAGATGGGCTACTCTGGCGCTCGCCCCTTCCCCCACGCTAACCTGTCCGCGGTGGCCGCCCTTCCCGGGTGTGCCGACCACCGCAGCGGCCCGAGGAGTGAGGGGCTCTGCACAAAGGTCGCTGGAGGCAGCAGGGTCCAGTTGGCCACCCGGTCCGCTTCTCTGAAAGCTCGGAAGCCGCCGCCTCTGCCGGGCCCAGCGAGTCACTGCGGCGCCGCCGCCCGGCTCGGCCGCCCCGCCCACTGCGCTCGCCGCCCGTTGCGGCTTCGGTCCGCCCCGCGGCCGCCGCCAGCTACTGGGCGGCCCCGAACCGCTGCCCTTGCCCCCTGCCGGAGTGGAGGAGGAACTGAATGTAGGTGGCTGAAGCCCAGGGCGACCTGGCTGGCCTCGTGCTCTACGTGATCCGGGATTCGGGGGATGCGTGAAGGGACCATGCCTCAGCCAACCTCCTCCTTGTGATTACCACTCCCACTCAAGAACGGAATGATGGCCAAAACAAGGCCAGAGCCCTTAGGACTAGGGACTTAGCCAAGGTCACAGCGAGGGAGTATGAGAAAAAAAAAAAAAAAAAAAAAAAAAGAGTTCCGGATGCCCTTGGACACCAGCACGCTGGACCACTCTGTCTAGAGTCTGCTTGTACTGAGCTCCTGCAGCATGTCTGCCTGTCCAAAGCAGTGAGCTGTAAGGGCAATGGGCCATAGAGAGGGGGGAGAAAGTTCCCGCCTCACTTTTAAGTCACCTCGCTCCAAAAAACCTGATACAACCGCTAGGCTACTGAGAGCTGCTAGACAGTAATATTCTTTTGTGTTTTGTGCTTTCTTTCCTTTGTGTACCCTGGAATGTCTTGCCAGTCTCCTCTGCTAATCCTTAAATCCCCAGCTCAAGCGCTGCTATCTTCTCAGCGAAGCTTTCTCTACCTCCCAAAGGAGACTTAATGTACTAGTCCTGCTGTTATGTCCCGCAACCCTGCTTCAGTTGATATTATGCAGCTTAACTCGTTCGACTTAAATCAACTTACAAGGAAGGTGTCACATGGTGCGCCTTTCTCGTAGCACTGAAGCATGTTTTTGTTTTAATATTCAGCTTTTTAAATGTCCTTTTAAAAATGTATATTCACATCCCTGGTTATCCCTGTGAAACAAATCTGATTAATCATGATTACAGGATCCCTAAAACTAGGAAAATTGGAAACCCAAGTTCCTTACATAAAATGATAAGGTATTTGTATATGCCCTACACACATTTTCCAAAAGACTTTAAATCATCTCTAGAGTGTATAAATGCTATGGAAAGTTCTGGCAATTTGAAGGATAACAAAAATCTGCATGTTTAAAACACATGTGTGTATCACTATATGATGGGAAGTGAACCTAGGGCCTTGAGCCTGCCTCACCACCCTTCAACCACTGAGTTACACCCTCAGTCCTTTTCCAAGAACGTGGATTTCAGTGATGTGGATAGCCCGCCCCATGTTCTGGATATAGGTACTCACATACAAACTGAATGTGGCTGTTTTATTTCGATTGTAAGAAAATGTATTGCTTTTGAGAATGTAGGTTTCAAAATTATCATTCCTTAAGATCTAATTGGGTTGGTCAATTTAAAAAATGTACAAATGATGGTGTTTTGCATATAGTCCCCAATGCACCAATCCACAGAGGTCTTTCTGGGCCTGGTAAGGCTGAATGATCCATAGCTTATACAAAGGAAGACTTGCAGTATTTTGACTATAAGCTCTGGGAAAGTAGAGCCCTCATATGATCCCTTATGCAGCATTCTGAGGCCCAGGAGCATACTCTGTCCAATAACTAGTATGTTTACATTTCCCGGGAAAGTTTTATTTCAGCAAATATCATGATCCATAATAAGTTTTAAAAAGGTCTTGTACTCAGTTTGTAAGTTTACTTTCATATTGAATTTATATAAGAAGCTGAGTGTGTAGCTAGGCAATTTTTGTTCTCAGTCCCTCATGTGCACTGCAGATTTTGCCTAAATTAAAGAAGAAAATATTAATAACTCAGGGTGTAAGCCAGTCATATGACTCATGGTAGCAATCACTGCATTCAGAAGGCTGAGGCAGGAGGATTGCCAAAAGTTTAAATCCGGCCTGGCTGCACTGTAGGCCCCTGTATATAAAGTAAAAGAATATGGTGTAGTCATCCCATATCTTCACTATTGTTCAAGGTGTCACAATGATGCATCAACTTCTCATCTATGGTTACTTGGACTTCCATGTTTTTGAGTATTGTTTAAATCTGCATGTCAGATTTCTATGTATTTCTTGCTGTATGACAATTTGTTGGAACATTATATGGAACAGTGGTTGTGATGGGAAATCGCACATCTAAAACTGCAAAACAGACAAATTTTTGTGATGACCATGATAGAATTTATAGCTAAGAATGCTGCTCAAAGCAAGGGGACATGGTGCATGCCCAGACAGAAGTCTGCAGAAATAGCAATGAGATAATTGTCCAAACTGTCCCAGGCAGGGTGTATGTAGCCTCCAGGGGTGAAAGCACCATCTTTCAATTTACTTAGTATTTTTTTTCAATACACATTCTCTCTCAAGAAGCAATCTCATAAACTGAAGTAACTATTCTGAACCAAGGCCTTTTCAATTTCATGACCTTCTAGGGCAAATAATTCTTTCTTTTCCCCCTTTTTTGTTTTGTTTTTTGAGACAGGATTTCTCCATAGCCCTGGCCATCCTGAAGTCACTCTGCAGACCAAGATGGCCTCAATTGGCAAAAAATTCTTCAATCTTGAATGCTATCTTAAATTTCTTTAGTTAATGTAAACAACTTCCACAAACCTGGTGACTTAAGGCAATAAAAGTTTATTTTCATGCACTTCTGAAGGCTGAAAGTCTGAGGTCTGAGAAGGCCATATTCCTTAAAGAGTTGCTAGGTGGAGAAATGGTTCCTTGTCTCTTTCAGTTTCCAGTGGCTGCACACACCTTCCGGCACTTGTGAGTTCATCTGTTCATTGCATCTTAGACTTCCCAACATTTGTCTTTGTGCATATTTGTCAGATCTACCTCACATCTGTAACCACACTGTTACAGGCTTCAGGGATAATTGTATAATTCAGTATAAAGTCTTCCAATCAAAATCTTTAAGTAAATCTACTATTTTTTGTCATCTACAATAATATTCACAGGTTCCATATATTAAGAAGTATTAAGAATATCTTTTGAGAGATCTGCAATTAAACCTACCACAGTGCATGGTTTAAATCACTTGGTATTCTCTGAACCATAACACGTAGAGCTTGTCTACTTAAGAGTCCTCGTGTATGAAATTACAAAGACTGTAGAGACAAGGAATGAGTCCACAATTTTGATCAAGGGATTAGGGTTTCAGGTGTTTTATTGTTAGTGTGTTTTGAACTCAGTGCTTTGCACATACTGGGCAAGTGTTCTACCACTGAGCTACATCCTTAGGCTCAGGTTTAAGTCATTGAATCAGAGTTTCTCCTCCATTTTCAGCATCCTGCATTACCTATTTTTTTTTTTAGAAAAAAATATTTATTTATTTATTCATGTATTTATGTGAGTGGCCGGTCTCTATGCACACCAGAAAAGGCCACCAGATCCTATTACAAATGGTTGTGAGTCACCTTGTGGTTGCTGGGAAGTGCTCTGCTGAGCTATCTCTCCAGCCTCCATATTTTTTTCTTATAAGACAAATGGTATCAAACTAATGATTTCAGAGACAATTCCAATGATAAAGATAAATATGCTTTGGCAGAATAACTGTAAGGACAATAATTGGTTAATTTCCAATGAAGACTTGAAAGGCAGAGGCAGGTTGATTAGCTACATATGTAATTTTAGGCCAGCCTGGCATAAGTGACACCTTGGCTCAAAACAAAACAATGGTATCATTTTATTATAATTTCAAAAAAAGCAAAAGTAAAATAAAAAGTAACCCCCACCTCCTATTTGTTTTTTGGTGTTAGGGATTGGACTGGAAGACCTACATATGCTATATTAGCCTTCCACCATGGAACTATAAACTCCCAGCCCATATATATATTATATATATAATTTTTTTTTTAAATTTTGAATGTGGATGACAGTTTTTTTTTTTTACAGACAAGTTTCTCTGTAGCTTTGGAGCTTGTCCTGGAACTCACTCTGTAGACCAGGCGGTCTCAAACTCACAGAGATCCATCTGCCTCTGCCTCTCAAGTGCTGGGATTAAAGGCATTCACCACCAACGCCCAGCTGTGGGTGACAGTTCTGTTACTTCATCTGTAACTGGCGCCAGAACCTAACCCAGGGGCATGAACTGGATTTTTGGAAGTCATTCCCTATGCTGGGATAATGTGCTCAGCCTTGATACTGGGGGGTGAGGGCTTGGTCCTAACTCAACTTGATATGCCAGACGTTGGACTCCCCAAGGAAGGCCTTATCCCATCTGAAGAGTGGATGGGGGGTAAGAAGGAGGGGAAGTAGGAGGGCATGAGAAGGGGAGGGAGTGGGAACTGGGGTTGATATGTAAAATGAAAAATATTTTTAATAAAAAATTAATTTAAAAAATTTGATACAGGGGGCTGGAGAGATGGCTCAGAAGTTAAGAGCACTGGATGATCTATCTTATAAAGGTCCTAGGTTTAGTTCCCAGCACCCACATGGCAGCTCACAACTGTCTATACCCCAGTTCCAGGGGATCTGACACCTTCACACCAATGCACATAAAATAAAAATTATTAAATACAAATTATTAAAAAAATTGACACAGTCTTGCTAATTAAGTTGTGTCGACTTGCCTTAAATTCCCTATTTATTCTTGGTAAGCCACAAACTCATATTTTCCTGCCACAGCCTCCCAAATTGCTAGCACAGAATACAACATTTACAAACGCATAAACCTTAGGATGGAAAATATAAAAAAAATACAATTACAGGCTATGTCACAGATATATCAAATATATAGGAAAATGCATTTTGAGAGGCTAGCAATAACACCAACTAAAAAAAAATTAGTTACTCTCCAGCAGGTTCAAAACAATCTTTATTCCAATCAAATATCCTAAATTTGCTATGCATACCTAACTGAAAACAACTAACCTAAAAAATACCAGATTAAAATGAATAAGATACTATGACCAAGTACATATTTCTTAATGGATAAAACTGAAATTACGATACTAACACCCGCTGCATTTGCCTTTTGTCATCAGGCAAAGCATCACCAGTACTACAAAAACTGTGCTCTCACTAATTACCTCCCACAAAAACAGATTCTGAAAACTGCTTAAAATTTTATACACATTTAACATGGACAGTGCTGGCCCTTTCTTGACTTTCTCTTCTAATTGGTCAACACTTCCTATGCAATCATCAACAGGAACAAGTGAATATAATTGTTTCCAGCATCTCTATTTTGTAATGTAAAATATTAAGTCTCATCTGCCTCAACAAGTCTTGGGAAATACCAAAATGGTTTAGTACTGGTAAAACACTGTCTTGAATAGTGTTCCATTTACATTTAGATATCAGCCTTAGCCAGAAAAGCTTGTCAGGAAACTTGAGCAATTAGGATAGTGATGAGAAACAAGAGTTTGGCACTTACTGGAAAGTAACAGAAAACAGTTAAAACACAAGGCTTTATTATGATCAAGAACCATATCTCTTTCATAAAGGGGAAACTATTAGAAGAGGAAAGCTTCCAAAAATCATAACATTCCAAATAGGTACAGTTTTTTCTTTTAATCATATTTTCTTATGAAAATTGTGTATTTCAGTCACTAAAACCAAAAGAAATCTTTTCACAATCTGTTTTTTTGAGGGCATGAGAATGATTATATTTTTATGAACAACAAAACATTTAAATTAATTAAAATAAGTTACAGTATAATAAAATGTAAACAAACAGTTAAACTAATTATGAGAGCTAATACCAAAAGGAATATTTCCAAATATACTCAAAAATAGGTTTTCAGCTAAGACTGAGCCCTTTATATAAAGTTATTAGGGAGAATAATCCCAATGAAAATTATTGTTTTAGGTCTTTTATTATGGGACAAAATTGGTTTGAATAACTGAGATTAACGTGGGTAACTATATAAAATCCATATAATTTAGCATACATGTTGGGAAAAAGGTTAATAAGATTCTAGATATCATGAAATTTTCATGGTTGCAAATGTATATTTTAATAATCTGATAATTTTAACCTGTATTTTCAGACTTACAGTTAGTCCTACCCAATACGTGTACACATTTATAATATCTTCACTGATGTTCATAATGAGGGCTGCTATGTCTTGTGAATAATAATTGATTTGTTAAATTAGCACTGGAACAAAAAGATTGGAGACTTTTAATCAGTGCTAGAGTAGTTGCTACCATGTCTTATGCCTTGGGGTCAAGTGCCCCCACAGCTAACCAAACAAATATGTCTAGCCCAGGATAGCCTGAAACTGATGATCCTCCTGCCTCTTTGTGCTTGTTAATTACTGGACTGTAGATGTGTGCCACTATGAGTGATCCAGTGTGTGTGTGTGTGTGTGTGTGTGTGTGTGTGTGTGTGTGTGTGTGTGAATGTATTTATGGTATTTTTATGTTGTTTTGTTTTTTCTTTATTTTTTGAAACAGGTTTTTAAATAGTCCATCCTGATCGGGAACTTAAGCTGAGGATGGCATTAAACTACTTATCCTCTAGCCTCTGACAATGAGTACTGGAAATCACAGGAGTGTGCCACAGATCCATCTGGTTAGGATATATTTTTAATCACTTAAAAATGATGATTTGGTCTACTCATTTTTACCGCTTGTAGATTAGAACATGCCTATCAAGTATTCTACTATAGTGTATTCTTTTTGTATCTTCAAATTCAGATTGGGGCTTAGGATAAATAAATAACAATCAACAGTTGATAAATCAGTTTATGATCATTACAACAATAATTGTAATCTAACTAAAGCTTTTAACAAACACACCGTTCTAATAATTGTAAGAATTTTTCAAGTGCCATAGTGGCAAAGAATTACAATGAAATTATATATCATCCTTTCCAATTTGACAGAATATAATATGTAGGTTTAAGAAAACAGGAGCTGTTAGGAAACAAAGTGAGCTTCATTTTAAAGTTAGACTACATGTTCAAGTCTGATTTGAGAAGCCTTCACACTTATACAGGATCACACTTCTGATTCCTGGGGATGTATATAGCTTTCCTGCCAACACAAGGAGACTACATAGACCCTCTTTACACAGCCTCTGAAAACTATGAGATAGATATGAGTCATCCATATGTTTATCTGAAAATGGATTGTGAGCAGAGTAGGGCCAGGGGCAAGTGATTATACAGGGCATATTGTCAAGTACAGGATAATGAGAAAAACAGGACAGGACATGGGATGGGGAGGGACAGAGATGAAGGCAAACAGAAACTGTTTTTTCCATTATTTGAGGAGAGGCTCTGGAATAGATCATGCAACATGAATTGTTATTCTTAAGGCAAGGAATCCTTGTACCTTGAATGCTCAACATCAAGCAGACACTGGACATAGGGCACAGGGTCGTCTTACAGGCAAGGAAGCTTCTCTATGGCATGAAATTCTCCAGAGAAAGAAGCACCTGGAGTTATTAGCTATTTAGCTGTTGTAGCAGAGCCTTCATACTTTGAAAAGAACCTAAACTGGTCATCAACATCCCATATTCCCTACAATGTGGAATGGCCATATACATTACAACACAGGGACAGTCCTTAAGAATAATACCAACAACATACTACAGAACATGAATACAACATGCATTAAAATGTGTTTGTTTCAAAATGTAGATCATGATTACAAGTAGAGGTACTTTAATGCATCTCCTTTTCCAACATACCATTTAGGGACATGTTCTTTGCTCACCTACCCATTCTTCTAAGCAGAGGCACCTGGTACAGCACTCTGTGATCATGGCAAGTTGTCCATAAGGAAAACAACTGGGTTGGTTAGGGAAATTAAAGGTAGCTAATGAGTCTGAAGTAGGGTTCTGGGATTGAAGGTGAACAGAGCACTCACCAGTCTCCCCACTTTCTGTGCTTCTACTGGCCTGAGAGACATCTTCCTCTGTTTGTCTTCCCACTGCTAATACTTGGCATTTGAAACAGGATTCCCCCATCCTTTTTCTTGGATTCTGTCACTGGACTTCTATCGAACTGACCTTTTCAGTTGGACAATAGCTAGAAAAAAGGAGAAAGCTGTGTGAAAAGGCCTCCCATGCTTTTCCTGTTCCTTACCCACCTAAAATTAGCCACTTGAATGCCGAGCCTCACAGCTTTATATGTGTGATATTGTTGCTGCATTGATCTGTAATTCAAACTCAGATGCTTTCCTGGGTGTGTAGGCAAACAGGCCCTAAAATGAGGGGGTGACGATCAGGAACTACAAAATTACTACCAGGATGGGGACCATGTAGTATATCTCAGTTACCTTTAATACGGGGCTTATCTTCCCCCTTCATGTGCCATAATTACCAGTCCTCCCCGAAGAAGTGCTTTGGACTGTCTGAGGGAATTGGGAATGAGCCAATGATATATGAAACTACAGATTGATACTATAGAAATTACCACCACATTGACTGGAGACAGGAGAGTTCATTACACTGCTAAATAAGCAGCATCTTCTGCCCTATATGGTCTACAAAAGTAAAGTGAGGCGAGGATCTTGCACTTTTAACCCCAATAGCCTGAGGTAAAATAGGCAGTATTGAGGTCTGCACGGCCTCAAGGAAGTTCAAAGGTGAGCTGTTATTGGTGGCTATCCTTGTGTTCAAAAGAGAACCCAGGTGTCTGACCTTTGTTTATACTTCTGTGTGTGTGGGGGGGGGATTGAAAAGACTTTATAGCCCCTTTTATTGATGACATTTGAGACATGCAATGGCACAGCTGAATTTTTCTTTATTAAGTGTATGCACACCCACCCACCCCCAAGGCAGGGTGGTCTCTCACTGAGCCTGGATGTCATGGTTACGGATTTACTTGGTTTTTACACGAGAGCTGGGGATTTGAACTCAGGTCCTCATGCTTTCTTACAGTAAGTTCTCTTACTGACTGATCCATTTTTACAGGCACACCTGAGTTTATTTGTACTAAAGTATAATAATAATAGTTACTATTATTATTTTTATTTTTCAAGCAAGGTTTCTCTGTGTAGTTTTGTAGATCAGGCTGGCCTGGAACTCAGCGAGATCTATTTACCTCTGCCTCCTGGGTGCTGGAATTAAACGTTTGTGCCACCCATGCCCGAATTTGTATTAAAGTATAGGCTCCAATCATTCTTCATTAGTGACAATTGGAGGACATTCACCTTGATACTAGCTGATTGAAATGAACTTTCAAACCTGCTGTTTCAAAAATCAAGATTAGATGACAATGTAACATAATGGGAGAACACTAGCCTACGATTCCTGAAACCATGGAATCAATTTCAATCAGGGAAAAAGACACAGACAAAAATCCCCAGAAAACAAGTTCAAAAGGAGAGCAATGTACAGCATATCTAAACTGCCACCAAAGTGTTATTGTGAAGTTTAAGCAACAATCGTTTTTGCACTGCCATGTTGTCTGCTCCACAACTCCTCCAAAAGCCATTATTATCCTTATTATTCCTGGGCCATGGGAGGTAAGTGAGACTGTAATTCCATCAATTTCAAGAATTATAATTGCCTGGTTCTAGAGGGACGGTTCATCAGTTAAAAATCTCTTGTTGCTCTTGCAAAGGGTCCAGGTTTGGTTCACAGCACCCACACGGTGGCTCACAACCATCTGTACTATCCTTTTCTGTTCTCTGTGGACCCAGGCACGTATGTGGTACACATACACACATGTAAGCATACATACACAGAAAATAAAATGAGTATTTTTTTTTTTTAAATTACGGGACTGGGGAGATGTTTCAGTGCTTAAGAGTGCTGCCTGCTCTTCTCCCAGAATCCACATGCTGACTCACAACCCTCTATAACTTCAATTCAATAGATTCAGCACCCTCTTCTATCCTCTGTGTGCAAGACACCCACGTGGTACACAGACCTATACATATCAAATAATTTTAAAAGCTAAAAGAATTTTTAAAATAATTATATTTACTTTGATATACTACTGCTTAACTTTGTGCTACAAAGTGTTTCTCTTCTCACTAGCATGCTAGCAGTAGGTACTGCTAGTATATTTATTCTTCAGAAGAACAAGCCAATTGAACACCTTCTTAATTTGCCTAGGACATCATGGTTCATGGTGGGTGAGTGAATATTCCAATCTAGAAACTGTAGTTCAAAAAAACCCGATAGGCCAGGGAGATGGCTCGGTAGGTGAGAGCCTAAAGCCTTTGGTTCAATCCCTAGCTCCCACAAGGTAGTAGCCAAGAATCAATTCCTCAAGTGTCTTCTGACATCCATGTGAGTGTTCCCAGCACACTTTCCCACAAACACAATAACTAGCCCCTGCACTTAAGCCATGAGGTTGAAGTCACACATGAATGACAAAGATGGACAGGAGAGGGTAGAGTGTAAGTTCAAGGTGAACATCTCAGAAACAGCACACCGAGAGACAAAGTCCAGCAGTTTAAATGGGGTATGATAAACTATCCCATAAGAAAATGAATTTCAACTTCAGAATGATTGACAACTTTGTGACTCAACCTCGAACAAATGAGAAAGGGGCAGGATAATCATTTTATGTTTTTTGGCATGAAAGATGCCCGCTGCAACAATGAGCTGGCCCGCCAACGCCTATGAGAGTCAAACCCTTGCTGGAGGTTGGAGCCGACTGTGGATGCCGGCACAACGCTCAGCCGGATGGTATCCTGTGTGGCACCGGAAGGATGCCGCGAGCTTCTCAGGGGCTACGACCTTCGCAGAGGCTTCTGGAACCCGGGCCAGTGTGGCTACTACGGCTGCCGCTGTCCCCAGAGGCCGCAGGGCTGTGCCGGTCGGCGTCAGGGGACAAGACAAGGCGGGATGCTGTGGCGCGCCTTTTTGGCTCAAGGCTAGAAACGTAGTCATAAGAAACAAAACGGGGTGGGGGGGCTGAAGTGAAGGGAGAATGAGAGACTGAACGAACTGGCGGCGACCGTTGATGACGCCACATCGGTGTATCGCTGTTTCCGGTGTGCTGATCTCGGGGGGGGGGGGGTTGTTTGTCTTTCAGGTTGTTTATGGTTAGCGACCAGCAGGATGCAAGGATGGACGTTGAAAGATAAAGCGAAGCAAAGATTTCGGGAAGACAGTGTTGCTGGCCGGTACTCACACACCTATGTCGCGTTTGTATGAAATGATCTGGGTCCTTGGTTTCAAATTTATTCGTCCTGTGATGGGATGGTTGCTTTGTGGTACAAATTATCAAATGCTGCCTCCGGTACGTTCTGTGACTTCCCTATCGGCTGTGAGCAGGGAGGAAAATTAGGCTTTATTTTCGCACTTTACATTGTGAAGTTGTCATTTACTTTTGAATGGGAGCAATTACAGCACAAAGCGATATGGACCTGGAGACTGCCCCGAGGGAAGGATTGGCAGAGTGCTTTCTTGGACCTCTTTCAAATCTTTGGACAGAAAATAAAGCAAAACTTCCCTCCAAGCATTTTTTTTTCCTTAGGTGCTTTTAGCTCCCTGTGCTTCTGTTTGGAGGGACTGGCAGTAATAGTTAAGGCCCAAAGTGGTTTATTGCTGATGAGAGAATTTGCAGCTCTCTGAGCCTTTGAAATTCTTCTGTGCTAGTTGTTTGTTTAGTAAGCCAAATCAGTTGACAGCATGAAATCCTGTACTCATCAAAACCTTAAGCAAACTTGTAATGATTCTGGATTCTGCTTTGTTAATGAGAAAACTAGAGTGTTGTAGGTAACCCAAGTTACTGCATTTTAAATTTCTCAGAACATCTTACTTACCTGGGGACTTGTTAAAACACAGACTAATGATGAGCTTCGCTAATAGAGGTTGTTGTTGTTTGTTTGTTTTTTCTTTTTCTTTCTAGTTTTTGTGGGATGTTTTCCAGAACTTAAAATTCTAACAATTTCCAGGAAAAAGTACTGGCCAGAGGACCACTCTTGGAGAACTGTTGAGCTACCATTCCTATCCACTCTGTGTGTCACATGTGTATCAACATAGTTATGACTGTGGTCCAAGACATTTCTAGACCACAACTTTATGCCACAATGCCAGATGTTTGAACACAGCCTGGAACAGAGCTCACATGTAAACTTGAAAGTGCTACTGGGGGACTTCAGTCAAATTATCCAGTAGTGTTCTTGTTGACCTGGGTCAGAGTACCCCCTCATAGTAACAACAAACTAGTATTATTTTATTAAAATAGAGGAAAGCCATTCTCAGTCTGTCTCTGCTTTGTCCATAGCAGTGTTACAGATTATAGGAAAAATAAAGCAAATATTAGGAACTATGTGTCTATATTTTGAACTGTGGGCTCAGGTTACCAAAAAAACTTGGAACTAGGTCTTTCTCCCATGTACCAAGTACCAGCATCTTTGGGTTGATCCATTCTCGATACCCAAATGGTATTTCTTGTGGGAATCCTAATTCCTGAGGACCCACACCAGTGGGGAACTCTAGAAAAGTCTAGAACGCTCCCAAATGGACTTTGTTTATATGTGACATGGAAGAATTTTTGTGTGTATGTGCATGCATACTGATACCCATGTGTGCCAAAGGTCAACCCTGGGTTCTTCCTCAGGCACCACCCACCTTATTTTTGTTTGTTTTCTTTAGATGGGGTCTTATTATGTAGCTCTGTCTGATCTCAAACTGAAAAAGATCTGCCTGTCTGTGACACTCTGCCTCCTGAATGCTGAGACTAAAGGTGTATACCACCACATCCAGGTTCACCAGGTTCATTTGGGGGTGGGGGGCTTGAGACAGGGTTTCTCTGTAGCTTTGGAGGCTGTACTGGAACTTGCCCTGTAGATCAGGCTGGATTTCACAGAGATCGACTGCCTCTGACTCCCGAGGATAGTGATATTCTTGCAATCTAAACCCATCAGAGATAACCACAAAGACATTCTTGAAGGTGAAAAAAAGTGTTTATTGCAGCTGCAAAGGGAACTTGCTCAAATCACGCAGCCCCGAGCCTTGTAGCACTTTGAATTTAATGCAGGAAAACCACATCCTGGTTGTCACATTGTAGTTACCAAGAAGTGGAACTACAGAAGCCAGAAAGCAAGGTTCACAAGGGACTTTCTTGGAACTACAGGCTAGGTCTTTAATGCTCTAGATCGTTGTTTTCATTTTGGCAGGCGTTAGGGCTTACTTGCTGGGTTTTAAGGTCAGAATGATGCCTCTAACATGGTGTCAGTTGTGCTAAGGTCTATTAGAAGTCTATTGACGTTTTTAAAGTCATTTTTAAATTAAGCTTTTTTTCTTCTGCTGCATATAGAGTTGAGTTCTTTGTGGATACTGATAGCAAGCCTCTTAGTAGCTAACCTTTCAGTTTTCATACCATTGGGATGTTGTCTCTGTGCTCTTGTTTCCTTAATTTCTATGCAGAAGTGCCTTAATTTAGCATAACCCTCTTTATCTACGGTTACTTGTAGCACAAATTCTAATTGATCTTAATAATAAAAACCCAGAGACAGATATTGGGGTTAAAGCTGAAGATGAGAGAAACAAAGGTGCCAGGCATTAAAGAGTTGTCACCTCTCCCAGTGCTCAGACGGAAGGGACAATCCTGTCCTCAGATTGCATCTCCAGACTGCCTCTGTCTCCACCAAACCTCAGACTGCTCTGAGCTCCTGTCTCCTCCCCCCTTATATTCCTCTCTAGTGCTGGGATTAAAGGTGTGGGATCCCAAGTGCTGAAATAACCTTTGTATGAACTCTGTTTCTCTTTTAGACTGGATCAGTTTCATGTAGTTCATTGTGGCCTTGAACTAACAGAGATCTGTCTGCCTCTGTCTCCTGAGTGCTGGGATTAAAGGTGTGTGCCACTACTACCTTGTCTCTGGCTAACTACTGTGGCTAGCTTTGCTCTCTGATCTTCAGGCAAGTTTTATTTGTTAGGTAATAAACAAAATATCAGCACAATTACTTTTGTTGCTTTGGAGTTCAATCTAAAAATCTTTGTAGACAACAGAGAAACCCTGTCTCAAAAAAAAAAAAAAAAAAAAAAAAACATCTTTATAGACAGTATCATGCCATTTTCTTTCTTCTTGTCTAGCTGTTTTACAGTTGGAGGTCTTACATTTGGTTTTAACAAACTGAATGGCTTTGTGTTGTCGAAAGTATCCGCTGAGCATGCAGTGTTTAAACCTGTAATCCTGTCACTTGGGACTATTAGGCAGAAAGGTGACTGTGGGTTTGAGGACAGGCAGGGATGCATGTTGATGTCCTATGAAAACCTAAAACAAAAACCAAACAAACAAAAGTACAAGCACAGTGGAACAGTGGGGATTCTATACCAGGAACTAAGATTATGAAGCGTCTCTGCTGCTTAGGCACATGATGAAAGTTAAAAGGTACAGCTTCAGGATTAACATGTTGAACATAGTACATTGAAAGCAAGGATTGATTCAGCAACTAAAATGGGTCACACAATACTACTCACTGAAGAGGGAAATGAATTCCCACTTTGGAATGAATGATAAGAATGTACCTTAGCCAGGTGTTGGTGGCACATGTCTTTAATCTCAGCACTCAGATCTCTGTGAATTTGAAGACAGCCTGGACTACAGAGCTAGTTGCGGGATAGCTAGGGCTGTTACATAGAGAAACCCTGTCTGAAAAAAAAAATGTACCTCAAACACGGATTTGGAAAAATGTTAACAAATGAGAAAGGGGTAGGCTAGGCATTTATATGTTTTAGCATAAGAATGCTTGGGTGCAAGAACCTGTTGGCTTGCCTAGAAACTCCACAGGGTCAAATCAGTGATGAATTCTCATGAAGAAACATATTGCTATTTCTAGTGTGTTGATATGACTGGAGCATATTCCAGTTATTATTGGTGAGTGGCTGGCAGAATCTCAGGGAGGGCAGTGGTGGATAGACTAAGGGAAGATAAGATCACTAAGAAAGATATTGCTAGCCAGAACACAAATATCTGTGTTGTGTCTGTATGGAATGATTTTAGTGCCTTGGTTTCCATTTCCCATACTGGTAGGCAGGTTGATTGGTGTTAAAAAAAAAAAAAAAAAAAGTACCGAGTGCCAGACCAGCTGCTTTTGTAAGTACTGCCTTTGAAGCTCTGGATGAGCAAAAAGATACCACTTTATTTTCGTCCTTTGCAGACTACCAGTTACCATCTGCTTTGTAGCACAGACCTTATAAAAATAATAGTTTGGAGGCTGATACATATTGTGTCAGGAAAACTTATCCTGAATCTCCAGGCTCTCCTGTAGGAGTCTGGGACAGGAACTTTGGTGTGTTTCATGAACACACTTTGGAAATAAGGCCAAACTTTTTCTTTCAGGCATGTTTCTTATAAATTTAGGTTCCTGTGCACCAACTTTGGTCCCCAAATGGTCAGACCACTTGCCCATGCAACAGCGGGATGCCTGTAAAATAATCTATCTTACTTGATGATAGATATGGTTTCCCACTTCACATAAAGCCCATAATCATTAGTTAGGGCAGTAATGCAGGAACTCAGGGATAGGCTTAACTCTCATGAACATTTGAAATTCACATTTTCCACCCAGCCAACTCAAACTTGCAACTGTGAACTGTGTTCCTGCCCTAATCTCTGAACACATTTTTAATTACTTTGAATAATCCAATCTTTTGCTTTGTTGACTAGAGAAACAAGTGTAAGTTCAGGTAGTCAAATATAGTGATCCTCAAATTCTTCCATGCCTCCAAACCAGCAGAATGACTGGTTAGCACAAAGACAAACCCACTAGGGTTGGTCAGTTGTGGGGAGGGCATCTCATTGTGAATTGGCAATAAATTCCCTGGAGATGCCACTACTGTTCTCCTGACGACTAATACAGAGCTGAAATTGGGGAATCTGAAAATGTTACTGGAGCCCACAGCCATAAGGCCCGGCCTGCATGAGAGTGGTCTTCCACATGAATATAAATAAATAGATTATATATATGTATGTATGTATATATACATGCATACATATGAGAACATGAATTTTAAAAGATTTTTAATCTTTTTAAAAGTGTATGCATTGGTATTTGATCTGTGTGTATGTGACATGTTTGCAGATGCCTACAGAGGCCAGAAGAGGGTGTTGGATCCCTTGGAGCTGAAGTTACAGGTGGTTGTGAGCCATCTGATGTGGGTGCGGGGAACTGAACTCAAGTCCTTTGGAAGGGCAGCAAGTGCTCTTAACTGCTGAGCCATTTCTCCAGCTACAATGAGTCCTAATGTACCTATAGTTTTGGCAGAATCTGGGGACCAGAAATTGTCAGTTTGTCTCCCCATTTTCCTTAGTGGTGTTAAAAGTGAAAAAAAGTTCAAGAAAATAGGCACTTGTGGAGCAAGCTGTGGATTCACTGATCAGAACTAGGAAATTATTATTGCTTCTGGTGCTGGGAATAAGGGCTATTGACTGGGGTTCATTTTTTTTTCTATACCTTCTAGGTACTTCATTTAACTCTACTACCATGAATTGACTTAGATTCCCACAACATGTGAGAAGATAGAGAATTGGTCCTGTGCAGCCCTGGCTGATTTCACGTCATGCATATTTCATCTATGCTGTTGCAAATGAAAGAATTTATATCCTTGGGTGTGGCAGGGTAAGTGCATGTGTGTGGATATGTGTATACCCACACATGTTTGAATGTAGGCACATGTACACCGAATGCTTTTGTATGGTGGTTTTCTCCATTTGAAACATTCTTTCCAGGAGGGATCAGGAAGTCTTATGAGCAGACACATGTCTGGGAGAACAGAAAGTTGGAAGATTTTTGAGAGTCTCACTAGCAGTATAAAAAGGAGTAAACAACTGCTGGATTTGGATACTGGAAAACCCAAGTTCAGAGAAAAGAGCATCTTCCAATATCAAGCTACCTGCAAGCTGAAAAAGCTCCAGGGTTACTGGTAACCCATGTTGAGGTGGGCTTTGGTGATGCAGCAGCTTTTACATTCTCCCTGCTCCTTGTACGCAACCACTCACCCATACTCCTGGAGTAAAAACTCACTGGCTCTCCAAGTCAGACTTTAGTACAATTGTTACTTTAGACTGTTGGAAGTTCCCTTTCTGAGGTGAATAGATGTGTTTTGTTTATTATCTCTCCAACAACTGTCTGTCTGGAGCACAATCTTCCACATCATTCTTCAGGCTGTATATGTAATTTTATTCTTTAACCAGGGTCCCTCATTGGCCTGGAACCTCTCATGTAGGCATAAGCCTTAGGGATGTGTGTGTCTCTATCTCCATAACCCTGTGCCAACATTGAAAAAATAGACTTTCCTGTTTTATTTTATGTGTATGAATGTTCTGCTCACATGTATGTCTGTGCAGTGTATGTTATGCTTGGAGGCCAGGGAGGAGGGTTTCAGTCCCCTGGAACTGGAGTTACAGACAGTTGTGAATCACCATACAGGTGCAGAGCAAGTGCTGTTAACTGCTAAGCCATGTCTCCAGCACAGCAGTGCGGGCGTGTGTGTGTGTGTGTGTGTGTGTGTGTGTGTGTGTGTGTGTGTGTGTATACGCGTGCGTGCGTGTGTGTGTGTGTGTGTGTGTCCACATGTCCACTCTAGAGGTAGTGAGACCTGAGAGAATGGATCAGATAAATGAAGCAGACTAAAGTCTCATGCAGTAGCCACCTTTATTCAGAGCATCAGAGGATTACTAAAAATCACATGAGTAAAGTTCTCATAAGTTCAGGCTATATACAATCAAGGACAAGCTGCACATGGCAAAATCATGTTTTTTTGATAGAGGCATATAAAGAATAGTTTAAACATATAATGATAACAACAACAAGCAATAATGAGTAATCTGAAATAAACTCATTCCTATATGGGAGGAGCATGAAACCTATTCGCAGAGCAATTCCATGTTTTGAAGGAACTGAGGTCACAGGACTCTTATTCTTGGAGTGTTCTTTTAAATACTCAGAATTCTCCTCACATGGCTCCATTCCTGGACTGTGTTCCTACTGTGTGTGCATATGTGCACACACACACAGTATGGAGGCCAGAGATTGATTTTTGGTATCTTCAATATCATATTTTTTTGAGACAGAATCACACACTAAATGAAGAGTGCATGATTTACTTAGTCTGGCTGGCCAGCACCTGCTGGGGCTTCTGTTGTCCTGCTTCCCCAGGGGTAGCATTATAAATTACCTCTCTGGGAGTTTTTATGTGGATTTGGGAGGTTGAATTCAAATCATCATGTTTAGGGGAATTTACAGATTGATACTCCTCCATAGTCCCCTGGCACGGTGTTTTGTACTTTGGTTCTGGGGAAAGCACTAAGGTCCTTGTTTTAACAAGGCAAGTATTTTATAGACTTTATCACACAGTCTCAGATTTTACTTCTTTTTGAAGGCTATCAAGTGTTCCATTGTGTATATATACACAGTTTTCTTTATCCATCCATCAGTTGACAAATGATTTATTTTGCCATTAAGTCAGTATTGCCATGTGTCCCTTCCCTTGCAGTTACCAATTTCTTAACATTTTCAAAGAAAAATTTTTGGTTGGAGACATAGCTCAGTGACTCCTACTGACATGTGCCTAAATCTAGACTCTATTCATAAAGCCCACAATGAAAATGGGATTTACATACATATAATCTTGTAACCTTTTTCCTTTTTGAGTTTCTAAAATAACATAATTAGTAAGTGAAGTAATAATTTCTCCTCTAATCTGCATGAGTACTTTAGTCCATAAATTCTTCAGCAATTATCTGTGTCCTTATGTAGTTGTACTTTCTCATCGATAACATCAGCTTGCAAATAATGACATGGAGACTTATTAATTATAAAATCCCAGCCTTAGCTCAGGCTTGTCCCTAATTAGTTCTTAGAACATAAATTAATCCATAGTTTTTAGTTTACTTTCTGGCACATGGTTTGTTATCTAATCTCTGTATTGCACTTCCTGATTTCTGCAAGTCTAGTCTGCCTTTCTTCTTCGCAGGGTTCTCTGCAGACTTCTCTTTCTGCCTGGAACTCCTGCCTATACTGCCTGCCTAGATATTGGACATCCAGCTTTTTATTGCACCAATCACAGTAATGCATCTTTGTTGTGGAATACTATCTAAAGATGTGTTACTTTGTTTATGCTGTGGAATTTTTGTTTAATTATGCAAAGATGTGTTGCATTCTTATTTTGGTGGGGGGGGGGTGAGAGGAGTTCGAGACAGGGTTTCTCTGTGTAGCTTTGTAGACCAGGCTGGCCTTGAACTCACAAAGATCCACCGGCCTCTGGACCCCCAAGTGCTGGGGTTAAAGGCGTGCACCACCAACACCCAGCTCCATATATTGCATTCTTTTATGTTGCATTTGTTTAACTCTGTGAAGCTGTGTGGCTTTGCCTGTCTAAAACACCAGATGGTCTCTAATAAATAACTGAACAGCCATCAGCAGTGCAGGACAAAGGATAGGCAAGGCTGGCAGGCAGAGAGAATAAATCGAAGGAGAAATCTGGGAGAAGGAACAAGGGAGGAGTACATCAGGGGCCAGCTACCCAGCTACACAGAATGCCATGGAGTAAGGTATACAGAAACAGAGAAAGGTAAAACGTCCAAAGGCAAAAGGTAGGCAAATTAGTTTAAGTTAACAAAAGCTGGGCAGAAACAAGCCAAGCTAAGGCCAGACATTTATTAGTAAGAAAAAGTCTGTGTGATTTATTTGAGAGGTGGATGGTGGACTCCCAAAGAGTGAGTGCAAAGAATAAAAAAAAAAAAAAAACACATCTTCACACAGTGTACAAATATCTCACAAGGTCTTTGAATCTTTCTCAAACTGTTTAGCTACCCCATCTTCACCTAGCCACAGGAGTTTTGATTTAATGGAACCCCATAGATTGGCATTTTCATTCATTCTTTACGGAGTAAGGTCAGAATCTCATTACAAAGACCAGTGGTCTATAATGTTCTGACTCTGTTTATGTCTAGCATTTTTACATTGCTGGCCTTATGTGGGTTTGTTTGTGTTGTACATTGTTGTATGTAGTGTTGTGTGTATTGTAGTGCTAAGATGATCTTCTTAAATTAAATTAAGAAAAGGTGTTTTTCTGCCATTATGGATTTCCTTAGTGGTTTGTGCACAAACTAATATCACAAAATACCTGTTTTGATTTAAAATCCCCTGTGAATTACTCTTTACAGTAGAACTTGTTGTTATACTCAATCCAGCTTCAAGAAAAGGGGGCATTGTGCACTTTCTGGTAATAAACTATGTATGAAATAGGAATTAGAAGGACATAATTGGCAGAGAAAGCATATCTGGAATCATTATTTAGAAAATAATGTAGATAGTTTTGTTTTCACCCTTGATAAAGATCTCTCTTAACACAGAAGACATAATGACTGTAAGGAGTCTAAAGCAGATCAGAAAAGTTGCTATGGCCAATCTTCATTTAAAGCCTCCTTTTAGAGACTGGCTCTTAATAGTCTTCTGGAAAATGGCAGATGCCTTTTACACCTGTTGCCAACTTGAAAATGGTCTGGACATATTATCAAGAATTTCATTAAGCCACTTTCCTTTCAGGCTGCCTCCCAGATTATTGTCCAGGCAAGTTACAAAACAAAGTCCAGATCAAACAGATGCACAGTTAATAAAAGCAAAGAAATTCACTGAAGCAGACACATTGGGACAGTGGAATAATTCGAACACTCAGAAGGAGCAGGTCTCCACTGGCTGCTTCGAAATTACCAGTTCACTGAGGAACACACAGTGATAATATGCAAAATTTAAAATAAAATAAATGGGACAACATAAAAAGAGAAAAGCTGTTGGGAGGTGGTGGCACATGCCTTTAATCCCAACATACAGGAGGCAGAGGCAGTTGGAGCTGTTTGAGTTTGAGGCCAGCCCGGTCTGCATAGTTCCAGGACAGGCTCCAAAACTAAAAAAAAAAAAAAAAAAAAAAAAAAAAAAAAAAAGGAGAAAAGGCATGGAGCCAACAAATCAATAAAACCAAAGCCATTCAAAAGGGCTATTGTGGCATATGCACGGTTGTGGCATTTGCCTGTTAACCTCAGCACTTAGACTATCCGTTCCAGGATTGCTAGAGCTACACACTGAGTTGCTATCTAACAAATATTCTCCTCCTAATTCACATGCTTACTTAGTGACAGATTGGCCACTCTGTTCCAGAATCTGTGGTTTAATATGTCTGTTCTTATTAGCTACACACAGAAAAGCTAGTAGTAACCAAAATTTTGGGTATCAACCTGGCTGGATATTAGTGTAGGCTGGGGACATAGGTAGTGTGCTTCCTGGCCCTCACTTCCTGCCTGCCCTTGGAAATATGCAGAGCTCTCTAATGGTGTCTGTCCTTGGGGCCTCCCAGAGGGGTCAGTATGGCCAGAGTCACTGCTTTTGTCCCAAAGGCCATAGGGGTGGGCCACTATACCAACACCAACACTGGGGAAAGGAGGAATGGAGGGATCTCAGGGCTTTTTCCCCAGCTCAAAGTCAGGCATGCCCAGCCACCCAGGGCATAGAAATAGGGGAACAGAAGTGAGAGGGGACGATGTGGAGTGGGGAGTAAAAAACGGAGTGCACTCTGGGCAACTACTGACCATGTTCCCACGAGGTGTGTGCTGTTGTCAGTGTTTTTATGTCGTGGACACCTTTGGGTTATTTGTGGTTTGTTATAGGCAGGATGGAAAGGAACAGCAGGGAATGATGAATGGAGGGAAATCTGTGAAAATGTTTCTGTTTCTCCACGCTCCAGAAAAGCTTTTCCTTGGGGATTAATGTCTTTGCCTGATTAATTCTACTTTTCAGACACTGGTAGGGATGACTTATTTGTGTTAGAAGTTACTGAATAGGGCTGGGGACATAGCTCAGTTACTAAAGTGCTTGTGTTCCAAGCATAAGGACCTGAGTTCAGAACTTATGGAAAAATGGCTGCTGGATGTACACACTTGTACACACAGTGCTGGGAAAAGCAGATACAGATAGAAAAGTTATTAGGGTTCCATGGCTAGCTGGTTTAGCCTCATTGACAAACTCCATGCCAATGAGAGACTGTTTCAAAGGATATGGATGGCTTCCTTGAGGATAGCACTGGGGTCCCCTTGTATCATCAAATACTGGCACACGTGTTCACTCCTGTGCACACAAACACCCCTTGACCTCCACATATTGAAAAAAAATTATAGTACCTAGTTCTGATGGATCACTAAAGCCTGTAACCCAAAGCTCCAGAGGATCAAATCACTTGTTCTGTCTCTCAAAAAAACCTTTGAAACATTTTCTTGTTTATTTTTGTGTATTATGTGTATTGGCAGTTTGCCTGCATACATGTCTGTACACAGCCACTTGTGTACAATGTTCATTAGAGTCGGAAAAAGGTGCCTGTTACCTGGGAGCCTGAATTACAGGTTGTGTGAGCCACCAGAAGTTGGGTGCGAGGAATCGAACCCATATTCTCTGGAAGAGAAGCTGGTGCTCTTAACTACTGAGACATCTCTTCAGCCTCAGCATTTTTTTTTTAAAAGGTAAGTTATTGAGTATTATGCTGAGCATGGTGGCATGCAGTTTTAGCACTTAGGAGATGGTCACAGGTTAGGAGTTCAAGGACAGCCTGCCCTGTGTGCCATTTTTTTTGTTGTTTACCCCTCTGTAGAACAGCAAAATAACAAACAAACAAAACCCCCAAGTTCCTGAGATTGTTCTTGCTATGGCCTAACCATCTCCTGACTTTGTATTGAATACTTTAGAAGGCCAGCTCCTAAAATCTTCACTCAGGTTTTAAAAATAGGAGCCACAAGAGAAGGAACTAAAATCTGAGGGACAAAAAAAAAAAAAAAAAAAAAAAAAAAAAAATCTACTTACAACATGATCTTTCTATCATTGTCTCTTTATTATTCTTCATCTTCTAGCAACAAAATGTTTCCAGTTATATATCATTACCACCAGCAATTTTTCCAGCCTCAGTGGTGCTCAGGGGCTTGAATTCTTCTGTACCATAAAGACAGATAAAAATCTTTACATAGGGGGATTCCTGGTTGTTTGCTCAAGATCCTGTGAATTCCTTAAGGGGGAAGAATGTTAATTAAGAGATTGAATCATCAGGGAAATCTAGAAAGGGAGACTACTGTGCTACCCTGTATTTTTAAGTGGTTAGGTAAAAAGCTAAAAGTTTATTTTCAGTAAAAACAACAAGTAAGGCAGATTGTCTCTTAACTCAGTGACCGCTTTTCTTCTAGTGTTCATAGGAAGGAAGCATGGCATAACCAGGCAACCTAGTGAACAACAGGAACGCAGGCAAGCAGTTTTGCTCTACTGTATGTACTTTTGCTATGGTTTCCTGCTAGGAGAAGCCTTTAGCATCAATTGCTTATGGCTGTTAAGTCTAATTTACACAAGAAACAGAACCTGGCGCCCTCCAGCGCTCTGGCCTCAGTGGCAGCACAGGCCTTCAGGAAAGTTGACTTTTTCCCTGAGCATGAGCAAATGAGCTGAACACCTTTGTCTTTATCTTCTCAGGGGAAACACAAGCAGTAAATCTCTGAGCTAAGATCTTGGGTAATAAAACAAGAAGTTTGAGAATCTTTTAGTGCAGGATTAGTTTAGGTTATTGTTCTCTATCTGCCAGTGAGGTAAAACCAGGGCATGCTTATGTATTCTATCCATCTAGGCAGCTAGGAATCAACAACTTTGGATGTGTAGTCATTCTATGTCCTTGGATATCTGGGAATGTCCTAGATGGAATGTTTTTTCCTGGGCCCTAAACACTGACCAAATGCCTGCCAATAAGGATAATTGCAGGAAGGCAGATCTCTGCAATTACACAGGAAAGTGGAACAAGGACCTGATAGTGGGAAACAGGTCTCACACATAGCTAAGGGATATAATCAGTAAACTAAGACCTGGTATTGGAAAACAGGTTTCACACATAGCTAAGGAGTGCAATCAGTAAGCTCCAAATGAATGAGAAAGATTGTTCCCAGTAAATGCTAACCTGTGGGAAGTAAATCCTAAGTTGTTGCAGAAAGGAAGAATCTACAGCAAGAAACAGCCACTTTTATTCATAAAACTGTAACACTAAATATGACCTTCCTATTGGTTTAAAAATCTCCACACAGAGGCCCTGGCTCTGGTGAGTCATCTTAGGAAATAATGGTTGTATAACTACTGTGTGATCATGTGGCTTGTAGCAATTTTGGTAGGAATTGGGCTTTATTCTTGCCATTTACAATCTTCTGATTGTCATTTCTTATCAAAAAGGGATAATCAGAGCCCAAAGAGTAATCATAAATGTGTTAGTTATCATTTGGATGGCAATTCTTTTGTTCTACCCAGACCCCAACCCTGGTAAACATGGAGAGTGAGCTCAAGGACTGCCCACTGGCACTTGATGCTTAACAGCAGTGAGCTTCTGCGACAGGTGGAAGCATCCGGTTTGGGGTACCTAGAACACTAACCCTACCAGTGCTCCAACTCTGATGTGAACACAAAAAGTGGGACTCTGTATCCCTTGTTTCTAGCTGGCATTAAAGTATTCAAATGAGCATATATATCAGGATCCCTCAGTCTTTGGAAAATAAATAGGTATGTGGCCATGTGTGTGCCATGGTGTGCTGGAGGAAGTCAGAGGACTAGTTGCTAGAGTTGATTTTAATTTATCATAACACTTGGGGATCCAGCTTCGGTCTTCAGGGTTGGTGGCAAGTGCTTTGGCCCATTGAGCCACATGTCACTGGCCTTCCTCAGAATCTATTGCAGAATCTATCTTTGGAGGCCTAGTAAGTTGGTATTCCTTAACTTCTAACTCAGGCCCAGGTTATAGCTTTTGATTCAGGTCTGATGCCTTTGGCCATAAGTTTGTCTCCCTCCTTCCACCCCCCTTTCTGTTTTTGACAGGGTTTCTCTATTTTCCTTTGGAGCCTGTCCTGGAATTTGCTGTGTAGACCAGGCTGGCCTCGAACTCACAGATCCACCTGCCCCTGCCTCCCTAGTGCTGGGGCTAAAGGTATGCAGCACCACCACCCAGCTTTAAGTTTTCTACAGCCCTTTGGAATGCTCGTGGTGAGTAGGATCTGCATGTTCTCTTTTCTTACAGGCTTTTGTGCTTCTTCAGCATTGACTCTTTGCCCTGTCTTGTCTCTCATACTGCAGCTGTACTTCCTGGCCACTCTGGAACTCTTCAGCAGCTTCGTGTTCAACTAGTTGACAAAAGTTAGCCATCTTTCTTGGCCTGATAGCTTTCGGCTTGGATGCCCTTGTTCATCATTCTCTGCTGCTGCTTTGTGCTATCAGCTCAGCCTGCACTACTAAATGTATGTAAGAAAAGACCACTTGAGAAAAGTTGTTTATTGGGCCTGATGTTACAACACCACAAGAAAACATAGGCGAATTTCTCTAAGCCGACTCAGTAAGTGGCCTCCAGCAACCTGTTTACACAGCCAGAGCTACTGAGGCTTGTGTTTTGGAATATTAATAGTCTTACAACATAATCACAGTGACAGAAGTCCCCTTCCTTGAACATCAAGGGAAGTGTCCTCCCTCTGGTCTAGGTAGAAGCACTTTCAGGGTCATCTAAGTTTCACCAAGGCTTGTGATAGCAAAACAACTGATACAGTTTCAGACAACCCTCTGTACATTCAGGATCCTCATTGGTCTCAGATATATTGTGTGTAAGAAAACCTACTGAGGGCCACCAGACTACACTGGTGAAGAAGTCTGACACATGTTCCAGGAAGTAGTGATTCAACAGGTTTTAAAAGCAGTCTAAAGACAAAAATATCCTGCAGGAAATTTTCCTCCACACCTTGAATATTCATAGTTGGGTCCCTCGTGCAGTCACTTGGGAGGAGTGAGCAGCATGCAAGCACAAACAGGTCTTTTGTTTGGTGGGTTGAGAGTGTTTCCCATGAAACGGAAGGGTCGAAGTTGTGGAATCTGCTTTACCCAGCCACAAGGTCTCCCCCTCAAAGGTGCAGCCTATGATCTTGAGTTAGGTGAACGCAATGCAGAACTCTCAAATTTGCTGGTCTGAACATTTGACATATTTGTGTGCACTTTCATTTTTGCAAAGAACTCTTTTCGTACCACGGAATTGTGCACCTACCATAAAATTTTAATTCTTGTGGATAATGTAGCCTTTTGCTTTGTAAGCCAGAAAGTCATTGCTATTGTAAGCAATGTAAGTCAGTGATTCTCAAACTTCTTGCTTCTGACTCAGCTGCAAAGCTAGTTAAGGCATAGAACACTGGGTCCCCTACAAAGGGAAGTGCTAATACTACCGAGCTTAGGATCACAATAAGAGATGTTGTTATCTAAACCAGTCTGACTTAAGTGAACCTTAATATCTAACCAAAGGCGCTGGCTGTAGTGCTTTGGCTTTGGTCACAATGCTCTGATTCATTATCAGAATTAAAAAAAAAAAAAACCAACTTGTGTGTGCGCGTGTGCATGTGAGAGAGATAGAAGGAGAGAGATAGAGAGAGGATGCATATGTGCGCATGAGTGATGTTATAATTTGTGTGTTACCACAAGGAGACTGTGGTGGTCAGAAGACAACCTTATGGGCTCAATTCTACCTTTAAAAACCTTACTTTGGGTCAAAAAGATTGATCAGCAGTTAAGAGCACTTACTGCTCTGGTGAAGGACCTGAGGTTGATTCTCAGCATTTGAATGGTGGCTCACAACCATCTATAACTCCAGTTCCAGAGAATCTAATGCTCTATCCTGGCATCTGTGTGCACTGGGAATGAAGTGGTATAGAAACATTTCAAATTTAATGTATATGAGCATTTTGCCTGCATGTATATTTATACACCATGTGCATGCCTGGGATGCCAGCAGCGGGCATTGGATCACCTGGGATTGGAATTACAACTGTTTGTGAGTCACCATGTGGATGCTTGTGGGTCCTCTGCAAGAGGAGACAGTGCACATAATCTCTGAGCCAGCCATCTCTCTTAACTCTCTTCTTCTACTTTCATGTAGATGCGGGACTAGGCTGTTTTGTAGGCCCTTAATGGATTTTTTTTTAAAAAAATGAAACTTAGTTTCTTTAGAGTTGTATCCAAAATTGGGGAGTGAAAGATTTTCAGAATTTTTTGCCTTGCCAATATCAGTTTTGCAACTCATAGAAGAGATTATATGTACCTGCAGATTTAGGTGTAGACTAGGAGGAAGGGAGGCAGGGGAACACAGAATTTGAGCTACTAGTAGCCTGGGAGGTCACCTTTTTCCTTAGGACTTCTGCTCAGGTAAAGGCAGTTCTTTGATTATGACAGGAATAATTTTAAGTCAAGCCAGAGCGAAGCAAAGTAAGTGAGGTTATTTATTAAATGGGTAGATAGAAAGGCATAAGGAAAAGACAGTATATAATCCTGAGACATGTGTGGGCTTCTCAAGAGAGAGTTAGTTTTAAAAAGGACTATCTTTATTTGTTAGTTTGTTCTTGGTATTTACATGCCTTTACTCCTTAGCAAATGAGCCTAACATAAAGCCTTTACAGTGGCATACACAATACATGTCTTCAGCAATGGGGCCTTGCTATCAGTGGGATTCCCATGGGGCCCCTTTGGCCAACAACTCAGATGTAACCCAGTGCTGTTACTAGAAGCTTCATTGGGTGACAAGAGATGACAGTTGGGATTCTGTCTCCCCTATTTGTCAATTTCTTTTAGATCACTTTCATATGAAATATATATATATATATATATATATATGAGTTTCTACTGTATTAGGTTTCTATAGCACCCCTCAAATGCCCCATCCCTACTTGCTCCTCTCATTGTAGACCCCCTTTCCACTCATACCTATGTTATTCACCTTTCCTGATTAGATCTATCACTTCCCTCTAGTCCCTCATTCTGTACCTACCTTATGTCACTTTAGGGATTGTACCTTGGTTATCATTGACTTAATGGCTCATATCCACATATAAGTGAATACATAACCATATTTGTCTTTCTGGGTCTGAGATATCTTACTCAGAATGATTATTTCTAGTTCCATCCATTTACCTACAAATTTGATGATGATATTTTCTTTTAAAAAATGACTTAGCAGTACTCCATTGTGTAAATATGCCACTTTTTCTTTATCAATTTTTCTGTTGAGTGATAACTAGGTTGTTTCTAATTTCTGCCTATTGTAAAGAGAGCAATAATGAACATGGTTGAGTAAGTGTTGTGCTAGGATGAAGCATCCTTTGGGTATGTGCCCAAGAATGGTATAACTGGATCTTGAGGTGGATTGATTCCCATCTACCTGAGGAACTGCCACATTGATTTCCATACTATCTGTGTCAATTTGTGCTCCCACCAGCAATGTATGAGTGTTTTCCTTAGTCCACATCCTCTCTAGCATAAGTTGTCACTTGTTCTGTTGTGTTTAGCCATTCTGACAGGTGTAAGATGGAATCTCAAGGTAGTTTTGATTTGCATTTTCCTGATGGCTGTTGAACATTTAAGTGTTTCTCAATCATTTGTGTTTCCTCTTTTGAGAATTCTGTTTAGATCTGTACCCCATTTTTTTTTTCATTTTTTAATTGGGTTATTTATTTTCTTGATATCTAGTTTCTTTTCTTTTTCTTTTTTTTTTTTTTGAGACAGGGTTTCTCTGTATTGTTTTGGAGCCTGTCCTGGAACTAGCTCTGTAGACCAAGCTGGTCTCAAACTCACTGAGATCTGCCTGTCTCTGCTTCCCAAATGCTGGTATTAAAGGCGTGTGCCACCAACAACTGGCTGATTTATATATTTTGGATATTATTACTCTATTGGATGTGGTGTTGGTAAGTTTTTTAGGCTGTTACTTTGTCCCATTGACGGTATTCTTGACCTTACAGAAGCTTCTCAGTTTCATGAGGTCCCATTTATTAATGGTTGATCTTAGTGCCTGCACCTATTGGTGTTCTGTTCAGAAAGTCTCTTCTGTTTCAGTGAGTTCAAAGCTATTCTCTACGTTCTCTTCTATCAGGTTCAGTGTATCTGGGCTTATGCAGATGTCTTTGATCCACTTAGAGTTGAGTTTTGTACAAAGTGATAAATATGATTCTATTTGGATTATTCTATGTGTAACCATCATTCTTTTAAAAACATTTTTATGTGTATGGGTATTTTGTCTGTTTCTGTGTTTTATACCATGTACATGCCTTGTTCTCCTGGAAGCTGGGACAGGGAGTCAGCTCCCCTGTAACTGAAGTTTCATACAGGACAGTTGTAATTTAGGCCTTTGGAAGATAAACAAATACTTTTAATCACTGAGTCATCTCTCCATTCCCTTCTTTGCCTTTTTATGTCCCCATAAATTCCCATGGCTTTTTATCCTGTTGCAGACTCAGGTTAATGGCTCTTTCTCCTGGTGCCAAGCAGGAAGTTTATTGCTGTGGATTGTTTCACTGACAAGTCTGGCATTTCTTGGGATTCCTTACTAAAGGACATCTCTATGGATGGCTAGGCACATTGCCTGTGGTGAAATCTGAATGAAATTAGCTCAGAGACAAAGACAGATGGATTTTGTTGCCCACTGCATAAAAAAATCTTTTCATTTACTTATATTCGTATCTTCATGAATGTTAACAAGTATGTTAATGAGGTTCAAAGTGATGTTATGTTACATGTACACATGTGGAATTGTCAATGTAGGCAATGAGATTCATCCCAGATACTTGATTATGCCACTGAAAACTATTCCAGGATAAGCTTTAATGAAGCATGTTAGGGAGCTTATGAAGTAGGGGTATTGAGTAGCATATACTGCACATTTAATGTGGGCATTAATGTGGGGGCATATACACATAAGACATGGTTCTGAGCATCTCAGGAGGGAGAGGTACACTGTTTTTTATTAGCATCTATTATACAGAACAGTGGATCTCATTATGACATTTTCATATATAATACACAACCTATTGTGATATTACCACGGTACCTTCTCATCTCCCTCTCCTTCCCTTGAGACTCTTATCACTAGATATACATGGTTTTGTGTCTTTTAAACTTCTCAGAGGATATAATTTATAATAGATTAAAGGATTAAGCAACATTAAAAGTTAGTCTTAAAATTAAATAAGAAAATGTATGAGCTGGTTTACATATTTTACTTAAATAATTTTATTTTCTAAATGTAATCGTTAAGGTGCCTTATCAGTTGTATTGTTTAGGATTCATAGTGAAAATGGCTAATATAGTTAAATTCAAGATCACAGACATTAAAACTTTGAGTAAACAATTAATTTGTTATTTTTACCAACACTTTTGAGATGTCTTTGGGTAAAGGGACATTATGTTTGCAGGTAACTTGAATTTCCTCAGTTGTGCTTAAGTTTCTTACTCTCGGATTCTGAGATGAGGTTTCTTCCCTTGTTAGATATCTTCACTCTTCTCTATGATTCTAAACTTGTCTGAAAATGATTCAGTCAAGAAAATTAATATAACCATTACCTTACATATGTAGTTTATCTGATATGAACATTAAAAATATACTCCTAGTAATTTACAAAGCCCAATAACTTCTTGTTACCATAGTGATCATGCTGATGAGAGAGCTCAAGAATCATTCCCCTAGGACTGGCTGTTCTTAAAGAGGACTCAGGTTCAATTCCCAGCACCTTCAAGGCAGCTCACCCATTCTCAGGGAACCCAATGCTCTCTTCAGGCCTTTGCAGGCACCAGGAACACATTTGGTGCACAGATACACAGGCAGTCATACACCCATACACACAAAAAATAAACACAATTTTAAAAATCATTATTCCTCATTGAAACTTTTCATATTTTGATCATCTCTCCACTCCCCCTCACTTCAGTTCCCAATCACCTCCACTCTTATTTTCTGTCTGTCGCTACAATGGATTTAGATTATGCAAAGGTGAGAACACACACTACTTGCATTTCTCTAAAAGCCTGGCTTCACGTAGGAGGTATCTGTAAATGTTGTACCTTGTGTCAACTCCTTTTTCTTTTGAGAAAGAGTCCCACCATGTAGTCCTGAATGACTTGGAATTGGCTATGCAGACCAGGTTTGTCTCTAACGCATAGATATCCTTCTGCTACCCAAGTGCTGGGATTCAAGTTTTGCACAAGTACACACTGCTAAGTCTCAACTCTAGAAGCAAAGACCTGGGTCCAAAATAAGTAGAAGGTTTTACACCACTGTGTTTCAGACTTATTATGAGGCAATAGGAAACCAAATAGTAGGAAGCTGAGTTAATAAAAAGAGTGGACTAAAATTAACAAGGTGGAAAGTGGTTTGCATAAGATTAGTAGAGACGGTTTTTTATTTCTGCTCCTGCTGAGTGATTTTTTTTTTTTTTTTGATCCAGAGACGACAGAATGAACAGAAGTGGACAGTTGTGGGATTATTGGAAGGGGAAGTTATCCAGTATATTCATTTTGGATAACCACACTTGCTTTTATCACAAAATCTTTGAAGCATTTCTTCATTTCCTTAACTAAGTATATTGATTAAGTTAGAGATTTGTGGAGTCTAAGTTAAAATAAAGTAATATTAATACTGGCAAACCATTCTGTGGATAACCAGATTTATTATTATAGTACAAAGACCAACCCTGTGAGGAAGTCCCAATGTTGTGACTGGAAGGGGGGGGTCACAGGAGAATTAGCTGACTTTAAACTACCATCAAAACATAAACAAGAGGTGGGAGGAGTATGTGAAACAATGACCAAAATGTTATTAGGGATTACATAAAAATTGAATGTGTAAGCACTCTTCTATCATCTATAACTCCCAATTTAGCTCTTATCACTTGTTATTTACTCCAGCAGTATATCCTGTGAGAAGATAATACTGTCAATTTCTTAAATCATAATCTCTAGTTCAGTATATTGCTTCTCTTTTCATTAGCGCATTGGAGTGCATTGCCAGTATGCCTGTGCTCCAGAAGAGGAAGCAATGGGATAGCATGCTTCAACTTTTTTGCTCAAGATGCCATGGTTTAGATTGAAAAAAGTGAGTAGAGTGCCCAACCTAGAAATTATGGTTTCAAAAAGGCCCCGTGCGTCAGGCATGCAGGAAGAATTAGTTATGAGACACAAAAATGGGAAATAGGGAGTCGAAAGTTAACAAATTCGAGGTGACCACACCAGAAACGACACATTGGCAATAAGGATTGGTCCAGCGGTTTAAATGAATCACAATAAACTATTCATACAAGAAAATTAACTCTCACATCAGAATGATTTATAAACTTCCAAATCAACCTAGAACAAAAATCAGTGGGGGTTTCAACAGATGTACACAAATTAGTGGTGGTGGGGTGTTCAACAGATGAAAAAGGGGTAGGGCCAGCGTTTTTGTGCAGGAACGATTTGGCTCGCTAACGCCCAGGAGCTCCCAGGGTCAAACTAGAGTTTCTGAGATGGCTGGAGAAGCGGAAGGTGGCTCCTTCATGTTGTGTCTGAAGTGTACTTCTAATTAGTGGCGCTTCTCTTAAGTCGGGGACTGGTCGGGGTCGTGGTCGGGGTCAGTGTCGGTGCAGCCAGTGTCATCGCTGCTGCATCCAACTACTAGGGACCTTAGAGAGGCAGGATCACAAGAGGAGGAAGTAAGAGCCGCCGGGTCTAACTCGGCGACTATTGATGACGTTTCCTCAGGACTATCGCTGTTTTCGGTGCTTGGATACCGAGCATCTTTGAAGTTTTTTTTTTTTTTTTTTTTTTTTTTTTTTTAATTTTTGGTGGGAGGAGCACAGCGAACTGGTGTAAAAAAAAAAAAAAATGTGAGATGCTGGGGAAGGTTGCTGCCAACCAGAATCTATCTCGTTGGGATAAATTTCGTGCACGATCGTATTAGGTCTTTCTTTCCATTCAGATCCCAGCTACTACTGGTGGGAAGTCCTGAGTACCAAACCTGTCTGAGTATCACTTTTATCACTTTTTGTGGCTCTTTATTCTTGCTCTGCCAATTGCCGTCCGGTTTGGAGCTCAGGCACAAAGTTTAGAGGGTGATCTGTCTTCTGTTAGAAAAATCGCCAAAAATAAAGAGAAAGAAAGAAGGGAGAAGAGAGAGAGAGAGAGAGAGAGAGAGAGAGAGAGAGAGAGAGAGAGAGAGAGAGAGAGAGAGAGAGAGAGAGAGAGACCTACCTACCATAGACACCAAACTGCTCTGGGAATGGGTCTGAGTGGAGCTTTAAGATATTTTGAGGAGGGTTTGGGGAGTTAGCTTGTTACAGAATTAATAGTCCTTCACAATGAGAAATCACCCTGCTTACTTAGAGATTAATAAAGGAAAAGCCTTGCCAGCGGTTGTTAATGGCCAAAGAAGAGCAGGGCTCCAATAGAAGACTTCATTAACTTTTGTGCTCCTTGGGCTTGTTTGATTTGCATTCTGTTAATCTTTAAATTTCTTTTGTGTCTAGGACTCAGGTTACACTTTGAACTGTTTAAGAGGCAGGAGACTGCAAGTCTGGTCACTTGGAAAGATTTACAAAAGATGCTGCCAGAATTGTTTTTAAGTACACCAGTGTTGTTCTTTTTGAATAGCTGTTATCCAGGTTTATCTTGCCTACCTGACTGAATTATGCTTTTCCTGATAAGAGCACAGGGTACCTAATTGCACAGGACTCGATGGTGTTTGTGACCATGTCCTGCCTCCTCAAGATGCAGGTTGGAGCCATGTTCCTTGGGGTGGATCTAATGTGTGGTCAATCCTGGTGAACAGAAATGTGCATCATAGCATGGGAACTGTGCTTATTTCAAACTGCCCTGGTTAGTGCACTACTTATCTTTGTGGGTTTTTTGGAGGTAGCACTCCCTTAGCTAAGTTCTACTTCATGTGATTTAATGTCTCCTGAGTAAATCTCTTAGTAAGTCCTTTATAACATCAATTCTGTCACTTTGAATTTCTTCTACCTTATTCTCAGGGGATAAGAGTTGTGAGTGAGCAAACATGAGGATCCTCATTTAAATCCCTAGCACCCATATAAAAAAGCTGGAAGTGGCATCCCAGAAGGGAAGATCCCTAGGACTTGTTGCCAGCCTAGCAACAGGTTCAGTGAGACATTCCATTTCAAGAGAATTGTGTCCATAGTGGAGAGCAGGATATCCTAAATCCTCTGGCCTCCATGTACAGGTACACTCTTCCACACACATACAGAGTTTAAAAGAAATGTTTTAAAGATAAGCCCTTTAACCTGGGAGGCTGATGTAGGAGGAGTCCCCAGAGTGGGAGGTCATCCTTTGGAGTGAGTACTAGCCAGGGCTCCATAGTAAGACTCTCTCTCTCTCTCTCTCTCTCTCTCTCTCTCTCTCTCTCTCTCTCTCTGTGTGTGTGTGTGTGCCTCACAAACCTGTAACTCCAGTTACATTAATACAAATATAAATAAACACACAAATCTTAAAAATCTTTAAAAAATAAAAATATGTAGAACAAATGAAGAGATTTACAGTTTTTTGTTTTGTTTTGTTTTGTTTTTTGTTTTTAAAAACACAAGATACAGAAAACTCACCTGTCTTTCTCTAGCATACATATAGCAGTTTTACAGCATGTAATAGATCAAGTGAAAGTCCAGAAACATCTCTGGATTTAGCTGTGTATCAAGTTTCTTGTCCTGGGAAGTTGCATTTTCTCCTGGCACCAGTCTCCAGGGATCTTGAGTAAGCCCTTTTCACTCTAGCATGGAATGTCATGGAGGACTCCAGTCCCTGTGGCATTTTGCAAAATTGCATTTGTAAGAAAAGCTAAGTGCATCCTCGGTGGTTGGCTCTGAACTAAATTATAGGTATGAAATCAACTAGGTTTTTTGGTTTGATTATTTTTATTTTTTATTTTTTTACATGCTGCATAGAAAATATCTTATTGATTTAGTTGTGTTATTTTATCCACAAACCACACACAGCAAATGGTCGAAAGTAGCATTTGGATTTTTGCATACAACTTTGAATAATACATTAAGGTAATTAATGTGACAATCACCTGGAATACTGTTCTGTGGTGGGAACACTTGTGGTGTACTGATAGCAATTTTGAAATACATAATATGTTGTTAAGTGTAGTTTTCATGCCTGGCAATAGCTCTCAAAATTTATTCCTCCTATATCTGTGTCTTCTTACATTTTGACTACCATTTTCCAATTTTTATCACTCTTCAGCAGAGGCTTTTGGTTTTTTGTTTATTTGCTTGCTTTTATTTATTTTTTTATAAATAAATGTCTCTACCATTATTCATGTTTCCAAGAACATGTTAGATTTTATAGATTCCTCATATATCATGCAATATTTTTCACTCTGCTTTTAAAGTTACGTGTGTGTGTGTGTGTGTGAGAGAGAGAGAGAGAGACAGAGAGAGAGAGAGATGCAGATGCCTATAGAGGATAGGCGAGGGTATTGGATCCCCTGAAGCTGGAGTTATAGGTGGTTGTGAGCCACCTGATGTGGATGTTAGGAAATGAACTCTGGTCCTCTAAAGCACAGCAAGTGTTATTAACTAGTGAGGCATCTCTCCCAACGCAGTGGCTGCTGTTCTTTAAAGGCCTGTCACATTTCATGCTGGGTTTCATCTGTATTGTTGAAAGGGAGAGCACTTTTTATATGGAAAAAATGTTTCATTCTGTAGATGTGCCTCATTTTCTTTATCTATTGGTGGGCACTAAAGTAGGCTAATGTGGTGGCCCAGTGAAATGGGGATGTGTGTATCTCTTCCATATACTGACTTCAAATTTGAGTGTAGAAAAGGTGAGATGGGAGTGCAGTCAGTGTTACAGCACTTACCTAACAGTGGAAGGTCCTCGTGATCTTTGGCACGACCCAAAATTTAGATTTGAAGCATTATGTGCTTCTTCTATTTTTAATTTCTAGGAAGTGCATGTAGTTTTCCACAACAAAACTACAAATAGACATTCTCACTAATAATACATGTTCCTCTTCACAACTTTCCCAATACTCAACTTTTTGTGTGCTAATTTATTGTGTGCATATGTGTGCGTCCATGTATAATGTGTGCCATAGCAGCCATGTAGAAGTCAGAAGCTGACATGCAGGAGTTGGTTCTCTCTTTCCTCTGTGTGGGTCTTGAGGATTGAACTAGGGTTGTCAGACTTGGTGGTAGATACATTTTCTCACTGACTCATCTCACTGAGCACTTTTTGCATTACTGATAAAATTCATGGCCTTGAAATGCTGAACTCCGTCATTGTGCTACAGTTCTAGCCTCTCATCTTTTTGATGATAACCATTCCAAAGCATAGATACAAACAAACAAATCTGCATTTGGATGTGTAGTTTGCTATGATTGGAGAAATCACCCCTCTTTGGACTATATAAGGCAGCTTTTTGGTTCCCCTGATGAGTCAGCTGGGAGATAGTCTCCTGACCTACTTTGCCTGGTGGTGTAACAGAGCTAATAAAAAGCATTCCCCAAGGGAGTAGTCTGCTTATAGTAACGTGTTGTCGTGGGATATTTTTACACTGTATGAAGATGTATTGCTGTTATTTGTGTAATTAAAAAAACTGAATGGGAAAGCTAGGCAGAAGGTATAGGCAGCACTTCCTGGCAGAGAGAGAAGTCTAGGAAGAAGAAAGGCAGATTCACCAGTCAGACTCAAGGGAAGCAGGAAAGCAGGAAAGGGAGGTACAAGCAACATGGCAGAATGTAGGTTAAAAATATGGGTTAATTAAGTTATGAGAATTAGGTAGGAAAAAAACCTAAGCTATTTCCAAGCTTTCATAATTAATAAGAAGTCTCCATGTCATTATTTGTGAGCTGGGGGCCCAATGAAAAATCTAACTCTAGCGTGGGGGCAACAGCCTCAGGAATAGCTGGTCAGAAGCTGCTGTTGCTGGTGTGGGTGTGCTAAGGTGGCCCACTGGCTTTAATACTAATCACAACAGTCCCTACCAGTCACCAGGGGGCGTGCTTCTACTTTACAAGGTGGAAAGGATCCTGCAAGTCAAAAATTCTCATGAGTTTACTGTATCTGCTCATATATTCTGTGGAACTAGGTATGCATTAGGCAGAGGACTAGTGTCAAGTAGTAGAGGACTAGTGGAGTATTCAAAAACAGCAATACTGGTATATAGGTAGCCTAGCAGGCTTAAAGCACCAAGATTTCCCTTAGGGCAGGCACAGGAACACAGGACAAAAGGGTTCAACAACTTCTAGTTAAAGGATCAATGGTCTTGCTTCTCAAAGGGAAGTAACCAGCAAAAGGAGTACTTATTATCAGAACTTACTGTAGCCTATTGTGATAATATACCCTCTCTCCCAAATCCCAGCACTCATGAGCCTGACATAATAGATTCATAAATTTCAGAACAGCCAGGGATACATTGCAAGTTTCAGGCTAGCCTGAACCAAATAGCAAGAAAAAAAAAAGTAAGAAGACTACAAAAGCAAATCAGTATCAGCAGTGATAATAATTTTAACTGATTTTGATAATTAACCAGTGTCCCAGGGAGACACAGATTTATGGGCAATTCTTCATGTGTCTGTTGGCCACGTGTGTGTATGCCTTTCTTCAGGAATTGTCTGTTGAGAGCTATTCACTTTAAAATGGGTCATTTGTTTTCCTGCAACTGAGTTCTTTATAGACTTTAAGCACTAGCCTCTTATTTGGTGTGTGGCTTGCAGACACTTGCTCCTGTCTGGACATTGTTGTCTCTGTGTGTGTGTGTGTGTGTGTGTGTGTGTGTGTGTGTGTGTGTGTGTTTTGGTTAAATCCCCTGCCTGTTGTCTCTGTGTGTGTGTGTGTGTGTGTGTGTGTGTGTGTGTGTGTGTGTGTGTGTGTGTGTGTGTTTTGGTTAAATCCCCTGCCTAAATTCTGCAACCCACTGTCATGTTTTTCTCAAATGATTTTAGGTCTCTTTTATTCAGTTATTGGGTTTTTGTTTGCCTGTACTAAAATGGAATTGCTTGTGATGTCCTTAAGTATATGCTTGGATGGTGGAACAAAAGATGATCTTCTTAAATTCAGCAAGGGAGTTTTCCTTCAGGGTTGCCTGTATCATACCTGTTTAAGATGACAAATTACCCATTTTCGATTAAAATCCCTTTCTGAGTTATATTCAAGTGGTAGTCATTTACAGTGGGACATTTCTTCCAACTTGAGTCATCAACAGCATGAAAGGGGGGTTCTAATTTCTGGTAAATAATGTAGAAAAATACATTTGTGACAGAATAACTGACAAAGATTAGTTATAAGAAGGAAGAATAGAGAAGTATGGTAGACAATGTTTTTCCTTCCTTCCTACCTACCTACCTATCTACACACACACACATACACACACACACACACACACACACACACACACACAAACACAAACACACCTCCAAAAATAAAGTCGTTTATTTTAACTCAGGGACACAGAATTAGAAATGCAATTGCAGCTGATCTTTATTTGAAGTCTCCTTTCACAAATTGGCCTTAAAATAGTTTCTTGGAAGGAGGAAGCCCACAGTTACACCCACCCTTGAAACCCTCCCACCAACCTGAAAATGGCCAGGACACATTTCATTAATTATAGACTTCCATCGGCATCGGCTCCCTGCCTCATCTCTCCCCAGACAGATTACAAAACAGATTAAACCCTGCTCCAAACACACAGATGTAAACAAACAATCCAAATCCCAAAACAATAGCAACAAAAGAACAAAACTCAGAACATCCAAACTGGCCTAGGTAGGTCTGTTCTGCCTATGCCTAGGCGGCCAGAAGGATGCTAAGAGTGAAGCCGTGCTTTGAGAGCTGAGAACTTCCCCGGAAATGCTAGATTGGGAGTGAAAAAGTCCCCGTAGAAGAGCTCTGGAATTTGGCACTAGCAGAAAGACCTATACTTTCCTCTTCAGGTAGCTGGAGGCCCTTGGGGCCTATGGCTAAATCTTTACTTGCATTGTTTCTGATTTTCACTTCATCTTCTTTGAAATGTGTTTAGGTAACTATTTAGGGGCTCACACCTGGTAGTTAAGTACTCTATTGCCAAGTTGTACCTCCAGGTGTGCTTTAATCTTTTTTGTAAGTTGTATCACTGCTTGGGACAAGGCAGAGTATTTGCCTCCTCAGCTTTGGCCAGAATTCTAAATAAATTCATTTGCTTGTTTTACGTAGATCGATCTTATTTTTGTTAATGCAGGCAAGCATTTGACTCCAAAGCCAGGCTTTATAGCTGGAGATCCATCAACAGTACCTTGGAGGTTTTAGGATTCCAGTGTGCGAAATAACCATGTTACAAGTCAGTCAGTAAGGCGGGCGGGCAGGCAGGCAGGCAGGCAGGCAGACTTGCACGTGCAATGCACACGTGCGCGCGTGCGTGCACACGCGCGCACACACACACACATCCCCCTACCTGTTGAAAAGGGAGTGATTTCCCATGATGAGGGGCCCTTTTCCTCTGAAGCTGATTTCTTCTCTCTGTCCTAGTCCTCCGCCTAGTGTACACCTATTCCCATTGACTGTCTGTGTGAGGAGACAAAGCAAACTTGTGGGAGGTTTTGACGTTGCAGCACTGTGTCCTACAAGTGACTGTCAGGTCAGAATGATTGAATCTTATGGAAATGTATCTCTCAGGGACCACACCCATGAAGACATTTATTTAACTTTTCAATTTTCTTTGGTCACTTTTTATTCACTAGAAGTATATTTATTAGAACTTAGGAGGGGGTGTTTGATTACGTTTTATCATTGACAAGAAAATACTATAATAATATTTCCAATAGCAGATTTCATTCTCTTAATGTGGTAATGTGGTAGAATTCAGAGAGAGAGAGAGAGAGAGAGAGAGAGAGAGAGAGAGAGAGAGAGAGAGAGAGAGAGAGAGAATGAATGTGTATGTTGAATATGATATCATGCAGCCTAGGCTGGCCTGAACTTATTGTATTCCCGCTTCTTCCTCCCCAGTGCTGGAATTATAGGCATGTGCCACATTTGACCTCAGTTCCCTTTTAAATTATTTTATAATTTATAATTTGTATGTATTAATAGCTTTTGTTGGTACTTTATTATTTCTGATAATAAGAATAAAATCCTTGCAGTATTGTTGGAATTGTTTAGATAATGAGCACTCAAAGATATCAGTTATAGAGCACCACTGCCAGTTGACGTCGTGACGATGGGCCACACAGGGTCTCTTGTCTGTGTCAGTTTCTAACTTACAGAGATTTATACTCGTACTTCTTTTCCAGGTAAATATTCAATGGTTTCCACAGCTTATAAGGTTTTCAAGAGTGACCAGGAGATGGAAGTATTGAACTAAGGAATGGTAGAAGGCCACAAAGATCAGTGGGTTTTTTAAATATTGTTTTCTTGGTTAATAGATTATTTTATTATTTTCCAGAACATTGAAAATGTTGATTTCAATGCTTTTGCTAATATTGTGACTGCTGAATGTGTGTGTGCTTGTGTGTATGTGTGTGGAGAGAGCATGTGTTTGTGCATGTGTATGTGTGCATATGTGTGATGAAGATTAGCCCAGTCCATAGTATTTACATGGCAAGTGCTTCATTACCAACATACATCTCCAACTCAGTCACTGCTGTTTGGGGAGGGTTGTTCTGTCATTCAGGAAGTCTCTGTGCACACATTTTATCCTATTTAGGATACAGTCAAACTCTGTATGCAATAATAATCTTGCCTTTTGTAGGTGTTTGAAGTCAGAACTTAATAGTAGTCAGAATTAAAGCTGATAAAAATGCACCATATGGTTTCTTCTTGAGAATTCTACAAAACTGTCTTAGAGCTGAGGCTGAACTGTGTTTATGAGTAGACTATTGAGTGAGACAATGTCAATTTTGCTCCTAGCAGGCAATTTCTTTGTCTGTGGACATGGAAATAAGCTGAGCCATTCCACAAACCCCAAAAATAAACAATTTCAACCCTCAATTATCAGTACCATTTTTGATTCCCCAAGAAACTCTGTAAGATATGAGAATATAATCAACTTTACCTCACTTAATATTTCACTCAGAGGCTTTGTGTCCTTGTAGAATTTTCTAAGTACAACTTAAGTTCTCAGAACAAAATGTATAGAGCAACTCAATGAAATAATGCCAAGTAGCCACCAGGTGGCGAAATGGCACGTGGATTCAAGCAGCACAGACCAAGAAGGCCCTCATTCCAGCCTAGAGGCCATGTTTGTGTCTGTATCAAGTTTTGTGTCCTGGCTACAAACGTTCAAGTGGTGATTTTGTTTCTTTTTACTCATTGGTTTTAGAACACTTCCATTCCTGTCCAAGGCTGCTTTGGGAGCCAAGGCTTGCTGTACCTGCTGTGACATTACCAGGTAAAAGAGAGAAATGACCCACAGGGTGCCTCTAGCTCATAAGCTGTTGAGATTCTAGTTCCCACACCACTGATCATGCCTGGATTGGCCACCATATGGCTGGATGTAAAGGATGAGGAGAAAAGCAAAGCTAACATGTTTTTGAGACATCATATATTGTAATCAGAAATATATTATAATTTAACTTAATTGCTATGCAAAAGAGACCCTGAAAGATTAATTTGTTGTTTTGTCTATGACTTTGATGTAGCAATTATTTAGTAAGCATTGCCAGTATTGTTTCTAGTATGTCCCCCCCAAACTCCACAGCCTTGTATAAATTTTCAGGCAAGTTGAAGGTAACATTCATCTTAGAATACTTTCTTCCATACTTCTGGAAGATAAGGAAATTTAAAATGGCATTACCGATAGAAAACTTAAAAATCCAAATAAATATTTGGCCAGTGTTCAGACTGACTTTGATGTATCATTTAAAAAACAAACAAAAGTTTACAGTTGGTTTATTTAAATCATGATCCAGAAAAAAATTATACTTTGAGGCATTTTATGTAGTGGAAGGTCTGGACCAGTACTCAGTTTAGTATTCAGGCAAAATTCTCTGCTGCGTTAGTTAGTCCTCCTGGTGGGAGTGATGTCTTGTTTCTATAATACTCTATGAATACATCTGTCACAAGTCTTATGGTATTAGTATGTTTGATCTATCTGTCCTCTGATTTAAAAGCAAGAAACCTTCATCTTCAACATTGCATTTCTTATACTTAGCATAGTTACTGGTACATTTGAGGATGCAGTATCATTTTGTCTAACTTGGCAGTGGGAATCAGTGAAGTTTTTCTAGCAAGGTTTTCACTGCAGGTAGATAAAGGTTACTAGTTGTTTTGGAAACATGGAAGACTGTGAGCAGGGAGGAGTCTATTGCAGAGTTCACACTAGAGAGGATGAAGGTCAGAACTAGGGTAATAACAGAAAAGACCAAATGGAGAGTTAACTGGGAAGGCAAGTTGACACAATTTGGAAACCTATGTGGAGAAGAAGGAGCTTCAGGCTTGGGTAATAGTGGTGTCCCTTGAAGATTCAGAGCCAAATGGGGAAGCAAGTTTGGGGAAGGGGAGATTAATTCAGTTTTGGCCATGCTAAGGTTGAGGTGACTGCTAGGAATTTGCCATCAGGATTTGGAAGATCAAAACTTAAGAGGGAAATCAGTAGTGAAAATCAGAGAGTTGTAAGTACATAGGTGGAGCTTAAAATTATATACCAACGTTCTTAGACAGAATATATAGTGAAACAGGAAGTGAAACTTTAAGAAGCCCTTACATTTATAAAGTAATTGAAAAATGAGAAACCCAAGAGGAAGATAGAAAAGGAAAAGCCATAGAGATTAGAGGAAAACTAAGACAGTGTGGTGTCATTGCAGCCAAAGGAGGAGAGGCTTCAGGAAGGACTGACCAGAAGCACAGGACACTTTATACTCAGCTAGAGAGGTGATGATAAGGAAAAGTTCCACGTGGCTGAGATGTGCAGTGTTGTAACAGGAGGTAAGCCCAGCAAAGCTAGGTAGGTCCTGGTACTGGCTGGCTTTGTGTTATCAACTTGATACAAGCTAGAGTCTCTGGAGAGGAGGAAGCCTCATTTGAGAAAACGCTTCAATAAGAATACATTAGAGAGCCAGGTGATGGTGGCGCAAGCCTTTAGTCCCAGCACTTGAGAAGCAGAGTCAGGCAGATCTCTGTGAGTTCAAGGCCAGACTGATCTACAGAGCTTGTTCCAGGACAGTCTCCAAAGCTACCAAGAAACCCTGTCTCAGAAACAACAACAAAAGGCTATAGGCAAGTCTATAAGGTATCCATTGTGGGTGGAGCCAACCCTGAGCAGGTCCTGGGTTCTAAAAGAAAGGCTGAACAAGACATGAGGAACAAGACAGTAAGCAGCACCCCTCTGTGGTCTCTGCATCAGCTCCTGCCTCCAGGTTCCTGCCCTGTATGAGTTACTGTCCTGACTTCCTTCAGTGACGAACAGCAATACGGAAGTATCAACCAATAAACTGTTTCCTCCTCAACTTGCTTTTTGGCCATGGTGTTTTGTCACAGCAATTGAAACCCTAAGACAGTCCTGATCCAAAAGGAGCTTGGTTATCAGGCCAAGGACTTTGAGCTACATTTTGTAGATAATAGAGAGCCATCAATAGTTTACAGATAGGAATGACCTGGTCAGTGCAAGATTTACAGAGGTCAGGCAGGGGTAACGTAGGGAGTCCTATGGAGGAATGGGACTGGAGACAGACACATCAAATTCAGTGAAGGAGCACTTAGGATGTGGGGAAAGGTACCATCTCTCTGAAGATCCTTAGCAGATAAAATTGGCAAGCCCTAAAAGCATTAGGAACACTCAATGAGCCATAAAGTAAGCATTATTAATAAACATATTGAGTTACCTTGTTAAGTCCTTACAACAAACATATGAGATAGATAGCATCATTAACGTCATTTTGTGTATGATAAAACAGGAACATAGAGATAAAGACATTTGGTGAACAGAATTAGTAACTGTGAGAACCTATATTCCAAACTCTGGTCATTTGGCTAGCCATCACCTCCCTCCAATATACTAAACCTATGGATTTCCACAAGCAATCTACTACTGACTATATTTAGAAGATTTCACTAACTACTGAAGGCTGACCTAGAACCTAAGCAGGTCTTCCTGCTATCCTCCTGCCTCAGCACTCTAAGTAGCTAAAATTCCAGGCCCATGTTCTTGGGCCTGGCTCTGACATCCATTCTTGAGGACTTACTTTGCCACCTGTAACTATTTTGGTGTCCAAGGGCCATGTTGATCTGAGTTGCCTGTGCTGTCACTGGGAGACATGATGACATCTGGGCTTGGGCTGCTGCTGGGGGCTATGGCTGGGTCTATGACCTTGCAACAGCCAGAGTCAGTGTTGTCTATGGATTTAATAACCACTAAAAGTAGGGGTGATGATTGGGGTCTGGTCAAACACCTGAGCCCATGTTCGTCTCCTAGGGTCATACTTCCACTGGGGCCATGACAATCTGGATGACTGACCTGTGCTGCCATCCAGGGCCATGGTGACATCCAAGTCTGGGCTGTGGCAAGGTATCATGTCTGGGGCTGTGGCCTTACCACACCCAGGGTCTGTGTTAATATCTGTGACTCCTGATACCACCAAAGGCCATGCAAGTATCTGGGGTCCAGACTGTCATCTGAGGCCATGTGAGGGTGCATTGGAGCCATACAAATCTGAGTGGCCTGCACTGCCACAAGGTGCCATGGCCCTACAGCAGCTGGGTTCATGTTGGCAGCTGAGGGCCATGCCACCACCAGGGCCACACCAATCTGAGTGGCCTATGTTGCCACCTGGGACCATGGTGCCATCCATTCCAGGGCTCCCACAGAGAACCCTGTCTGTGACCATTGTCCTACTGCAGCCAGAGTCTGAGTTGATGTCCATGACCCCAGTTACCATTGAAGGCCATGCAGATGCCAGGAGTTTGGGCTGCCACCTGGGGACATATTGGTGTCCAAGGGTTGCTCTGCTGCAGGGACCATGACAGTTTGTGTAGCCTGTACTGCCATCTGGGGCCTTGGTAACATCTGAGCTTAGGCTGCTGCCAGGGACCATGTTTGGGTCTGTGGTCTTGTCACAGTTGGTCTGTGATTTCTGTAGCGTGTGGTTCCACCAAAGGCCCCATGCATGCCCAGGGTCTAGCCAAGACCTGTGGGCATGTTGGTGTCAGGACTGTGCTACTCCTGGGGCCATAGTGTCATCTGGGCCACAGCTGCTGCTGAGGCCATGTTTGGGTCCATGGTCTGAGTTCATGTGCATGGCTCCTGATACAATGGAAGACAATGCCAATGCCAGGAGTCTGGGACACAATCTGTGGCCATGTTGGATGTCCATGGCATGGACCTCACTGCTCCTGGCCATGTCTGTTGTAATTTTTAAAAAGTGACATGAGAGAGAAATACATCATGCGACAGAATTCAAGCAGAGAGATTTTTTTTGGGGGTGGGTGGGGAAGGAGTGGGGAGATCAGCCTCTGGGAATATGCCCGGGGGTGGGGGGCAAACAGAGAGGGAGAGAAAGAGACAGAGAGATAGGAGGTGGGCAGGGTCCCTTTTAAAAGGAAACATGTACATTCTTAGGGGCAGCAGTTGAGGATGCATCCTGTCAGAACTCCAAGAGCAGACCAGTACAAATGCCTAAATATAAACAATGCCAATCTGAGTGACCTGCACAGCCACATGGGGCTGAGCCCAGGCTGCCACCTAGGGCTATGGCTGATGTCCATGCTCCTGTTAGTAACCACAGGGGGTCATAGGAAACATACATGTTGAAATCTGAGGGCCAGCCCTGTCCTTCACTGGCCCTGGGATAGCTGGCCCTACCATTTATTAGACACTACAGTAGGAGAGCTGGTTATGTCTCCCCTTAATGGGAGAGCTGACCCCCCAGCATTTGTGAGAGATGGTCTCACCCCTCACCACAGGTACAGGAGAGCTGGCCCCATGGCATGAGCCTGGGAGAGCTGGCTCTGCCCCTCACGTAAGGGTGTGGTCCCAATGGCCTAGAACAACCATCTTGCCTATCACTCAGATCCACATCCTGTGCCTTGGGTTGGCTCACCCTAACAGCTGCCCCATCTATGACCTGCTGGAGTTAGAGAAGGGTCTGGTCCTGTAGAATAATAACCACAGGATCTCCATGACTCATAATAGAAGCAGGATATTTGAGAGGAGATTCGATGAGGGCCCAGTGATGATGGTATGCCAGAAGCCAGAGAACTTGAACCAGACCAATGACTCATTGCAATGGGGCTGATTGGACAAAAGGGGTACACCGCATGATACACCAAAGCTCCTGGTGCCACTAGAATGAATAAAGAGGTGTTGGAAAGATGGAAGACTGGGGTGATTTTTTTGTTTTTAATTAATTTTCTTTTGTTTTTAATCACTGTAGGAGTGAGGAGTGGGTAGGGAGGAACTGGGAAGTAAGCAAGATTGGGGTCCATGATGTAAATTTTCTAAAGAATCAGTAAAGAATTATATTTAAAGAGAAAAATCCTTGTCTGCAGCCAGGTGGCAGTGTATGTCTTTTACCTCTTTGTTTGGGAGGCAGATACAGGCCAGCCTGATCTACAGAGTGTGTTCTAGGACAGCCAGGGCTGTTACATAGAGAAACTCTCTCTTTAAAAACAAAAAACTAAAACTAACAAACAAAACAACAAAAAACACCCCTTGTCTGCTAACCTGGCAATATTGATCATTTTGGGATCAATACTTTTGAATGCTTTTACTTTTCAATACAGGTCACATTTTTCTGTTCCTTATGTAAATCCAATCATTCTGGCTTGTCTCATGAACATTGTAAAAGACTTTCTGAAGACAATGGATTCCATTATATCCCTATGAAGAGTGTTGACATTTTTTATGTTTTAGTAGGTTGTCAAGTAGACTGATTTCAGACCACGTCCTCAGACCCTGTGAAGAACAAGTGGAATTGTGTTGATTAGCCTTATTGGAGCTGTTTAGAGATGGTGCTACATCTGTATAAATCAAAGGTCAGCAAGAAGTATTGGCTGTTTATTTGCAGAATTTGGGTCCTCTCTAGCAGGCTCTCTCCCTTCCAGAATTTTACCCTCCACACTTTCCAGCTGATATGAAAACCCTGGAGTCTGTTCTCTGATCTTTAAGCCAGAAAGGTTCAAGCTAGAAGTATGTGGATCTCATCTACTTTGGACCTGTTCTTTGAAATGCCAGTTTTCTTTCGGTTCCTTACTGCTTCAGGTTACTTGTCAATACTTGTATGTAGCTTTTAAAACATATTTTTCATTAGAGTGTACAGTTGTCATATCTGACCAAATATCAGTTTCATAAGAGCTACTTGGGCACTAAGTGGAAATCACAGATTGTGGGGGCTGTGTTACACAACCTGTGGCACATATCACATGAATACTCTGGGGTACAGCAAAAACATATACCTAGGATCTACGTGTTTGGTTCAGATGATATGACTTGATGTGTCAGGATTTATAACCATGTAAGATAAAGGTGATGATATTTTCAATTGCCATGCTTGGAGGACTAAGAAGTTTGATAGTTTCCCACTTGCAGGGGTTCTCATTCATTCAAATAGCCTCACCATAAGCAGGTAGAATTCCACTGCAAGCAACTTGAGTACTTCTCCCATAAGGAGCTTCAAAGGATCAAGTATCCCTATCCTAATATCTATGAATTTTAAAAAGTGTTAAACTTGTAGTAATTTCTATGCAGTCTGTATGTCAGGTGGACAGAGCAAGGACTTCAACATAACCCTCTGCCAGACCTGATGTCTGTGATATAAAGGAGTGGATAAATAGACAAACTGTTTGGATGAGTGACATAATGCATATAGGGGAAGGTAGTGTGAACAGTGACACCCAGCTGGGCCGTGCTGACGCACGCCTTTAATCCCAGCACTTGGGAGGCAGAGGCAGGTGGATCTCTGAGTTCGAGGCCTAGTCTACAAAGAGAGTTCCAGGACAGCCAGGACTGTTACACAGTAAAATCCTGTCTTGAAAAAAAGAATGACACCCAATTTCTCCTCTTGGAACCTAGACATATGGTAAATATAGGATTAATAATGTAAGGAAAGGTTGTGTGTAGATGTCAGGGAGGAGATTTTCATCCCATTAGTGTTCAGAAGGTTCCAATTCTATAAAAGCAAACATTGTATAGCATATATCAGGTCTAACAGCAAAAGGTTTATCATCTCACATTTGTAGTTTGAGTTCAGCGGCAGGGAGCACAACCATTTTGTTATAGTTTCAGGAGTTCATAGGAGTTGTAAACTGCACCATGTAGGCCCTACTAACCATTCTCCTCAGTAGCTGTTCCACTGTGTGGTCCCTTGCTGTCAAATTTGGTGGGTCATCTAAGTAGTTTTAACTGAAAGTATTGTGGAATTGATACTGCCTGACTCCATGAAATTTACATATAAGTGTAGCCCATATCCCTCTTCAAAGAGCTTTTAGCTAGGTGTCATGGCAACTTTCTTTAATTCCAGCACTTAGGAAGCAAAGGCAAGTGGATCTTTTTAGACTAGGCTAGTCTGATCTACATATTGAGTTCCAGGCCAGCTACACTATACAGAGAGACCCTGTCTGTACACACACACACACACACACACACACACACACACACACACAAACACAAAGTATATAAATAAAAAGAAGCTTATTTTTACAACAGAGACAAATGTAGAGGTAGAGAGATCCATAACTGGTCATAATGCAAAGAATGAATAATCCAGTGGGGTACCCAACTCCAATTGATACCTCTGAAATGGGACCCTATACCTAAGGCTCAGGGAAATCACAGAAGAGGAGGTGGGAAGATTGTTAGAACCATAGGACCAGGCTATCTGTTGTTATGTGTATACACATATGCACATAGCAGAGAAAAATGTATCCGTGAACTCTTAGCAATGTGTTTGCCTGAACAAGGCCACTATGAATAGGGGATATTCCACATGGTCCACATGATCACAAGCTACAAGTGACCAATAGCAGCTGCTGAGATCGGGTGAATCAGTTTCCTCTAGGGACGAGCTTTCACAGACATTGTCCAAACCCAAGTGACCAATCCTAGATACATACACATACAAACAAAGCTAAATTTACTTAGGCTATATAAACATATACATACACAAATGCAGATGGATATGCATGTAATAATAGTAATTAAAGGAGAGGCCATGAATTAGGAAGGAGGAACAGAAAGGGAAGAAGGAGGAGGGGAAATGATGGTACATGCAGTACTCAGGTACAAAAAATGGATAAAAACATTTTAAAAACAGTATGCTGTAAGATGCTTTGATCCTTTGGTTCCATGAACAACCATGTAAATCTAACTACTTTGCTAATCAGGACAAGTGGAGGAACCCTGAGATGACACGGAAAGAAGACCACCCTACTTAGCTAAGCCCAGATTTCCAGGTCTGGATAGGCATTTCAACGAGCCCTTCTGAGCCTCCAGAACAGTTAGCCAACCAGCTGGGTACCATAGAGTGGCCCAGTAGATAGGAAGCCGACTAATTTTACCGCAAGTCTCATCCAAATTCTTCACCTACACAATCATGAGTACAATAAGATAGTTATTGTTTTAAGACCCAATTTAGGGAGTGATTTATTCTATAACAATGTATAACTAGGACATTGGATGTTGAAATACTGAGAGCATAAGGCAATCACCTGATAGCAGCTGGAGGGTCACATACAACTAAGGGAATATTTTTTTCTTTAGATTTTCTTCTTCATTTTTTTATTCTCCTCTCATATATTATAAACTGAGCACAGTTTCCCCTCCCTCCACTGCTCCCCATCCCCTATACCTCTCCTCTCCCCCAGAGCTGCACCTCTTCCATTTCCCTTCAGAAAAGAGCAGGTCTCCCAGGGATATCAACTGAACATGGCATACTCGTTGCTGGTGGGAGTATTTTTCTTAATAGCAGTTTGGCATAATGTACTTATTTACATCCTTATTTTAATATATAGGTGCTTGCCTCCATGTGTATCTGTATACCATAAGCATGCCTGGTGTCCTCAGAGACCAAAATAGATGTTAAATCCTCTGTGTGTGTGTGTGTGTGTGTGTGTGTGTGTGTGTGTGTGTGTGTGTGTATGTGTAGGCCAGAGGTCAAATTGGGTGATTTCCTCTACACAGTCTGTTTTAGCTACTGCTCTATTTCTGTGAAGAGGCATCATGAGCAAGGCAAATTACAAAATAAATCATTTAATTGGGGACTTGCTTACAGTTTGAGAGGGTGAGTCCATAACCATCGTGGTGGGGAGCATGGCAGTCAGCAGGCAGACATGTCATTGGAGTAGCAGGTAGAGTTTACATATTGTCCACAAGAATCAGGGAAAGACTGGGCTTGCCATGGGCTTTTGAAAATCCAAAGCCCATCCCTAGTGACACACTTCCTCCAACAAGGCCACACTTCCTAGTCTTTCCCAAAGCTGTTCCACCAACTGGGGACCAAACATTTAAGTAATCCTGTGGGGGTCATTCTCATTCCAACTATCATACTTTCCATCTCATTTTTTTTGAGACAGGAGTCTCTAAGTGAACCTGCAGCTCCCAATTGGGCCCAGGTGACCTCCCATCTCTGGCTGCACAGAGCTCTGAGATCGCAAGCACTTGCCACTGTACTGGTTATTTTACACAGGTCCTAGCGAGCTCAGGCTATAGCACTCACCTTACTGACTGAACTGTTTCACTCCAGCAGTTCTAATTTGCATTTTGGACTTTTTTTTTATCTTTTTATTGTTATTATTACTTTTTTATTGTACATGTCGATCCCAGTTCCCCCTCCCTCCCTCCCTCTTACCCTCTCTCCCCCTCACATGTACCCTGACCACCCTCCCCTCCCATCCCCCCACTCCAATTCCACATATAGGGCTATGCCATGTCAAGTCATGTGAAGTAGGGACTAGGGCTTCTCTCCTGTCTCTTGGTTAAGGCAGTATCCCTCCATGGGGATGTGTTTGCAAAGTCCTTTTGTGCACCAGGGATACATCCTGGCTCCACTGTCTGAGGTCCCTTAGACTGCTCAAGCCTTCTAGCTGAGACCCATGTTCAGGGGGTCTGAGTCAGTCCCATGCTGGCTTCCCAGCTATCAGTCTGGTGGCCCGTTAGCTCCTCCTTGTTCAGGTCAGCTGTCTCTATGTGTTTCTGCTAAGACTATTGAACTTTTATATTATTTTAAACTGTATTTGTAAATTTACTTGTCAGTGTCAGTGGGTTTGCGTGTGCATGCATTTATATATTGCATACATAAGGAAGTCAGGTGATAATTTATGAGAATCAGTTTTCTTCTAACATGCTGGGTCTGGGAATTGAACTTAGATCATTAGGTTTGCCAGCAAGTGCTTTTACCTGCTGAGCTGTCTTGTTAGCCCTTAATTTAGTTTTTGAAAATTAATGTATAAACCAGAAGTTTCATTAGGGCATTTTAGAACAACTTGTTTTTGTTGTTGCTTTTGTTTTGTTTTGTTTTTTTGATGTTCCCTGCCCAGTCACATCTCTTATCCCCCCCCCTGCCTTGTGCCCCTCCATGCAGTCTTCCATTTTTAACTCTCATGCCTCATGTATTCTATTATTCTCCTCATCTTCCTTTCCTCAAATCTATTTTTCTCATTAATGGTCTCTTTCTAAAGTGCTGTTCTTATATATTATTTATAAATAGCAATGTGTCTCATGAACATTTTCATGAACGTACATAATGTACTTTGATCATATTTGCCTTTCTGGGCTTTGTTCTTCCTCAGCCGTTCCTTGCCCTGTACTACCTAACCATTTACTCTTTTACATTGAGCCAGTCTTAATGCACTATAGACAAAAACTTACCCTGCTGGAACTTGCGTTTATTTCTTGAAATGTGTCCTCTGTGTTTTTTTCCCCCAGCAGCTTCATAATTTGAGCCAAGCTGAATTAATTTTTATCCAGTGTGAGAGTCAGGAATCTAGTTACTTTATTTAATTTATAGTTTCCCCAGCACTATTTGCATGTGTTTTGCTATTTTGTTGAAAATCAAGTGGTCATAGATGCATGGATTTATTTATGGACTTCCTCTTCTAGTACATGTCTGTTGTGCTGCTTTTGTTACTTTGACCTTGTGGCACAATTTGAAATTATATTTTGGGATATTTCTAGCAATGTTCTTTCTGTTCAAAATTGCTTTGGCTAATTCAAGGTCTTTGGTGCTTCCTTATGGATTTTAGCATTTTTTTTTAGTTCTGTGGAGAACATTGTTGGACTTTTTACAGGAATTGTATTGACTCTGTGTGCAAGCATAATGCTTTAAATGCCAATATGTTGTTATACATTTGATTTTTCAAATATATTCTCCCAGTATATATCGTAGGGTTTTGTTCTGAGTCTTTCATAGAACAAAGAGTTAATTTTAATTCTAATTTTAAAGGTCATGTGTGTTATATGGCCTCATTCTGCCCATGTCCAGAGAACTTCAGTGAAGCTTAATTCAGAAGTAATGAACAAAGAATTTATATACTAATTTGTTCATCAGAGGGAATTTCAAGGCAGGATAACATTGAGGTTGTGGTACCATTATAGTGAGAAGGAGAAAATAGTGAAGTGGAAAGGAAATATATGCAGTTTGACAAGGAAAAGCATCTAAATCAAGAATACATCAGAGTGGTCCTTGCTCCAGAATGGATGCAGAGGAAAATGTTTCTCCAGGGTCAACATCAAAGGCACACCAGGACCACCGAAAATGTGTTCTCATAGAACCAGGCTATATCTCAAACTGGAAGCAGAATTCAGCATAATCATTCACTGGGGTTCTGCTTTTGTAGGCATCCAAGAAACAAGTGTGAGTGACTTGCTCCAGGGTTCCCGAAATCACTGAATCCTGGCACTGTGTGGCTTGGTTGAGTTCCCTGGATAGACACCCAGAGAAGCTGTTGCGTGGAGCTGGAAAGATGAGAGACCAGAACATTGGAAATTCTAGAACTGTGCTCATCCACTGAGGGAAGCTTGCAAGCACAAAGTGGATCAAGACAGAATTCACCTGTGACAGAACCAGAGTGCTGGTGCTGCCAAAATTTAGAGCTCAGGCAATTCCACCATGAACTATATATACATGGTAGATATGGAGTATAGGATTAGGTATTTGTTCTGCTGGGGTTTTGTTTTGTTTTAATAAACCTTTCCTTGCTGCTCTCCCATTTTTCCTCTTTGGGATAGAGATGCTTATTTCTTTGTTATTGTATATTAGACATGTTAAACTTGTATTTTCATTTTATAGGTGCTCAAAAGTAAGAGGTGTGCTTGAGTCTCAGAAGAGAATTTGAATTTTTGAGCAGAGCTGGAACTGTTAAAGACTATGGGAGCTTTTATAGATAGACCAAATGCATTCTGAGATGAGCATGAGACATTAGCCACCAGGGTAGAATATTAAGGTGGTATGTTTGGTTGCCAGGTTGTCAGGAGGTGGAATTGTAATGATTAATTTTGTTTCCAATTTAATGAGATATACAGTCACCTAGGAGACGGCTCTGTGCTTGTGTGCAAGTGCAATTTTAGAGAGATTTAACTTAGAAGGGAAAATGTTCCTTAAATAAAGGTTACAGAGTCTTATTAGCTGGGGTTCCAAACCGAATAAAAAGGAGAAATTGAGAAGAGCGCCAGCATTCATCTCTTTATGTTCCCTTCTTCCATTTACTGAGTATCAGTGGGTGTATTTCTGTTTGTTTAATGGTTCTCTGTTCATTTCTAGTCTCTGTTTTATGCAACCCCAGGAGCATAAATGTCAATAGACACTGTCTATATAATAAATTTTAATATCTAATAGAGTGGTTATCATTAGTTTATTCATACAAATGTTTTTGGATATTCTCATTTCTTTTCCTGATATGTTGTAGAATAAGCATGACTATATTTGTGAGAAACCTCATGAGATTTTGGTAGTAATTATATTAAACAACATGTACTTATATAATCATACAGAGGTCATTTTGAGAAAAATTATACCTTTACTATGTTAACTAATTTCTTTTGAGTCTTATTCTCACTATGTACTTCAGACAGTCTTCTGATGTACTGTGTAACCCAGGGTGAGCTTGAGTTATGTCTTATTCTCCTGAATTCTAGAATTATAGGTGTGAGGCACCATGCTATGCAAGAGCAGGGTACACGTGTGGCATCTTTGCTGCCATTTTGTATCTGTCTCCTTTACTTTGAGTTACTGAGTATTCTAGTCAATGAGCAACATATGCCATTCCATTAAAAATAATCGTTGCTTATTTACTTTCATCAAGGTTTTATAGGAATGGTTATACTTAGAAAAATCTAAGTAACTTCATCTCAGGATAGAGCAGAAATGCTGCTTGGTCTGTGGATGCTCATTTGTGATGGTAGCTCACTCATAAGGTTGCTGTGAAGATTTAAAGGCCTCTGACATGTTTACTTTACCCTTAACTTTTCACTCATGCTTCCTTGTTGGGCTCTTAGGTCCTCATCTGTGAACCCACATGCAAGAAATGAGGGATACCTAAAAAGAATTTGTGAAGACTGAATGTGAGAATTTAAATAAAAGAAAATCAAGCAGATAGAGATATCACAAGCTGTGGTTCTTATTAGTATTATAATGTGGTAAAAGATGATTTGTATATTTCAGCGAGGAGAACTGTTGATAAACTCAAGTAGCTAGTTCCGAGAGCCATAGCCCAGGACAGATAATACAATCTTGCTGTAGGTTTGCGATAATGAAGGTCTTTTCAGTGTTGTCAGGGTCACATTCTGGGCCCTGGCAACATTAATACGCTAGGCTCAGCTAACCCCTCATTAGTAGGCCAATTAAAGAGACAGATGATAGTGAAAATCAGAGTAAAGGGGTTTGATGTGGTCATATTGAGAAGAGGAACAAATAAAGAAACCTGCTTGGTGTGGTGGTGCACACTTTTAATTCCAGCAGAGACAAGTAAAATCTCATGAGTCTGAGGCTAGACTGGTCTGCATATGAGTTCCAGGCCAGCCAGGTAAGATCCTCTCTCAGAAAGAGTGAGGAAGTACAGTGAACCCCAAGTCCATTTTCTGGGTACCTCATGTAAGCTTTAAATAAAGGACATTTGAATGCAGAGCTAAGCACTCTGGACAAGGTGTCTCAGCTCTAATATTTCTGCAATGTGCTTTGCTTGGTTGCAGAACTGTGTTCAATTTCACAGGAGAAATGTTCCTCCTCTGGTTGGCTCCAGTCTTCAACCTGTTCCTTCCTCCAACATGAGCTTCCTAGGCAAATTCCAGTTCCTTTGGGCACCTCCTCTCAGTAGTTGGATAATCAAAGTGAGGGAAACTGGTCTCTCTTTAGAATATCTTTTCTCCTACCAGGACTATTATAGAGGCAATACATTCTACAACAGTAGAAAGAATAAAGGAAAATCGTGGTACCATGTGATATCCATGATCCAAGTACTATGGGAAAGGAGTAAGAATATGTATGTCTTTGTGCTATAGGAAGCCCACTGGAGAAGAACACTCAAACATAGTTTATAGCCAATTGACGATCTTTATTCCAACACTCTGGGACTACACTTAAGAATTTGGAACCCAAGAGTAGCGCTGACCATTTAGAGAGCAAGGGGCTTATAAAGGCAAAAATCACATCCTGGTATCTCACTTTGCACCTGCAGAGGGAGGTTTTGCTGAAGACATCAGTTTAATTGAAACTAAGGTAAGCAGGTAGCTGGATGGGGAGGTTTTACACAAGCAGGCAGTTTAACAGAAGCTAAGTTGTCAGGGATGTCTTGATCTTGGCTTATCTTAACAGAGTTGGATAATTTTCCATGGGATTCTCCATCAAGGAGATAAAATTCTATTCAATTTTAAAATAGTCTCAGCAATAATACAAGATGGAAAAAAAAAATCTCTGCACTGCCTTGTCCTGTCACATGTGTTTGTCTAAAAGCACCAAACAGAACTACAAGGAGGTTGGAAACTTACACGTTTAATTCTCTCCTTTCTGTGATTGCAAGTTGTTTCTTTTTAATAGAGTATTTATTTTATAAATAATATTAAAGAAATTATTTTTAGAGGGAAAATAAAGTTAGCAATTTGCACAAAAATATTGAGGTAATTATCCTTGACATTTCCCTTGCATCAAATCTCCCACCTTGCCCCTTGAGCTTCTACACCTCTTTGGCTAGCTAGCTGCTATCCTCCAAACTATTACTTATCCTTTTGCATGAGGTTTGATTTGCCACCTTTCATTGAACAGTTTTTAGGCAATGAGAATTGAATTCAAGGAACCAGGGACCGTACACAGTCTCAGCCAGACCAACCATCTACTTTTCTGACCTGAGCTACCCCAGCTTGGAACAGTGCTCCTTCGCTCCCCTCTGCAACTAATAAAGCATTGTACGGTGCCTTCCTGGTCAAAGACAGATCCTGCTTGGAGAGGAATTACTGGGTTTTCTCTCAGATGTATTCTGTCCTACTTCACGTTGGGGAAAGTTGTTCAGGCTACTTATTTTAGTGGAACTCTATGTGGAGAGTCTGGAAGATCTATCTTCAAGCTAAGACTTTGCAAATGTTCATTCATGTAAACCTCACCACAATGCTATGAAGAACTTCCTGTTTGTTATCAATGAGGAAGCTGAAGCACACCTAAGATTAATTACCTTTCCCAAATAGAGGAAGGAGTTTAGGAATACACAAATCATCCCTTTCCTGTCTTTATTTACCATTCTAGGGTACAAAACCCTGATTAACCATCTTGAAACATAGTATAGTGTATTAGAATTGAAATGTACTTTTTCTAAAAAGCAGAGCTATATATAGTTCAAGGGTAGATTACTTGCCTACTCTAAGTACCCAGGTTTGAGCCTTAGCACTGAAAAAATAAACTTCATATGCTACTAAGCTGTTGCCTGATGAAGTCCAAAAGCTACATTGAGAACATGACTTTATTAGCACAGTTTTGCTTGTTGAAAGTAAAGCAGTTATCTTCTTTTTCACCAATATATCCTTGAGAAGTGTAGCCCCATCAAAGGAAGATTTATAGTAGTCAAAAGAAGAAGGTAGTGATGTACTTTCATTACAATAGGAGAACATGAGCCCAGACCTCCTCAATATCTCAAGATGAGGTATTCAGAGAGGGTAAAAATGAAGTGATTGAAACTATGGTATACTCTATCATGAGGCAAAATTCTTTCCCTGGACTTCAGCCTGAGAGAGTGTGCATCATGTTCGAGGAAGAAGAGTTGCTGTGATCAGCCATTGTTCCTTTTCTTAAAGGCATGCTGAATCTGGAGAGCTCATTGCTATCCCATGTTTGGTGGTGGAGGACAAACTTTCCCATACAGCTTGTTTCACAGCAATTAGAATCTCTCCCATTTATTCACTTTAGAAACAATGATAGAATGTTTAGGTCACCATGATCCATATTTTCCCAGTATTACCCTTGTATGCTGAAGAAATAGACAACAGACTTTTAATAAGTAAGGGCTGAGAATACTCAAGTATGTATAATAAGATGAGTTAGTCATCTGTCAAGTCAGGGATGGAAGAGAATGGACTGCTCTTGTAAGTGGTTGATAGTCTAGGTGAGATATTGTGGAGTGTATGAGGGTCATGGTAAGGGAAACAAGTAGAAAGACACAAATACTGTGGAAATACATGATCGGGCATGTTGACAGCATGTGGAGGAGAGTTTATAGTAACACCCATCTTAAGATTTTGAACTGAGTTATTCAGTGGTAGAGTGCATGCCTATGAACCTTAGGTTCATCTTCAGCATCAAAAAGGAAGTTGTTAATTTGAACAACTGGCAAACTATGGTGCTGTTTTTGTTTTGTTTTTGCTGAAAAAGAAGCAACTGAAAGGAAAATAACACAGACAATTTTCTTAATTCATTTAAATTGTATTTATTTTTAGACATCTAAGTGCTTGCATCATCTGCTCTGCCTCTGAAGGCCCTAAGAAGGAAGCTGGATCTACAGACAGTTATAAGCAGTTTGATACAGGTGCTGGGAACCAAACTTAGGTCCTCTGCAAGATAAGCCACTGCTCTTAAATGCTGAGCCACCCCTCCAAGTAAAGGAACATTTTTTTTTAAGAATTCTGTTTTGAGGGTGTTTGGTTTAAGTGGCTTATTGTTTTAATTTTAAATACAATGAGTCTGGAGTCCATAGAAGAGATTAGATAGAGTAGAATATATACTTTTGGAAAGTAGTATGAAGTACCATAGGGATAAATACCAACACACATAGAATTGGATAATAATGAAAAATTGACCTTTCATGCAAGCTTGTAGAATCCAAGCAATTCAAACAGTCACACCAAAGTGTATATACTGCGTGTAAAATGAAAGTTCGAAAAATAAATGTAACATGTTCCAAATATAATAATTGAAGTAAAAGAGGAAAGAGTATAGATTGGTGGAAGACAAAACAAGTTATATGAAAATCGATTCAAAAGTCAAGTTGTATGCACAAAAGTCTTGCCCAAAATAACGATACATGTATGAACTAAAAAAATATTTGTAAGGTGAACTCAATGTCACTGAATTCGTACAATAAAAATGTTAAAAATGTGAAAAGATACATATGGGTATAGTACATAATCATAACATTTTTTCACGTTGACTAATATCTAAACAATAATCCAACACAGTGTGAAAGATTGTAGGTAAAGGAAGTTATGTAAAACATGAACAATTCCTTTTTGTTGTTGTTTTTCGGTTTGAGACTGGGTTTCACTATGTAGCTTTGACTGGCCTAGAGTTCATGATACAGATCAGGCTTGCCTCAAACTCTCAGAGATGGGCCTACTTCTGCTTCCCAAGTGCTAGGATTAAAGGCGAACAACACAGCATTAAAACATGAAGACAGGCAGGCCTGATCTACAGAGTGAGTTCCAGGACAGCCAACACTACACAAAGAAACCTGCCTCAAAACCCGATTAATAGATAATTAAATAAAACATGAACAATTCTTGAAACTATCTGATGAATAGTTGAAGTTTCATTACACTATTCTCTAAACGTTTGCTTGAAAACTTCCACAAAAAAACAATTTGTATAATCATTTGAAAACTTGCATAAAGCTGAATTGACTCTTACACACTATAAGTCTTTAGGAGCTCAGAGGTAAAAGGATATTAAAGGCAAGTTAGGGTAGTCTGAAGAAGTCTTTATTGCTGTACTTGCTTGAGTTTACTGGAGTTGGTTATTTCTGTACTAGCATGCAGCTGTGCTATCAGAGAGAGTTGCCCTTGTCTTAGGAGACATTTTTCCTGTGAGGTTTTGCTGTTCCTAGAACCCATGGTGACTGTAGGATTAGGACACTGACTGACTTGTCTGTCTGCATTTAGCCTTGAAGAGGGGTGAATACAAGAAGAACCCCTTGAGTGATTAACATGCCTATGTGCAGAGGTTAACAGGTAACTGAAAGGAAAAGGATACAGACACAAAATGAAGGCAGAAATGCCAGGTTTTCTCCTCTTGATATCTTCCTGTTAAAGAAGGTACATATCTTTCTTTTTCTTGTTTCTTTTAATTATTTTGAGACTGTAGCTCAGGCTGTCCTAGAATTCTCTAAGTAGACCAAGCTGACCTTTGAACTCAAAGAGCTCTGCATGTCTCTGCGTCCAGAGTGCTGGAATAGAAGGGTGCCCCACTACATCCAGTTAGTACATATTTCTTGAATAAAGGAAAATTCAGTGTTCCACAAATTGAACTAGAAATTATCCACTTTGTATCATTTTTGATGCAATGAAAATGCACACAGTTTCAGGTGTGTGTGTAGTTAAAAGAATGGAGAAGGAAGACAAGAAGATAAGTTGCAGGGTAGGTTTTCAATTCAGTGCTCTATACTGAATCTCCCAGGCCACTGCAATAAAAAGGACAGCAATGGTGGCTATAGCATGCACTTCTTCTTAAAACTTTCTGAGCAAAATTGTGGCCGCATAACATTTAAACCTGAGGAACTCACCTAAAACCATAGCATACGCCTGAGAAAAAATGAGCAGCCAAAGCAGAAATGGTTTTAAAATCTGGGATCCAGGATAGATTTTAGAGTGATAGAGAAAAGGCTACAACCCAGAAAGAGAGTTGAGAATCCTGTAGCTTTGGAGGCACAAGGGACCTATGCAGGGAGAGGCAGCGGAGGACCCCCCTTGAGCTCCTGAGATATGGAAATGAGTGCAAGAAGCCTGGAAGTATTCCAGAAGAGTGTAATACATGGCCCCTTGAACCCATGCCCCTGGCAAGTCCTCAGCCAAAGGATCTCAGGAACACAATCCCTTCTGCTTTCCTGGTCTTCAAGGCTAAGGAGGCAGAGGCTTTAGGACAATATGAAGTTCTGGGAGCAGGGAGGTGGTGGTGGGCAGAGCATAAAAGGTAAGCCCCATCACCAAGAGATGAGTGTGGCGTCAGCAAAGGGGGAGCAAATGATATGGGGGGAGGGTAGGGATATGGAACAGGACTAGAGGCCAAGCCCAAGCAGAAGGCAAGTCGGGTGACTCTAGCAGAAACACTCTAAGGCAAGTTGTGAGTGCAGCATCCTAGAGAAGCCTGCATGTGGCACCTGGCTTCTGCTCCTCTCTCAGGGTCTCAGCCTGAACTCCCACTGTCCCTATTTAGTGGGCTGTATAGCCTACTAACATATAAGTATATTCTCAACCACAGACCACAGCGTCCTGGGTTCCGTGTGGAACTTGCTGTCTGCAAATGTTGCTAGCCTTCCTGTCTCTGCCTGTCTTCCATCCTGATCCGTATGTGCTCTCTTCATCCTTGTTTCTGCCTGGCCAGCTGTGTGCTTCCTTCCCGACATGCCAGCTGCCACTGCTGCATGCTTTTGTCTTAGACCTTTGCAAACCCTATCATATTAGGGGAAAATGATTCAAATCGAGGCTGCAGAGATATCTCAGCACTTAAGAATGATTTACACCCTTGAAGACCTAGATTTAGTTCCCAGTTCCTACCCTTTATAGACACCCCAGTTCCAGGGAATCTGACACCCTCTTCTGGACTCTCTAGGCTCATAATACATGTAGGCAAAATGCTGTACACTTCAAATAAAAATAAGTCTTTTACAGATGCTTCAGATCCCTAGATCAGCATTCATTCCACTCTCCTGTCAGCCTTGTATGAAATCCCTCTCCTCTTATATTTATGGTGTGAGCCTAGCCTTTAACGGCTGAGCTATCCCTCCAGCCCAAAATCGTTCTCCTTTAGTATGCTTAGTACAAAGACTAATGTACTCATAAGGGAGGTGCTCAAAGATAGATATCTGATGTCATCTTTATCCTCTGATCCCAAGCCAAGAGGTGAGACAGAAACAGATGGACGGGGACAGCCCCTCTTTGGCCTACAATCACACCTTCACAAGATATATTTGAGGCCATTGAAACATTAACTAGTTGGTGTAGATGGCTCTATGAACTAGGAGGCAGGCCAGTTATAAGAGGCTTTGAAGAGCTATTTAGCTCATCTCAGCTTCCATTTTTCCCTTTAAGTAAAACACCCTTACTTACTATAGCTGTTACAATTGGTTTCAGTTTTAATCTTTCCCAAAGAGATGACATTAAATTAGATGCTTATATATTCATTTATTTAGAAGTCCACAATATATACTGCCTGATGAAAAAATACATATAGAACATCACTTATATTTGATCACTTTTATCTATACATACATATCTAGGCACACAGGTACAGGAAAATATACAGGCACACAGGTACAGGAAAATATACAGGCACACAGGTACAGGAAAATATACAGGCACACAGGTACAGGAAAATATACAGAAGGACAATCACCAAAGGGTTGACAACGATTGTATCAGGGTGAGAATTTCAGGTAATGCATACTTTAGGGATTTTTTTAAAATTTCATTTGGAAGGTTCAGAAAGATACCACTTCATGAACAGATTTAAATCACCACAGAAATACACACAGGGAAACAACCATTAAGCAGTCAGAGGAATAAGCACGGAATGATGTGGGGGCCATCCCTCTCCTTTATGTGGTATGCAAGCCTGCTTTGTCTTCCCCAAAGAAGACTGCTTTTGAATAAATTCCTTTCGAAACCCACCCCATCCTTGTTTCCTGCAGAATCAGCTTCTGGATAGAGTTAAATATTGATCTGGGGCTGAGGCTCACACCTTAGTATGGTGTAGGGGGTTTTGATCTCTCCATATGAGTCAGCTCCTGAAGAGTGACTATCAGATTCTCAAAAACCTGGACCTTGTTGCTGGTGTTGTCACAGGTTTCTTTTGCATGCCCCTCCTCACCACAGTGGGGACAGCGGATTGGGTACTTTCGCTTTCTGGTTCTGCGTAGATCCCCAGGCCCATTATTCCTTTGCCCAGAACCACTGCTAGTGGAAGGAGACTCATCATCAAAATTGTTGGGAGATTCAATAGCTAGCATTTCATCCTGTGTAGTGGCTCTGCCTTGGAGGGAGGGGGCATCCGGGGATGGCAGTGGAGGGTCCTCGGGCTCCACCAGGATCACATCTTCATCTGAGTCATCCTGGGAGTCATCTATCTCTATTACATTGCAGTCAGTGCTGCCTATCACTATAGGCAGGGAGCCCTGAAAGACTATAGGGCTGGCAGCCCTCTCCATTATTGTCTCAGATCTTCTGGGCCGCTTATGTTTAAAAAAAGTGTCATCCCACTCTTCTTCCTCCCTTACCATCCTGATTAACTCCAGGAAGTCAGGAAGGCTTTCCTGCTCATTATATGCATGCATTTGGAGAAGCCCCTTAAGCTTGATGCGCAGGTCCCTACTGAGCTCAGCCCCTACAAGAAGCTGGTGCATGCGAATCCTGTTTGCCTCCCCCTCAGCAAGGACCCCTGCCTGGATTGCATTCTGCAGCTGCACCTCTAAACGGATCATATACAGGGAAGGTTTTTCTCCATGTGCCTGCAGGGTGTTTAAAAATTTACCATGAGCTGTCACACTGCTCTCAGACTCCCCAAACACCAGTTTCATTCCCCGAAGAAATTCTGCCACATTTAAATTGGGATTGGCAGCCTGGAGCAAACGCATGACCTCCCGGGCAGGGCCCCTGAGGGTTCTCATCAGGCGTTTAAGCTTTTCCTCCTCAGACATGTGCCAGTCTGGCAGGACCTCCTGGACTTGGCTTAGCCAGTTCTCAAAGGTTTCTTCCCCCTGGGCCAGCTCTGCCCTCCCAGAAAACAATTTCATGTTTCTATCTGCTATGTTGGCTAGCAAAGGACCAAGACTCCTCCCCAGGGCCCTCAGCATGGAATGGGCCAAAGGCAGAAAAGCTGCGTTCTGCCTTCGGCTGTTACCCATCCGAGCAAGGATGCTAGCCATGTCTGACAACAGTTGGGTATCTGAATGCAAGATGCTTGGGCTTTCTGTGAACAAAATCAGCCCAGTCGGCAGAAACCTCCAAAGAAACGTTCCTGGGCAGTGCCTTCCTTGTGTTTGAGTAAGAACTGTAAAAGAAAAAAGAAAAAGAAAAAAAAAAAAAAAAGGTTAAAAAACACAGGGGACTTGGAATGAAGCTTCTAGTCACATTTTCTAAAGGCTTATATATTTGCCCACTGCCCTAAAACCACTCAGCAGGAAACTGGGACTTAACTTTAAGGAGCAATAAGGTTCCCCTGCACTAGTGAGGCCTTTGTCACAGTCACATTTACTCCCTTCTCACTGTACCCCATCTCACTCACTGCCTGTTCTCCAGGAGAGGCAGCAACTGTTGCTTGGCATTCTAGATGCAATAGCCTTTGGAGCCCATACCAAATAGAGAACTCAAAATAGAGGACAATAGAGTAAAGCCTTAAAGATATTAGGTCATAACGGCCCCCCACCCCACCCCTTTGATTCTTACCAGAGCTCAGAAGATGGCCTTCACCTTTCCTAAACCCAGCCTCTGCAACAGGTGCTTTCCATGCGTGTTCTGGTCCTGGGCAGGGTTGATCTGTGTCCACAGGCTTCTCAGATCCGGGTGCTCCAAACCTGTAGTTTATACTGCGCCACAGCAAAGGGAAGGAAAGGGAAGACGTCAGAAGCAGCCTCTTCATCCCTTCACTGGCTCCATTGTTGCCAGGTGGAAAAACCCTACCTTCAGAATAAAAGCCAAAGGGCCCACCCCTCCCCCAATAAGCTTCACCCGAGAAACCAGCGGCCTACCAGCTCCGCAATCAGTCATACAGAATTCAAGTTCGGAATCGGCTTTGATGGGCTGCCATGGAGAAAAAAAAAGAGAAATTGGATACCCTCCCACCCCCCCCTCCGGATCTATCCACGAAGAAATGAGAGAAAAGGGACTTCATGACAGACCGACTGAAAAATTTCCCCTCTGCCATTTGCTACCTTTCTAGGGGTGGGGGTGGGGATGTCCTTTTTTCCAACCCAGGCAAATCTACCCTAAGGTAGCATCCAAGTGAAGCTCACCTCCTCCCACCATGTAGCCTGACCACTACCTTGCCTTGAAGTTATCAGTTCTGAAGCCCCAAATTGTAAGGTTTCATTCTTCCATCTCCGCGTTAACTGATTTCACCTCCCTTTCTTTACCTGGACTTCGTAGATGGACAACGGATGGATGGTCGGGCGTCAGGAACAGCTGTCACGTCTCTTAGGCCCTGCAGGGAAAGGATGGCGCCTCAGCCAGTGAGCTGTCTAGGCTACCCAATAGATCTGGGCTGCCCAGCCAGGGGTAGCGCAGTTGCCGCAGCGGTTTCCAAGGCAGTTGCAGCTGCCCCCGCCCTCCAGTTCAGCTTGCGAACAGCAGCGGCTGCTTTTAGCGTCTGCCCATTGAGACAAAAGAGCATGACGAGAGGGGTGGCGTGGCCAATCAGCGGTGTACGGGGGCGGCCTCCCCCGCAAAGCCTGGGCCAGGATGCTAATGCCTGCCAGAGGGGGGGGGGACCTGCTGGAGGGGGCTGCGGCAGACTGGCGAGGGAGCGGGCGCGGCGTCAAGTGCAGCTCGGACTCACCGACCTGGCCCATTTACATTTCACTCGTGAGTTTGCAGCTTCCCCTCTCTTCCCTTCTTCCTATCGCCTTCCGCCTTGGCTCTCCTCAGCTGCTTTGCGACCGGATGCCTTAAACACGAGGTGGGACCGAAAGCAAGTGAACAATGAGAGTTCTTCACCTTTGTATAGGGGGGAAGGGGAGTGCATTTGCTGAGCGCTTTTTGTGTGCCAGCGCGCTTGCACGGACATCCCATTTATTCTTCTCACCAGTCTTGTGACAAAACGTAGCAGTGTGTCCATTTAACGGAGAGGGGGATGTAAGCACCTAGGTACTATGGGTAGGAAGCACAGAAATAACAGCTCACACTCCAGCCCTGGCGTCGAACTTCATAGGGTACACCTTTTAAACAACCCTCTCTTGTGTCAGATTAAGGGTTAGTAGAGAGAAGCCAAAATGAGGATGAGAGGACCAGTTTAGGGCTATATAAAAATTAATGAACGGCTGTCTGCAACTTACTGATGAAAAAAACTGATCCACCATGAGATTGGGCATCTTGTTCTGTATCATGCAGCAAATAAGCTAATTGCATCGGATTTTGCACCCTGGTCTGTTGTTCTGTCGATGCCAGCGTTTTCCTCTGTGTTAATGCCAACACTGCCCTGCTGGTCTTCCCGGAGAGAGCATTTTCACTCTCACATATCCACAAACTATCTCAGCAGCTTTGCTAAGGTGACTGTTGTATCTAGCAGGGGAGTGGGGAGACACCGAAGAGGAAGGCGACCTTCATGATATGCATTATACCGAGGAGGAAGCTGAGGCACTTTTCTGCTCACCTTTTTAAACAAAATCAAACCACCTGTTTGTAAAAACATCAGCATTTCTCTAGAATCCCAAAGAAAATCAGACTCAGAGATGACTTGTCTAAAATTACAGGGTGAAGCCAGAGCTTCCAATCCAGAATCCATGCTACAAACCCAGCTGGCTATCACAGAATGATTTTTGAGGGCTTGTTAGAAATGTGCATTCCCAGGATCCAGCTCTAGGTATTTGGGTTTGCTGGGACAGGGGATGAAAAATGTCATTTGTATTTTACCTGTTGCTATAATTGGTTCTGGATTGTAGAGAATCTGTGAACCACTGTTCTAAACACCACACCACGATGAAGGCTATCAAAAAATGGGTCAGCCACTTAAATGTTTGTCCACAGCCTGTTTGTCCTGACACTTAATCCCAGAGCAGAAGTTTCCTCTCTTGAGTCCTTCTTGAAATTGCATGCAAAGGATTTGAACACTTCTTTCTGATACCATTGCTCTGTGAATGGGCCCGTGGCCCCCAAACAGTTAAGAACTGCTGCCCTGCCATCTTCAAAACATCTTCCTCTTTCAACACCTGCCTGAGGAAGAAGTGTTAGAAACAAAACACCATTTGACCTAACCCACACCAGAGCTCTTGGCGGCTGATATAGCTTTTTCATTTCCTGGCTCAAGGATAGGTTGCTAGGCTGCCCTTCTGTGAGCTCTTCAGGGGACTTCTCCTTTGCTGGCTTTGGCATCACTAGCACCAGAGAAGGAGCGACTCCATGGAAACGGCATGCAAGGCTGTCCAGAGTGAATGCGCCGTGAAGGCAGATGCAGAGGCTAGAAACCTGCTCAATTTCCCCTGCCTTTTGCTTCTTTCACAGCAGGGATCACTTCTCTGTGTAGATAGTAGACAGCTAGGAGACCCTCCCCCCAGGCAGGGTTTGCTCACCACCAGGAACAGTTTGAAACCCTGCAATTGCTGTTGGCTTCATCTTCAGTCTGCTAAGGTATTCCACATGTTCCTGTCTGCCTTCTTATTTACAACTGCAATGACTAGACTTGCATAAGCAATTCAAATTTGGAAGGAAGCACATCCTCTGTATTGTACAAACCTCTGTTGTAGTTCTCTTGGGGATGGAAGTGTGGTACAGGTGGTGGAAGGTAGAGAGTGGTGGAGGCACATAGGAGGCAGGTGGCTCACCTTGCAGAGTTAAGGGTGGGTCTGGGAGTATCTGGTGGGTTTTCTTCATACTCTTGCTTCTGTTCCCTAGTACCATGATGTTAGACCACAACTCCACAGCAGACACTTGTTCTGTGTTTCCATTGGCTTCATCACCAAAGTAGATATTATGTTGGCCCTGGTGGGTAGAATCAAGGAACTAAGAATAGACCTGAGAGTTCTGATAAAAAAGAAATGAAAAGAATGGATTGCCTATAGGTTCAGAGGTTAAAGTATGAATGTTTTAGAGCAAAGTTATGACCAAGGTCCATTGGGATACAAACCATCTTTTCTCTCTGGTCACATGTGCACCAAAGGATGTTCTAAGGAGACCACATTTTCCAATTTTGACAAATGAACCTTAAAAGCTTGAGGGTTAGGAGGTAAAGCTTTCAGATGAAATAATTGGCTGCTTTTGGCAGTGGGCCTTCTCTGTGCCAGGAACTTTCCATCTATTATCTCATTTAAACTTCTCGGTAGCCCCGATGACACAGGCATCAAGTACCATTTTCAAGAGAAGAGAATTGAGAGTTTCAAAGTATCAATTGTAGCTTCTCTAAGGTCCTATTCCTTGGGAGTGGAAGCAGTGGGGTGCTAGCCCAGGACTGCCAAACTCTAGAACATATGAATACATTTCTTTTCCAGTTGGAAGGGAAAAGCATAAATGCATCTTGCAGGGATAGGTATAGAGTTCATGGGAGACTATTTTCTTAGTATGGAAAAAAACCTGATTTCATCCCTAATACTGAGAAAAAAAGGATAAAAAGGATAAAAGAAACAACCCTAATACAAGATCCTACCTAATATAGCCATTGGAACATGTTAGCAGTTTTACCATGATTTGACCTTAGCCTCTGCCACATCCCCCCAAAATAATAACGGACTTTAAAATAACGATAGTAAGGCTCAGAGGTGTTGAAGAGAATTAATCAAGATAATAAAACTAAAGAATGGCAGTTTTGTTCTCTACATCGTACATCAGTGGAGAAAATAAACATGGCCATCATTATGACTCCATTCTGTGAGTCTCTGCCATGTCTGCTTTTTGTTTGTTTCGTTTTGTTTTTCACTACCACCACCACCATCACCACAATGGGCTGTTCTGCCTTCACAGAGTATATATTCCTGAAGATCAGCCAAAACCAGATGAAGTGGCAGGCAGAAATACATCTAACATTCTTATAGGAGCCAGGGAAGGTTTTCTATGAATGTGAATCCTAAACATAATGTTCTAGGAGAACCTCCCCCTGTCAACAGTCGTTTCTCTCCTTTAGATCTCTCCCTCTGCCAGAAACACCTGTTTCCACTCTCCCACCTAGGAAGAGGTGATTTATTTAAGGACTGTGCCACATTTTTCCTTAGAAATTTTTTATTAACACATATCAATTGCACATTTCAGCACACTGGGAAGTCTTGAAAAATCCTATGGACAGAGTGACTCCTGATTTTTGCAGATCTCTAGTGTCCGAGTGGGGTTCAGTGTAATGTTGCTTTATACAAATACACCACGCATCAATAATACTGAACCATCCTTCATATAACCCCTTACCTTCACATCCCTAATACTTGGTTTTCTACTTACAGGTCTATCATTGCTAAGTTTCCACATACAAAAAATTCATGCTGTGTTTGACTTCCTCTTCATGACTGATTTCACTTAACATAGTAGCATCCTGTTCTTTTCATTCTTCTGTAGATGATAGGTTTCACTCTTTGTGGCTGTATAATAGTCCACTGTACTTGTCTACATAACTCATTTTAATTATCCATTCATTTGTTAATTGGCACTAAGACTGATTTTGTAATAATCATTGTGGATAGCGTGGCAACAAACTTGGGCAATTAAGATGTCTCTTTTGTAGGCCTATTTTATTTTTTCCAGATATATATATATCAGGAGTGAAATAGCTGAACAACTGGCTTTATTTAGACTTTTTCCTGTGGAGCCTTCATACTGATATCCATATTTTAATGGCAACTTATAGTCCCATAAACAGTGTATAATACTTGTCTTTTTTTCCATGTCCTTGCCAGCATTGCATTTTCACTGTCCTGGGCAAAATAAATTGTTCTTGTCTTTCTTCTTTGACTGTGATTATTTTTATTTTTTTTAATGTGTGGTTTAGTCCATGACTGAGCTGTCTACCCCACTAAATTCCCACGTCCTTGAAGACAGGCACAAAATCATATCTGTCTTTAGCTCCATAGTGATTTATCAATGACATGAAAGATGATCAATATGTGTTTTTAACTGAGCAAAGGACTGGCTGGGGATTCCCCCAAATTAACAAACAGATGTAGGACTGAGTCTTAGGATGCCCACGCATGATAACCCATCTTTACTAGAATAGCCTGGGAAGTCTTGGTTCCCATATGCTCATTTGATTAGGATTGCAGACACAGGAGGTAGATCATAGGGTTTAAATGATAACTGCTCATGGCAGGATCCAAGGCCATTCTCTGTCCCATACTTTGAAATTAATGTTAGGGTGCCAAGGTCCCCTGGAGAATTATGTTGAGCATTTGAATTAATAGAAAAAAGATCTTCTCTGGCTCCCTTTGAACAGTGGATATGTGCTAGCATGTCACTTAATCTGGCTCTAGATGGTCTTCAGGAATATGTGCTCAGTGAAAATAGATAATGAGGATGGGATACTTTTTTTTGATGCTTTAAAAAATTAAAGTCACCATGTCATAGATTTTCAGCAACTGCATGCCATTTCATGTTACTAATCTTTACAGCAGCCTTCTGTGTTATTGTTACCACTTTGTAGCAGAAGAACTTGAGACATTGAAATTCCCGCCTTCCCCAGACCACACAGCTAAAAAAGTGATGGAGGCAGAATTCAGTTCTATTTTTGTCCCCCAAAGTCTCTTTAAAGACAAATTCATGAGAAAAATATGAACTTTCTCCTTTCGTAAAATGCAAACAATTAGGTTTATAGGATGATGTATGAGATATTTAAGGTAAGGTGTTTCTAAATTCCTGTTCAATTTTAATTCCTCAAAATTGTTTGCATAAATGGTGGTACAAAAGTGAGACCTCATTACCTGCCAGAGGTGTGTTTTTAAAATCTCCCATATTCAAGTCCTGTGACAGAGCACAGTTTTGGGGATGACTACAGAGCAATTTAATTTTCTCTGCCTAATAATTGTATCACTAAAGTAAAATAGGCTCCAAGAGGTCATTGAATTTCTGATGTCATATGAAATGTTAATAACAGAACCAGGGCTTACAATATGGTTGTGCCAAACCATTTCCCTTCGACTAATTCAGGCTGACTTATGGAGTTGAATAGATTTTTTTTAATGGGCAAGAACTGGAATGTTATTGAGCTTAGACTTAGAAGATGTGAAAACCCTTTATTTCATCACTTGTCCTTATTAAAGTTAATGTAAGATTTGGAGGGGAGAGCTGTGGAATGTTCCAGGCTCCTGTAGTTTTAGAGGTATCAGTGACTAAGGCAGGAAGATAGGGGAAGGCCCCCCTTGAGCTCCTGAGATATGGAAATGAGTGCAAGAAGCCTGGAAGTATTCCAGAAGAAAGTAATACATGGCCCCTTGAACCCATGCCCCTGGCAAGTCCTCAGCCAAAGGATCTCAGGAACACAATCCCTTCTGCTTTCCTGGTCTTCATGGCTAAGGAGGCAGAGGCTTTAGGACAATATGAAGTTCTTGGAGCAGGGAGGTGGTGGTGGGCAGAGCATAAAAGGTAAGCCCCATCACCAAGAGATGAGTGTGGCGTCAGCAAAGGGGGAGCAAATGATATGGGGGGAGGGTAGGGATATGGAACAGGACTAGAGGCCAAGCCCAAGCAGAAGGCAAGTCGGGTGACTCTAGCAGAAACACTCTAAGGCAAGTTGTGAGTGCAGCATCCCAGAGAAGCCTGCATAGGTTGCATGTGGCACCTGGCTTCTGCTCCTCTCTCAGGGTCTCAGCCTGAACTCCCACTGTCCCTATTTAGTGGGCTGTATAGCCTACTAACATATAAGTATATTCTCAACCACAGACCACAGCGTCCTGGGTTCCGTGTGGAACTTGCTGTCAGCAAATGTTGCTAGCCTTCCTGTCTCTGCCTGTCTTCCATCCTGATCCGTATGTGCTCTCTTCATCCTTGTTTCTGCCTGGCCAGCTGTGTGCTTCCTTCCCGACATGCCAGCTGCCACTGCTGCATGCTTTCCTCAGATCTGTACAAACCTATCCTCCCTATCAACCTTCTCCTTCCCTCCCTCCCTTCGTTCTTCACTCTTTTTTTCGTCCTTCTTTCTTTCCTGACAAGGTTTCACTTGTGGCTCAGGTGGCTTTTAAAATTCAAATTTAAGTGATCCTCCTACCTCATACCCCCATGTAGCTCAGACTACAGGTATGAGCTACTGCATCTACCTCTTATTTCTTTGGTGGTAAAGTCCCTTCTGTGTCTTAACCCCAAAATTGCTTCTAATACTACTTCTCCATGTCTTAATATTTCCTTGTTTGACCTTGAATTTGATTAAGTATTTGAGGATGGTTTTGAACTCATCTTCCTGCCTTTACTGCCTAATGGATGGGCTACTCATGTGCACCATTATGTACAGTTTATATAGTGATGGGGATCAAACACACACCTTCATGAACAGCAGGAAATCACTCTGTCAATTAAGCTACATCCCCTGATTATCGCCTATGGGGATCATGACTGGTGCTTCTGGTATGCAGTGAGAAATAACAAGGCACACGGTTAAACATCATTGAGCAGCTAATGTAAGCATTACCATGGATTGGATGGAAAGGTATTCTGGCCAAGGAACACCGCAGGCCACAGTGAGCTTAGCAGCTTTCGGCCTTGCTTCAGGGAAAGGCCTCCCCAGTGTAACAGCTCTGTTATTGGGGGCTGGGGGCTTCCCCAGCAAAGTTGTTATAGTTCAGCTCCAGTTGCCTGAGTGTAACAAGTCAGCCTCACTAGGAGAAGGGTTCCCCTGGTGAAAGTGTTACAGTGATGCTCCACTTCTCTGCTCTGGCTCCAGCCAAAAGCTGTTAATTCTCTCCTCCACTACAGTCTGGTGAAGAAGGGTCTCACCCAAATCTCATTCAAGAGATTCATTGGGAGGGAATAATCCAGGAGAGTGGCTGCTTCTACCAGGGTGGAGGAGGACAGCTGGATAGACACAAGCTGAACAAACAGGAGTGGGGGATGGTGGTGGGGGGTGGGGGAAATAGGGTATTATTATATAGGGCTTCTAAGGGGCAGCGTTTTTCTTTCTTTTTGATAACATTTTTTATTTAAACAAGCTTCTTTTACACGTCAGTCCCAGTTCCTTTACCCTCCCCTTCTCCCATGTCTCCCTCACATCCCCCATCCCATCCCCTTTCTGCTCCCTACGGAAGGTGAGGCCTTCCATGGTGTATCTTTGAAGTCTGTCACATCATTTAGGGAAGAGCCTAGGCCCTCCCCATGTGTCTAGGCTGAGAGAGCATCCCTCTCTGTGGAATGGGCTCCCAAAGTCCATTCCTATACTAGGATAAATACTGATCCACTACCAGAGGACCCATAGACTTCCCAGTCCTCCTAACAAACACCCACATTCAGGGGATCTGGGTCAGTACTAGGCTGGTTTCCCAGAGCACAAAAAATTAAAATATAAATAAATAAATAAAACAAACAAAAACAAATGATGTCTCCTTAAAGGATGATCTGTATAAAGGAATTTATTTTAGGGACTGGTAAACAGGCTCAGTACCTGGATTCAAGGTTAGTTATGCTCTCCTCATGCATACATATTTAAGGTGAACAAGTGTGATCCAGAGATCCTAATCTACATAATGAGCAGCTAAAATATAACTTTTTATTTTTCAACAGTTGAAATCTCATATCTATTTAATTTGCATTTTTCCATGATAGCTACGTATGTTCAACATTTCATTTTTTTTCTTTTTATATTTTTTTATTTTACATATTGATCCCAGTCCCCTCTCCCTCCCACCCTCCCATACCCCTCATCCCATCCCCATCTACTCCCCATGGAGGGTGAGGCCACCCTTGAAGGATCATCTAAATCTGTCAAGTCATTTGGGGTAGGGCCTAGGCCCTCCTCCATGTCTCTAGGTTAAGGGAGTATCCCACCATGTGGAATGGGCTCCCAAAGCACTAGGGATACATCCAGGTTACACTGCCAGAGGTCCCATAGGCTGCCCAGGACTCCTAACTTAAACCCATGTTCAAGGGGGTCTGGGTTGGTCCTATGCTGGTTTCCCAGCTATCAGACTTGAGTCCATGACCTCCCCTTGTTCAGGTCAGCTGTTTCTGTGGGTTTCTCCAGCCTGATCTTGACCCCTTTGCTCATCACTTCTCCCTCCCTGCAACTGGATTCGAGGAGTTCGGCTTAATGTTTACCTGTGGGTGTCTACTTCTGCTTCCATCAGCTACTGGATGAAGGTTCTAGGATGGCATATAAGGTTGTCATCAATTTCATTATAGGGGAAGGACATTAAAGGTAACCTCTCCACTATAGCTTAGATTGTTAGTTAGTTGGGGTCATCCTCGTAGATCTCTGGGCATTTCCCTAGTGCCAGATTTCTCTGTATACATATAATGGCTCCTTCTATTTGGTGTCTCTTTTCTTGCTCTCCTCTATTCTTTCCCTGACTCAATCTTCCTGTTCCCTCATCCCCTCCTCTTCTCTCCTCTTCTTCTCTTCTCTTTCTCCTAACTCCTTCTCCCTGCCCCGCATGCTCCCAATTTGCTCTGGAGAACTTGTCCCTTCTGCGGGGGAACATGTATGTCTCTTTCAGGGTTCTCCTTGTTTTCGAGCTTTTCTGGTGGTGTGGACCGTAGGCTGGTGATCCTTTGCTCCATGTCTAATATCCATATTTGAGTGAGTGCATACTATGTTCCTCTTTTTGTGACTGGGTTACCTCACTCAACATGGTTTCTTCTAGTTCCATCCATTTGCCTGCGAATTTCAAGATTCCATTTTTCTTTTCAGGGCGAAGTTTTCCTAGGGAGAGGATTTCCAGGGTGGGGATTGGTCAGATTTCAGTTCCTGAGGTCAGACTGGCTGGATCTCCTGCTCAGGGATTGGTTAGTCTTTGCAGAGGTTTAGGGTCAGATTTGGCTCCCGTTAAAGGGTCAAAGTGGGCTTCTTTGGCTCTGCTCAGGAGTGTTTGGTTGGTCCCTTTTCCCTACAGTTAAGACAGACACTAATATAAAACTTTCTCTAAGCATTGCAGCTCAGATGGAAATGGATTCTGGCAGTCAGGAGTCAAGGAATATCACAAAGTAACTGTAAGCAACAGCAGCTTACAGCCCTGCTCTGGGAAAAGTTTTCTCAATGTAACAGCTCTGATCCTACAGGGGTAGGTTTCCCAGCTTAGTTGTTACAGTTCTGCTCAGGGCTCTGGGAGTTTAATAACTGCTCCCCTAGGGGAAGGATTCCCCAGCAAAAGCATTACACTTTTGCTCCGCTCTGCTCCAGGGAAACCGTTCCTTCTCTGTTCTGCTCCATTCTGGTTTTAGATGCTCTCATCTCACCCATACCATATTCAAGAGATTTATTGCCATGGAAGAATCCAGGAGGGGGCAGCCTTCTCCAGACTGGAAAAGGGCAGAGATTTTCGGGGTGGACATTGGTCAGTTTTAAATCCCTGAGCTTGGAGAAGTTCAGGGATTGGCTGGTTTCATGCTCACTGATTGGTTGGTTTCCTGCTCAGGGATTGGTTGTTTCTTTTGTGCTGAGTTTGGTCAGGGACAGAGTGTGTTTCATTTACTCTGGTTTCAGGACCAAAGTGTGTTTCTTTCACTGGTCCTTTTCAACCTTTTGGCTCTGGTTTTTGAGCCAAGGTCTATTTCTTTCACTGGCTCTGATACTAGGAACAAAATGTGTTTCTTTGGCTCCAGTTTCAGGGTCAGGGTACATTTCTTTGACTTTGGTTTCAGGGGCAAATTGTGTTTCTTTGGCTGTACTCAGGATGTGTTCCCTTGGCTAGCAATTTTTCCCTACAGCTAAGACAGACACTAGCATAACAAATTCTATAAACATTGCAGCTCAGATGGAAAGGGATCCTGGCAGTCAGGAGTCAAGGAATACCAAAAGTCACACTAAGCTTAGCAGTTTATACCCATGCTCCCAGGAAGGTTTCCCCAAAGTAACAGCAATGGTCTGTTAGGGCAGTATATCCTACCAAAGTTGTTACAGTTCTGCTAAGGTCTCCAGGAGTTTAATGACTCTTCTCTACTAGGAGGTTTCCCCAGTGAAATCGCAAAACGGTTACACCTCTGCTCTGCTCCATTCTACCAAGAGGTTTATTGGCAGGAAGGTATCCAGAACTGGGTTGCATCCTCCAGGGCGGAAAGAACAAAGATTTTCAGGGTGGGGATTGGTCCGATTTTAATCCCTGAGCTTGGACAGGCTCAGCGATTGGCTGGTTTCCCGCTCAACGATTGGCTGGCTTTGTGATCACTGATTGGGTGGATTTTTTGCAGAGTTAGTCAAGGGTAGAGTATGTATCTTTGGCTCTGGTTTGAGGACCAAAGTGTGTTTCTTTCACAGGTTCTTTTTGGCTTTTTGGCTCTGGTTTGAGGGCCAGGGTCTATTTCTTTCACTGGCTCTGATTCTAGGGTCAAAGTCTGTTTCTTTGCCTCTAGTTGCAGGGCCAGTGAGTTTCTTTGGTTCTGCTCAGGGTGGTTTCCTTTGGTTCTGCTTAGGGCATGTTATTTTGGCAGGGCCTTGTCCCCTACAGATAAGACAGACACTAATATAAAAAATTTTCTAAGCATTGCAGCTCAGATGGGAAGGGATCCTGGCAGTCAGGAGACAAGGAATACTACAAAGTAACTGTAAGTTTAGCAGCTTATAACCCTGCTCCAGGGGAAGGTTTTCCCAGTGTAACAGCTCTTCTCTGGCAGGGGAGGGTTTCCAAGCAAAGCTGTTACAGTTCTGCACAGGTCCCCCCCCCACTTCCAGTTTGATCTGCTCCCTAGGAGATGGTTTCCCCAGCTAAAGTGGTATATCCCTGGTCTGTGTGGCTCCAAGGAAAGTTATTTCTTCTCTGTTCTGCTCCCTTCAGGTAATATATAGTCTCCTCTCACCCAAAACACGTTCAAAAATTTCATTGGCAGAGGATAATTCAGGACCTGGCTGCCTCCTTCAGGTTGGAAAGAGCAGAGATTTGCACTGTGGGGATTGGTCAGATTTGAATCCCTGAGCTTGGACAAGATCAGTGATTCGCTGGTTTTGTGCTCACTGATTGGGTGTCTTTTCTGCAGAGTTAGTCAAGGGCAGAGTATGTATCTTTGGCTCTGGTTTCAGAGCCAATATGTGTTTCTTTTACAGGTCCATTTTAACGTTTTGGCTCTGGTTTTAGAGCCAGGGTCTATTTCTTTCACTGGCTCCGATTCTAGGGACAGTCTGTTTCTTTGCCTCTAGTTGCAGGGCCAGTGAGTTTCTTTGGTTCTGCTCAGGGTGGGTTTTTTTGGTTTTGCTCAGGTTATGTTTCTTTGACTGGCCCTTTTCCCCTATAGCTAAGATAAACACTAACATAAAGAAATTCTCTAAGCATTGCAGTGCAGATGGAAAGGGATCCTGGCTCTCAGGATACAAGGAATACCACACTCACCCTAAGCCTAGTAGTTTATGTCCCTGCTCTCAGGAAAAGGATTCCTCCATGTAACAGCTCTGCTCTGGCAGGGGAGGGTTTCCCAGCAAAGTTGTTACAGTTCTGCTCAGGACCCTCAAACTTTAACAACTCTGCTCTCTAGGGAAAGGTTCCCAGCAAAAACACAAAAATGCTCTCCTCTGCCCCAGGGAAAGTTGATCCTTCTCTATTCTTTTCCATTCTGGCTTTAGATGGTCTCATCTCATCCAAACCCCATTCAAGAGATTTATTGTAAGGGCAGAATCCAGGAGGGGGCTGTCTCCTCCTGGGTGAAAAAAAAAAAAAGAGCAGAGACTTTCATGGTGGGGATTGGTCAGATTTGAATTCCTAAGCTTGGAGAAGTTCAGGGATTGGTTGGTTGTGTTTATTTGACTATGCTTCCAGGGCCAAAATTTGTTTCTTTCACTGTCCCTGGTTTCAGGGCCAAAATACATTTATTTTAGTGGCTCATTTTAACCTTTTGGTGCTGGTTTCAGGGCCAGAGTGTGTGGTTGTTGTTCCCCCCCTCTGGTTTTAGGGTCAAAGTGTGTTTCTTTTGCTAGTCCCTTTACCCCACAAATTGTCAAATGTCAATAGAGCACAAAATGAGAAGCCACACTGTATTCTGTAACTGTACATGTAAAAGGTAAAGCTTGGAGTTTGCCAGGTATTAGGCCACATGGCATGGAACTTTCAGAAGCAGCTGCTCTTTTCTTCCTTCAGTTAGGGAGGAGTAGGATGTTGCTGTGAGACAGCTATAGTTTGGGCAGTAATCTACAGCAGTAGGAAGAGGTTATCACCCTCATAAAGCTTTGTAGTGAAACTTTATACCACCTTAAAAATATTTTGATGGAGAGGGGGCTGAATCAATAAAGGGTTTGTTCTGAAAAAGTGAGGATCCAAGCTTGGATCCCTAGCGCCCACATAAAATGTCCAGGCATGGTGGCACATGCATGTATCCTAATTCTTTGAAAGCAATGACAGAAGGTTCTCTGGTAAGCTGTTCTTGCCAAATTGGTGCACTCGAGGTTCAGTGAGATACCCTATTTAAAAAAAAAATAAGTTGGGGACTTCTAGGAGACAACCAGCATTGATTTCTACCCTCTACAAGTATATACATGCATTCACACACACATATGCATGGACACAAACATAAACATACCACCCCCATACACACCAAAAAAATTGTGGGATGGAGCATGCGAGTCTGATCATACACTTGTTTGGCATACAGAAGGCCTGGGTTCAGCCTGTAGCTTAGCAAAAAGTAGTTTTGGAAAGAGAGAAACAACTTAATCATCTAGTAGGTAATAAAATGCAAAGTTTGGGAATAAAGCAAAAGCTCATCAGAGGACCAAGGTTCAGTTCCTGGCCCCCACATCAACTGACTCAAATTGCCTGTAACTACAGGAGATCCAATGTCCTCTTCTGGCCACTGTGGGTACATGGGCACATGCATGCATATACTCACGAATGCACGTTTTTAAAATGCAAAGATTTTATGATAAAAATAGAATGCAATACATTTTTAAGCCCTCTTTCCACATTGTCCATGACATTTAATTGTCAGTTTTTGAATGTTTGGATTTTACTGTCACCTATGTACCACAGAGGTGACTATCAAGAGAAATAAATAAAAATTTTGATTTAAGGTTGCAGAGTTATTAATTTCCTAAGGGAATGTCTGTTCTTAGAAATCATCAAACGTATTTCCTGACAGGTGAGTTTCTTGTGGTTCTGTGTCAGAACAAACCAGGAAAACCCTTGCTGAGACATTGAAATGGTCAGCCTAACTTCATCTTGTCTCCTTTTGCTAGTTTCTTCCATCAGCATCCAGTTGTCCTCAGCATGGAGGAACAGAGCAACTCTTCTGGGAAGGAGCTTCAACACAGGACACGAGCAGAAGTTCCAGGAATGAAAAGTTGGCACTCCCAGGCCTATACCCTTGGGGCCATTTCCAACTTTATGTCTACTTTTCTGACCTTTCCTATCTATAAGGTTGTGTTCCGGCAGCAGATACATGCTATGGCAGTGTCAGAGGCTGTGCGACAGCTTTGGCATGAAGGCCCTCAGTACTTTTACCGGGGCATCTACCCCCCTCTTCTCTCCAAGACGCTGCAAGGGACTCTGCTGTTTGGCACTTATGATAGTCTGCTGTGCTTTCTCTCCCCGGTTGGGCCACACTCCCTGGGACAGCGTTGGACTGCAGGGCTCATGTCTGGTGTGGTAGAAGCTGTGGCACTCAGTCCCTTTGAAAGAGTACAAAATGTGCTTCAGGATGCTCGCAAGCAAGCTTGCTTCCCTAGTACCTTCAGCATTCTCAAGGAATTCAATTCTTATGGGCTTTGGGGGCGGCTGTCCCTAGGCTATTATCGTGGTTTCTGGCCAATCCTTGTCAGAAACAGCCTGGGAAGTGCTCTCTATTTCTCCTTCAAGGATCCTATCCAGGATGGCTTGGCAAGGCAAGGCCTGCCCCATTGGGTTCCTGCTTTGGTTTCTGGTAGTGTCAATGGAACAATCACCTGTCTGGTCCTGTATCCGCTGATTGTGCTGGTTGCCAATATGCAGTCTCATATTGGATGGCAGAGAATGCCAAGCCTATGGGCCTCAGCACAAGATGTGTGGGACACTCGAGGTCGAAAAATACTCCTGATTTATAGGGGAGGATCTCTGATTGTTCTCAGGTCCAGTGTGACATGGGGCCTCACTACTGCTATCCATGACTTCTTGCAGAGAAAGGCTCACAGCAAGAGAGAGATGAAAGACTGATTTAATGAAGTATGACCATGGCATCTTTGTTCTTAGTCTTCACTCATTGGTTGTGTATAGTATATTTCTTTGCCTTGGTTACCTAATACAACCATTATTTAGTACCTGTAAGCTGTCACTGCATGGGAGAAGCTCCTAACTTTTCACCTGTTAGCCTATCAGGATTCCTTAGTCAAAGAAAGAATTGCCTCCCTGGTCTATACACAGCTTCAGCAGCCTCAGAACCTGGAGCCTTTAACAAGCTGTAGCCCAGATTAAATGTAATTCCTTTAAGGAACTTTTTTAATAAGAGGAAACTTTAAAAGAAGACCCTACTTTGGTACTGTGAGTCTGAGATCCTTCTCTGTGGCCTCCTGACTAAGCTGAGTGGAACTCCAATTTCAACAAACTGTATTAGACTTCAAGGAAAACGTTGGAGATCCCTACATTTTCCTGACATTGCTCACTGCCTCCACCACAGCCACTCTCACTTCAAGCTATGGGTCCCACTTTCAGATACCTGCTCTGATTACAAATCCTCCATTAGGCCCACTTCAACTCATCGGGTGCCATAAGAACTGATGATGATGATGGAGATGGGAATGAGAAGAAATTTGGTGCCTGGATAGAAAGAATAAAGGCTTTGAAGCAAGAGTTTTAATTAATTTAATTACATGGCAAATAGAGAAAAATATTAATGGTGTTATCTGTTAGGATAAATATCCTAATATATATTTGCAGTGCTTTTCTCTCCCCAAACATTCCATGATCTTACCCAAAGTCATACTCTGCCACATACTGTCTCTCCACTTGCACTAAAGGCCTCCAATTTCCAAAAGTCAGGCTCCAATGCTACTGTTCTATGGAGCCCCTTTCTCTATATTCCCCTACCTGAATGTGACATTAGTTTTGTGAAGACCCCCCTTCCAACATGCACTGATTCCATTAAGTCACTGAATCCATGTGGCCCTATGTTCTTGCTGTTCTTCAATACCTCCTACTAGACTGTAAACTTCTTGAAAGCAGGGATTCTTGTATGCATTTTAAAATCCTCCATTGTGCCTGGGTGCTCAATAAAGTTGGTGAATTACTGAATTATCAAGCTGTGATATGGTCTATATTCTCAGGGTGCTATCCCTATTACATGAAGATAATGTTACTGACTCATTGTCAACAAGACACAAGCCTTTGGGATGTGTTTGTTTTCTTTTAAGAGTGGATTTAGTTTTGTGCTAATGATGCCAATGATAACAATAACAACAATAATAAAATTACCTTCAACCAGAATATTTTGGTAAGTTTGTGTTATTTACAGCATGCTGCCTAGTATAAGAATCTTAGCACCAAGATTTCACAAACAGAATCACATTGCATAGCTGTTCTACTCCTTTCATCTTTAGAATTTTTAGTATTTTCAAGATGGCATGTGTTTCAGCTTTTGCTTCATACATGATATCATGATAAATTCCACTACTTACTCCTCCTCACTGAACCAAAGTTGTCCTTTATAATAACCCATCTGACTAGGAATGAGAATTCATCCAGATACTATAGACATTAAAGTCAGGATTGTTAGGTCTTAAGAATGCTAGTCTTTGCCAAGAAGGTGAATGGAAAACAGCCTTCCTGAAGTGCTGTAGATGAACTTTCACACAGTGGATGAGAGTGGGCTGGAACAGTCTTCTTAGACTTTCTTACCTGTAGATTCTACATCCTTGCATTCAACAATTATGGCCAAAAATATTTTGGGGGAGGATTACATATGTATTGAACATGTGCAACTTTTTTGTTATTCATCCAAACACAGAACACTTAACATTGTATTAGATATTATAAATTAACTAGAAATGATTTAAAATACATGGGACAGAGCAGGGCATGGTGGCTCATAGCTGTAATCCTTACTAGGGATGTGGGGGTGGGAGGATAAGGTGTTCAGGGACTCCGTAGCTACATAGTTCCAGGACAGCCTGGGCTGTATATGGCTGTGACAAGTTCTCCTCCCTCCCTACAAAATAAAAAAAAAGAATCTAAATAAAACTAAAACAAATGTTTCATGCAAACAGAATAATACAATTTCTGAAAATACAGGACTTTAGCAGTGACTGGCTTTGGTATTCTCTGTTTTTTTGTTTCTAAAACCCTTTTTTAAGCTTTTGTTTAATTTTAAGTGTAAGTTTTTAGCCACGTTGGGTGCCATTTGTAAGGAGTACAGTTTTTCCACCCGCCGCCACTCTTGTCCGGCAGCTGCGCCAGCCCCAAATAATACACAGAGACTCTGTATTAGATATTATACTGTTGGCCAGTTACTACTTTCTTATCGGCTAGCTCTGTCTTAAGTATTAACCCATTTCTGCTGATCTATGTATTTCTCTTACCGGGGAGCCGGCAGCATACTGCTTTCTTCAGATTCTCCATCTTGACTCCTCCCTACTACTTCCTATTTCCTCCTTGTCTCCTAGTCCCTCCTATCTTCCTTTCCTATTGGCCAACAGTGCTTTATTATTAACCAGTATGAGAAACATATATACATAATGGCATCTCCCATCATCTAAATAAAACTAAAATAAATGTTTCATGCAAACAGAATAATAAAATTTCTGAAAATACAGGACTTTAGCAGTGACTGGCTTTGGTATTCCCAGAGAATCCTGGAACCATGAATACCAATGGACATCAATGCTTATCCACTCAAAGACGTGCATTACATACTCAGACAAAGAAAGGAAAATTAGAAGAGCAAGCTATGTAGTGCCCGTGCTACGATCTGTTCCACGAATTGGGCTAATGCTGAAATAAAGAGACAAGACAACAGGTCATTCGTTCAATGGCAATGTCGGAACGCCTAATGCTGAATGCCGTTTATTGAGGGGATGGAATGGGCTTAAATACTGACTTACAGCACAATGGAAAATAACAGGATTTTTAGGCTTAGCTCCTACCCATTAGGTATGTCTTATCACGAGGTGTGTGTTATCAAAATGGGAAGAGTACCAACAACAGCTTTGGGGAAAGGAGTTCCAGCCAACAGCTTCTGGCTTACTCACGGTGCCTCGGGGATCCATGCAGGGTCCTACACAGCTAGTTACGCTTATGTCTAAATTTACAGGAGAAAATATAGTTCACAATGGTGTGTAACTAACTGAAGAGTAATAATGAGCACTATCCCCCCATATTTTTATCCAAAAGACGCATTTACCTTCAAGTACATTGGCTTCACCAGTGGTACTGTGTCAATCCATATCCCTTTATTCTTTCTAACAATTTATTAGAAATAAATTTGAGCTTATAGATAACTTTCATGAATAAGGATTAAAGAACATATATATATATTCTTTCTCACATCAACATATTAACACTTTATCTCATTTGCTGTGTTATATTGCATGTATTATATCTATACACAGAGAAATATTTTTTTTTCAATCTGAGAATTGCATGCATCCACTTTTTTTTTTTTTTGAGGTAGAGCTTAGAGCTTCTCTGTGTAGCCCTGGCTATCTTAGAACTTGATCTATAGACTAAGCCACCCTCAAATTCAGAGATCCCCTTGCTTCTGCTTCCCAAGTGCAGCGATTAAAGGACTGCACCATAACACCTAAGCCATAATTCGTTTTCAATGTGTCTAGATATGATATTCATATATTCAAGTTCTTCTTAAAAAGACTACCTTTTATCTCTATGATAATTCTATAAGACTATAGTTCAGTGATAGAGCCCTTACCTTGCATCATCGAGGACATTGCCAGCACCACAAAATATATAAATACATAAAAATGTAGCTATTGCCAAATAATTTTTGACCCAAGGTCTCTAGCCCAGGCCAGCCTTGAACTACTTATATTGACAAAGATGACCTTTAACTTCTGATTTTCCTACCTCCATCTCTCAAGTTCTGGATTGCAAGTGTGCCCCACCATGCCCCATTTATATGGTTCTGAAGATGCAACCCAGACCCTTGCATATGCCTGGCAAGCACTTTAACTGAGTTACAGCCCCAGTCCTGACTGCAAAATATTATGAAATGAAAACTCACATAATGTTTTAATACTAATTTGTAGTAATTTTTAAAATTTATTCTAATTGCTTTACTCATACTTAAGTTTTACATGTGTATATTGGAGTTTGAAGCTGTAGAATTATAAACAAAGATTTGCCACCAAAGCGTGGCATAATTTATATGCTTTAGAAAATATTGGTTTACATAAAAACTTAGGCAGTGTTGTAAAATTACAGAGACCTATCAATTTTTCCCATTTAAACCTTTTCAGTAAAATATAAGACTGAAATTATTCTGTTGGTAACATTAATATTTCATTGTGTGATGATAATCTAGTCATTTTTATAATATTTGAAAAACTACTTTTAAGACTTGAGACCAACAAAATAAGGAGTTAATAAATATGTGTTTAAAGATTTAGTAAATCTAGAGTTTAACAGCAACATACAAATAGGTTAAAATAAACAAAAATATATAAAATATGATTCACCCATAAAGAATTGCAACATGTGTACACAAACACAGGTGTCTCTGGGTTATTTGTCTAAGAAATGAATTACTGGTTTGTGGAGTGTGCACACTTTAAATTTAACTGAATGCTGTCTAACGTTTTCTAACAGCATGCACACACATATTTCTACCTTTACAATCCATGTTCAGCAGTTTTTGTTGCGCCACCTGCAGGCCAATACTTGGTAGTACCTGACATTTTTCCAACCCAGTGGAGCTAAAATTGAAGTCCCTGCTCTGACATTTCCGATTATTAATACTGTTGGGCATATTTTCAAATGCCGGTTGGACGTTATGATTTATTCTTTTGTGACGCATTTATTCAAAGAATTTGACGTTTATCCTGTTGTATTTTGTCACTTTTTCAAATTTACTAAGGGGAGCTATTTGTTCTAATTTCAGTCTTTTGTCTTTTATGTATGTTGCACACAACCTTCCTCTCTTGCTCACTTATTTTTCATTGCCTTTATGTTTTCTACTAATGGTTATAGTTTGTCACATTATTACTCTGAAGTTAGGGATTGATTTGTTTCCCCAAAGAAATCCTTCTTTGAATATATATTCTTAGTTTTACCTTTCACACTTATGTCTCCAATATACTCAGAATTATTTTTGTGTAAAATGTAAGGACACTGGGTAGAGACAGAGTGCTTTCTTTGCATGTTCAAGGCCTAGCATGGAAACGCTATGAGACTAGAGGTCCATTTTCATATTTCATTTATGATGGAATCACAGTAAATAGAAAACATTTGTATATTCTTAGGATAGTTTGCAGCCTTGCTGTTCTGTTCCACTGTTTCACATGTCTTAAGTTTGTGCCTTCGTATCATTGCCTTATTACAGTAGCTTTAAAAGGATGTCTTGATGTCTTGGGGTCTATTAGGGAGAATCTCCACACGTTATTCTTGTTCCTCCAGAGTTTAACTCTTCTCACTATCTACAAAAACAAGCACAGAGATTTCATTTTCCCCCCAAAGATACTGCAACTTTAATTTTACCGTAAGTAGCTAAATGTTTAAGGGCTATGGATCCAGTTCAGTGATGAAACATCCATAGCCCAGCACTCAAATGACCCTCTGTTCAATCTTCAACACCATGACAAAGAAACAGAAACTATTAGTGTAAACAGGTTGGAGAATCTAATTTTAATGTTTCTCAAAGTTTCATATTATTTGGTTGTGTGTGTGTGTGTGCATGCGTGTGTGCATAACACACTTATTAAAATATATCTGCATGTGTGTGCATGTGTTCATGTATGCATAGGCAGTGTACTTGTGTGGAGGCCAGAGGACAACAAATGCCATCCACCTTATTTATGTTTCTAAGACATGGTCTCATGTTGGCCTAGCATTTATCAAGTAGCTTAGGGTGGCTAGCTGGCCGGTGAGCCGAGAGACCAGCCTACATGGTACCAAGATGAAAGGTGTATGGCTTTTTAATGTGTGGTCCACATGCTTCTCCAGTAAGTACTTACTGAGCCATCACCCCAACCCCTTCCTCACAACAAAACAAGGTTTTGGTTTTATTAGTTGCTTAAGTTTTCTCTCTCCTCTGGTGTGTGCATGGGGGTTGGTTAGGGTTGAATGTCTTATTGATCCCCACCTTACTTTTCTGAGACAGCATCTCCAAGTAAACCTAGACCCCCCTCCAATTTGAATAGACTAGTTTTTGAAGCAAACCTTCAGGATTGCCTGTCTCTCCTACCAGCAGTGCTGTTACTGATGTGACGTGCCCCATGTGACCTTTTTACATGGCTCTAGGGATCTGAACTCAGCTCCTCATGCTTGCGTAGCAAGACATCTCCTCCCTAATTGCTTTTTTTTTTTTTTTACAAATTATTGAGAACAGAGGACATTCTCATGAAATAATTATGTTTTTTAACAAATAAAGCATTTCTCTTTCATTGCAATATATATATATATATATCACACACACACACATATATATTATTTGTCACAGAATCAGAAGTAATCAAAGCAAAAATGTGACATAATAACAAGTCACATTAATCAGCATAGAAACTTTGACCATTTACCACTCCTTGAGGTCTAGTGAACTACAGCTCTCATTAATCTGTATGAATGAGATAAGATGTATAGGGCCACACTAAAGAGGAGGTTACTTTTTTAAAAACACGAGATAATTGACACACCTACCAGTCTGGGACCCAATTAGTTTTGTAACTGAATGCAAATTAGACATCTAAGGTCTTGCTGTATAGCCTAAGCTGGTCTGGAGCTCATCGTCCACCTATTTCAGCCTCCTGCATACTGGGATTCCAAGTGTGAGCCATTATAGATACTACTGTTATGTTTTTCCTAATTGTGATAGGCACTGAAACGTTGCTTATGGCAAACAAGCATTGACTTCTTACTTAGGCCCATGAGGAAACTAAAAGCAGGATGAAAGCCCAATATCTCTGCCTCCATTTGGTATATCTGCCTCCTTTATGCTAGTGAATCGCACAGAAAAAAAAAATCGTCCTTAGCGTTTTCTCTTGAGTCACTGTGAATTTCCAGAAGAGCACAAACACCCATGAAAACAACCCCTCTGCCTGGCGATGAGAAAAGTTATCCATGGTGCACCTGAGAAGTAACCATCACCTGAGGACAACTATGCTGGCTTGAATGACCCTCACAGGCTGATATGTTTGAATGTTTGTTTCTCAGTCGGTGGAACTGTTTACGAATGATTAGGAGGTGTGGCCTTGTTGGAAGAGGTGTGACATCATTAGAGGAGGTGTGTCAGTTGGATGGGCTTTGAGATTTCAAAATCCCATGCCAGGCACCAAGTCTCCTGCTTGTGGATCAGATGTAAGCTTTCACCTACTTCTCCCGCACCATACCTGTCTGCTTGCTGCCATGCTGTCCACCACAATGGTCGTGGACAAATACAGAGTCTTTGTGTGTTATTTGGGGCAGGTGTGGCGGTGGGACCAGGTCGGCAAGGGAAAACCTACTCTAACATATGGTCGTCCCTCCTGCCTCCTAGAGGAACTTTTAAAGCTACCTTATGGACAGTTTCAGCACAGGTGGGGAACACTTCTTTCCACTTGGAAAAGGTATCTGTAAGCACTGCAGCTTGGATTGAAAGGGAACCTGGCATTCAGGAGTCAAGGAATACCAAAAAGTCATTGTAACCAAAGCATCTTACAGCCCTGCTCACATGAAAGGTTTCCCCAATTTAACAGTCCTTCCCTGCAGGACTTTTACAACTCTGCTCCACTAGGGGAAGGTTTCCAGCAAAAGTTGTTCCTTCTCTGTTCTTCTCGATTCTGGCTTTAGATGGTCTCATCCCACCCCAATTCCATTCAGGAGATTTATTGGCAGGAAGGTATCCAGAACGGGGCAGCATCCTCCAGAGTGGAATGATGAGAGATTTTTCAGGGTGATGATTGGTCAAATTTGAATCCCTGAGTTTGGACATGCTCAGCGATTGGTTGGTTCCATGTGTTTGGTTTCATGCTCACTGATTGGTTGGTTTCATGCTCAGGGATTGGCTGGGTTTTTTTGTTGTTGTTCTGAGTTTGGTCAGGGACAGAGTGTGTTTCTTTGGCTCTGGTTTCAGGACCAAAGTCGGTTTCTTTCACTGGTTCCTTTTTAGCCTTTTGGTTCTAATTTTAAGACCTGGGTCTATTTCTTTCACTGGCTCAAATTCTAGGTACAAAGTGTGTTTCTTCCGCACTGGATTCATGGCCATGGTGCATTTATGTTGCTCTGGACAGTGTGCTTCTTTGCTTCTGCTCACAGTGTATTTCTTAGGCTGGCCCTTTCCCCCTACAGCTAAGACAGACAGTAACTTAAAAAATCCTCTAAGCATTGCAGTGCAGATGGAAAGGGATCCTAGCAGTCAGGAGGTCACGAATACCGAAGTCACCCTAAGTTTTGCAGCTTACAGCCCTGCTCCAGAGAAAGGATTCCCCAATGTAACAACTCTGCTCTGGAACGGGAGGGTTTTTCAGCGAAGTTGTTACAGTTCTGCTCAGGTCTGGGGAGTTCAAAAACTCTGCTCTCCTAGGGGAAGGATTCCCCAGCGAAAGCGGGGCATCCCTGATATACTTGGTTGCAGGGAAAGTTATTTCTTCTCTGTTCCCTTCAGGTGATAGATAGTCTCCTCTCACCCAAACCACATTCAAGAGATTTGCTGGCAGAGAATAATTCAGGAGCTGGCTGCCTCCTCCTGGGTGGAAAGAGCAAAGATTTTCAGGGTGGGGATTGGTCAGATATGAATCCTTGCGCTTAGACAAGCTCAGAGATTGGCTAGAAATGGTTGATTTTATGCTCACTGATTGGCTGGTTTCATGCTCAGGGACTGGTTGTTGTTGGTTTTTTTTTTTTTTTTTTTTTTGTGATGAGTTTGGTCAAGGACAGAGTGTGTTTCCTTAGCTCTGGTTTCAGGGCTAAAGTGTGTTTCTCTCACTGGTCCTTTTGAGTATTTTTGGCCTAATTTTAGGACCAGGATCTATTTCTTTCACTGGCTCTGATTCTAGAGACAAAGTGTGTTTCTTTGGCTCAGGTTTCAAGGTCAGGGTACATATCTTTGGCTGTGGTTTCAAGGCCAAAGTGTTTCTTTTGCTGGTGTTTTTACCCAATATTATTTATACTTGTATCCTCCCCTGGAAGGCTAGATATTGGTGATGTCGCTTTTCCCACAGTTCTTCTTGGGTATTTATTGGTCTCTCATTCAAACCCCTTCCCAGATAAGGATTCTCTGTTTGGGATTTACTTCAACACAGACCAGCATCTTGAACCAGACTATCTAGGCTAAATATAACATGCCTTGATCTGAGCAACTCAGACAGTTTGTTGATAGAGAGGGCTTCTCACCACTGGTAGAAAGGACATTAAAAACAAACAAAACCAATGGCCACGAGCAGGAAATCCAGCCAATGCCTGATCAATTCTCACCCTGAAAATCTTCACCCTGGAAAAAGAACCCACTTTGTCCCTGAAAACAGAGCCATAGAAACCCACTCTGACTCTGACCAAAATCAGCACAAAAACAAATACACAAATATAATAATAATAATAATAATAATAATAATAATAATAACAACAACCCTAAGCACAAAACCAACCAACCAGCCAGCATAAAACCAACTAATGCCTGAGAAGAAAACCAGTCAATTTCTGAGCTTGTCCAAATTCAAGAATTCAAAACTGACCAATCCCCACCTTGAAAAAAATATGCTGTTTTCCATCCTGGAGGAGGAACCCCACCCCACCCCAGTCTTCCCGGCTAATAAATTTCTTGAATGTGGTTTGGGTGAGAGGAGAACATCTAAAGCCAGAGTGGAGCAGAACAGAGATGGAACATGTTTCCCTAGAGTAGAGCAGAAGTGTACTGTTTTCGTGCTTTTGCCGGGGAACCCTTCCCATAGGTGAGCAGAGTTGTTAAAGTCCCCGGGACCTGGGCAGAACTCTAACAACTTAGCTGGAGAAACCCTTCCCTCTAGAAGCAGATCTGGGAAACCTTTCCCCAGAGCAGGGCTGGAAGCTGCTGTGCTGATGGTGACTTTGTAGTATTCCTTGATTCCTGACTGCCAGGATCTCTTTCGACCTGCACTGCAATGCTTAAAGAATTTTTTTGTTGTTGTTAGTATCAGTCTTAGCTGTAGGGGAAAGGGGCTAGCAAAAGAAACAAAACCTGAGCAGACCCAAAGAAACACACTTTGAGACTGGAATCAGAGTCAGTGAAAGAAACACACTCTGGTACAAAAATTAAAACAAAAAGGCTAAAAAGGGCCACTGAGAGAAATTTGACCTTGCAAGGAGACCAAACACACTCTGACCCTGACCAAACTCAGCACAAAAAACAACCAATCCCTGAGCAGGAAACCAACCAATCAGTAGCATAAACCAAGCAATCCATGGAGCCAGCCAATCTATGAGCTTGTCCAAGCTCAGGGATTCAAATCTGACCAATCCCCACCCTAAAAAAAAATCTCTGCTCTTTCCAACATGAAGTAGGCAGCCAGCTCCTGAATTATCCTCTGACAGTAAAGCTCTTGAATGTGGTTTGGGTGAGAGGAGACCACCTATCACCTAAAGGGAAAAGAGAAGAAATAACTCTCCCTGGAACAAAGCATATCAGGGATGTCCCCCTTGTGCTAAGGAAACCTAAACCTAGGAAAGCAGCGTTTTTTAACTCCCCAGACCTGAGCAGAACTGTAAAAACTTCTCTGGGAAACCCTCCTCTGCCAGAACAGAGCTGTTAAATTGTGAAATCCTTTCCCCAGAGCAAGAATCTAAGCTGCTAGGAAAGAGGTGACTTATCTATTCCTTGTATCCACTGGAAGGATCCCTTTCCATCTGCACTGCAATGCTTACAGAAATTTATATTTTAGTACCTGTTTAGCTATAGGGAGAAGGGGCCAGTCAAAGAAATATGTCCTGAGCAAAACCACAGAAACCCTCCCTGAGCTGAACCAAAGAACTCACTGGCCCTGCAACTAGAGGCTAAGAAACAGACTTTCCCTAGAATCGGAGCCAGTGAAAGAAATAGACCCTGGCCCTAAAACCAGAGCCAAAACGTTAAGAAAGACCCGTGAAAAAACACAGGTTGGTCCTCAAACCAGAGCCAAAGATACATGCTCTGCCCTCCACTAACTGCAGAAAAGCCACCCAATCAGTGAGCACAAAACCAGCCAATCGTTGAGCGTGATTCCAGCCAATCTCTGAGCTTGCCCAAGCTCAGGTATTCGAATCTGACCAATCCCTACCCTGAAAATCTCTGCTCTTTCCACACTGGAGGAGGGAGCCAGCTCCTGAATTATCCTCTGCCAATGAATTTTTGAATGTGGTTTGGGTGAGAGGAGACTATCTATCACCTGAAGGGAACAGAGCAGAGAAGAAATAACTTTAGCTGGAGGCACACAAAGCAGGGATCTACTGCTTCGGCTGGGAATTTCCTAGGGGAGCAGATCAAACTCTGGGAGTCCTGAGCAGAATTGTAACAACTTTACTAGAAAACCCTCCCCTGCCAGAGCAGAGCTGTTACATTGGGGAATCTTTTCCCTGAGCACAGCTGGTGAGTGTGGTGTTCCTTGTCTCCTGACTGCCAGGATCCCTTTCCATTTGCACTGCCATGCCTAGAGAAACTTTTGTGGTAGTGTCTGCCTTAGCTATAGGAAAAGGCAAGCCCTGAGCAAAACCAAAGAAACCCACTGGCCCTGAAACTAGAGGCAAAGAAAAAGATTGTTCCTAGAATCAAAGCCAGTGAAAGAAAGAGACAGTGGCCCTAAAACCAGAGCCAAAAACGTTAAAAACGACCCGTGAAAAAACACACCTTGGCCAAGAAACCAAAGCCAAATAAGCATGCTCTGCCCTTGACTAACTCTGCAGAAAATGGACCCAATCAGTGAGCACAAAAGCAGCCAATCCTTGAGCGGGAGACCAGCCAATCTCTGAGCTTGTCGAAGCTCAGGGATTCAAATCCGACCAATCGCCACCCTGAATATCTCTGCTCTTTCCAAACTGGAAGAGGCAGTCAGCTCCTGAATTATCTCCAGCCAATGAATTTTCTGAAGGTGGTTTGGGTGAGAGGAGACTATCAACTGAATAGAGCAGAACAAAGAAAAATAACTTTCCCTGGAGCCACACAGATCACTGATATACTGCTTTCCTGGGGAAAGCTTTTCCTAGGGGAGCAGATCAAATTACGAGAGACCTGAGCAGAACTGTAACAACTTTACTAGAAAACCTTCCCCTGCCAGAGCAGAGCTGTTACATTGGGGAATTATTTTCCCAGAGCAGGGCTTTAAGCTACTAAGCTAGGGTGAGTGTGGTATTTCTTGTCCCCTGACTGCCAGGATCCCTTTCCATCTGCACTGCCATGCTTAGAGAATTTCTTTATGTTAGTGTCTGTCTTAACTATAGGGAAAAAGGGCCAGTCACAGAAACATGACCTGAGCAAAACCAAAGAAACCCACCCTGAGCAGAACCAAAGAAACTCACTGGCCCTGCAACTAGAGGCAAAGAAACACACTGTCCCTAGATTCGGAGCCAGCGAAAGAAATAGACCCTGGCCCTAAAACCAGAGCCAAAACGTTAAGGAGGACCCGTGAAAAAACACAGGTTGGTCCTCAAACCAGAGCCAAAGATACATGCTCTGCCCTCCACTAACTGCAGAAAAGCCACCCAATCAGTAAGCACAAAACCAGCCAATCGTTGAGCTTGATTCCAGCCAATCGCTGAGTTTTTCCAAGCTCGGGGATTCAAATCTGACCAATCCCCACCGTGCAAATCTGTGCTTTTTCCAACCTGGAGGAGGAAGCCGGCTCCTGAATTATCCTCTGCCAATGAATTTTTTGAATGTGGTTTGGGTGAGAGGAGACTATCTATCACCTGAAGGGAGCAGAGCAGAGAAGAAATTGCTTTCCCTGGAGCCATGCAGGGCAGGGATATACCGCTTTGGCTGTGGAAACCTTTTCCTGGGGGAGGAGATCAAGCTCTGGGAGACCTGAGCAGAACTGTAACAAGTTTACTAGAAAACCACCCTCCCCTGCCAGAGCAGGGCTGTGACATTGGGGAATCCTTTTCCCAGAAAGGGCTGTAAGCTGTTAAGCTAGGGTGAGTGTGGTATTCCTTCTCAAGTGACTGCCAGGATCCTTTTCCATCTGCACTGCCATGCCTAGAGAAACTTTTGTGGTAGTGTCAGTCTTAGCTATACGGATAATGAGCCAGTCACAGAAACATGCCATGAGCAAAACCAAAGAAACCCACCCTGAGCTGAACCAAAGAAACTCACTGCCCCTGCAACTAGAGGCAAAGAAACAGACTGTCCCTAGAATCGGAGCCAGTGAAAGAAATAGACCCTGGCCCTAAAACCAGAGCCAAAACGTTAAGAAGGACCCGTGAAAGAAACACACATTAGTCCTCAAACCAGAGCCAAAGATACATGCTCTGCCCTTGACTAACTGCAGAAAAGCCACCCAATCAGTGAGCAGAAAGCCAGCCAATCGTTGAGCGGGAATCCAGCCAATCGCTGAGTTTTTCCAAGCTCAGGTATTCAAATCTGACCAATCCTCACCCTGAAAAATCTCTGCTCTTTCCAACCTGGGGGAGGAAGCCAGCTCCTGAATTATCCTCTGCCAATGAGTTTTTTGAATGTGGTTTGGGTGAGAGGAGACTATCTGTCACCTGAAGGGAGCAGAAGAGAGAAGAAATAACTTTCCCTGGAGCCATGCAGGGCAGGGATATACCGCCTTGGCTGGGGAGAACTTTTCCTAGGGGAGATCAAGCTCTGGGAGACCTGAGCAGAACTGTAACAAGTTTACTAGAAAGCCCTCCCCTGCCATTGCAGAGCTGTTACATTCGGGAATCCTTTTCCCAGAACAGGGCTCTAAGCTGCTAAACTATGGTGAGTGTGGTATTCCTTGTCTCCTACTGCCAGGATCCTTTTCCATCTACACTGCAATGTATAGAGAAACTTTTTTGGTAGTGTCAGCCTTAACTATAGTGATAAGGAGCCAGTCAAAGAAACATTCCCTAGCAAAACCAAAGAAACCCACCCTGAGCTAAACCAAAGAAACCCACTGGCCCTGCAACTAGAGGCAAAGAAACAGACTGTCCCTAGATTCGGAGCCAGTGAAAGAAATAGACCCTGGCCCTAAAACCAGAGCCAAAACGTTAAGAAGGACCCGTGAAAAAACACAGGTTGGTCCTCAAACCAGAGCCAATGATAAGTACTCTGCCCTTGACTAATACTGCAGAAAAGCCACCCAATCAGTGAGCACAAAGCCAGCCAATCGCTGATTTTGTCCAAGCTCAGGTATTCAAATCTGACCAATCCCCACCCTGAAAATCTCTACTCTTTGCAACCTGGAGGAGGAAGCCAGCTCCTGAATTATCCTCTGCCAATGAGTTTTTTGAATGTGGTTTGGGTGAGAGGAGACTATCTATCACCTGAAGGGAGCAGAGCAGAGAAGAAATTGCTTTCCCTGGAGCCATGCAGGGCAGGGATATACCGCTTTGGCTGGGGAAAGCTTTTCCTAGGGGAGCAGATAAAACTCTGGGAGACCTGAGCAGAACTGTAACAAGTTTACTAGAAAACCACCCTCCCCTGGCTGAACAGGGCTGTGACATTGGGGAATCCTTTCCCCAGAACAGGGCTGTAAACTGTTAAGCTAGGGTGAGTGTGGTATTCCTTGTCTCCTGACTACCAGGATCCCTTTCCACCTACACTGCAAAGCTTAGAGAATTTCTTTATGTTAGTGTCTGTCTTGGCTGTAGGGGAAAAGGGCCAGTCAAAGAAACATGACCTGAGCAAAACCAAAGAAACCCACCCTGAGCAGAACCAAAGAAACTCACTGGCCCTGCAACTAGAGGCAAAGAAACAGACTGTCCCTAGATTCGGAGCCAGCGAAAGAAATAGACCCTGGCCCTAAAACCAGAGCCAAAACGTTAAGAAGGACCCGTGAAAAAACACAGGTTGGCCCTCAAACCAGAGCCAAAGATACATACTCTGCCCTTGACTAACTGCAGAAAAACCACCCAATCAGTGAGCACAAAACCAGCCAATCGTTGAGCGGGAATCCGGCCAATCGCTGAGTTTGACCAAGCTCAGGTATTCAAATCTGACCAATCCCCACCTTGAAAATCTCGGATCTTTGCAACCTGGAGGAGGAAACAGGCTCCTGAATTATCCTCTGCCAATGAGTTTTTTGAATGTGGTTTGGGTGAGAGGAGACTATCACCTGAAGAGGGCAGAGGAGAGAAGAAATAACTTTCCCTGGAGACACACAGAGGAGGGATATACCGCTTTGTCTGGGGAAAGCTTTTCCTAGGAGAGCAGATAAAATTCTGGGAGACCTGAGCAGAACTGTAATAACTTTACTAGAAAACTCTCCCCTGCCAGAGCAGAGCTGTTATATATTGCAGAATCCTTTTCCCAGAGCAGGGCTGTAAGCTGCTAGGTTAGGTTGAGTGTGATGTTCCTTGTCTCCTGACTGCCAGGATCCTGTTCCATCTGCACTGCCATGCTTAGAGAAACTTTTAGGGTAGTTTCTGTCTGAGATGCAGGGAAAAAGGGCCAGCCAAAGAAACACAACCTGAGCAGCTCCAAAGAAGTCCACTGGCACAGCAACGTGAGTCAATGAAATGCACCATGGCTCTGAAACTAGTGTCAAGACATAGTTTTTCCCAAGATCAGAGCAAGTGAAGAAATAGACTGTGGCCCTATAGTCATAGCCAAAAGGGGGAAATGTCCCAATGAAAGAAACTCACTTTGGCCCTGACTCAAGTGCCCAAAAACCAAACTCTGTCCCTGACCAAACTCAACACAGTGTCACAAAAATTAACTTCAGCTAGATCCTGGGTGTGACACCAACCAACCAGTGAGCATGAAACCAGCCAATCTCTGAGCTTGTCTAAGCTCACGGATTGAAATCTCACCAATCACCACCCTGAAAATATTGGCTCTTTTTCCACCCTGGAGAAGACAGCCCCCTCCTGGATACCTTCCTGACAATAAATCTCTTGGAGTTTGACCATCTAAAGGCAGAATGGGACAGAATAGAGAAGGAACATGTTTCCCTAGAGCAGAGCAGAGCAGAACAGAGCAGAAGTGTAATGTTTTCGTGCTTTTGCTGGGGAACCCTTCCCATAGGGGAGCACAGTTGTTAAAGTCCCAGGGATCTGGGGAGAACTGTAACAACTTTGCTGGGAAACCCTCCCTGCCAGAGCAGAGCTGTTACATTGGGGAAACCTTTCCCCGGAGCAGGGCTGGAAGTTGTTAATCTTAGGGTGAATTTGTGGTATTCCGTGACTCCCGACTGCCAGGATCCTTTCCCATCTGTACTGCAATGCTTAGAGAATATTTTATCTTAGTGTCTGTTTTAGCTGTAGGGGAAAAGATCCAGCCAAAGCAGAGCAGAGCAAAAGAAACACACTTTGGTCCTGCAACTAGAGTCAAAGAAATGCACCCTGAACCTGAAACTGCTGCCGAAGAAATACACTCTGTCCTAAAAATCACAACCATTGAAAGAAATAGTTTCTGGCCCTAAAACAAGAACCAAAAGGCTGAAAATGATCAGTGAAAGAAACCCTCTATGGTCCTGTAACCAGAGTCAATGAAACACACTCTGCCCCTGAACAATTCAGCACAAAACATAACCAACCACAGGAATAAACTGTGGGTTCAGACTTTATGCCACAGAATGGGATCCTAAGAATGCATTTAAACCACCCCTTCAGGTCTTCAGATTTTGTGTTCTAACAAAGATCTCACCATACCAGGCAATCTAACCGGTCCAAAGCATTAAGATACCCAGAGAAGCCACTGTCTAGGAAACCCACTTCCATTGTCCAGGATAGCTGAGGGATTCCCATCCTTCTTCTCTACTCTTGATAAGGCCCACCACTTACTTAATCATTCCCAGACAGAAATAGGCCAGTATTGCTGGTTATGCTTAGACACCTGGCCCCTGTACTACATAGGGATAGGAACTACCACACTGTCAGTCCATTGACTGACAAAACTCACTGTGACTGGGGGCAGAACAAAATTAATAGTAGAGAACTTAACCTAGGCATTTGCCCTTATCTTGATGCCTGCTATTCTGCCTTATGGGTTAATTCATCAGGATAAGAATGATCTATTTTCTTCTGCTGCTGCTTTCCAAACTAAGTAGACGAATTGATCTGGACCTAGAGGTATTAAAATTTCCATTTCTGAATTGAACTAGTTAGCTTCCATAACAGAAATGATCCTATAAAGGGAGACCATGTATGGCTTTGGGAAAACCCTGTTGTATCAGCGTTACTTGATCAGGGGTAATTAGAGTATATCTTGCCATGGTTGGGGAAAATCTCAAGAAGAGACAAAGACATGAATCAAATAATTTTTACTGGTCTCTGATGTCTTGGTCCCCCTGGCTAACTACTCTGCTATCAGCATTGCTGACTGGGCCTTTAATTCACATTCTGGTTGGATTAATTGTGGGGCCCTACATCTTAAACTCCATGGCCTATTGTTTCTGTTCAGTAAAATTAATCTTAGATCTACCTACACCTCTTTAGAGCATGATGGGTCCATGGTTTGTTTATTCACTAAGCCAGAGGGGAATGTAACTGGACCCTGAACTTAGTGGGGCCCCCAGACCTTAGCACAACTGACTCCATGATGGAAATGCTATTCAGGCCATAAAACTCAGCATGTAGACAGCACCACCTGCTAAAACAAAAACAAAGATGGTCCATCAAAGTCTATAGTTCTGGGAAAGTCTCTAAATTTACTAACCTTGCTGGTTTTTGATTGTTTGCTTGTTCTTTTCTGTATTTTTGTTTCTGGCTAACTGTTCTTGTTAACAGAAATATGTCAACCCAGAACACTTTTTTGTGTGTGCTTAAAAGCTCACCCTGAAAAAGGCTTGGGGCCACACTGGTATCCTGAACATCCATTGGAGTTGCCAGCTGGCTAATAAAGGCTTTCTTTCTAGTAGCTTAAACTCTTGGCCAAATTGTCTCTTCTGGTGGATACCCACAACAGTAACTATGAGATTTTCAGTGTTCTCCCTCAGTAGACACTGGGGCCTGGTGCTGTCCAAAAGTTGTGTTTTACCATGTATTAGTATTATTGTTATTTATTATTATCTTTTTTGTTTGAGAGATACATACCTGTATACAATGTTTTGAACAAGGAGACAGGTCCTATTCTCTCCCTTCCAATTCCTGTCTATCCCTAAATGCAACAATTCCCTCCCTACTTCATGTATTTTCTTCTTTAAAAAGAAAACAAAATACCCAGGTATTCCATTTAGTGTTCCAGCATATACATGGGAGTAGGGCCATCTGATGTAACATGGTGGCCTCTCAGGAGCCTCACCTTTGAAGAAAACTGACTCTCTATTTCCCCAAACCCATCAGTAGTTGGGAAAGAGAGAGTAGTTCTCAGTAGTTCTCAGCTGGGGGCAGGAATTCTTAACTTCCTTCCCTCTCCATGCTGAGATTTTGTCTGATTTAATTTTGTGCAATTATTGTACATATAGTTACAGCAACTGACAGTTCAAATGATGCATTTTCAGTTGTGTTCAGAAAACACTTTCTCTGTAGCAATCTGTTGCCTTTAGATCTTGAAATCCTTCTGCCCCTCTCCTGCCCCAATCCCTGAGCCTTGGCGATTCATTTTACATAGTTTTCATCTTGTTTCTTGTGGGTCATGCAAAGCATGAAAGGTTGCGTCAGATTCTCTTTTGATTTTTCTAAACTAATTATTCTCATTTTCAATGGCACAAAATGTCTAAAATGTGGCATGTGTAATAGGAAATGTTCAGGAGTGGGTGGCCCTGAATCACTGACCCCCACATCTGCACTATTAGCAGGGCAGGGATTAGAACAGGGGTCACTGAGCATAGGTTCAAAAACACTGGTCATCACAGTATAGTCCCTCCCAAAGGCTATAAAAAGCCAAGAATTCAGGGTACAACTCATTCAGTTTGGCCCTCGAAGTTCAGATATTAAAATCTAACTGGATAAGATGCAATTGTTTAATGTCAAACTCCTAAATTTGCTCAGGAATAAATGTATTTATAAAAAAGGAATGATAAACCATAGGCTAAAGCTGAGGAAGAGGAAGTTGTCAAAAAATTGCCCCTTATCCATCAGATTTCTTCCATGACATCATCAAGCCTTGCTATGGCAGGTATGTTGAGGTACTAAATTGAGCAGTGATAGTCACTAGACCTGGGGATGGAGCATAGCAAGTCTTGACTTATTGTCCAATGAGAGAGGCCTGTGCAGGGCTGACGTCAGCTTTAACTGTCTACTCATAAAGGGATGGGCGTGGTCCAGAGGAGGGACCTGTTGAAGTGTTTATAAGCCTGAGACTGTGAGCAATACCAGCCTGATCTTTCAGCTGCAGATTTAGCGGTTTGTCCTGAGACTGCATTGGAACCACTAGTCACTAGGTAAGACTCAGCAGCCCCTTGGAGCCAGTGTGGTGACTACTGCTGGCACCAGCGTCACTGCTTTCACGCCTTAAGGTGGTCTGCGCTTCCGAGTTTGTGGAGGCTTTGTTTTCCGTGCCTGCAGGGAGCAGTCCTGGGGGTCTCATTGTGGGAGGTCCAGTCCTGGGGGTCTCATTGTGGGAGGTCCAGGGAGTAGGAGCTTCTCAGAGGAGATAATGAAGGCTGGAAAGGGAGTTGGGGCGGGTGGAAAACGGCATTTCTAGGGTTTGCTCTCGCCCCTCTGTTCCTTAGGCTGGGCACTGGACACTGGCAGGTAAATGGCACAATCCAGACAAATGCCCAGCCCCGCCTTGCAAATGTTTGAATTCCATTTTGCCCAGCTTTGAACTTGGCACTGTTCACCCAGTAAAGGAGGGCCTTAGGATACCCTTGACTGAACAGGGACTTGTGGCAACTTCGGGGGCAGGGGGCGGGAAAGTGTTCTCCATTTTACTCTGGTCACTAGATTGTGTCCTACCCCTCTAGGGTGGCAAAGAAGAGTTCTGCCTTCTGATTTTTGGGGGGTATTTTCCTATTGTCTTTGTGAAATTTACAGGACATGAGGGATTTCAGCATGTACTGCCTTTGTATCATGCCTACTCTCTTAACAGTGCAAACAGGTTGAAGTAAAACTTAACTCTGTTTGACTTACCTACCTCTGCTAAAGTTCTGAGTCCGAGGCTAATTAGCTCCCCCCACCCCTTATGTACTAAGGGTACAGGAAGGTATCTTGAGGCTTGTAATTGCCAGTGATTAGGTTAAACCTTCCTCATCCTATTGTCATGCTTTAATATACTGATTTGGACATTTGGTAGAAATTAGTTCAGCGTTGTGTGCCACACTTTTAGTGTGTGATGCTCACCACCTTTCCCAAATACCATAAAAGTATTGACTAGAAGGTGAAGATGCTCATAGTTGCTGAAGTCGGGCTTTTCTCCCTTACCCCCAGGGTTTCTAGAGTATGTTGGTTTCTAGGGCATCTTCATTAGCTGTCATTTACTGCCACCAGAAATAGGCTAATGCTTTGCAATCAGAGAACTCCAAGAAAAACATGGTTTTCTAAAATCTGCTTTCTTGTTGAAAATCACCAGGCAAAATTCTCATCAATAGTTAAAAAAAAAAAAAGTCAGTTTTAACTGTTAATCTGATCACAGGTCTAGTAGATAACGTTTTGTTGTTCTTTCTTTCAGTCAAGATGAGTGATAAACCGGACTTGTCTGAAGTAGAAAGATTTGACAGATCAAAACTGAAGAAAACTAATACTGAAGAAAAAAATACTCTTCCATCGAAGGAAAGTAAGTAGTGGGGGTTCCTAGTTAAGGGGAACACTGGTGAAAGTTGGCATAGTCAGTTAACACACCTATGTTCTATTAAATTGTTCACAAAGTAAATAATAATCAGTTTCCTATTATAATTAATATTTTAAAATAACCAATAGCCGATTTGTTATTGGGACTTTATAAGTGTTCCTGCAGAATAGGAACCAGGAGTAATAACAGTAGTAGGCACCAGTAGTATTAAGAAAGAAAAGCTACTTTATTGATTAAAATTACATATATCACATTAAAAGCAATCTTGGAATGTTTGACTGATCACTAGGAAAAACCCTATGTGCACTTCTAATCGTGTGATGTTTTCCTGCATCTATGAATTTGAGCCTGCAATCTTGTTCTGCTAATGAACTCTGCACATGCTGTAATTCTGATCTATTCTGCCTTATGACAAATAAAATGGTATAAGTTCAGATTCGAACACACTGTTGTTCCCAGACTGAGGGGATCACTGTTAATTCCTAGAGTTACATCTTACTGGAGAACCTCAGAATGTATGCTGTGCTATGCTTTTTCTTACACCGTCATTATTTGAGAGTTCTAAAACTAGAAAAGACTGTTTTTAAAGCTTCCTTATTGTATTGTTACCTTTTAGTCTCAAATAACAGCAACAGCATAAATCTACTTCAAATGGAATGTAAAACCCAGAGTTTAAAGATATTAAAATTTAATATTAATTTGCTATTAAACCTTAATATATATTACAATGGTTGATGTCTACTCTCATATAACTTTGTGAGAATTTGTGGATGATGGTGTTCTGAATTTAGAGTATAATGATAAGCATTTAAAGATTAACACACATTCTTTTTAATGGTACTGGGTTCCAACCCACTTCATGATAGGCAAGCACTGTACTCCCGAGCTCCACTACATTCTGGTAGCAAAACTCTAGGAAGAAACTAAACATTAGAAAAAGTCTCTCCTAACCATATTTTTATGTTTCTTTTTTCCCGTAGCTATCCAACAGGAGAAAGAGTATATTAAAAGATCATAAGATGAAGACCTCCTTGGGAGAGCAGCTTCACCATTGCCTGACAGTTTTAAGATTTTAGGCAGTTACTGACAGATTTTTCACCTTTACTGCCTTGGCTGAAATGTCACCACTTGCCAATGATCATTAAATTTGGTTTGAAACTGCCCACTGGTGTGTAAATTCCATTGTCAATTGTCTTACTACCATTGTTGACCTTGTTGCCTGTGGTTTTTCATTTGCTGCAGGACAAGATGATTTTAACCTACAGTGGGTGCCACAAGTGCTTCATCTTCTTTGTAAAGTTGTATGCTACTGCAGCCCCTCGAGTTTACGTTTCTAATGTAACACTAAATGAAATATAATCACAAACTTCCCATGGCACATTCTTGGTATTCTAAAGCATGAAATTACATAAGAGTATTTTTTTCAATTAAAAATGATTGGAGGAAAACCTCTTAAGCAGATTACACTTATGTGAAATGTAAGGTGATGAGAGCTGATGCCTCACTCAGGAATGAAGGAGTGGAAACATAGGACCTAAAAGCATAATCTTGATTTCTTGAAAGTATTTTTCACCTTAATAGAAACACCCAAACCTGGATTTGGATGGGAAAGTGGCAGGAGACTCTTGCTAAACACTGTATTGAAGACAACAGGGTCTTCTATTGAACCTACCCTGAGATTTAATACCTGCTAATGATTTGTATTACTTATTTCCTGTTATGGTCCTTACATTGAATAGAGTTTATTGTCTTATGAACCAAGAATTTTGACCATCTCAGTGCTTTTGACTTAAATGCATTCTCCAGTTCATAATGTACAATTTTAGCTCCCAATGTGCTTATACCTGGTGGTAGGATCTTTTTTCTTTTAATACATATTATTTTTTTCTTATTTTACATATCGATCCTAGTTCCCTCACGCTCCCTCCCATGACCCTGGGTTCCCCCTCCTGTCCCATTCTCCTCCACCCCATAAGTCGGTCCATTGCTGGTTTCCCAGCTATCAGTCTGGGGGTCCATTATCAGGGAAGGGCATATAAACTTCAGGCTAGAGGTTGGTGAGATACAGAGTGTAAATCTTGTGTTTTGTTTTTTAAGTTGATTATTTTTAACTTCAGTGATTTAAAATTGGAATTCAGAGCTGAGCATAGGATGCATTTTTTGCCCTTTGTGTAAAATTATGAGAAAGGCAAGTAACTAAGGAAACTAAGATTTTTTTGTTTTAATCTTCTCTTCATTTAAATATTAATGTTCATGTTTTTTCTAGTACAGTATGAATGAATATGTATTATAGTTCGTTGAGAATTTCATACGTGTGTGAGAATTTCTCTTACAATCCAAACAAGTTGACAATCGTAAATTATCATCACATTTATCTACGAGATTAATCTGATGGTGATATAGGTGCTTTGATCTTGTAAATTTAGGATAGAAATAGGAGCATTTATTAATATCCCCCCAAGTGGGCATGTGAATTGAAGCATAATGGGACTGATTGAGATACGAATGAAGAGTAAAGAAGTAATTAATGGAGTTGAAGGGTGGGAGCGAATCTGAGCGTGCTTATTTGCACCAGTGTTTGGCTGAGTAAAGGACACACCCAGTGCGCAGCCATAAGCTCTTGGTGTACTTAATGAAAAACAAACCAGGGGAAAGCATCAGTGCTTAGTGATCTTTGAAGTGCTTACATTGATCCTGTGGGATAACGGCTTGAGAAACAAAGTGTGTGGGCACTAGGCAAGAGGCATGAAAGGATAACTGTGGGTGGGGCAGGCATTGTCACATTTGGAGTCATCAGATCTTCAGCCAGCTATTATCTCTTAATTTTTTTTATCAGAAAATTGCAAGCCTGGGCACATTCTGGTTGGATTTTCATGGCAAGTAGCCGGAAGGGTGTAGGGCCGTCGTGAGGTATCTGACAAATAATGAAGACTGAAAGAAGAGTCTAAGGAGCCATGCTCACTGTCCAAATAAGCTGAACCTTCAGAGGCAGTAGATCCAGGGGAGTCCTGAACCCATAGCCTGCGAGGCTGCAGCAAGCTTCAGGCCGGTGGTTCTCAACAAGTGGGACACAACCCCCATGGGGGTCACAGACCAGAAATCCTGCCTATCAGCTATTTCCATTAACATTCGTAACTATCAAAATCACAGTTAAGAAGTAGCAAGGGGAATAACTTTATGGTTGGGGGTCACCACACCATGAGGAACTGCATTAAAGGGTCACAACGTTAGGAAGGTTAAGAACCAGTGCCGTGGGAGGAAGGGCAAGGATAGCTTAGGTGGAGGAATGTGGGAAGCAGGCATGAGCAACTGCTGAGATGAGCACCCAGCCCTCATTAGTAGGTGCCTGTCTACAATGTTCTTTAGTTATGAGCATGTACCCACTTACCCCTTTCAGAACTTCAGTGGATGTTCAGTAAAGGTCACGCTGGAACCCTTACACAATCTCAGGGTGCTGTCTTCTTTTTAGACAGGCTTGGGTGCAAAGGACTTCAACTGTGCTAGGTTAAGGATAATCCCTGGGCTCAATGAGATCCTACCAGCCTCTCTATCACAGGCTACGCTAATCTCCACGTGGCTTGTGCACTGGCCAGAATGCTGCTGCTCACTAGCAAGTGAGGCTGGGCATAGAAGACTTCCCCCTATCTCAAAAATGAAAACACCTCAGCCTAAATATTCAGCTCTGTGTAAAGCCACCATAAATTGGTTAAAGGAGATATGGTAAAACCAGTTTCCAAACACAGAGCATAAAAAGAGATAGGGCTATTTAAACACTATAAAATATCAATAGCTTTTATCCAGACCTGGTGGCACACACCTTTAACCTCACTACTCAGGAGGTAAAGGCAGGAGGATGTCTGTGAGTTCAAGGGCAGCCTGGTCGACCTAATGAGCTCTAGGCCAGCCAAAGCTACATTTATCTAATTACATTTTATTGTGATTAAGAATGCATTCTTAACATTTAGATTCTTAAAATGTTCTTAAAACTACTGTTAGTAAATTCTCACTAGAAATATTAGATTAAAATCTTCATTCATTCTTAAATTCTTTAAAAAAAAATCATACATAGATCTTAAAGAGAGTAAAGAACTCGGCACTGTGGGAATAATTTTAAAACTAAACACATCTGTGACAATCACATTAACAAATCAAACACTTTTTTCACTGCTCCTTATGCCGGAATGTGGGAATGTTTAAATTACTCTGCTGATACACTAGCTACACTAGCTAGATACACTAGCTGATACTAGCTACTGATACTTGCTAGTGTAAGGCTTCTTAAGAACCCATACCACACAAATCCCTAAAGTGTGATAAGAATGCATGAAAAGACATTTCAATTATTTTGATGCTGGCTGACATGAATTTTTGGAAAAGCACAAATGGAGATTCTCTTGATCTTCCAGTAAGTGGTTCTTTTTTAATTTATGTCATCTATAATGTTCTCAAATGGAGACAAATACTCAGCCAGATCTTTCTTGCTTGTGCCCCAGTGTTAACATCCTATAAACATTTTGCCATCATTGTGCTGATATTTGCTGATGTGGATCTTGGCTCTGCCTTATAATTCTTTTGTGTACTCATTAAGACCCTCCATCATGGCATACATAATTGTTGGCAGGAGGCAGATGGCTAGCAGTTTACTGAGAGCTACAGTGATGTTGAGGTATTAGTATATGGACCTGGATTTAAAATGTTGATGGACAGGTATGCTCTGAATAGGGCTCTGATAGCACAAAGATACCAATAACAGATGAATGAATCTTGTAAAGTAAGAAACTTCTGCTCAGCAAAGAAAACTGTCAATATAGTCTATACAATGGGAGGAAATCTTTGCCATCTGTGCATATGACAGAAGATTGGTGTTTTACAAAAGGAAATGGCAAGAGACCAACAAACAAACAAACCAATTAAAAGTGAGACATGAATAAAAATATAAAAATACACAACATGGCGCAAGGGAAACGCCCAGGAATCTATAAGACTTCTAGCAAAAGAGGATACACAGGCTAAACTGGCCACTTCTTGTTACCAGGAAGGACTAACAGTAGAGGAATTGGGACACCAAACCAGCCACATAACCTTTGACCCACAGTCTGTCCTTCCTATAGGATGCGCTGAGTTAAGGGTAGCCTTGAGACTGTGGGAATGAACAACCAATGACTGGTCCAGTCTGAGACCCAAGCCAAGAGAGGGATCCCTGATACTGGCAAGAGTACCAGGACCCAGAGACAACAACATGCCAGTCAAAGTTCTAGTATGAATTAGAGGAGGGGTCTCAGAGGCCCCACCCCCAGCTGAGGTTCTATTGGCAGTTGATGACTTCTGACAGTGAAACAGTCAGCTTTCACATTTACAGAATATATCATTTAAAATGGTTTAGGGTTTTTCTTGACAGTGAGGCACACCTCCTGGCAACACCCCCTGCATCAGAAAGGAAGATGGGCATTGAATAAACTTGTTGTGGAGTTTACTTCCAACATGGCAAGACTAGACATTTGGGCAAGATACTGCTCTTGTCTAGACTGTTTGACTTTATGCTATATGAACTGGACATGCAGGGCTCACAGGATAGTGACTGCTGATGCAAGGTGGACATTCATTCCTACAGGGTTCCTGCTTCATGGAAGAGTCTGGCAAACATTCTGCAAGACACAGAGAAAAACGACTGAGAAACTGCCAATACAGGTGGACAGTTTAGTTTCCTGCTTTGCTGAGAAGTTTGCCAGACACACTATGGCCTGTAGTTATTTATACTAAGACAGCAAAACATCCTACCATAGCCACACTTTTAACCTTTATGTCTTATGACTTGCTGAGGACACTTTTGAACTCTCTGTCCATGTGTCAAGATGGAGTGCAGCCATCTTTATGGACACCCACAGTCTCCAATAGATTGTTCATGCAGTGCATATATGCATATACTCATATATGCAGTGCTAATTTGATTCAGTGAATTATAAAAAAAGGAGAACATACAATTGGGAGGAGGATGCAATAAGGTTGGTACCTGTTAAGAGTGCAGCAGGGAATGGGAGGCAGACATTCAAATTATATATTATTCATGCATGAAATCCTCAAATAATAAATTTAAAGTGCTTTTTAAAAGGAAGCCACCTGACCTTGTCTTCTGGTCCATTTGCATAGTTTAATTTGAGTAGATAAACCATGTGCAGCTCACTATCCTTTTAGGTAGCCAATTTTATTACACCATTTGATTGGTCCTTCCCTACGACTGGCTATTGAAGAGGGTCATTGGGTGTTAGGCTGTGGTTATTTGTGTAAGACATCACAAATCACTTGATCAGGCTTCAGGCAGCTAGGGTCTGAATGTGAGAAAGCGAGGGATTCTGTTCTGTATTTTTTGGCATTTTGTCTTGGGCCTTTTTTCTCTGCATAAACATAGCATTTCCTCCCAAGAGAAGTTAGTACTTCTAGTAGATCTTTTTACCTCCAGAGCTCTCTGTGGAATCAGAAGAGGCTTTTGCTTGTTTTAAGACAAAGTTCTTTCTCTCTCACTCCTGCATCCTTTGCCCCCTTACCAGTGAAGACACTATATGCATAAAATATCAGAGTGTCAGTGTGTAATATAAAGTGTCCAGTGATATGATCATTCTACCACTTATCATATTATTGAATCTTAGAATATGAAGAGTGATGAGTTGTGGTCCTTATCCTTTGCTACACTGCAGGCTCAGGACCACTACTGAGTGACGCTATATGAGACAGCATTTCACCAAGGTCATGAAGCATACATCTTGGAGGCCTGAAGAGTAGGAATAGGAAGATATTGTGTATCGCATACTACCTCTATTCTTTTATGAAATGCTAAAGACAACCTTTCTGTAGGAATTCATAGTATGTCTAGTTTTCTGGAATGGTCAGAATATTTTTTTAAACAAAAGACATAGTATTTGAGCCAAAGCTTGAAAGAGAAGCAATTTTTATATAGAAAGACAGCGGGGACATGAGAGATTTCATGAGGGTGAAAAGGTCTGGCTTACTTATCACAAAGCCCCAAGTCAGCAATGCTCACAGCTAGTGATGCAACAAAGCACTTTCAAAATAATCCTAGCAACTACCCATCATTATTCAAAGCAGGCTTATCTATTCAGCTTCTGTAACATAAAGCCATAAAGCGAGGCTCAGGAGAGAAAAGGTCATCCTCCCTTATCTCAACTGTCAGTCCTAAGCAAACGGATGGGATCCAGGCAGCCAAGAGTACATCCATGCACACAGCTGTTTGGAACAGACCCTACACCCAGTTTCTCTTCACCAGAAGCATGACTCTCAGAACTGATGGTCTGGATAGCCAATATTCACTACTGGTTGCAGAATATGCTTCCTGTCCACACCTCACCACAACTGGAAGGCCCTGTTCTCCTAGGAGAATGTTGAGGCTTGGACATAATCTAGTCATTTACCAAGTGTAGTAAATTCAGTTAAGAGGCACACTGGCACGCCCAGACTGCATCCAATCCAAAACATGTGCCCTTAATTACTCTTAATACAGCAGAGTACAGCCTCACAGGCTCATATCAGTCATTCAATCAGACTGAATTCAGTCAGAATTCAAACAGACACTCTTCTCCCCATGAATGCAACTTAATCTCAACATTTGTCTCAGGGAAACAAAGGCACCCACAGTTATAGAGATTAAGTCTTGAACAAGAAATCAAAAGTAAAGTACTTCTTCTTCTCCATTGTGATCTGCAAATCCTCAGTTCCTAACAAATGCCCTCATTCAAATTTTTCTCCATCCATGGAAGTATGACTTGGACTTTATGATTTTACTGATTTGGTCCTACACAATTATACATGGCACTCTTTTCACTACTGAACGTGTTCACGATTTTTGGATAAGATGGTTAACCCCTATGAAGAGGCAAAGGAGAGTTACACATTAGGTTATCTGAGTGTGCTATATAATGATCTGCAGCTCCCTCAATTGAGGAGGGAGTTACTTTAACCAACTGGTGTTGGATTCTGACTTCTCTGAGTAGACAGTCTCTTTTAAAGAAAGGAATAAAGAGTTGTGAAAGGAAATGGCTCTGTGAGTAATCACATTTGAAACCAAGACTGATAACAGTTGGATCTCCAGGACTCACATGATGGAAGGAGAGAACCAATTCTAACTGTCGTCCTCTGACCTTGACACTTATGCTGTAGCATGTGCCCCTACACATACACATGTACATACGATAAATACAATGTAAAAAGGAAAGATTGAAAACAGAATGATAGTTGGAATGTGATTTTTGAAAGGATTCCAAGGGAAATCCAACTTGTTTGAACTACAGTAGTACAGGATCACAGGTGGAAGTATGCCCGGAAATCAGAAACTACTCCAATTGGGAGCACACAGGGTTGAGCACTGTGGAGTCCACTGTTGCATAACCCTTGTCCCATATTCTCTGCAGTTGTGAGAAGAACAGTTGGTTAAAAATCAAGACAAGACCCCAGCTGTGTCAAGAGCTGTGTTAAGATAACTAGAGTCTTGTGTAAACAAGCTTTACACTCCCCACTATCACCCCTGGCCCCCTTAGTCATGGCTTTTGCTTTAAAAAGTGGCTTCCCCCTCTGTTCAGGGTCACCATGTCAGTACCTGACCTGTCTGTGGCCCTGACTAGTTCTGGTATCCTGTGGTGATAGAATAAAGTTGCCTCTGCTCATCTAATATTGGTGACCTAGTTCTCAATATTTGTGTGATACCCAGACCCAACAAGCACAACATGTCCTCTTGGTTCATATGTGCCTCATATATTAGGGGTGAAGAAAAACAGAAAAAGAGGTCCCCATTTGGTCTATACCACAATCCGGGATCTTGCAGGAGAAGGCTAAGCCTAGGGTTTTGGATGATTCTGAGAAATGGACGTGCTACCGGCGGTCAGGGTCTGGGCTGGGTATTTCCAGGTTCTTGGCCTCTTATTCAAATAATTGAAACAAAGGCTTACCTGATACCAAAGAAGCAAGGAAAATTTTATCAAAGAAAAACAACAGAACAGGTCAAGTACACTGTCAAGAGTGACAGCAGGCCACATGAGTGAAAGCAGTCGAGGGACCTAATTAATGTTTTAGGGTCCCTTTTATGGCTACATGATAAAGAACATGGTTACTAAGGGGTATAGTTTTGGTGGTTCTGTTTTGAGTGAATGATTCAAGTTACATTAGTATTTATTGTGCATATCTGTTCCTATAATGCATCTGATTTTGATAATGGACATACCCAATTATGCATAATAATAATAATAGGGGCTTCTCTATAAAGGTTCACTTGGAGGACACAGTTTGTTTTATTGCATATGCACCCAAAACCAGTCTTGAGATCATTTATATTTGTATCTGGACAAGCTGGAGTAGGATTTAATACAATCTATTTAAGTTTGATTGTTGTTATGGCAGGAAAAAAAACATACTCTATTAAGAGGGAGTATGAGTGAAGTTTAAGGTAGGTTGGGTTCTTAAATTACTAATATATCCCTATGTGTTTTGCTCAGAAAGACATGTGTGTGCATAGCACATGCAGCTAAAGGCCTCAGTGCAATGAGTGCATTATTGGGAGAAGGGTGTGTTCGTAGTGTAAGCCAAGAAGAGCCCTAGCTTCCTAAGCTATTCCCTATGATCACTGCTTCAGAAACACATTGGTATAGTGGGGGATGTGGGAATTGTTGAAGGATAGTTTGTTTGGAAGTCATAAGAAACCTGGGCAGAATAAACCTGTTAATTGACTTTGCAGAGTCAGGGATTTTCCTATGAAATGACCAGAAAAGAAATCCAGAATGAAGTGCTTTCGAGAATGCTAGTGTAATTATGTATTCCAAAACCCCATTTTTTATGAATAACCCCATTTTTTATGAATAAACCAAAAGATTAAATAAATAAATCTACTAGAGAAGCCAGTCTAGTGCCTAACTAGAGCCTTCACTCCTACTGACTAGTATTCATAGTACTGGAAGGTACTTCACATGCTACCAGATAAGAAAGCTAAACACTAGTCCAGCCAAAAAACATTTTATTTACAATGATGACTTGTCTGTATGAAATACTACAACCAAAGTTGTAGGCATAACCAATCAGTATCTTATTGACTTTAAGGCCCACTCCACGAAATGGAATCTATTTCCAATACTGCTTGGGAGGACAAGAACCCGAGACTATTAGATAGCCCAGGAACCTAATCCTACTGTTCTTAAAAAAAAGTAACAATAAAAGACTCCTGATGTCACTCCTCTGTATTCTTTCATCAGGTCCTGGCTCAATCATCATTAGAGAAGCTTCCTCCTGCAGCAACTGGGAACAAATGCAGAGACCCACAGCCAGACATATGTGGAGAGTGAGCGATTTTGGAATAATCTGCTGTAAATGAGATGTCTGCATCAAATCACTCCTCTCAGGGATCAGGAAACCTGATCAAAGAAGGGGCAAGACAAACTGTAAGATCTAGAGAGGATGGAGGACACCAAGGAGACAAGGCCTTTAAATCAATGTAAACAATGTGAACAATGTGAACTCACACAGACAGGGGCAGCATGCACAGGGCCTGCACAGGTCTGTACTAGGTGGTAGAGCTTAAAGGAAAAGTGAACATATGTGCCCATTTCTCACCCAGAAGCAATCTCCAATTGACAACTATTTATAAATGAAAAAATAGTTAACTAAATGGCATCTTTGGAGGTCCCATGTCTTCCAATGTTGTGTTGGGTCTTTTCCTTTTTTGTAAAAAAATTATCTTGTGATATATATTCTTTCTTTTTACCCTTCTGGTCCCATATATATATATATATATAATGGCTTCAAGCTTAATGTCTTTATGGGATTCCTTCTGAGTGTGAATGAGTAGGGTGTTCTGTTTCTTCTGCCAATTTTAATGTTAGTTTTTATTTCATCATATTATACTCTACAGATTATATATCATAGAAATATATATTTATATTATATATTAGTATTTTTATATTATTTATTATAGTACATTGTATATTATTATGGTATTGTGAGGTACATAAGCCTCAATGGACCTGACAGCTGGCCTACACAGATAGTAAGCACATGTACAATAGATATTTCTTGACAGGCAGCTTGGGTCTGTCAAAGGACCTTAACAACAGCATCATAGTGTAGTGAGATGTGGATCTATGGACAGCTACCACATCACCTCAGCAGATGCCAGCTCACTGAATCACATTCCCTGGGGCAGGATTGAGGGGTATATAAGGCTTACTTCTTCTGGAATAAACTGAGCTTGTTGTTCCAACTTGTTCCCAGTGCCTGTGTGGTTAGTGTTGTGTCTACTTTCTCCCACCCCCAAGGGACACTCGTGGGGGCCCTGCATTGTATCATATTAATATCATGTTATATTATATTATAATGCTTTAGAAGCCTGTTTTGTAATGAGAGATTAAAAAAAGTGTAGGTATGGATGGGAGGGGATGTGGAGAAGAACTGGGAGGAGTAGAGGGAGGTGAACCCTAATCAGGATATAGTATGTGAGAAAAAGAATATTTTTTTTAACTTATAAATGTCTGACTGATAGCTCAGGCTTATTACTAACTAGCTGTTACAGCTTAAATTAACCCATTTCTATTGATCTACATTCTGCCATGTAGGTTGTGGCTTTATCTGTTATCTTCCAGCTTGTCCTGGCTCCTTTGTCCACAGCTCCCTTGGCTGCTCCTGGTGACTGTTCTGATTCTACCCCCCCCTCCAAGATTCCACTGTGTCTGGCTGTCCTGCCTTATATTTTCAATACAATGAAATAAAGTGATGAAATACAACCCAATTAGGAAAAACAACCACTTTGCTGGCAGAACCCCAAATAAACCAGAGGAGTCAATACATAGTCTAACAAATAGCGTTTTATTTTTTAGGAGATTTTTGAAGAAGGGGTGGGAGAGTTCTTGAGGTCAAATTTGAGCAGATGGTACAGCTCTCTTAGAAGAAGTGGTGGCTCTGAAAAGAAGGTTTTGGTGAAGTTGAAGTGGTTCACTTTTTACAGATGTATCGAAAAAGAGCCAGGGTGCCTTCAGCTGTTGCTCGCTTGCAGAGCTCACCAGGGAGCAAAAGGCGAACCACTGTCTGGATATCTTTAGAGTTGATAATCCTTCTTCTCGTGTGACGAGCCAAGTTGCTTGCTTCTGTTGCGATTCTTTGAAACATATCCATCACGAATGAATCCAATATGCGCACGGACCTCTGGGAAAGGGTGAAGCCCACATGGACATTTCGTAGCACCTTGGGAAAATATATGGCGAAGCTGTTCGTATGGCGTCTGATGAGGCGGGCGGCTCTGCGCTGCTGAGCTTCTATCATGCCTTGGCGCTGGAGAGGGCGATGCGAGCGATGTTGCCTCTCTGGCTGTTCCCCCCTCCTCTTTGAGGTGGCTTTTTTAGGCGGTTGGACCTTGACAGGCTCCTCGGAAGCTTCTTCGTTCACAGTCACTGGCTCTTCCATAGGGGTTGGCTCCTCCATAGGGGTTGGCTCCTCCACAGAGGCCATCTCCTCAGTGGTTGGCTCCTCCCCAGTGGCCATACCAGAGGCATCTGCCATGGCAACCGAGGAAGCAGTCAACCAGAAGACAGAAGGTAGTGGTTTTGAGGCGAGTGACGTACTATGCATGTGCCATTGTGCCGTATGAGGGCCCAACTCGACATCTGATTGGACAACAAACTTATCACAAAGCCGCTATACATATTGCGTGTAATTGAATGGTTTCTCGGCCTGGCGACACATTACCCAATCAGAATGCGTACTCAATGTGATTCACAAATATCCTGGTTCACAACTGGAACCCTGGGCCTTCTAGTTTCTCTATGAAAGGAAGATACCCATGGGGGCATTAAAACATTTTAAAAAAATCACTTCATTATGGGATCATTATAATGGCCTTGAAAGACACAACCAAAAGAAAAAAGTCCTTAAAGTGCCACATATTTCAGTTCTGGTACCTTTCAAGAGCCTAAGTTCAGTAATTCAAGTCTCATAAATTAATTTAAGCAAGTTTGGACCATTACTTACACTTTTTAAAAATAACAATACATATTTTATTTCTGAAGTTATAATTATATCATTCCCCCTTCCATTTCTTCCACCAAGTCTGTCCACACATCTCCCCCCTCTCAAATTTGTGTGCTCTTTCCCTCAAATTCATGGCTTCTTCTTTGTTGTTACACAGAAAGAGACACACATGCACTTTATATATGTGGGTATCTATATATTTGTATATGTATTCATGTATATATATATATTTGTATATGTATATGTATGTCTATCCATCTATATTCCTAAATACTGTATGTGTATATGTATGTATGTATGTATGTATTCCTAAAAATGAGTGTGTATGTGTGTGTGAGTTCTAAAGAATCTGACTTTCATATGGAAATCAGTATTACAAAATTTATTCAGGGTACAGGCCTAAGGAAAGGATAAAGACACAGAGAGAAGCCACTGTTGTCAGAAGCAGCTCTGTATCATTAATGCAGTTCAAACAAGTCTTCTTAATCCCAAGGACAATGCTGAAAGTAACCTGGTCTACCTTTATGTAGAACAAATGACACTGCCACACCCACCTGGGTCAGCTCTGGAGATGGTCTGTTTGTAAATGTGTGCTCTTGGGGAAACCAGCTCTCTGCCATGTAGGCCATAGCTGAAGGCACTAGTAGATGACCTCAGGCATGTGCCTACTACTCAGCAGCTGAAGCAATGAAGTTCTCGTCAAAGGATCTTCCCGGAAATGCAGAGATGTGTCTATTGTAACTGCATCCTTAAGTGATACTTTGGTTAAGAATAAAACTCTAGGAGGGTAATTCTTTTCTCTCAGCATGTGTTATGGCATTCTGCAGTTGACATAGTCAGGCATATGGTGAAAAAACTTGGCATCTTTCCTGCCTTCTAATTGTGTCTGCATTGTAACTGTCCTGAAGCATTTACTAAAAGAACTTATCCAGGAATAAGTTCTAAATTTAATGATTTTTCTTCTGGACAGTTATATCAACAATTTCTGTTTGAATATTATTTTCCCATTATCACTCATTTTTCTCCTTTCGTATACTTGTATCGCTTCCACTTGGTCTTTTCTCACATTCTTTCATCCTATTTAGCTGTGGTTTGAACTCAGTACCTTGTGGATATTAAGCAAACACTCTGCCAACTGTGCTTTTTTTTCTATGCCCCCATTTGCTTATCCATAAGATATACCATGCTTAATCATTGGCATCTCTTTATGGTTTTGAAGTCTACACAACGGTTTCCATGTTTCACACAGTATTTTCTGAACTATGAACATGTTTAGGAAGGCTGTTTTGGTAGCATTCTTGCTAGAGCCTGCTTCTAAGAGTCACCTATAATAGTTCACACTTACAATTATGTTTGGTAGGTTTTCTAGACATATGAAGATACATTTCAAGTGCATAGATATTCTTCAAACCTTTCAAAGATGTTCAGAACATGGCATTTTAAATGGTTTAAGGGTGTTGATGACAGTGAGATACAAATGCTCCTGGTAACACCAATTACTTCAGAGAGGAAGATGGGCCTCAAAGAAATTTGTTATGGAGTTTCCCTTCCTTAGACATGGCAAGAATAGAGGAGTTGGAGAAACAGGAAAGAAGGAGAAGCAAAAAGATTTTTTTCTGTTGTGGTTTGGGTTGGGTTTTTTTGTTTGGTTTTGCTTTTGTTTGCTTACTTGCTTACTTCGATGTGTTTCCTTTTGTGTGTGGCATAGCAGGGATGAGGGGAGGATGTGGGGGATTGCGTGGTAAACAAAATTGGGGTACATGATGTGAAACTCCCAAAGAATCAATAAAAAAAGTTATAAAAACATTTAAATAAGAGAGACCTGTTTCTTTTCAAACTCCTCAGCCATTATACAAAGGCTTTGATTTTCCAAGACTTGCTCAATTTTCCTTCATTCTTTTGTTTTTTCTCCCTATCTTCCTATACATTACAAATCCCAATCAAGCCATGACACCCCCCCCAACCAAACCATCACCGGTAATTTCTCAAGCAGAGCTTATCCCAACCTTGCTGTAATATTTGAACAATGAAAACAACACATCTAGGTGTTCAGCTAAAACAAACACAAATTCTTTCTCTAAGATAAAATTTACAGTTATTTAACTCTGAAACTGACATTTTCATTTTCTCCCTATTAGTTGCTCATGATGTTTTTCAAGCATGAAGTGATGAGCACCTGGTCTAATAGAGATGTAATAAGATGGAAAACAGAGAGACAGATGTGTGGTACATTAAGTGAGAAAAATAAACCAACAAACAGTGATGACTGGATCTGGATGAGGTCCCTGGAGAAGGAAGAGGTCCACATAACATCAAAGTTTGCAGCCTGAGCAATTAACCCCCCCATCTGTTTGTTTAGTTTTCACAAGGCAGCATTTTATTTTTGTCCTGATTTCTATAAGGTCCAATTTCAAAATGTGGAGCATTGAAAAACTGACTCATTTCTCTTATCTTGCACAGTTCTTAGATCTTCTTATGATTGATTGTAAAACTGTAATTAAAAATGAACAGAAAGATAAATCATGGTGGAAAAGGACTTTGATCACCTGAACTTGGGAGACAAAGGCAGGTGGATGTCTACAAGGTCAAGGTTAACACTGTGAGACCGTCTCAAAAACAAAAAACGAGCAAGCAAGCAAACAAAGAAACAAGCAACAAAGCCTTCCAGGAAAGGAAGCCATGGGCACAGTTGTAAAGGAACACTTGTGAAATGTTTACATCATCCTCTTGAAGAATTTCATGAAAGTTTTCAAGAAAATGGTTCACTTTTGAGTATTCACTATCTCTGGTGATAACTGTTTATTCTATGGCTTCTGACCCTAGCATGGACCTTGCTGCCATGATTTGAAGTCCTGAGACTGATTTTTGTTTTAAGATGTGGTCTCAGTATGTATTTAACGCTGTCTCTGAACTTACTAAGTAGCCCATACTGGCCTCAAACTTATGGCAAGCTTTTTGATTTGGTATCCTGATTCACATTTTGATCTAAAGGTTCCTCTGTTGGGCACTCGACCTTTATCAAAATACCCTTTTTAAAGACCCCAGCAGACCCCAAGAGTTTGGAGCCTGTCAGGGGGGAAGGCCCTTGCCCCCAAGAGACGAGACCGGACCACTGGATGCAAGTGCAAGAGGTTATTTATTGTTTACACACAGGTACCTATGGACTCTTCAGTCTTTCGGGAGACTGAGTGAGCGTGCCTGGTTAAAGCATATGCAGTTTATATAAGGTTGGTGTGGCAAGAAGCAGGCTTACAAAAGCAGAAGCATGGTTACAGGGATTTCATTGTTTCATCTAAATGTAGCAGTTGTAGTTAACTAAGAACAGTTGGTTATTTGGGTTGGGCACAAAGAATACAAATAATTCAGTTATTACCATCTCAGCATACTGGACACTGTCCTGCTGACCTTCCTTTATTCCAATCTGCAGACCACAGATATCTGGTTGGCGTAGGATGAGAGCAGCATCTGGTTCCCTCCTGTACTTTTCTCATAACTTGACCTTGGCAATTAGCTAGAGCAGCTCAAATAGGCAATAAGCATAGTGGGGGTCTTTACTTTGAATAGCTACCTCAGCCACCACTTGCCCCACTGTGTGGGATGACTGAATCTTGGTAATTTAGGTTTCATTTACAGCAACCCACTGAGAGCCCTGCCAACATTTTCTCCAGCACATGTTTAATTTGGCCACCATGAAATGCTGAGTTCTTCCTCTTCCTGCCTGTCTCCAGTCCCTCTATGTTTATTCCTTGTCTCTCCTCTCTCTTAGCCATCACTCCAGTATATTAAAAATAAAATGAGAATTTTTGGTTAAGAAAACTTTAAGTCTTCTTTTTCTTTTTCTTCTTCTTCTTATTCTTCTTCTTTTTCTTTTCTTCTTCTTGTTATTATTATTATTTGCTGTAACTTAAGTGTAGAATTTCTAGGTTACATTTGAGGGACTTCCAAATGCTTCCAAAGCCCTTTACCACTGCAATCCCATTAGCAAAGTTTTCATCTTGTCCACATAATTGACAGCATTTACTAATATCTGTTTAGAATTTACTAATATCTGTTCAGGATTTTTTTGGTATCCGATATGAAGTGGGCTGTAGCACAGATTCTAATTCGTCTTAATAATAAAAATTCAGAGTCAGCTACTAGGGGGTGAAAGCTGAAAGATCAGAGAAGCAAAGCGGCCAGCTGCTAGAGTTCTCACCTCTACCAATGCAAAGACCAAAGGGGAGATGCTGTCCTCAGACTACTTAAACTGACTGTTTCAAACTGCTTCCTCAGATTGACTGTCCTGTCTTATATTCCTGTCTCCACCTAGCTGTATCCCTTCCTTTCTCCACCTCCTTAGTGCTGGAATTAAAGGTGTGTCACTCCCAAATACTGGGATTAAAGATGTGAGCCACCACAGACTGGCTGTTTCTCCTTTAGACTGGATCAATTCCATGTATCCCAGGGTGGCCTTGAACTAACAAAGATCTATCTGCCTCTGTTGTTTCTTGAGTGCTGGGATTACAGGTGTATACTACCACTGCCTGGCCTCAATGGCTAACTAGTGTAGCTGCCTGGAGTAAAGGTGTGTGCCACCACTGCCTGGCCTCCATGGTTAACTAGTATGGCTAGTTTTGCACTCTGGTCTTCAGGTAAGCTTTATTTGGATGGAATCTTACTGTGGTTTTGATTTGATTTGCATTTCTATGGTGATTAACGACACTGAACATATTTTATCTGCTTGTTGGCATTTTGTTTTCTTCTTTGAGAAGATTTGTATCCAGATCATTTGACTATTTTTAAATTAAGCCATTTTTTTCTTTCAGTTTTAAAATATTTATTTATTCCATGCATGTTCATGTGTGTGTGATGGTCACTATGAACATGTAGAGGTCTGAGGGCAACTTGGAGTAGTTGGTTCTTTCATTCCACCATGTACCCTGTACCCTCCAGGAAGCAAAATCAACTCATCAGGCTTGGAAGCAAGTGCCTTTACCTACCAACCTACCTCACCTGCCTCTCTTTTTATTTTTAATACTCGAGTTGGAAGAATTATTTAAATATTCTGTCAAGTGTCTTATGAGATATGTGATTCGAAATTTTTTTTTCCAATTCTACAGATTGTCTGTCTCTTTTTTCCTTGGTGATGATGCACTTTTTGGCAAGAACAATTTAAATTTGGATGAGGTCCCATTAATCTGGTTTTTGCCTTTTTTTTTTTTTTTTTTTTTTTTTTTTTTTTTGCTTTTGACATTATATGTAAGAAACCATTCCCTAATCTGAAGCCACAAAGACATACTCCTATGATTTTACTAAAAGTTTTTGAGTTTTCCTTTATTTTGGGGGGATATTGGTTTGATTTTTTTTTTCAAGACAGGGTCTCACTATGTTGACCTTGTTGTCCTAGAGTTATGTAGAACAGGATAACCTCTAACACAGAGAGATCCGATTGCCTCTGCCCCACAAGTCCTAACATTAAAGCTGTGCACCACTACACCCAGCTGATTTTTAGCTCTTAAATTGAAGATTGTTCCCCTGGCAGCAATACTTTTATTCATGCCTTATACCAAACCAGTAGTTCTCACCTGGGGGTCAATGACCCTTTCCAGGGGTCACCTAAGACAATCTGAAAGTACAGATATTTATTTATGATTCATAACAGTAGCAAAATTACAGTTATGAAGTAGCAATGAAAATAATGTTATGGTCAGTCAGAGTCACAACATGAGGAACTGTATTAAAGGGTCCAGCATTAGGAAGTTTGAGAACCAGTGATTTCCACACTGCTGTTTACATCACTACTAGTACCAAATCTTTGTTATAACTTATTTAGTCAAAATACACATCAACTAAAACATAGCAATGTTGTGCTTTTAGAGAGACAGGGGAGTATTTCAGAGGAATCTTTCCTTCTTGGATGAGAAATGATGATTATGACAACAGCTTACTGCTGCCACCTGCTGTTAGACAGAGCTCATTCATTTGGTAAACCCAGGAGCTGGTCTGGCTTAGAACACAGCCCATACAAAACAGTAAATAGCTCATTATATTCTGATAATTACTCCCACAAGAGAACACTGATCTATTAAGGCCAGATTTCTGTTTTATTTTTCCCAGAATAATCCAAATGTCTATATTTTTTAAAATATGAACGTTCTCAATTTTTAATTGACTGTATAAAATATGTAAGTTCCACATGGGTAAGGTTATGGATGCCTGTAGCCCAAGACACTCAGGAAGCTGAAGCAGGGTTGCTTGGATACATCCCAGGCAGCACAGTTCCATTTCAGATAATATTTATGCATACACCATTATGCCAAACAAAAGAAGTCTCTAGGGTGATTTTTTTCAACTGTTCTATGACCTACAATAGTTACGTGATGATTCATTGCCAACTTGACAGGATTTTGAGTCACCAAAATGACACATCTCCAGGTGTCTTTGTGAGCGCATTTCCAAAGCTGATTAACTACAGAGAGCAGATCTGGTTTTAATGTAGAGGCTATCATCCTTTAGGTTGAAAAGACATGAACTGATTTAAAAAAAAAAAAACAATAATACAAAGGAGAAAGCCAGCTAATAGCCGTCATTTCCTGCTCTCTCCTTTCTGGTCATGGAGGTGTAAGCAGCACTGTAAGTCACAGCCTGAAACTATGCCCACTGCAATTCTTTTCCCACCTCATAGACTACAGTTTCCTTTCATATTTTTGTTAGGTGGTTGGTTATAAAAAGACTTTAGAAGTATGTAACACATGTCTTAAGGACTGTTTTCAAACAAGAGCCAAAATTAAAATTATTTACTCTGATACAGTTCACAATTCAAATAATGCTAGGAGTGACAAGGCATTGTTAGGGTTCCTAACCTATTTTTCATAATGAAGATCTCAGTTTAAAGGGATAGGGGCTAAATGTTTTTCATCTGGGTATCTTGATCAGTGATAATGGTTCACAAAAGGAGCTGATACTCGGTTAGTACAAGATGGATGAGTAAGTTTGTGCTTTGGCCCCGTTGCTGAATACCCATATGATCAGGGATGACTCCTCCTTTGTGTCCACTGTCATTTTATTCATGGATAAAATGTGAGTTGTTTGAGGCTCTATTTTTGTGAAAGTGGTCTCTATTCAAAGACAAGATCTTAGTGGCAAATGAGAAGTTAAATATGGTATACTTAAATTATCATGGCCAAGTCCCTAGGTATACTTTGGGGCACCTGCAGTCCAAAGGTTCTCAGAAATTGAGGAAGCTAATATGACACTAAAAAGAACCTTGATAAAAATCAGGTTCAGAATATTTTGACACAGATGGAGAAGCTGTAGTGTCTCAGCACAGACATAAGTCACAGTATTTTAGATTATTAAAGCTAAGTTTGCCTGATTGATTTTTTAGAACATGAACACTACCAACATTTAAAACGTCAGTTATTGTGATGATAATGAGGGCCAAGTGTAAAAATGGAAATATCAATACAATGTGTCCAAAAATTACCTGATGATAGCAATCATCTGTATGTGACATCCTATTAAAAACACAGATTCTCAAGTTCCACTCCTCAAGACTATAGGGCATTTTCTTAACTGGTGATTGATAGGGAAAGCCCAGTGTAGCATGAGTTCTAATTGGTCTTAATAATAAAAACTCAGAGTCAGCTATAGGGGTAAATGCTGAAAGATCAGAGAGATAAGGGAGCAAGCCACTGACAAACCTTACCTCGACAACTTTTCAACGGAAAGGAGAATGAGCTCCTGTCTCCTCCAGCCTTATATCCCTCTCTCTGTCTAGCCATATCACTTCCTTTCTGTCTCTACAGACCTCCAGATTTCTGTGGTTAACTAGTGGTTAGCTCTGCCCTCTATTCTTCAGGCAAACTTTATTTGTTAAGAGTACAAACAAGATATCACCACAGCTCAGCCCATTGTTGGTGGCTCCATCCCTGGGTTGGTGTTCCTGAGTTCTATAGGAAAGCAGACAGAGCAATCCATGTGAGCAAGTCAGTAAGCAGCATGCCTGCATAAGTTCTGCATGAGCTCCTGCCTCCAAATCCCTGCCCTGTTTGAGTTCCTGTCCCAATTTCCTTTGATAATGAACAGCAATGTGGAAGTATAAGCCAAATAAACCCTTTCCTCCCCAACTTGCTTTTTGGTCATACTGTTTCGTCACAGCAATAGAAACCCTAAGATGTGTGCACATAGGATTTATATGTATTTCACAACACTCAGAGGTAATCCATGTGCTCCAAAACCTCTGAAGGAGACTTGGTACCTGCTCTTGAGTCTTAGCAACTGCTAAGAATATTAAGCCACAAACATTCTGAGATTCTTTGTGTGTAATAAAATGACTTATCGGATTTAGTTTCTGTTCTCAAATTTTTGTTTTTGATTTTGTATTTTAAGCCAGATTTTCTCCTGGGACTTGCTCCATAGACCAGGGTGGCTTCAAAGTCAGAGATATGCCTGCCTCTGCCTCCCAAGTGCTAGAATTAAAAGCATGTGCCACTACTGCCTAGCTGTATTGTCTGATTTTAAAGATTTTTTTTAAGGTCTGAAAATGGGGGCTGTGTTATGATGGTTAACATTGTCAAGTGGATTAGCTATTGAATCAAAGAAGAAGAGGCAAACCTGTAAGCCAGCACAGTGTGTAGTACAAATAATTTAAAAAACCAGAGAGAGGTATTGAAGTTCAAGCTGAAGATCAGAAAAACAAAGCAGCCAACCATTAGAGAGTTCTCTCCTGTCTCCCCCTGCCTTATATTTCTCTCTAGGGCTGGCATTAAAGGCATGCACCACCACCTCCCAGTCTCGATGGCTAACTAGTGTGACTGCTGGGATTACAGGTGTATGCCACCACTGCCTAGCTTGTATGGCTGACTAATGAGTGTGGCTAGCTTTGCACTGTGCTCTTCAGGCAAGCTTTGTTAGTTATATCATAAACAAAATATCACCACAACAGGAAGGTATTAGCAGAATGGATTGAGTGACAGGGGAAGACCTGCACACAAGTGAACAGCACCATCCTGAGTTGGCCCTGATACAAAGAGGTCTGAGGGAAAATCAGGTCTGCTTTGCCTGCCAGACTTCACTCCTTGGTGAGTGCATCTAAACTGATGCTGCCATTCTTTGTTGACATTGGGACCCAGTTTCTTCAGCCTTCCGACATGGGCTGAATATCAGTATCTATGCATGAATCTTGTAGGCTTCAGCAGCAAACTGGGAGTGCTGAGGTATCCAGCCTCATGGACGGAGCAGCTACCAGGTTGTAAGAGCCAGTAGAGTGAAAAATGGTCATTGTTGGACTAGCCAGGCAATTTCAGATAAGCCAATCAAATAAATCACCTCTGCACACAGTACACATGTTCTATTCCTCTAGAGAATGCTAAGTAATGCATGTTCATAAAATAAATAAATAAGTCCATACACACATATGGTGAATATTTATTCTCTTATTCCTTATGCCTACTCTTTCAGAAGCCACCCATCTGTGAAACAGTTCTTACATTCTTTAAGGGGTCTATTTGGACTTATAATTTTAAAAAAATGAGACTAAACTTTGAGAAATTTGCTTCACTTCCAGAGATAAACTGACAATATTGAAGAATATAAAGTTTGTCAGAGTTTAAACTTTATCTTGTAATTGAGCCACAGGTCATAAAGGGCATTGTTGATTACATATTAAATATTTTATTTTATAAATATATTGTGTCTCATTATGTGGAAGTTTCAGTAGTCATAGAAGTGTCTGTGTGACAAATATCAACATGTAAATGACCTTCGGTTGCTTCATTCTATCTTGAAAGGTCATTCTTAATTGCTTATTTCAGGAGCCTTCAGGATATAGTCGATGACATGTCTTTTCAGACTCTGAGTCACAGACTCTGAGTGTATACTGGAAAAATTTCCCCTTTTGTCCAAGGCCAATTGTTCTGCTCTTACTCTTAACCCATTAATTCTGCTTCCTTTAAGACCTCTTTCCATCATTTATTTTTGCAGTGCCCTCCTCTTTATGTCCCACCTATGTTTTTTCATTCTTAATTTTAAGCATCTGATTCCTTTCCAGTCCTCTGGTGTGACTTTTGCCAGGATTTCAGGCACAAACCATGCTCACAGATTCAAGTGCTCACAAGGACCAGGAAGTAAACACAGATGACCTGATGTTTGTGGTTTCTACTCATGTGTCCAACTAAAATACAGCATGACTACAATTTAATTTGAGTCAGTTCTGTTTCTATGACTGATTTGTTTTCTTCGTCAGTGACACGATAATTCATCTAACCAATCAATATAGGAGTCTAGAGACCTGAGAGAATTGAGTTAGAAACAATAGGCTGTTAATAAAACAGGCAGAAGCTTGCTCCTGCTCCAACATAATGTGACAGACTCTGATGACTCCTCATGTGAGCCCTTATATGTTGGGAGGAGTGGATGGGAGTGGGCTTGGGGAAGGCAAGGGCCGGGGGCTAGAGGAGATATGGGAGGGAGAACTGTGGTTGGAATGTAAAATGAAAAGTAAACAGTAAATTAAAAAAGAAACAAATAGGCTGATAAAATAGAGTGCTGTTATGATACTGACACAGGTCTAGCCAGAATTGAGAATGGTGGAATAAATAGGCACCATCGTAGTAATGAGCAGTCTGATATGTTGGCTACTGTTGACAGATGAGGACTAGGTAGGATTTAAGGCTTGTTATGTAATATGTGAACATAACATCAGTATCACAGACACTGAGTTCCACAATTAACAAATGGGACCACCTGAAAATGAGAATCTTCTGTAAGGCAAAGGACAGTCAGCAAGACCAAACGGCAGCCCACAGAATGGGAGAAGATTTTCACCAACCCCACATCTGACAGAGGGCTGATCTCCAAAATATACAAAAAACTCAAGAAGCTAGTTACCAAAACACCAAATAACCCTATTAAAAAGTGGGGTACAGAACTGAATAGAGAATTCTCAATAGAGGATTCTAAAATGGCTGAAAGACACTTAAGAAAGTGCTCAACATCCTTAGTCATCAGGGAAATGCAAATCAAAACAACTCTGAGATAACATCTTACTCCTGTCAGAATGGTTAAAATAAAAAACATCAAAGACAGGCAATGCTGGAGAGGATGTGGAGAAAGGAGCACACTCCTCCACTTGATGGAAGCAGACACCCACATCTAAGCTCTAAGCACAGTTGTAAAGCTGGGGAAGCAGCACTGGACCGAGCCAAGCCCTCTGCCTGTGGATGTCATGTAGGAGGCCTGGCAATTCTATGGGACCTCTAAGGGAGGGAGCGGCATTTCCCGCGAGGGCAGGAATGGACTTTGGAAACCCATTCCCTCTGGACAGATATCCTTTCAGCCCAGGGACATGGAGGAGGGCCTAGGGCCTCTCTCAAGTGATAAGACAGATGTTGATGATCATCTCCCATGGATGATCCTTGGGGAGTGGGTGGGTGTGGGTTGGTTGGGGTTGGTGGGAGGCCTGGCAGAATGGGAGGGATCGGTGGTGGGACTGATATGTAAAATCAGTTTGCTTCTTGGTAAAAATCATTACTGAACAAAGGAGAGAAGAAAAGTCAAAGCTTAAAAGTGCTATCTTGGAGATGCCAGGACTCAAACCCGGGGCCTTATATATGCTAAATATGTGCTCTCCCGCTGAACTACACTCCCATATATGCAAACCCCTTCATCAAACCTTATATCTAGACACACAGACTGAACCACTAGTCATAGCGGCTGCAATGGATTGATTACATCAGGTCCTTTGAGTATGTGCTATGGCCTCCATTGAATGTTTTCATGACATTCTGAATGATATTTATTGCACGAGGAAACAACTTCTTTGCAAACCAAGCAAAATAGTACTAATATGAAACCTCACCTTCTTCAAAACAAGGCAGGTTAAAAATAAATACTACTTGGAATAATCCAGGCTCCTCCATTTTCATTCACATTTATGCTGTACTATTTCTTCAACATGACAGTATCCTGTGGAATTCATAATGGAGTGCAGCTCACTAGCAATATTCCATCATATCTGAGAACATGGGTAGTTTCCAGAAACCTTCCTAATCATACATCTATGTTCTCTGAGCACATCAGGCCTTGAAAAACATTTTTCTTGTCTGATTTGGGGCAGGCTAGTCATCTTGTTTCATAACTATCCCACACTATTAATACTTCATTTATTGAAACAAATTCTACTGAGGTAACCTTTGGTACATGAAATACAAATATGCGGTCACCTTCTGTACATTTATGTATCTCACTAACTGCATCGTAAGCTTCTGACGATGAGAGTTTCACTACAGTATGCCCCCTTCCTCACGTGCCTTCTTTCTTGTGTCTCAACAACAACAACAACAACAACAACAACAACAACAACAACAGAAAAATCATTAACTAAGTATTTTTCTCTATGGTCACAAGAGTGACAAAGGAATAAATATTGGCCCAGCTGATGCCACAGTATACAAGATCGCCCGGCCTTCCCTTCCCTTCCCTCTGAGCATGAACTCTCGGGCCTTGTTAACACCCTAGAAAGCCTACTAGCATTAGAGAAAGTGCCACCAGCACGGAAGCGGGCCTTAGGTTTTTTTTGGCAACCGTGAGCCATACATATGCCTGGTGGCTTGACCACGCTCTACTCACCAGACTACGGAGTTCTCCACCGGGATGTAGTCACAGTCCTTGATGAACATTATCGTCAGGAGCCGGATGAGCGTTTTCAGCCACTAGTTACCGTTGCACCAGGGAGCTCCTTACGAGGAAGTTAAAGGAAGCCACAGGTTGGGCCATCAGATCCTGAGAAACATAAAGTCAAATTTGATCTCCACCAACCCCGCATGTGACAGAGCGCTGATCTCCAAAATACACGAAGAACACAAGATGCTTGTCACCAAAACACCAAATGATCCAATTGAAAGGAAGGGAACAGAAATAACTGGAGAATTCTCAATATAGAGTCCCAAAAGGCAAAAGACATTTGAGAAAGTGATCAACCTCCTTAGCCTTCAGGGAAATGCCCATCAAACAACTCTGAGATACCTTGGTGATCCTATCAGAAAGGTTAAAATAAAAAACAAAAACAAAAATGACAGCCAGTGCTGCAGAGGGTGTGGAGAAAGAGGAACACCCCTCTATCGTTGGTGGGAGCTCAAAGTGATGCGGCCAATTGTTGTCAGGAAAACAGGAATCAGTCTACCTCAAGATCTGGCAATTACACTGCCTGGCAAATACCCCAAGGATGCACATCCGGACGGGAAGCACATACGTTCACCTGTGTTCCTAGCAGCTTTGTTTGAAATAGCCAGACATGGAAGCCATCTAGACAGATGCCCCTCAGCCCACAAATGCATGTTGAAAATGTGGTATCTCTACACAAAGGAGTTGGGTTACTCAGCAGGACAAAACAGTGGAAGCTGGAATTACCAAGGCAAACGGAGGGCACTGCAAGAAACCTGTCCCGACTGAGGCAAAGCAGCAGCCACAGAGAGACAAGCCTTCGAAGTACTCACTCATAGATGGATGTTAGGCACAGAGGAAAGGGCCACCCACTAGCCTCTGATCCACACCTCCCGGAGAAACGAGGAAACCAGGAGGACATGAAGAGAGACACCCGAAAAAGGGGACAGTGGAAAAGAACCTCTGAGCACATTGGAAGCCTGGGGGAGAGGAGAAAGTGAAACAGGGCAGAGGAGGGGCAGGAGAAGGACATGGATGAGACAGCCTGAATGAGGGGATGGACAGAGCAGAGCAGAGCAGAGCAGAGCAGAGCAGAGCAGGGAAGGAGATACCTTAACAGAGGGAGCCAGCTAAGGTTTTAAGAGGAGAATGGCACTAGGGAGAAGTTCAGAGATGCACAAAGATGGCCACGACTTAGTATCTGGGCATCAGTGGAGAGGCCGCATTGATGGCCTTCTGTCCTCGTGAGACCGATGGCTTCCCACAATTGCCATCGCAGAGCCTTCACCCAGTAGCTGATGGAAGGAGAAGCAGACAGGCCCAGCTAAGCTCTGAGCCATCCTCCTGGAATAGAGTTGTTGCAGGTGATGGGGGCAGGTGGCCCGAGGAAAGCAAGCAAGACCTGGCCAGGATATCCTACAGAAAGAGCTGCCTCGAGCAAGTAAGTCAGAGCACAGGGAGGAACCCAGTTGCAACGCCGGGAAAGCAGCACTGGACCGAGCCAAGCACTCAGCCTGTGGATGTCATGTAGGAGGCCTGGCCATTCTATGGGACCTCTAAGGGAGGGAGCGGCATTTCCCGCGAGGGCAGGAATGGACTTTGGGAGCCCCTTCCCTCTGGGCAGATACCCTTTGAGCCCAGGGAGGCGGAGGGAGGGCCTAGGCCCTCTCCCAAGTGGTAAGACAGACGTTGATGATCATCTCCCACGGAAGGGCTACTATCCTTGGGGAGTGGGTGGGTCTGGGTTGGTTCGGGTCGGTGGGAGGCCTGGCAGGATGGGACGGAGAGGGCTCGCTGGTGGGACTGATATGTAAACTCAGTTTGCTTCTAGGTAAAAGTCATTACTACAGAAAGGAGAGAAGAAAAGTCAAGGTTTAAAAGTGTTACCCTTGGAGATGCCGGGGCTCGAACCCGGGACCTCATATATGCTAAATACGTGCTCTCCCGCTGAGCTACACCCCCAGGTCTAACAGCCCCGTTCACCAAACCTCATATGTAGGCATGCACGCCGAACCCCTCACTAGTCATCGCCGCTGCCACACATTGATTACATCAGCTCCTGGGAATATGCTCGCTATGGCCTCCCCGCCAATGTTCTCATGACAGTTTGCACCATAGTTACTGCGCGAGGAGTCAACTTCTTTGCAAGCCAAGCAAAGTAACAGTAATATCAAACCTCACCTTCTTCAAAACGAGGCAGGCTAACAACTAATACTACTTGAATTAATCCAGGCTCCTCCCTTGTCATTCACTTTTATGCTCTACTCCTTCTTCAACATGATAGTGTCCCGTGGGATTCATAATGGCCTGCGGCTCACTCACTAGCGATATTCCACCATACCTGAGAGCATGGGCAGTTCCCAGAAACTTTCCTTTTCATATGTCTATGTTTTCTGAGCACATGCCTTAGCTTGCAGGCCTTGAGAAACATTTTTTTTTTCTTCCTGTTTGATTTGGGGCAGGCTAGTCATCTTGTTTCAAACTTTCCCAAACTATCTGTCACTGCATTTATTGAAACACCTTGAATTGAGGTCCCCGTTTGTTCGGGAAACACGAATGTGCAGGCGCCTTCTGTATGTTTACCCATCTCACCACTTGCATCGTAAGCTTCTGACGATGAGAGTTTTACTACAGTATGCCCCCTTCCTCACGTGCCGTCTTTTATATGTCTCAACCTAAAAAAAATCATTAACTACGTATTTTCTATATGTTCACAGGAGTGAAAAAATAATAAATATCACCAGAGGAGACACCACAGTATACAAGATTACCTATCCTTCCCTTCCTTTCTCTCTGAGCAAGAATTCTTTACCCTTGTTATCACCCTGGAGAGCACACTCATTAGAGAAACTGCCACCAGAATGAAAGCAGAGCTTCACTTTTTTGTTAAATCCAAGAACAATACCTGTGCCTGGAGACATAAACAAATTCTACTCACTAGATTATGGAGGTCTCCAAGGAAATGTCGGCCAATCCATAGATGAACATTGTTGTCAAGTGATAGATAAGCATTTTCCTCCACTAATTATCAATTCAAATATTACCTAATAACAAAGTTAACCTGCTACACAATGTGCAAATAGATCCTGAAAAAAATTCAATTTTGAATAGGTCTAACTTGAAGATGCCTTGGCTAAAACCCAGGGTCTCACATATGTGATGCCTTTCCCCTATAATGAGACAGATAAACTTCCTGAATTGCCATCACAGAGCCTTCACCCAGTAGCTGATGGAAGGAGAAGCAGACAGGCCCAGCTAAGCTCTGAGCCATCCTCCTGGAATAGAGTTGTTGCAGGTGATGGGGGCAGGTGGCCCGAGGAAAGCAAGCAAGACCTGGCCAGGATATCCTACAGAAAGAGCTGCCTCGAGCAAGTAAGTCAGAGCACAGGGAGGAACCCAGTTGCAACGCCGGGAAAGCAGCACTGGACCGAGCCAAGCACTCAGCCTGTGGATGTCATGTAGGAGGCCTGGCCATTCTATGGGACCTCTAAGGGAGGGAGCGGCATTTCCCGCGAGGGCAGGAATGGACTTTGGGAGCCCCCTTCCCCTCTGGGCAGATACCCTTTGAGCCCAGGGAGGCGGAGGAGGGCCTAGGCCCTCTCCCAAGTGGTAAGACAGACGTTGATGGTCATCTCCCACGGAAGGGCTACTATCCTTGGGGAGTGGGTGGGTCTGGGTTGGTTCGGGTCGGTGGGAGGCCTGGCAGGATGGGACGGAGAGGGCTCGCTGGTGGGACTGATATGTAAACTCAGTTTGCTTCTAGGTAAAAGTCATTACTACAGAAAGGAGAGAAGAAAAGTCAAGGTTTAAAAGTGTTACCCTTGGAGATGCCGGGGCTCGAACCCGGGACCTCGTATATGCTAAATACGCGCTCTCCCGCTGAGCTACACCCCCAGGTCTAACAGCCCCGTTCACCAAACCTCATATGTAGGCATGCACGCCGAACCCCTCACTAGTCATCGCGGCTGCCACACATTGATTACATCAGCTCCTTGGAGTATGCTCACTATGGCCTCCCCGCGAATGGGAGGGAGAGGAATGGGGGGATTAGTATGCAAAATTAGATTGTTTGTAAATAAAAGAAAAAAAATAAGACAAGGAGAGCCAAGGTTCCATAACCTCATAATGCACTTTATGACAGACTCTTCCTATTTTGACATTCTCATCTTTTTCACTTTCAGTTATGTACTGGTCTGCAAGCATACTTAGTTTTACACTCTCTCGAACAAGGTAACAGTTTTAGTTTTCCAAGGCCTTTGAGCACACTTATGTCCACCACCCTCCCTGCCATGTAATGGCATGGTGGCTAAGCAGCCATTTGTCTACACACCAGGAAAAGAATCTTCACCAAAGACTGAGCCTTGTCATACCTTGGTCTGATATTTCCCAGCCTGCACAACATGCTTGTTTTCAGAGACAAGATTTCTCAGGAGAACCTGGACTTCCTGCTTAATCTAGGCAGGTTGATCTATGGAATCCACCTATGTCCATATTATGGAATAAAGCTTAGGTATTAATGTGGTGACCTTTCCCCCCCCCCTAAATACCATTAATGCAGGCCTAGGGAAGTAGATCAGTTTATGAAGATCTGAATTTGATCTCCAGCATGATGTTAAAAGCCAAGCGTGGTGCTGTTTATATGTTAACTCAGTATTGGCCAAATGTAAACAGCGGCATTCCTGGGGCTCTTGGCCAGTCAATGGTGGACTTAAGCACCAATGATGTACTTTTATTGTTACTGAATTTAGGTAGAACGTTTCTAATTTTTTTTAAATTAATTACAATGCTCCCTGTGGGATTTTATAGATGCCCTTCTGTTTTTCTGGGTCTTGTTTCTTGGGGAAAGTATATTGGGTGTTTGTGAACCGTTGTTTGTGTGGCTATTGAAATGATCAGTGCCTTCTTCAGACTTCCCTCACTCCTCAGTTTCCCTGTTACTGTTTTCTGATCGATTTTGTGTTTTCTTCCATTGTTATCCTTGCCACAGGGAGTGGAAATGTTACACAACTGCCACTTACTGTTTTACACGGAGCCTTCAGAAAGAGTATTTTGCTGTGGTCAAGCTCAGAGTCAGGTATATAACAAAGAAGCTCTGTGAAAAGGGATCTCCAGGAAATTGCCAGACTGTCACATATTTTTTAAACTTATAACTTAATATATATTTTAATCATTTAACATCAATTCCAGCTAGTGCTTTAATGTGTTGTGGGTTCGGTGTTCATGTAAAGTGTAGAGTCTATGCACAGCATTTCCTACTATAGAAATTGAGTGTGTATATTTGTATTATTGTACTGACAAAAGGTAAATTATTTTTCTTAATAGGTGAGTAAAACTTTATTTTTCAGCAAATGTTAACTTTTATAGTAAGTGAGCTCCAGGTCAGTAAAAACACACCTTCTAAACAAAGCCTCTTGTCCTCCAGAGTGCTCTAGTAGTTGTGCAAAACACTATTTAGTACAATAGTCTTCTCTGCAGGAACTGATATCACTGATGCTGATGGCTTATATACATGATGGCATTTAGGATTTTAACTCAGTAAACTTCTGTATTCTGGTGTCATATTTAACATGTTCTCTACCATACTGTTAAAGTTTTGAGTAGGAGTCGGGGAACAGAGTAAGCAATCACCTGTGCTTATTTGATGGATGAGCACCTAAATTATAGAACCAAGAGCATGCTCACTGATTTACTAAATGACACCAATTTTGAAAAGAAGGCTCACATCTAAAAGCAGTATTTTACATTAGTACCACAAATGTGAGAAAAGGCAAGAAATGAAACCAAATGGTCACTGATGAAACAAAATAGCTAACCATTTTCTATGAGTGTTCATACTATAAATGTGGCTGGAGCATGTGTGCATTGACTTATGTCTTGGTACCATAGTTTCACAGGATCAATGACAAATTATTTGGTGAAAAAGGAAAAGGAAGTAAGCCATCAAGTAGGTCCAGCTGGTAAATGTGATTGCTATGCAAGCTTGATGACCTAAGTCCAATACCCAGACCCATGATGAAAGGCAGCAACCGCTCCCAGAAGTTGTTTTTGGACCCCCACACATGCCATGGTACACATGCACCCCCCCATAAACACAAACACCAATAATAAATACAATTTTATAAAAATAAAATAAGAGCATCTAAAAACCAGGTACAATGATCAAAAGAATTCTAAATGCTCAATTCATGGAAAAGAAGATCAAAAAGAGTGTGTGAGAACAACTTGGAGGCGTGAATGTCTATGTTGAGGAGGGATTGTATTGGTATACAGATTGCTACCACTTTTCTTCTTCAGTCCCCACAACACACACCAGCGAATTTTTCCCATTGTGACTGAGACAATAAATTTCAATTGATTTTTAGTAGTAAATGAACTGAAACTGTCAAGATACTATTTAGATTAACAAACTTGCAGGCTGTATATAAGATTTAGGGAAACTATTTTATTTCTAAGATAAAACCTCATTTTAACTCTTTTATTATCAGGATAAATGGGCTTTATTTTTTATATAGGTTTCACTGTGTAGACCAGGCTGACCTCAAACTTAAAGAGATGCTCTTGGCTTTGCCTACTGAGGGCTGGAATTAAATGCATGCACCTCTATCCCCAGAAAGATAAATTGAACTTTTATAGGGTTTGGGCATGTCACTTTAGGAAAAGTTGAGCAAGTGATGAATATTTTACATTACTTAGCACAAATTTTAAAACATTAATTTTCATGAAAAATATCATATAACCTGCATACTCATATAAACATTTTTACAGAATTTCAAACAATTATAAGACAATAAATATATAGTATTATCAAAAGAAATAAAACAATACACTGCCTTGCATCTTAGGAAAAAAATCCATTTTTATAATAGAATTTGTTGATATTTCAGTACACAATGACTTCTTTTTTATTATTGATTTTTTTAGTTAGCATACAAAATGATCATTTTCACTGTGGCAGTTTTATAGGTGTATGTGTACTTTGTTAATATTTGTAGTACTGTTCCCCTGTCTGGTTTCCCCTTTCAACTGGCCCCATTACTCCACACAGTTATGTCAGCTTTCATGGTGTGTGTGTGTGTGTGTGTGTGTGTGTGTGTGTGTGGTGTTTAAATCTAGATTCACATGTAAAAGAAAACATGTGAGTTTTTTTCTTTTATTCTCCCTATTACACACTCTAGTTTTCCCTTTCCCATCTCTTTAGACTCCTAAACCATTAAGAAAATGCAAATTAAAACTACCATGAGATTCCATCTCACAGTAGTTTGAAGGGCAGGAAACAAACAAATGATAGTACACATAAGTATGGAGATGGGGATATAGGTCCTTATACACTGCTGATAACAATGTAAATTAAGTGGCCTCTGTGGTGATCAGTGTGGAGTTTCTTCAAAATCTAAAACTTGAACTGCTTTATGACCCAGTGATAGTACCCCATGTGAGTACATCTGAAGGAATTTCAGTATGCTGCAGGGATGCTAACACATCCACATTTATTCGTATTAGCCAATATATGGAGAAATCAGCCTATTAATAAACGGATAAATCAAATCACCATAAATACACACTTTTTATTCAACCATAAAGAAAAATAAAAAGATGTCATTTACAAGCAATAAGTACATAATGTATTCCATATATAACCATACATATATAAATACATACATACATACATAACATACATAGTATGAAAGTAGAAGAGGGGGAAAGCAACGACTTCATGAACAGAGTTACTGAATACTGTGTGTCTTCTGAATATTTTTCCTTTTAAACTTCATACTTTCTGACAAGCAACCTATTCTTTTTAGAAGCTTCTTACCACTCCCCAAGGAAAAATTTATACTCTCTTAAAAGAAAGTTCAACGAAACAAAATCTAACTGCAATCTCTAAGGTCAGAACTAGTACCAAAATGTGAGGGTGTTAAGAGGTTCCAGATTTCATCATTTCCAAGAAGTCTCTGATGAAGTACATGCTCTAACTGATAGAATGGGTTACTTGAGAAGTCAGTATTCAGAAGCTGAATACCCCTGAGTCCAGAAATTGATAGAGGGGATTCTGAAAATTGTCAAGGGAATACATGAAGTTCATAGTTCCTAAATTTATGTAAGTGGCCTGTACTAGAGTTATCCTGAGAACTTGAATATGTGGACCCTGAGCACTACTACAGTGGTTTCAAGGTCACATATCTGGAATTTGTAGTTTTGATAAGTTCTCTACGTAAGTTTCTGTGCAATTAGTTTAGAAATCACCAGATTAAGTAGTCTCGAACATATATGTTCAAAGCAGCTGTCTATGAAGTGAGTTCCAAAGAAAATAGATGAGGTGAAAGTGAGTTTTCTACTTTAGCGGGACTTCAAAGGATAGAGCATCTATAGCAAGGGGCAAGATATAGACATTGATTTCACTTCTCAAACTGAAGTTCACATATGGATTTGTCACAACAAAACACATATAGATTTGTCAAAAAAAAGAAACTGAAGTATATTAGCCAATCTCAGTATGTTCATGCCTAATTTATCCTTTTAGAGAGAATAATTACATTTTAAGAGACTTGGATTCGTATGTCCATCTTTTAGAAGACACCAACATTAAAGTACTAGAGAAACAAAAACATGAGGTGCTCAAACAAGCATAGAATGGGACAAATAAGAATGAAATATTTTTCTTTTTAAACATACAAAAAAGAAAAGACTATATAGTAAGTTAGTGTATATGCCCATAATGCTGCTTCAATTCATGTCCAGTCTGTCTTTATTTAAGCCTCCAATTCTGCCACCATATTATTTTAAGTAAATATCAGATTACAGTGAAGTCTTTAAAAGATGAATTTTCTCTCTAAACTATTACCACACTATCTTTATGACAACTGAAAGAAAATTGATAATCAGTATCATAAAATATAAAGACCAGTGTTAGAATTTCCCTGGTAGTACATTACAGATTTTAAGTTTATATTCAAATGAGGATGTTGGTACTTGGGAAAAGGAAATAACTTTAAAATAGGTTGATATATTTCTTACAAGATTATTATCATTTTTAATGCAGCATTAACGAGAGATAATGTTTAGCTTAAAGAGGTCTCTAGGATATTATTTAGGATTCTTTTATACATTTTTGTTAAAGATTCATCTTCCACATCTTTTATTACCTTCCTTGCATTTTTAGGTTTAACTTTATTGAGATATAAATCCCATATCATACCTACAATACATACAGATATTTTATATAGTCTTCAATTAAATGGATTTTAGAATTCTTTCTAAATTGTGCTATTACCACAACAATGAATTTAACCACCTTCTAAAGAAATTTCGTACACATTAGTGTTAAATGTCAATATCTCAATCTACTCTTTAGTACTGGGCACTAACCTATTTCTGTACATTTCCATTTATGAGCACTTCATATGAATAAGATTAATTTTTTTCGTACCTGTCTTCTTAGTACAGTATACTTAGTACATGTTTCAAGTTCACTCATTTATAGTATTTATCCCCAACTTATTCCTTTTGGTGACTTATTAATATTCCATTGTGGAGATACATTGCATTTTGTAAGCCATTCACTACCCTGTAACTGTAGTTACAGACACTTGCAAGACATCATATTGGTGCTAGGAACTGAATCCAGATCCTTTGGAAGAGCATTAAGTGTTCTTACTACTAAGCCACCTCTTCAAGCCCTGATAAGACTTTTTAATTATGCTGTCCTAGTAGGTATGGTATGGTATGTTACTATGAATTCAATTTGTATATCCTGGAGGACCTATGATGCCAAGAATTTTTCATACATTCACTAATCATTCGTAGAGTTTTTGGAAAAGGTATACTCAGATTATCTGCTTGTTTTTATTCATTTATTTCTTTTTTTAAATCTCTCTTTTGTTTGTTTTGAGACAGGGTCTCCCTGGCTTGCCTGGATTATGGTGCACCTGCCAGGCTGGCCTCTCTCTCACACATCTGCTCCTGCTTTCCAAATGCTTGAGTTAAAGACATGGGCTACCATGCTCAGTAGGTTTCATTCTTAAAAATATTTTTATATATAATAATAATAATAATTATTATTATTATTATTATTATTATTATTATTATTATTATTTGTGTGTGTGTGTGTGTGTGTGCAGTTCTCTGTTCATGTGAGTGTGTGCACTTATGTGTGTGAAAACCAGAGGTTGGCCTCAGGTGTCTTTCTTGGTTGCTTTACACACTATTTTTTTTGAGACAAGGACTCTCATCAAACCTGGAGTTAACAGATTGTCTGGGTGCATTGGTCCCCTGGAGGGGACTGTCTGTTTCTGACTTTCACTGCTGGGTCTACAGATGCACACTGCCACGATCTACACCCTGCATTTTACATGGGTTCTAGGGTCTGTTTTTATCCACTCATGCTTTCATGCCATCCATTTTATGATAAGGTATCACCCCTACCCTTTGATCGTGTCTTATTTTTTTTTAAATCATAATAAATTTACTGTTCAAGATATTTTCATGATGTTAATAGTACTAACATTCCTTGACTACTTACTAAAGTCCAAGACACTTCTTCATATTCAGATAAGTCAAATGCTTATCACAGTGTTACTATTTCCTACATTTACAAATTAGAAAATTGGAGAAATGTTACATGATACAAAGTAATCAGCAAGCCCAGCATTTAAACTTTTGCTTGGTGATGCTATATGAATCAGTCTCTCTATTGTGGAGGTGGCTGTTTTGGAGAGAACTTTGATGTGTCTTTTGAAGCATAAAGGTTATTTTCATCTGGAAGGAGCCAAACTATTTCTTATCATTCGTATCATATCTCAGAATTCCTTGCCTAGAGCACAGTCATGAAAATTTACTTCTTTGTTTCTTATAAGAGCTATATAAATGTTTTAAATATAGAATTTGCATTTAGGAGTCTCTGAACTAACATAAAGTTTTGCTTACCCCTAAGCTTTCCAACAGTGTAATGTCTCTAGCAGTCATGAGATCCTGACTACAGAACTAGGTATCGAAACTAGAAGTAAAAAAAAGCCTTTAACAATTATATGTAGGTTTGAGAGAATCTTAAAGACTGTTAAAGCTTTCAGCAAACAGCATTCTGGGGAAGGAACAAATGAGTACATATCATTATGCCTGAAGATGAGTCTCTACTAAGAACATTTATTATTTTATTTTATTTTTTATTTTTCTTATTTTACATATCAATCCCAGTTCCCTCTCCCTCCCTCTCTTCCACCCTCCCATGCCCCCCGACCACCCTCCCACCCACCCGCAACTCCACATGTAGGGTGATGCCTTAAGAACATTTCTTTAGAGCTTTTCACAAAACATTTCATTAGAGTTCAATAACAGCAACAATTTCTGTGTTGGAGTGTTTTTAGTATGTGTGTTTTATAACATATATATATATATATATAAACTAATACATAGTAAACAGAGTATGTATATACAAATATTACACATATGTAGATTAAACATATACACACACTTGGACCTTAATCCATTTTTGTATCCCTATAGCAAAAGACCTGAGGTTTTGAAACTTGTGAAGATGCTTGTTCTCATCAACTATTATAGAGAAATGAAATGCCATCAGTATCTTTATGAGGGTTCCCTGGATGGCTAAGAACATGATGAAGAAGCAAAAAAGGACATTTCGGAGACACGTACATGCATGGTGTGTCCTTACTGTATAGCATCTCACTACCATTCCATTTAGCTCATTCTTGAAAAACTCAACCCAATTTGTGAGATCATCATTAATCCATTGCTGAGGGTCCCACTCTCAGGACCTAATGACATTCCACCACTTTTATTTTTGAGACAAGGACTCTCATCAAACCTGGAGTTAACAGATTGGCTGGGTGCAGTGGTCAATGAATTCTGCGTTAGGGTTAGCTCCATGCATTTTAAAATAGCAAGATTTATTGTTGATACATCATTCATATTTAATAAATACTTTCTTGGTACATAATATGCATCTCATTTTAGGGGGATATAGTTGTAAACTTAATCACAATATCTGAACCTAGTTCAGTGCAGGAGACAGTTGTAACATATATATATATATATATATATATATGTATATGTATATGTATATGTATATGTATATGTATATGTATATGTATATGTATATGTATATGTATGTATGTATATGTATGTATGTATATGTATGTATGTATATGTATATATATCACATCATATGATTGTGATGTGAAATAAAAGCACAGGAAGCTACAAGAGATGAACTGAGGCACTGTCTTCATTATGGGATTATGGAGAAAGACTATCCTTAGAAGTGGCATTTAAGCAGAGCCTTGCTGAGAGTGGCATAGATGGTGAGATAGCATGTGTGAGGAACATATGGTGGGGGGAGGATAGTCCCGTACACGAGCTGGTGTTCAGAAAGCCGTGAAGCTTCAGACATGTGTGTAACTGAGCAATAGAAAGGGTGCAGGCTTATACTTCAATTGCCTTCCTTTCGTTATGAGGGTAGAGATGGGCAGGTTAATCACAAAGTAGCCAAAGATACCAGAGGACCACAGGAAACCAAGAGTTTGGTGGCTGGGCATAATTGGAACATTGAATTCTACCTTAGTAACAGTTCCTGGAACCTCGAGTACTGCTGTCTGTGATTCTCTAGAACAGTAATTGATAACGAGGCATAAAGGGCTGTGTGTTTTCCGTGGGTGGAGTTACAGATGTCAGTCTTTCCTTTAGAAGCATCAGGAGAATTTCTTGAGCAACAGGCACCAACAGGGCCTACTAATGTGTTGCAATCATGTGTTTTCCTGTACTATTTGAAGTAAGGTGTATGTACTACCCTCTTGGCACAAAACCAAAACAGAACATGTAGATACGAAAAGAAATGAAATGTTTGTTTCTTAGGTAAATGAGGTAAATAGAAGAGTCACTGTAGGAAATGAGGCTGTAACTAGCTCTGCCTGAGACTTTGGGCCGTAGACAGAAGAGAAGCTAGGCTGCGAGAGCACTTATTTAATGGTCCATTGTCACTGTGACTTCTAATCAGCTGGGAGGGAAAGAAAGATGAGGGAGATCCTGGTTAGACAACTGAGCTGGAAGAAAGATCAAGCCAGCCAGGAAACACTCTCCGCAAGAGCCAGCGGGGAGGCGACTACAGTGAGTCCCCAGCGTCAAGAAGGGGGCACAAGGAGGCGGCGCGGGCCCCGCCCCCTCCCCTGGCGGGCGCGGGCGCGTGAGACGCTGCGCGGCGGCGGCAGCAGCAGCAGCAGCAGCGGGAGCGAGCGGCAGCTGTCAGGCCACCGAGGTCCAAGCTGCACTTGCTGCTGCCCCATTGAGGACGAGGCGACAGCGCGAGCTGTGACCTGGTCGCTGAGGAGCCAGGCTAGAGGCACGCAGAACTGAGCTGCCTGACATCTACAGCCCTGTCCTTTCTCCTTCCTATTGTGTTGGGTAAGGTGTCTGTGCGGGGGCAGGAAGTGGGGGCTAGGGCTGGTGGACCCGGGAGGCCAGAAGGTGGGAGGGCCTGTGAGCAGAAGGAGAAAGGGCAGCTTCGGTCATCGCCAGGGTTACTTGCACAGTAAAGGGGCCTAGGAGCTGCTGAGGTTGTAGTCGGAGGTGATGGTGGAGGGGGGCGTTGCTGAGTAATCTGGAGTGGCTGCCAGTGCTGGGCAGAGAGGCGCAGGGTTCCGTGGGGAGCGGGTGTGGTTCACTGCGCATGCGCCACAGTCGACTGGCTCTAGGAGCTAAGGATGAGGTGAGAGGACCTGGGTCTAAGGTAGTTGGGACTATGCGTGACGTCTCACTTCCTAAGTTCCCAATACTAAAACAGTGTTCCGGGCGTGACGATGCCAACATCCCTGGTTCTCCTGAGGACATTTTATCAGTGTCCTGAAAACCTTTACTTCCAGACAGCCTATTAAGGAAGACGTGGCCTGGGGACAGTGCCAAATTCCCTATCAAGTGTGTCTTTGGGCTTATGGGTCCAGAAGTGTTATGAAGAGTGAAAGATTAGACATGCATTTCCACACTGAACACTTAGTTGCATATATGATGTAAATGCCAGCATGAAGTTAGGAAAAGCATTTCAGTGGCATGACAGCTATGGCATCTAGACTTTGTAGCATGGATGTAGTTGATAACTGAGCTCTGCAAAGAAAATTGAATGCGTCACAGGGCTTCCCCGCTGTAAAACAACCCCCTTTCCAGCATCAGGTTGTATGGGAAGCAACCTACACCATTTAAATTAGAGGGTCTCAAAAATCAATCATTTCTTACTTGTGTTGATTTTCACATACATTTAAAAAAAGCCACACCCATTTCTCTGGTGCAGAATTTCTGAATCATACTTCACGATTAAACAGCAAATTGAATAGCCCTAATCAGCATGTCACCACAAGATGGGCTTTCCTGACAGCTCCAAGCGTGTGCCCTCCCCTGTGCAGACTTCCATCAGGGTCACTCTCATCCATTGTCTAGCCCCCCCCACCTCCCCCCACCAAGCCCTGCAGTACAAACTCCTGTCAAGACTTGCTCCCAAACAACCTGCGCTAGTGATTGTGAGCATCATTTCACCCCATGGAAACTGAACTGATGCTGTCAATTTGCGTTTATGCCTCTTTTCTCACCGTAATCACAATAAAATGCATTATTTTAAAAGGTTCAACCTTTCTTTATTTCTTCCCTCTGCTCCCAATCTCAAGCACCCCCAACTAAATACGGTGATTTTTAATAAGCCTGTGTGGGTGCAAACATACCTGATTCAAAAGGTTTTAAGTGCACTAAAGAATAGAGAGCTAATAATATTGGTTATATGAACTCCTGATTCATCTTATCCAAGACAATATTTGAGTCAATGCCAGCTATTTCTCTGAATGGGACCAAAATTAGAATAAATATTATGGTCCAAGGACTGGAGATGCAGCTTCGTGGTAGAGTGTTTAAGGCCCAGTGCCCTAGGTCTAATTTCCAATGCTGAGGATTGAAAATAAAAAAAGGAAAGAAAAGGGAAAAAAAAAGATATTTGGTTCAGATCCAGCATAACATGGGAGCCATACTGAATTTCACCTTCCTGTTAGATATATTTGTTGTTATCAGAAAGTCTTCTCTCTGCTTAATGCTTTCCTCTTTTTATGTTGGATCAAATTTGGCTTCACCTGGGGGAGGGAATTTGATTCCATTGATTTTTATACTGTGATAGCTCTTTTCAGTTTGAATATGCCACAATGTATGTCATTCTCACCTTCAACATAGTAACAGGAATGATAGCATCCATTGAAAGCAATCGGTTTCATTACTCTCTTGTTTTTAGTAGGAATGGGGATACTGCTGGAAATATATGTTTATTTTGAAATGTGAGTGTAGCAAGAAGGAAATGGAAAGACTTCCATTGACTTTCAACAGGTGGAATTTCTGTTAGGTCCTGTCTAGAAAGGGATCAAGATAAAGCCAGAATTTGTGTTTTTAGTTACATTATATGTGATAACATTTGGATATCTTACAGGATCTTAGATCGATTGTTGGCATAAATTCCAAGTCATTAATTCTGGGTAACTACCAAATACACTAAATCATAAATACTTATTGCTTATTTCCATGATGAATTCTGGGACCACATGCTGAAGAGGCTTCAAAGACATACACAAGCAAAGGAACTTCAAAGCAGTTGTGTAGGAAAGACATAGTTTTTAAAAAGAAATCTGTTAACAACACCAAGCAGTGTGATATCAACTGCAAAGAATTTGATGTTTCGTTGAGACATAAAAGGTGAATATATTTTTGGGGCACAATATGATCATTTTATACAAATATACAATATATAATGGGTGAAGAGTAATGATTACTTACATTTCCTTAAATTTTAACCATTTCCATGTGCTGGGTATTCGTATTCTATTTTTGTTTTTGTTTTTGTTTTCCTAAAGGACTCAGTGGAAAATATGTTATTTTCCTTTTTAAATGTCCAAATATTTTTATTAAATTTGATCATTGACAGTTTCATGAAGGTATAGAATGCATCCTGATTTTTCTCACCTCCAGCACTCTTATTGCCTTTCCTTACCTATGGAGCACTTACTCCTCTCTGTAAGTCCTTATGTGTCCTAGAGTGAATTTGAACTCCTGTGGCTGAGTATGATCTTGAATTTCTGATCTTCCTGAATCCACTTCCTGAGTCCTACAGTTATACATATCCGCCACCATCCCTGGTTTTATATGGTGCTGAGGGTCAAACTCGGTGCATTCAAATACTCTACCAATTAAGGTATACCCTCTCCTGGTTATTTTTAAATATATAATTAATTGATTTAAGCAGCTAATACTACTCTCTTTCTCTAGCATGAAACAGAACGCCACTGAGGAGCCAACCCAGCGCCTCATACATATTAGACAATTGCTGCTACCACTGAGTTCCACCCTCAGTCAGTCCCTACTGTGAAATTGAAGCTTAGATGTTTATTTGTAAATTCCTTATGGGAAAGTCCTTGCCTTAAACATTTCCAAACATCTCTACATCATTGGGTGTGCAAGTGCTAAAACTTTACAAAATATATTGGGTGAGGAGAAACCAGAGACAGGGACAGAAGATCTTAAAGGCTCTCATATCTTAGATGTGAGAAGATGCTGGCCAAATGGCAACACAACCATGTGCAGTGATGAATGCCTGTTATGAAGTATGGAATGGAAAAGGGTATAAATTGTTTAAGACCAGGAGTCTGACACCAGCCTGGGCAACACAGCAGGATTCTAATTTTTTTTTTTAAATGGACGTAGAAGTAGAGAGGTGGAAATGGTTATTAGAGGCCAAGTCAGCAGGACATAGTGACTGAAGGCAAGGAAACCAACCTAAACTGTATAGCTTTCTACTTTTAACAAAGAAATGAGCATTGGAGATGGTAGAGGAGGATGTAGAGCAGTGGGTTGTCAGTGGGTTGTGACCCCTTTGGGGGTCGAATGACCCTTTCACAAGGGTCATATCATATAACATGTCAGATATTCTGCATATCAGGTATTTTCATTAAGATTCATAACTGTAGCAGAATTACAGTTATGAAGTAGCAATGGAATAATTTTATGGCTGTGGTCACCACAACATGAGGAACTGCATTAAAGGGTTGCAGCATTAGAAAGGTTGAGAAGTGTTGGTGTAAATATCACCACTGAGGAAACTCAGTGCTTCCTCAAACATCACTAGAAGGGTTATACCAGAAGCTCCTGAAGATCCCTTCAACACTGGGACTCTATGCCATATGCAGATGTTCAGCAGGCATTGTTACACATCAAAGAACAAGGAAGAGCTGATATCTCCATAAACAAATTACTGGCATAGAAGCAAGGAGCACCTTCTTTTGCCACTTTTCCCCACACCATATAGTTTGTGTACCTAGAGTTATGTGTACCCATTACCAACTAGAGAATTCTCAGATTGGCATTAATACTGATCATTATTCTTAGAACTAGGCATCTAGTTTCCATATTCAGTTTGTTTTTGGCCCACTGATTCAATTTATCCACAGCTTGGGAAGTAGGATTAGTGAGTTATTTAATAATGCTAATACCTGTTTTCTAGGTACTTAATTTAAGGAAACTCATTTGGTATCTACCATTTATACCAGCCATCTATAGTTTATATAAATTTGTACTTCCTTACATTGTTTATAAAAATGAAAGTTGAAGAGTTTTGCACTGTAAAATTATGTTGTAGACTTGTATTAAAAGTAAAGTATGAAGTGTAATCATAGCTCAATGGTATAGGACTTTCCTAGCCCACTGAAGACCCATGTCCCTCTCCAGTATATCAAAAGCAAAAAAAACGGGTTAACACATATTTTCAACCTCTTTTCAAGAAACATTTGTCACTTCCAATGACAGAAATTTGAAAGCAGAAAAGAAAATTTAAGATTCTGTAGAGTAGATTTATCCTGAGGAGGATACAGCTTATCAATAAAATGATGCTTACATTTTAGCTACTGATTTAGATATTCAATAGACACCTGATTGGCTTTGTAAAACATCATAAAATATTTAAGCAGCTGAGCTTTTTTTCAAATAGTCTTTATTCCTCAACAAACATACTTAACAAGCATGGGAATTATTTGTCTTTTTGGAACACTATTCTAGTTTTGCTTCATTAATATATGCTTCAATTAACTATTCATAATAAACAAATGCGTGCATGTTGTAAGGACAGTTAAATATTAAAACCTGTGTTCAAGCTAGGTAAGGTCATGGATACCATCACCCAGGAGGACTAAGGTAGAAGAATCAGGAGTTTAAGACCATCTCAAGCTACGTAGTGAGCTCCAAACCATCTTGGGATAAATACAGAGAATTGTCTCAAAAAACAACCAAACAAAAACTTTGGTTCAAGACAGATAACATCAATTAGTGTATAAAATAATTAGTTAAGAAGGTAGACTGTAAGTCCATAAACATATTAATGATTTCTTCTTTGATCATGAGGATCAATTGCAGACTACCTCAACGCAAATTGATAGGTGGGTTTGAAGTGGGAGTGTTGGTAGGAATAAAGGGAAGGAAATTTGTCTCTGATTTATCTTCAACTCCCGTGCTTTCAGTCTCTCAAATTTCACTTCTTGGCATATCACCTACTTGCTTTTATTTGTTGTTATTTTAAATAGATCATTCAGCAGAAAGACAATACAAAAAGTTTTTTTTTTCTTTTAACTCACATAAAGTAAAGTCAGATTAAGGTAAGTTTGGCTAATAAAATTATTTTGTTCACAATGAACACCTGCAACATTTTGAACTTTTAAGTGTATTTGTAAGAATTTGCCACAGGTTACTTGAGATTGCTATGGGATTTCTGTCAGAATTAAGTATTTTTTCTATAGACTTATTTTCATTTTATTATAGATTATTAAAATCTGCTTCCCATTCTGTTTTTTAGAACCCTAGTAAAAGAACAAAGCAACAAAAGAGACAAAGGGGAAGGCTGAAATTGTGAAAAAAAAACCCAGCTGGGTAAGTAATTCATGAGATCATGCCATAAATTTTGATATTTTACATTTTCTTTTGTTGAAAAAGGAATATTTATAATTTTAAAAATAATTCCAAAAATAATGTAAGGACTATTGTGGCTTTCAGATTGTGTGTGCTTTTAGAATCTCTTTTGCATATACTTTTTGATTAGTGTTTAGGTTTCCTTCCTTTGAGGCTTTTGCATAAAAGAACTTACTCAATATCAATATTCTTGAGTTTCCATTATAGATCTAATGTGACAATACCTAACAGAATATTTTAACATGTATTCTGGGTAGTTCATGTATAAATATTTTTTATAGATAACAAGAAAATTGCTACATTATTATGAGTGCTTTTGGTTTTATTGTGACTGTTAATATATTGTTTTGGGGGGTATTAAAACTTATATTGAAGAAACCCATAATATCCTCTTTGGATAATACCTATTATGTTGATCTTAGTCAACTGTCATAAACTTAAGTGTCATTGTACCATGAAGACAAAATTATGGAAAATCCATTCCTTATTATAGTATCCATTTCAATGCAAGTATAATGGGAGTAAATGCTTAGAGAAGGTTGATTTTTTTCTCTTTTCCATATTCTTGGGTCCAGTTCAATTGGGAGCCAGATCCTGACTGATAGAATCAAAAATACGACTTTATACCATCCAGTAACACCTAGGTCCCTTAAAAGCAAACATTAAACCTTGAATAAATTTCATATTTGCATTTTGTTTAGAAGTGTCCAAACTGGGAATTAATATGGTCACACATTTTAGTGGTATACCTGTTATAGAGTCTCTCACTTAGAATAGTGTTTGAACTGAACAAATTGTGGAGCAATCTGCTAGTTGGCTTACTCATGACATTCAGCCATTTCTTGAACAGGTAAGAAGCCTCAGAAAAATAAGACAAGTTTTCCCTCTTTTATTAAAAGGGTTTTCTTTCTCTCCCTGTTTTAAATTAAGAAATGCTCATCTAAGATCATTATTTAAGGAAATTTTCTATGAAGTTGATTTGTTTCATGTTTAACTGTTCTTTCCTACATCTTCATGTATTTTCAGGTTCTTTTGTTTGCAAACTTCTCCCTGTTTGCTGCTGCAACAATGAGTGGGAAATCCCTTCTTTTAAAGGTCATTCTCTTGGGTGATGGTGGAGTTGGGAAGAGCTCACTTATGAACCGCTATGTCACCAACAAGTTCGACTCCCAGGCTTTTCACACTATAGGGGTAGAGTTCTTAAATCGAGATCTGGAGGTAGATGGACGCTTTGTGACACTTCAGATCTGGGACACTGCAGGGCAGGAACGTTTCAAGAGTCTTAGAACACCATTCTACAGGGGAGCAGACTGCTGTTTGCTGACCTACAGTGTGGATGACCGGCAGAGCTTCGAGAACCTTGGTAACTGGCAAAAAGAATTCATCTACTATGCAGATGTAAAGGACCCGGAACACTTCCCCTTTGTGGTTCTGGGTAACAAAGTAGACAAAGAGGATAGGCAAGTGACGACTGAGGAGGCAAAAGCCTGGTGCATGGAGAATGGAAATTACCCTTATCTAGAAACAAGTGCCAAAGATGATACTAATGTGACAGTGGCCTTTGAAGAAGCTGTTAGGCAGGTGTTAGCTGTAGAGGAACAGCTGGAACATTGCATGTTAGGTCACACCATTGATTTAAACAGTGGCACCAAAGCAAGTTCTTCATGCTGTTAGACATAGGGACTGTGTTGAAAAGTGTGCACTAAGTTGGTTAGTCCATAGTGTAAGAACTACTGCACCCTCTGGCAGTACACACACACACACACACACACACAGTCTCTCTTTCTCTCTCTCTCACACACACCCTCTCTCTCACACTCTCTCTCTCTCTCTCTCTCTCTCTCTCACACACACACACACACACACACAGGCATGCACACACCCATGGGCATGCCAGGGTAAAAGATAAGGTTCTACTTTTGAAACAGAACCTTTCAAATTGAAATTGTAGACCAGTTTTTAAAAAAAGCTTTATTGAGCCAAGTGTATTTTGTGTGATTCCTGCTATTTTCCCTTCTTGTGTGTCTCAGGACACTTCAGAAAGTTTTAGTTCTGAGAGATTTAAGTACTTTTTAAGTCAAGGTTTAAACCTAGAACCCAGCCGCATGAAGGAGTGAAAGAGCTTAAAGTGTCCCATTAACCAGCTAGCAGATACCACCACCAGACTCTTGCCAAGCAGTTTATGACATTTCTACCAAAGGGGAAAACAAGATTCTGGGCTGTATTACAGCAAAAATAACAACGGAAGCAAGGATTTCTTTGCATGAATTAGAAAATGGTGGTGATGATTAGGAATGTGGATGTATAAAAATACACACTGACATGTTCAAATCTTCATATATGGTTTAATCTCATATGAACTTAAAAATCATCTGAACAAGAATTACTCTAATGACACTGGAGGTTGATTCTAATCCGTGTGTGTGAGTCACAGGACACTAGCGAATGGGTTACGCTTAAATATGCCAACCCCCTTTGCAAATACATGGTTGGCCTGCTTTTCCTTCATAGTACTGCTGCTCCATAGAGATGTTGCTTCCTTGACAACTTATCAATTTAGCAATGCTGCTTAGTATGTGGCTTCAGGTGTCATGCTCTCTGCCTACAATTTAGATGGTCCTATGGTTCACCATGCTGGCACATAAAGAAGGCTTCAGGAAAGATTGCAGAGTAACAGGCTTTTCTCACAGGCTCCTTCACTCAGTTGTGTGTTATAGAGGGTCTTCTTCTTGAGATGCCCCACAAAATGTTCAGCTGGCCAAACTAGGACAGTAAAATGGGCAAAAGAGCAGATTTTTTTAAACTTTGTGTTAGAATGAATTCATCATAATTAGATTTGTTAAAAAGTGGAATAGACTGCCTTAATAGTGAGCTCCCTCCAAGTAAAAGTAGTCACTGGATGGCCATCTGTTCAAATACTGTAAAAGGAATTGCTGTACTGGCTACATGTTTGGTATAAGGTTCCTTCAGGTTTAAGTTCAGAACTTATAAACTATGTCAGTGCCATATTCTTGTTGGATTTTTCTGAAAATAATAGTTAAGACTAAAGAGAGGGCCTTAAAACTCCTCAAGCCATTCTGGGATTAGCCTTTAACAACAACTACTATTAAAACATATTCCAAAGAAACCATGCTCAAAATGGTTTGGCAAATTTTGACTACCATGACTGCCAATTATATACTGTATTGTGAGTGTGCCATGTGGTTTTTATTGGCTGTTCTGCATAGATTTAATCTTTGCTTTAAAACATGTATGATAAAAATTGTGACCCACTATAGAGAGGGACAGTTAGATAAACCCTCCCGAAGAGATTTAGGTCCAAGATGGGGTAGGAGCATTCACGGGAATACAGCCTAGAATTCTCCATTGTAGCCACACATGGAATCAGCCTTACATGTGGGACCTTATGTGCTTTAAGAACTCTGGTATTTTTTGGCCACATAGACAAGAGGCGGACAGTATTTCAACCCGGACATATTCAGTATTTCCAATTATGGCATAGTCCTGACCTTATTGTCCAGTTAAGTTATATGCCAGAAGTCAAAGCCAGAACTGGGACCCCACAGCTCTTAAATATTGGTTCCTATCCTGCCTATGCCTATAGCCAGCCACACTGGTTTCAATGTTCTAGTCGTTTTGCTACAATCATGTTAGGGTGAATATCTGTACGTCAGAGCTAATAAGTAGTAATTGTTTTTAGGTGCATGAGACCTGGGGCCTTCTCTTTCTCCTTGCACTCTGCTGATAATAGTTTCTATTTGTAGATCTCAGGCCTTCATAAAGATCTCCATCATCTCACAAAAACTATTTGTCTCTGTAGAGTGGCATGTGGTCATTTGAGTAAAAAAAAGTACATGGTTATTAAATTCATAGGCACCCTGTCCATCGAGACAAGTATTAATTTGAGTGGAAGGTAAACTGAAGCCCCTTTCTTCTTAGACATGCACTTTTTTTTTCTACCAAGTTAATTCACAGTATCAAGCACTTAGCAGTAAGTGACAAAACAGTGTCATTTTTGTGAGTAACACTCAGTGGGTGCTGACATAGAGTTTGGGTAAGCTTTAAAACACCAAAAGCTGACATCTGTGGTACCAGGAACTGTGCATATGCGTTTTGAAATTGACTGTATATCTAGAATGTGCAGCAAAACATTTTCAATAGGTGTTTTTTAATGAACACTCAATTTTTGGAATGATGTATTTCTCATTAGAAGCATACTGTTTTTCAATAGTCCATTAAAACATCTTACAAAATATTTATCTAGTTTATTGTCATGTATTGGCTTTGAGGGGGCCTCAGGTTCCATATGTCTTCAGTGGATTGATGAATTTCAGGTGTATTTGTACCTGCCTCAGCCAACTCTCATTTATCCTGAGGTATTCCACAGTCCTCTTGCTGCAGGTGCTGCTAAACATCTCAAAATGTGTATAAGATACTTTGTTCCAGTTGTTTAAAAACTCATCTGTGTCAAAGTGAATAAAAAGTGCATTTTGAACAACCAACATACAATGTTTGTGGGTGTTATTTTTCTCCTTTTCTTCTTTTGAGCAGTTGGTCAGTATGGCAGGTACATCTCTCTGTCAAGTCCCTCTCTCAGATGGTACCTGATGTGGTCTCTCTATCATTTTTTTAATGTGATACTCCAAGTGGCTCTCCCTATTTATCATGCACTAGCGATTGAGAAACAAAATTGTATAGATATTATTAGAAAAATATGAAAATGTAGACAAAACAGGTCAGAACATGAAAGATAGTTTTTATACAAAAATGTTCTATTCTTTTGACCACCACTTTGGGCCATTAATGTAACAGTAAGCATCAAATGGCTTGAACATATATGATAGTGAATTTTCTAAAATTACATTCATTTGTGTGTGTGCGTGCACATCATGGTAGGAGTGAAGAGATCAGGGGACAACTTTCTAAATAAGATCATCAGGGTGGCAAGTGCCTTTACCATCTGAGCCATATTGCCAGTCCAGCCACATTCATACATGATTCATCACATTGATTCCATCTGCTACAGATTTAGAAGTCTCATCCATTCTACGTACTTTTGGTTATTAGACTTTTGTGAAGTAAAAAAAATTAATTATTTTTCTTGCACCAGAAATATTACACCATTCTTAAAATATAATAAACCAAATTCTACAATGATACAACTTTGAGACTACAGAAAGCCATAAATTTCTAATCACCTCAAAAAGAATGTTTCCACTGAGCCGAACTCCTGGAATCCAGTTGCAGAGAAGGAGGAGTGATAAGAAAATGGGGGCAAGACCAGGCTACAGAAACCCACAGAGACAGCTGACCTGAACAGGAGGGAGCTCATGGACCCCCAGGCTGATAGCTGGAAATACAGCATTGGACCTACTGAGACCCCCTGAATATGGGTCACAGTTAAAAGGCCTGGGCAGTCTAAGGGACCTCTGACAGTGGAACCAGGATGTATCCCTGGTGCACAAAAAGACTTTAGGGGCACATTCCCCATGGAGGGATACTCCCTTAACCTAGAGGCAGGAGGGAGGGCCTAGTCCCTACTCCAAATGACTTGACAGATTCTGTTGCCCCTTCTGGATGCATCACCCTCCCTGTGGAGTGGGAGGGGGTTGGGGGGCATGGGAGGGAAGGAGAGAGGGAGGGAGAGAAAAACAGAGGGAGGGAGAGAGAAAAGGAGAGAGGGAGAGAAGGAGAGAGGGAGAAACGGAGGGAGAGAGAGGGAACTGGGATCAATATGTAAAATAAGAAACACACACACACACAGTTTCCACAGCAAAGTACTCATAATATGTTTCAGGCTTTGTGGTTGATAACCTGAACAAAAAGGGGAGGGGAATGAAGCTTGTCTTCCAGGATTGGTATTCTCAAGCTAGATTTCTGTCTGATATGTTTCTGCCTCAATCATTGCTTCCAGGGAGATCCCCCCTTGGTGCCTTTAGATATAATACGATGTCTCATTTTCGGACAGTAGAAGAGATTTTTTTTCCAGAAAAAAACATGGAGGATATACAAGATATGGTTTCTGTTTCATCCTAAAATTGAGGTATTGGTTTGAATAATTTGATGATGGGAATTGAAATCGGCATATCTGTTTAATTTTAATTATTTAAAGCACTCCTGCAACAATATGTCTTTCAGTGTCAGTGATCTAGATAGTCATCTCACGTCTTTCCTTGCTGGAGAGACAGAATTTGTCACAGAGAGTGGTTTTGCTAATACTTGATTTCAGGGAAGATAAACTGTGATGCACTGCCATAGTCTAGACTGCTGCAACAAAATGCCATAAGGGTGGGTGGCTTACAAACAACAGAATTTTGTTCCTCACAGTACTGAAGGCTGGCAAGTCTAAGATCAAGGTACTGGCAGATTTGTGTGTCTGGTGATTTCTCAGTCATAAATGACATCTTCTCATTGTGTGGCACTAATCCTATTCATGGAGACAAATTCCTCATGACCTAATCATTTTATCAAGTCCCTACCTCCCGATACTATCATTTGGTAAGTTAGGATTTCAATGTGAATTAGGGGTGAATGGGCATAAACAGTATGATTATAGAAAACATATTAATATGTGTATTTTGGGGGTATTTCCTTTCATCCAAGCAAATTATCTTGACTTACCCCAAACTTTCATATCAATTGTTCAGTCTACTCTTTTGAAGACAGCAAAAGGATAATTGCAGAAGCTAGACATGTTTTACAGAATAAAATAAGCATTATTTTTAAAAGAAATATGGGCTGGAGATATAACTCAGTAGTTAATAGTGCATACTCCTCTTGCAGAGGTTCCAAGAGTTCAGGTTTCAGGACCCATGCCAGGTGGCTCACAACCACCTGTAACTCCAGTTCCCCAGCTCTAGAATGCATCTGGCTTATGAGTGCATCTGCAGTCATATGTACATATCCACAAACAGACACATATTCATTACAGATAAATTTTAAAGTACACTAAATCTAAAAGTTAAATACTATTCGGTAAAAATCTTAGTGGTAAGTTTACACACACTGATCATCAACACACTGCTTTTTATTTAGCTGCTAGTAGTAGTGGCACTGATTTGAGGGAAAAGCTGTTTTCTCTTTACAGAGTGAGAGGTTACTTCGTGTTTTCCCTGTGAGAATAAGCATCTCCACATCTGGAGACGAGAAGCTGTCCTCTTTAGTCATACAGGAACTGCAGCAGTCAGTAAACTGTGCATCGTCATGAATCTTTTTGTCTGCTTGAAGGAAACACAAAGCATTATGATTCAGCCACGTACAAATGCTTTTTAAAAATAGTGTGCTTTGTGTGTACAAATGTGCACTTTTTAGGTAATCTTTCATCCCTGTCAACTACTGATAAATGTGTAATGCGTCTCATTTCAGCACTCCTGAATTTTAACCAGATATGTTGCTTATTCTGAATAGGTTGATAAAAAGGAATTGGAAAATGCTGCCTAATGAAAGAAATAACTCAAGTGAACATTAGCTATATTGATTGGAATAAACATTTGAATCATGACTTCCTGTGGTGCATTGGTGAGGAAGCAAGAGACAGGGTCAGATCCTCTGTTGTCCATTACATCATTCCTGGCTGCCTTAACAAAAGCACATTTTCCCTGTAATATACGGCTTAACAGCCTGGTGATACATGAACATGTGTTGGTACCTTTAAATCTTCTCTGTATCTTTTGTTCCTGGGTTGAAAATGGCACCACCAGTGTACATTTTGATCCCTGTCTTTATTTATGGGGTTTATTTATGCATCTATGGCAGAAAAATCCAGAAAACCAAGGAAATAGTCAAGCAGGATAAATAATATTCATTTCTAATAATATTCTAAGATAAGGAAATTTGTCTTAATTATGTGGGGTCTTAAATGTATTTATATGAAGGCAAACAGGTTGTGATACTGTGCACATAGTGCAATCTTTTCCACTTAATACACAGTATTTTCATTAAGTCATTTTTTTTTACTTCTAGGGAATTGTATGTAATTTTTAAATACTTTTCTATTGAATTCACTGTATAACTTGTAACCAAATTGCATCCTATTATAAAACAAAGGGGAAAAGAGGGTTACTAATAATAAGCTTACTTCAGATCTGTGCTTATTTCTTATAGGTAGTATTTCTAGATCAAAGCATATGAATATGTTATGGCTTTTAATATGTAATGACAAATTGCTCATTACAAAGTTGTCCCAAATTACATCAACACAGTAGAATAAGAGACTGATTTTCTCAAGCTTATCATCCTCTCTAAACATACTCACTTCAACCAATGAAAGTAAAATGTCACATTTGTATTTGCATTGTTATTTGAGAGAAACTGCGCAGACATATATTGATCATTTTTATTTTTCTTAAGTAAATGGACAATTATGCTGCTTAGCTTACTTGGAATGTCGGGCATAATTTTGTTTCTTATTTCATTTTGTTGTTGTGCTGGGAGTAGGATCCATGCCTATGCCTACCAGGCAAATACTCTATCTCTGAGGTGCAGCTCTCATTTTTTGTTTCTGATGGAATTCTAGGAATTCGTTTTTTATATTGTGGGGTTTAACCTTTGATAGGATCCATATCCCCGTGTCTTTTAAATTCCTCCCCATATTTCTCATCTTTCTGTTGATGGTATGTTTAACGTATGTTAAAAATTCTTGAAAAGACTATGTCCTGATAAAATAGGAAACTATAGTAGGTGGGAATGAGAAAAATCCCTCTCTTATTTCCTCTTTGCTCCAGGTCACATTGAAACTGTGAGCACTATTGTCCTTCAGAGATTCTGTGGGACGTAGTATTGTCAACATAATAAAAGTACAGACAGAACTCAAAATACTCTTACATCTAGATGGTTCACTGCAAAGTATCAAGGAGCTGGTTTGAATTGATTTAGTTTTTGCCATAATAGACATATTGCTCTTAACTCATACAAATATAGTCAGAGTAACTTCAGCTTTTACCCACAAGGGGACAATAAAGACTTGCTAGTATTCTGCCACAGACATTAGAACCCAGACTGTTAAAACCAAACAGGCATGTAGAAAGTGCCTAGCTAGTCCACCCTTCCCTTATTTCATATACAAGGAAAATGAACACTGGAGCAGTTCAACAGTTTGTTCAAGATCACAGAGACCCTGTTTCCAAGACACTTTCCCATTTACAGTACCATGGCTTGGTTCAAATAACTCAAACTACAAACACTCTTTTTTTCTGATTTGTAAAAATCGTTTTACCTTTTTTGTTGAGGCAAAGTTCACAAGTAGGATAATTAAAATATACAGTTCATTTATATTTAGTATCTTCACAGTGTTATAGAGACACATATTTTCCCCAACATAAATCCAATCCTGACATTCAATGGATAATGTATCTAATAATTATATAACCTTGCTAGACTTATTTTTTAACCTAAGAAAGTGATGCCTTTCTTATACAGTTGGTGTGAGGATTAATAAAAATGATAGGCACAAGCCATATCCTTATCCTTCGAGATAGTAATCTGAATCGGGTATTGTAATACATGATGAAATCCTAGCACTTAGGAAGTTGAGGCAGGAAGATAATGGGTATAGGACAAGCCTGAGCTGAATAGTAAAACTTCTATTTAAAGATCCAAACCAAAAAAAAAAAAAAAAAAACTGGACTTCTGGAGCTCTGCCCAGTGCTTGGCTGTGGATCTCTGATCTGCTTAGATATTGGGTGAAGGCTCTATGCTGACAATTAGGGCAGTTACCAATCTGATTACAGGGGAAGGCTAGTTCAGGCAACTACTATTGCAAGGAATCTTGGTGGGCTCCCAGGAGCCTCCCTGGAATCAGGTTTCTCCTTAACCTCCCCCCCAATTTCCCCTTCTATGAAGCTATTTCCCTCATCACTCTCTCACTCTATACCACCCACAACTTGACCATCTTGATCTGTCATATTCCCATCCCCTATCCCCTCCCCTCTACTCTCCCCTGGCCCCAGTTTATCTAGGAGATCCCATCCACTTTCTCTGCCCAGGGAGACCCATGATCCCTCTTAGGATCCTCCTTGTTACCTAGCTTCTCTGGGGCTAAGGATTGTAGTCTGGTTATCCTTTGCTTCTTTGCTTTACATTTAATATCCACTTATGAGTGAGTACATACTGTGTTTGTCTTGGTTACCTCACTCAGGATGATTTTTTTTTTGTTTAGTTCCATCCATCTGCCTGCAAATTTCATGATGTCACCGTTTCCCCTCCCCTCCACTGAGTAAATGCCACATTTTCTTTTTTTTAACAAAGATTCATTTATTTATTACATATACTGTGTTCTGCCTGCATGTATCCCTGCAGGCCAGAAGAAAGCACCAGATCTCATTATAGATGGTTGTGGGTCACCATATGGAAGCTGAGAATTGAACTCAGGACCTCTGGAAGAATAGCCAGTGCTCTTAACCTCTGAACTATCTCTCCATCCCAATATACCACATATTCTTTTTCCAGTCTTTGGTTGAGGGGCATCTAGGTTGTTTCCGGGTTCCGGCTATTACGAACAATGCTGCTATGAACGTAGTTGAGCAAGTGTCCTTGGGGTATGGTTGAACATCCTTTTGGTATGTGCCTGAGTGTGATATTGCTGGATGTTAATGTAGATTGATTCCCAATTTTATGAGAAACTGCCATACTCATTTCCAAAGTGTCTGAACAGGTTTGCATTCCCACAACTGAGACACCCAGCCTTGTGGACTGAAAAACTACTGGATTCTTGCTTTGCATTGGGAGCCATTGTTAGACCAGCAGGGCCATAGCCTGATGCGAGATGTCATTCTGTAAATATGTTTCTCTTATTGGTTAATGAATAAAAACACTGTTGTCCAATAGGAAAGCAAGATAGGTGGGGCTAGGACACAAGGAGGATTCCAGGAAGTAGTAGGGAGGAGATCCAAGATGGAAGACGGACATAGCAGAACGCCGGCCCCTCTCTCCAGTTAAGATGAGACCACGTGAAAATACTTATATTAATAGAAATGGGTTAATCATTATGACAGAGCTAGCCGATAACAAATTAGTACCTGGCCAATAGCTTTATATCTAATACAGAGTCTCTCTGTGTTATTTGGGGTTGGCGTGGTGGTGGGACCAGACCAGAGAGAAAACTATTAGTAACAATAGCCTGTAAGCCACTCTAAGAAATCCTAAATATGTTCATTAGGCAAGAGCAGAAAACAGGAGGCATTTAAATAGAAAGAAGGATAATATAAATATTTTCTATTTAATGCTATGAAGCATCAAAAATTTTGAAGACTTTAAAATCCATTAGAGCTAATATACACATTAAGTAAACTTTCAGAATATTAAACACATAAAAATGAGTTGTACTCCTATACACTGATACTGAATCATCTATAACTGAAATTATTTAAGTCAATTCCATTGATTTATTTTTATTTTGTATGTATAGGTGTTTTATCTATTTGTATGTCTGTGCAACGCTTGGATGCCTGGTACCTGTGGATGCCAGAAGAGGGTATTATATCCCCCAAAAGTGGAGTTACAGATGGTTATGTGCCATGATGTGGGTGCTGGGAATCAAATTCAGGTCCTCTGGAAGGTCAGCAAGTGATCTTAATTGCTGCACTATCTCCAGTTTTGATTCCATTTATAATAACAGCTGAAGAAGAAATTACTTAGAAATTTAGCAAGAAAGAAAAAGGCTTATATGCAAAAAAATACAAAGGCATGTTGATAGGAATTAAAGATGACCTAAATAAATATAAAGGCAACTTATAAAGTGAAAAGGAATATTTAAAAACCATTTTTATGCTACAGTATTGATAATGTAAAATATATAAAACATTAGTTTTACATAATAATTGGTGATTAACATGAACTCACAAGGACTGAAGCAGCAAGCACAGGGCTTATATAGGTTTGCACCAGGTTCTCTGCACATATACATAGTTACATATAATATAAAATTATATATATATAAAGTAGCTTTTGGCTTAGTGTTTGTATGGGACTCCTGAGTGTGTGAATGAATGAGTTTGATTCTTGTGGCTTATCTTGGGATCTTTTTCTTCTGTTGGGTTGCCTTGTCCAGCTTCAATTTGATGGTTTTTGTTTTATCCTATTATATTTTATTATGTCATATCTGATTGTTCTATCTTAGCACCCTGTTCTTTTCTAATGAGAGACAGATGGGAGGGGAGGGAACTAGGAAGAGTAGAGGGAGAAACTGTAATCTATATAATTTATATGAGAAAAGAATCTATGGAAAGTTTTTTTTTTTTAAAAAATGATAGGCAAACATTGATGACCCAACTTAAAAATAGGCAAACTACTGAATAAGTATTAAGCATTTCCTAAAGATATGCAAGTGTTCAATAAGCACAAGCATGGGCATCTTTAAGTCTAATGTTAGTTATCAGGAAAATGCAGTCAAAACCTTTATGAGATTATGTCTCTCAAAAATTTGAAGTACAAGTGTTAATGAGAACATGGAGAAATTGGAATCTTCTTATAGAATGTGGAAGAAAAATAGGTTTGACAGTTTCTCAAAAAGTTATGCATAAAATGAGCACATACCTCTGCAGCACTACTTCCACCTGATTCTGAAATGACCCCCATGGGAAGTCCCCCTCAGCACTGTCCCCCTCCCTGCCAACCTGATCACTCATGATTCCATCCTCACTGACCCACAGTCCACTCACAAAATCTCTTCTATTTCTCCTTCCCAGGGAGATGTGGGCATTCTCCTATGAGCCCTCCTTGTTTCCTATTCTCTAAGGTCTGTGGATTGTAGCCTGGTTATTCTTTGCTTTACATATAATATCCACTTATGAGGGAGTACATACCATGTTTGTCTTTCTGAATCTGGGTTACCTCATTCAGGTTGCTTTATTCCCCTAGTTCTATCCATCTGCCTGCAAGTTTCCTGAGGTCCTTGTTTTTAACAGCTTAGTAATATTCCATTGTGTAAATGTACTACATGTTTTTTTTTTTTTAATCCCTTCCTTGCTTGAGGGACATCTAGGTTGTTTCCAGGCTCTAGCTATTATGAATTATGCTGCTATGAGCATAATTGAGGAAGTGTCTTTGTGGTGTGATTGAGCATCATTTGGATGCCCAAAGATCAGTATAACTCTGGGTCTTGTGGTAGATTGCTTCCCAGTTAACTTCCCAGTTAACTAGCTATAACAATAGTTTAAACTTATTTGTATAAATATTTTACTTTGGTGCTCACTTTGACAGCATATATACTAAAACTGGAATAATACAGAGACGATAAGCCTGGTCTGTTACCCAAGGATGACATGCAAATTCATGTTTCATAGTTTTCTAAAACAGACTTTATTTAAAAATGTCATAATGATATCTAATACTTTGCATATTATTTTTAAAATTTTTCTAGAAGCACAAGGCATACGGGAGGTAAACTGACTGTGACTTTGTCTTGTAAGAGACACTGATTAAATGTTAGAATAACATGATAAATCAAATTTCAGCAAAATCTTTAACTGCATTAAGACTCAAAATTCAGTGATGCATTTATTTAGATACATGCATCCTTGTAAGGTTACATTTTCAGCTAGGACATCCATTCAAGACAGGTGTTGATTTAAAATGAACTCAGGATTCTAGAATAGTAAAGCATAGTTTCATAGTTAATGAAGCATAGTCAGCCATACTGACCTCACTAAAATACTAATAATAACATGTTTAAAATATGAGATACATTCTATAACTATCAGAGAATATATCTAATAATTTCATATTTATTTCACTTTAAAATAGTATATATTAGTTAGTGTAGTAGAACATGGATATGCTGTTTATCATCAAGATTAGTGAGAAATATTTTAATGTATCTTATAAGATCACACACAGAAAATCCCAAATTTTAATGTAAATGTAAGTCATCCTGGGATATATATTGCTAAGATTTGTTTTCTGCTCAGCTGTTTATCCTCACACCACATTTGAAAGCAGCAATGTCATGTTTGGTAGAGTTGCACAATTAAAAGTATGTTTGGGGACTGCTGAAAATAAACGAGCTGACCACAGTTCTTTGCTTCTCTCAGTAGTATTGGAAGGAACTGAGCTACAGTCATTGCTTTTCTACTTCTCAACTGCAGTAGTTTGGATGAGTAATGTTCATCATAGGCTCAGGTATTTGAACATTTAGTTTCCAGATGGTGGTGCTATTTGGGGAATTGTAGGTGCCTCAGCCTTACTTGAGAAAGTCATTGATAGGGAGCTTTGAGATTATATAGCCTCGCTCTACTTCCAGCCTACTCTCTCTGCTCCATGCTTGTGGTAAACAATCTGAGTTTGAAGCTTTCCGATCTGCTTGCCATGCCTTCTGTCTACAGCTATGCTGCCCCTACCGTTACAAACTCTAAACCTCTGGAACCCAAGCCAAACAAACCCTTCCTTCTATAACTTGCCATGGTCAGGGTATTTTAGCACAGCAACAGAAAAGTAACACTCTGACATACGGGTGCCATAGCCGTTCCCTGAGCTGGGACAAGATCAACATCCCTGCGTGGGAATAGAAAGAACTGAAAAGGGCACAGAGTCCGGCAAAGGGCTGGGGATAACTAACTTCTTATAGAACTAAGGTGTGATAAGATGTGCATAGAATCTTCTAGAGTACTCAGTAAAGTACAGTTATTATAGTTGGAAATGGTTGCCTATGGAATGGGCTGTGACTATCTTCAATTACTTTGAGTTTTCTTTAACACTGAGACAAATAACCATCAAATATTACTATGTCAGAGTGTGACTAAATTTTTTTCAGCTGAGAAAAATACCAAAACTGCCTAAAACCACTTCAGCTATTAAAAAGAAACACACATCCATACACACAAATTCAGTAAGCACCCACCAAACGCCTTCCTTTGAGATATAGCATTTACTTGTGTTTTCCCAGGAAAGCTAGGTGAAAAAAAATATATACTGGTATACTTACTCTACAGAATTATTTATGTTTTCACATAAGAAATAGAGACTACTGAAATGACAAACTTGTTTTTAAAATATTATGTAAGGCTCTCTTTCTAGCAATAATAAACTGAGCTACTTGTAGCCAGCAATGCTGTCTTCATATAGCATTATTTTGTTTTGTTTGTGCTGTCTGTGCAACAGCTCTGGCTGTTCTGGAACTCACTTTTTAGAACAGGTGGCCTTGAACTCACAGAGATCCACCTTCCTCGGCCTCCTGTGTGCTGGGACTAAAGGCGTGTGCCACCATGTGCCCAGTTAGCATTATTCTTAAAGTTTTTAACTTTGCTATTATTGTATGTGTGTTCATAATGTGTGTCAGAGTGTGCACACTTATGTGACATGGTGCACATACGTCAGAGGACAACTTTGTGGAGTCAGTTGTCTGCCCTCTTCCACCTTCATGTGGGAACTAGGGATGGAACTTGGATCATTATTAGGCTTGCACACTAAATGGATTCACTTGTCAAGTTATTGTATTGGACCCTTTTTAACTTTTTCCATTTTTACATTATTAATGTGTTTATTGAATAATGTGTGAGTGTGAGTATGTGCATATGACACAACATGCCTATGGAGACTAGAGGACAATATTAGTTCTTGGTATAGGATGATACTTAAGTTACATTCTCATTTATTTTTGTTAATGTGGACAAGTCTTATTACCCTTAATTTAAGAAAGTTGTTCTGCATGTGACTTTGTTCCTCTATTAGGATTCTAATAAGCTGTGAATTGTCAAGTGCTAATTATATTGTTTTCGGGACTGAAACCCGTACAATATAACTTTGTGGTTTTCCTTTTTGGTGTTTTCAAGACAGTGCTTCTCACAATACAGTGTCAATGGAGCTTGTTAATTTTCACGTCAGTTAGCAAAACAGTTCAAGGCTTTTAAGCATTTTTTAATGCTAAGCACCATAGCACATCAGGTCTCTATTTCTGTGCATATGCACTTGCATTTCTATCTTATTTTATGGGACCCTTTGTTTCCTTTGCTTCTCATATTTAGCCTTGACCGAAAGAGGCAGGCTGAATAGCTCGTGTTTACATAAATACTGAGCCACATGCCTTTTGACTCCTCAAATGACTAAGTGGGTAGAAGCAAGAACATGCATTGTGCCAGTGTATGCAATAAATGCTGTCACATGTAAGGCAAGAAGCAGGGTGACATAATGCAAGTCACAAGTTGTCAAGAACTCTAAATTGAAGTTTTGTTTTCATCAAGGTCCCAGAAAACCAAAGCCACATGAAGTCATGACCCTTACCCCACTGCCTCTCCCACATATTGAAAGGAGGGATCTGATACTCATTGCAGCAAACCAACCAGATTGGTTTTTCATGCTCCCTGCCTCCACTCTAGTCCACTCTGGAAGACCCCTCGGCTGTACCTGAAGGTGAGAAAAATCTTTGAGTGTAAGGCCATGTCTGTGTCATCTTTCTACCCACAGAGTCCCTGAACATGAACCTCCCAGGCTTTAGTGAAAAGCTTGTTTTCTCAATGAATGTATACAGAATGGATGCATTTCCCTTTGAAAAAAAGGGGGGCAGATTCCACACACAATAAAACATCAGTCAATACTGACCCTGGTGTTGTAAGAACATGTTTCTTGTTTATACTGCTGTATTTTAATTGTTAGCTCATCTGAGCACAAAGAGAGCTCTTTCAGTTCAGAGAAAGAAGGTTTATGGTGTGTGGGAGAGCTAAGAACAATGAGCTCAATTGATAAACTAGAGATGCTCTCAGCTTCTAAGAGCCAGACAACTCCATCTATACATCCTTCCCAGAGGGCAGAACTAAATATGGACAGATGGAAAACACAGCTTTCTTGGGAACTGGCTTTTGCTCCTCTGAGGCAAAAATACATTCAGTCTGTAGCACCCTCAGTCCATTCTCCAAAATGTGGTGCTGTGTCCTTGTTTCCAGTGTCTAAAAATAAATCTAATATTTTTTTTATTCTCTTTGTCTTAAAGTCATTCGAGCAGACTTACTTGGGGAATATTAATTGTGGTGAGGCAGAAATCAGGAGAGTACAACTGAACCACTTCCAAATGAAGCGCCTTAAATGATAGCTAACATGTTGCCTACAGCCAAAGTCTCCTTTCTCATGTTCCTTGTCAGACACAAGTATATAGCTACAGACAAATCTATAGCTAATTTTAAGTTAGCTTTCTTCAGGCTGGTCATCAGAGCACTGTCTATGTTATGTTGGGTGAGCTCATGACCTAAGCTCTCCACGGTAGTGGGTATCATTAATTCATTTTAAATCCTGAGCTGCCACAGCATGTTTAACTTATACTGTCCTCATTATATCATCCCATGTCTATAGACGTTCAATTGCAAACCACTCATTTAGTACTTCCCAAGTGAAACTATGTATTATTCACTTGGGAAGTACCAGGATATTTTTATTGGACAGCTAGACAATTTTGAGAGAAGATAAAAAATAATTTAATACTAAATACAATAGTGCCCGAGCACCACAATGACACTGGAAAAGTAAACCTTACTGACTCAGGGTGAGCAGAACACTCTGAAACCCAAGAAAAAATAAACCATTAAACAGAAAATGAACTGGTATAGAGACCTGAGTTCATCCCAGCATGGTAGCACACACCTTAATTCCAGCACCCTGAAGGCAGAGGCAGGCAGATCTCTATGAGTTCAAGGCCACCCTGCTCTACATTGAGAGTTCCAGGAGGACAACCAAGGATCATAGTGAAACCCTGCCTCAAGAAAACATATTTAAGCATTGATTTGGGTTTCTTTAGGTAAATTGCTGTTCATTTTGCATGTATTTCTTAGTTTCTTTAGGTATAAAAAAGAAAGAATGTATGTATCTATTATATTTTTTCACAGAAATAGTATAAAAAATAACTACATGGCCTGAAAAATATATGACTACCTTGAGCTAGCTGTAATTAAGTTACTATTGGTGAGGTCAAACAGAACAATTCACTCAAAGGACACAGTGTTTGATTGAGAACATTCTTAATTTTATTTTCTTTAATTTTATAAAATACATTTTGTAAGATGAGTTTCTAAAAGTTTATTCTTTATGTTGTTAAAATCAAAACTCTCTATCAGAAATGAAGGAAACACTTGCAGTTGATTAACTCTCTTTGTATGCGTATGTGTATGTGTGTGTATGTATGTATGTATGTGAGGTCTTCAGGGAACAGTTGGTTATCTGTTATGTTATTAAATAAAAACAAAATAAAAGATATAGATTATTTTACTTTCCTTGATCTTGATTGGTTTCTTACATATCCCTTCCCCTCTCCTCACTCTTGTGTATCGTGCTAGTTTATCCTATATCCTGGCCCAAGAACAAGTCTCACTGTCTTCTTCTAAAGTCCTTCACCATGGCGGAAACCACTTTGGGGAATAAGAATGACAAAAATCTATGATACAAGATGTATAATAGCCTTTCCTTCAATAAAAACAGACTGGAGATTTTTTTGAACCCCAAAGTTAATACATACAGGATAATCTTGAAATCTGGGAGTTCTTCCGGTTACAAATTCTTTCTGTCTGTCCTCTTCCTGTCTCCAGATCTCCATGGAAGCTAACCAAATGAACAGGTGACAGATGGTACAATCTATTATGTGACCTACATATACCAAGAGACAATAACTTCTATGCTAAACCTAATTGACAAAATGCCAAGATAACATTAACAAGTAAAATCATCTGTCATTTGTTAGAAAAAAACTATTGGACAGGTAATTCAAATTGAGGTTCAAATTTACCAAGCCTATTTCTACAATGGCAGAATGTTTGTGGAAAATCCAAATAAATTCATGGGACTAGACAATTTCACATATTTTGTGATGCTTAGTGTTCAGTTTTCCTTTTTTCCCCCCCCCCAAAAAAAAAAACAATAATCAAAAATCATTCTCCATCCCTTTCTAATTCCAAATAAGAGAGAGTTGAACAATTGGAAAATGAATCATTATCAAACTAATCAAGATCTTCAAATCACCTGCTATGAGTGAATGAATAAAACCCCAGGAAAAGAGCACCATTGTGAAGATATGGCAGAGGCCAGAGGACACAATTAATTGACAGAAAAAAACAGATATGCTATCCAAAGAGTTAACTATCTTGCATCTACCCGAAGGCCATCTTAAGTTATACCTTTAGCCTCCACCAACTGCTGCTCTTAAGTCACAGTCTTATTTCATGAAAGCTCGTTTCCTTCTATTCTCAGCTCCTTGGAAACCACAGGGTTGTCATGGTAGCTGTTATCAAGGAGAAGGGAGTGAGAAGATCCTGACAACACTGTTTCTCTTCCTAATGAAGTGTAAGGGCAGATTTGCTCCCTTTGTCTACACAGACACTGTGCTCCCTTATGCAGTAAGTAAGGCTGCCTGAGTTAGGGTTTCAATAGTCCATTGCCATTGGGGTCAGAGCTCTCTTTCTAAGGGTGAAAGATCCTTGCTTTGATCCCTGTCTCCCAGCTGCAGGAGGCAGATTTGGGCAAATGCTATTGCTTTGCTAGCATTCTTTCGTTTGCTTCTGTCTTCAGTGGAAATAGGAAGATAAGAGTGAGTTCTTGGTTTCGTGCATCAAGGAGAATAATATATTTGGCTCCTATTGATGGCAAGGAGACCAAGGACATTCCTGTGCTCTCTGTGAGAATCTTTCTTTCCACTTTGTTTTTCTCAATGGAAATGCCCTTTGAGAAGGAAGTACATCCTGGACTTCAGGAGATGCTCCCAAATTGACTTAGAGTTTTCAGTCCTCTATGACTTGCAGCTGGAGAATCATCTTCTCAGGCATTTCCCACTTCTAGCAGGAAGCGGCTGTGGAGCAAAATGACTAAAAGAGGTACATAAGAGGGAGAGTCCACAGAGAGAGATTAATCACTGCAAGACTCTCCTTTCTTGTTATACTCATCAAGTAAGAAGAGGGCCAATCAGTGGCAAAGGCAGAGTTAAGATAAGAGACACAACACTTTAGGCTGTGTGGTTAGAGCCTCGCTATTTGACAGAAGGGAGTTTCTACAGGAGATCAGAATTTGGTGCCTCGGCCCATGAGTTTAAGGACAGCAAAGTTGTAAGTGGCAGCAATCATGAAGGTGAGCTGTAGGGAACAGAAGAGAGAAAATGAGTGAGGGTAGAAATTTTTACGAATGAGGGTGAGTTGAAACAAAATCACAACCAAATAAAAGGAAATTGTCTGTCTGAAAAAAAAAAAAAAAAAACCTAAAATGCACATCCTGTGGATTTTTCTATAAATGTGAACAGAAATCTTCTATCACACACTTAGACAACAGCCCATTCCCAGATAACCTAATCAATAAGGATGTATTCCACAGCTAGGTTCTGCTAATCACTGACATTTCCTTAAGGAAATTAACTATGTCTGTGCTCTGTCACATCAGCATGTCTAAGTGACTTGAGGTCGCAAAGTGTTGCTGTAGACACACAGCTACTTCATGCAGCATAGCCCTCCTATCTCTTATGTGTCAACGGATTTTACAAAGTAGAAGTGAGGTGGCTTTTTGTGAAAGCCTCCAGGTACTGAGGAGGATTCTGTGAGATCCTCCTTGGAGTTAACTGCAACCTCAGAGATTTGAGGTAAACCACTTTGACTTTAGTGTCAGGAAGAGCACACTGCTTTGGTACTATACTAATACTAGCTGCAGGACCTGGGCATAGGATTGCAGCATATGCATAATAATTCTAATGTCAGGAGGACCCTCCAGTTTCCCTGAGGGTAATTAAATCCACTAGAGATTATCTAAGATGTTTATACTATACGGGATCCTGGGACAAAGCAAATTGAGTTTAGTAACAATTCCATGTTCTTGTCAGTGCCTTGACATCCCATGGAAGAAATATGGAGTCCTACACCTTGCTGTCCCTTCTCATAACTTCTTTCCAGCTTTTCCAAATTTGAAGGAGTCTCTCTAGTATTCTCAGTCTGATGCCACTCAAGCTTTCCCTGGACCACGTATTATCTAATATTATTTTAAAACAACTTACCAGGGAAACTAGTGTGGCTGCAGCACCCACAAAGGCAGCAATAAACAGGTGGAAGGTCATTTGGAACTGCAGGAAAATGTGTGCAAGAGAATTATTTCTTGTAACAGGAAATAAAAGCAGAATCTACTATAAATAGTGAATGCAGTTTTCTGGATGGGTTGCTATCTCACCTGTATGTTAATTTTGTGTCTCTAACTAAATTTTCACTTCCCTAAGTGTCAACCTCCCATTTGCCACCGTCAATCATAGTACCTTACACCTGCAGTATCCCAAAGGCTCAGAAAAGATACTAATGATCCCAAATAATTAACTGTTTCCTATAGTTGTACCTAGGATCCTGAATTTTAAAGTCAATACTTCCTTTACAAAGATGATGTTTCTCTGACTTCCTCCCCAGGATTTGCTTTTATCCCTTGCCTCTATGACACATATCTTTTTTTTTTTCAATTGTACTTATTTCACCTCTCATTGAAGATGAAGGAGTTCCAAATGTAAAGTGTTATACAGAGCCCATGTGTGTCTTTGCTCACAGCCCATTCTCTTGACAAGTTTTTAACCAAAATGAAGGTTTTTCCATTTGGGAAATTTTACTAAAGCTATCCATTTTACCTTTAAGGAGGTGAGTTTGGGAAATTAAGATTTCTGATGCAACTTTGAGGAAAATAGGTACTTTTACTTTTAATCAGTATACTCTTGACTCAGGCACACTTAACCATCATTTCGTAGCAGGGATATCTGCTTATTCAAAGTCCAACAAGGAGATACTATCATACTTGAAATTGAAGGTCATGAGGAGAAACTTCTGTTATGGGATTGAAATTCTGTGTTTTAAGCCAATTTATTTCAAAATAACCCTAATCATTCACTTACCTCAGCTGTTTTGCAGATGGACAGAAGGTTGGAGCCACAAACCTTGCCAGGGAAAGCATTCCATGGCAGCACACCTAAGTGCAAAAATCAAGCAGAATAAACGTCTTAGTGCTAGAGTGATCTCCACAAGCAAAGTCAACCTCATAATGCTAAGTGATCTCCACAAGCAGAGTAAACTCCAAAAGAGCAATCTCCACAAGCCTTCATGTAGAGACTTGCTCCAAAGTCCTTTTACCTTCCCTATCCTGGCAGTAAACCTGATGTCTTCTAAGCTTTACATAAAAGCAAAGGTGGTATTGAATAATGGTGAAATCTTATAGTATTGAAATGTGTTGCTTTGGGGGTTGGTAAGAGCAGTCAATCATAGAAAAAAAGCAAGAACAGCAAACAAACAAACACTCCCATAATTCCCATGTTCACTTTCAAGGGATCCTCCATTTCAGAGGAAAGAAATTAGTAAACTAACATGCATTTATTCATAATCTTATATCTTTCAATAATCACCATCCTCCTTGCCTTAAGACAAAAACAAGTACATCTTGCTTTTATAGATGATAGGAAATCTAAGGCTCCCACATTCAACTCACCGTACATTCTGGCATCAGCGCAGAGAGTGCCTATACTGGCAGAGGTCTTGCTAGGGAAGGCAATAGACTGACAGGTGGTCCAGGTATTGAAGTAAATGTACACAGGCACAGCAGAGCAGGCAAACACCAGGAGCCATACAACAGTCAGGGCATAGGTGATGCCCACAAACTAAAACAATTGACATGGGATGGTAAAAAATCAGCACCAACATACATAGTTTGGAATACAAACTGGAAGATCCTGGAGTGGCATGTGCCAGTAAAGTCAGATTCCAGGCATCTCCCTCAAATGAAATTATTGAGCAGGGCAGTTCTGCGAAGTATCATTGGCAGTGTCTCTTAGAGAACTGGCCCCAAGTGTGATTGATGGAGGGTAGGGGGAATGGATAGGAGTTGGAGTGAGGCGGATCCCTGGGTTAGAGGGGTTTCAGGGGATTTGGAGGGCAGAGAAGGTATAAAAAAGTAAAAATAAAAAAGTCCTGAAAGAAAGTTGTGCCATTTTGTGCCTTAGGCTGAGCTTACAAGATGTTCTTTGCCACAGGAGTTTTGTTCCCTAGTCACTGAACAATGCCAATAGGAGATTTAAATTTAAGATCTAAAACCATTCTAAGCTAACTGCTGGTCACAAAAAGTCATCACACAACACACACATGTTCAAAACCCCAAAAGATCTTTAACTATGGAGGTTTAAATCCAATGCATGCCTTTCTAAAACATGGCTAGTCCAAAGATAAATGGGAAATATGCAGATCTAGCCTAATTCTCTCTAGGACCCCCAAAAGTATAGGATCCAAGAATACTGTGACTTGGAATCAGTACTTTAATTTCTATGGTCCACCCTCCATTTCAGGTTACGTGTCTAAGTCTCAACCCCATGACTAGCATTTTAGATTATTATATAGTCTGGGCCACTCTTATAGTCTCTACTAGGAACAAAATAAAGAGATGCCAACAGATGGGTTAGAAATGGTCTTATTATAAAAAAAAGCATCATATAAAATTCATGTGTTTCAGTTTGAGATGAAATTTTCTAGGGAACCTTTGAGAGGTGAGGCTAAGCAGGCCAGGCACCACGTTCTTCCTGACCATATCGTTCGGCTGTAGCCATCGCTTCCTCATCCCAAAACCAGGCCTCTGGAGAGGACCCGACCTTGGGTGGGAACGAGGCTACAGACTCACGCCCAATTGTTTCCCACCCCTTGTTATTGCCACAAAATCCTGAGGATGATCACCTTGTCGGGATGTCCTAGCCATTTTCCCAAACAATGACACACCCGCTCCAAAGAATGAGCTTGATGTTGGCCTCTGGAACCCCTCCCCTTCTGGCCCCCTGTTACCGTTGCGCTCAGGCCCTTGCCGCAGATGGTGGTCTTGTAGTCGCCAAAGATCTGCCTGACTGCACCAGTGGTGTAGAAGCCCTCGGCCAGCAGGAGGGCCCCATAAAGGAAGAAGAAAGAGGCAGTTCCATAGATGACATACTGGAAAGCATGAATCCTGTATTGACAGAAGAGTCCAGACAACCTTGTTCAGAGGACACAGATCTTCTGTAAGTTAGGAAGGTACATGCATAAGTAGCTAGAGGTTCTTGAGAGGAAACTCTAGGTTTCTTCTGTGTTCCTTTGCCTTTTCTTCACTGAAGTAAATGAAGCCAGGCAGTAGCATGTGGGTAAAAGCATGTGTGCCTCTCTTCTCCCCCGATTCCTTCTTATCCTGAACCCTAGAGAACCAAGCTTGCCCTTCCTAAACTGATCCTTCAGAATTGCTACTCCACAGGAGAGATATGCTATACAAACCTGAAGAAAGCCCAACTTGCTCTAGGAGCAGGGAAGACTTATTACTAAGCCCAAGTACACAAAAACAGTGTGTCAGACCAAGACCAGGAACTCCACCCTACTCCATCATTGGATCTCCACCTGCTATTGTGGAGACAATTCCAGCAACACTGAACGTACCTAGTAGAAACGGGACCATGTGTGAGCAAACATGGATCAGTGAGAGGAGGCAGACCTCTTTACTGAACTTGACCTTATCCCTCACTTAGAGCTTCCAACATGGCATGGGGGATGTACACAGAGGGATGGTTAGGAAATCTAGCTGGCTCCACACTTGTCCCCTACTAGTTACTAAGGTGCTGATGAGTTTTGTACCCCCCAAGTTAGGGTGAGGGGGAAAAAAGACATGGGTGTGAGAGAGGGGAGGTACTTACACATTAATGAGATACTCATAGTCCTGGTAGTTTTTGGAGAAATAGGTCTCAATTAGCTTCTCTGTACCAGTGAGAGCTTCATGTCCACATCCACAGAACAGTGCCACTCCAAAGAAACACAATCCAGTGGCCACCAGGGAAGCAAAGGGGGCCCCTACCAGACATCTTGCACAGCACTCTAACAAGCCTAGGGAAGAGGAGGGGGAAGTCAGGTATGCATAATAGGTAACTGATCCACTCATATCCACTGTTGGGCCAAACAGCCCATGCTGCCAAGCTCAGAGAGTGGTTATCTTGGGAGTTCTAAAGGATAATCTACAGGTTTTAGCTTTTGGGATGTGACATTGACCCACAATCATTATTTTGTCCCATTATTAAAAATGAACACTTATCTTCAATACATAGAATATATGGGTGTTTAAAAGGAATCAAATAATTCAAGTGGCAATCCAGGAAGGTGGTAAGATTAGCTCCCCTTTTACTTTAATTATTTATCAACTGTGGAATAAATGTGTTCAGCACTGTATATAGGATATGAAAACAGAAAAGTACAAACTCTGCCAGGTTGGAGTCTTCAGTTTACTGAGGAAGAATGAATTCAGTAGGTATACTATTTTCCACCAGCAATTCCAGGAAACCAAGTAAATGGCTACAGAGAGTAAATACATTTTTGTCGCGCCCAACCTCGACCAGCAAGAAAGACACAACTCAGGGGAGATCTTCTTCTAGCAGTTTAATCAGGATCCTTGAATAAGCTTCTTCTTCTAACCCCAGGGAAATGCCCACACAGGCTTAAATCTCCTTGCGCTGACCAACCCCAATGAGCCACGTGAACCCTGCAGATAGACTGTTCTTATATGGAAGCAAGCAAGCTGAACAGGCTTAGCCAAATAAGGACTTGTTTATGACAGAGAGTGCTCACCATCAGGAAGGTGGAAGGCAGAAGCCAGCACCATCTTTAAGGCGCGGCACTTCGCAGCTCTCTACACATTTTGAATTTCAAAAGAAAGAGTACTGACCATAGACGTTAGTATTTTCAGACACAATTTGAACTGAAAGAGCACTCCAGGTGTAAGATACGATGGAAACTGCATGTTTCTGGATATTCCCACATATGATGTGTATTTGTTGCAAGGTATGCCAAATCCTTGCAAAGAAAGAAACTGGCATAGGACAAGGAAGATTGCTTTGCACATCACCACCATCATCAACATCCATTATCATCATCATGAATACAAATACAGATTTGGGGCTGGACAGATGTCTTTCTGGTTAAGAGTGCTTGCTGCTCTTTTAGAGAATCCATGTCAGACAGCTCACAACTGCCTATAACTTCAGCTTCAGAGCATTTGATACCCTAGTCTACAAAAATATACTTTAATGTAGGCTTGATTTTTTCCCCATGCTTTGCATGTTTTCTCCATACCACTGGAGCTTGCCCAGTTTCTGTACCCTCAAAATTACACTGAGATTTTGTTGGTACAGCCACAAAGAGACTTTCTGTAATGGACACAGCAGTTTTCTAGCATGGGATGTGGGCCAGAGGAACATGCAGGACCTTGGAATACAGTTGTCTTAGAATGCTAAGAATACCCAAAATCTCCAGACCAGGTACCTCTTAGCCCTGGGACAGTTTTGCTGAGAGACAAGACAAGTACACAAAGTAGTCACAGACTCTAGAAGTAACTATGGCCCAAATACTGGTGTTATGTGAAATGAAACTGATATGCCAAGCAGATGACTGACTAGACAGATAAACATGCGGTTCCTTCTGGCCTCTTGACCAGATCTGCAAAAGGTGGAAAAATGAAAATGTTAAGATCTTTAAATAGAATGTATATGCATATATAGATATATCAGATAGTATATGTAGACACAGTCTGTATTTAATATATGCACATATATATAATATATAAGCTATAACTGCACACATACATTTAGTAAAATATGCATATACATATATACATACACATATAGACTATTTGATTTTTATAATCTATTCTTATAGTAAATGTATGTACAGATAATCAGGAAACGTGACTGAGAAAATATTAGCTAGTAATAAGTATGTTGTAATTCCTTATCTCCTTATAGAATGAAAATTTTCTAAAGTTTGGACTTTCATATTCATGTATTTCTCCAAGCCAAGTTCAACTATCTATAACAGGGTACCAGCGGAAACATAAGTTCATTGACCGATCCCTTTAATATGAGCTCAGTTTTTATTAAAACCTCAGATTCTTAAAAATGTTGTGATTTCCACACAATGTCAACAGATGTTGAAAGATCAAATTATGTGTATCATGGAAAAGTTGGGACAGAGGCATTTGTGTCTTTTATCAGAACCATAGAATATGTAAGCCCTATTACCCACCCTTTACAGCCTTTCCTGGCCTTCAAAGAGTGTCTTCTTTGACATCCTTGTACATTGCATTAGAGATAAGGCTTAGAAGCCCAAGCCAAGGAATGTAGGAAACATTTGTAGCTGAGCTGGATCCCTTTCATTTTCCCTAAACTGAAGCACTCCACAAAAGGCTGTTCATTGGTCTGTAGTTGTGCTGCTGTGAGTTGATGCCAAGTTTACTCAACATGAACTTTGCAAGAGAGGATGTTCAATACCGACATATGATGTGTGTGCATATGCACACTTGCACAGATGTGTACAATACATGCAGAAAAGTGGACCAGTTGAAACTGATCACTGTACCCACACAATACTACATGTACTCAGGAAGTCAAGACAAAAAAAAAAAAAAAAATCTCGGAAGTAAACAGCACCACCATTTTCATTCTCTGCCCTTCTAACTCCTCTCCACCCTCAGACTATTAGACTCTTCTCATAGTAAAGAAGGTCTCTGAAGCCTAAGGTGGGGGAGGGGAGGCCAGTGACCCCACTGTTCCCTTTTTCTCTCTCAAAGGGTCAAGCTTTGGACACAGCCCTCTATAACTTGCCCAGACAAAGAAGCCTTGTTTTCTCCTGAGATCTCAGGAGCCTCATTGGTATTCTGCAAGGCCCCGCAGGCCCGGGGGTGGGGAGGGGGTCAGATCCAGTAAACAATGGCAGGACTGTTTATTTAGCCCAGGGTAAAGACAGCCATCTACCCTGGCAAGTGGTCATCCCGTCCCCATTGACTGACCCCAGCATTTTCAGCATGGGATGGCATAATGGTGAGGCAGGTGTGATCAGGAAATTGAGCTCTTGTCAGCCAAACAGAGAAAGCTGCTCAATACTTTAGCTGATGGATGCCCTTCTACATCATCTGTACTAAGGACAATTTTCCCCTCTTATCACCAAGTGATAAAACAAAGAATTATTGATCATCTTGGACATAGGATCATTTGATGGTCATCAAACTAACCAGAAAATGTCACATTCAGTGTTTTTACTGGGCGTCAAAACTTTGAGGGCAACTCTAAATCACCACCTGATACTGTATTTTTTACACCTGTTTGTTTCTGTTTTGTTAGCTCTCAGATAATAACTTAACGCCCTCTTTCTGCTCTACTGCTGTTCACAGCAAGGAGCAAGGCCACAGACTTTAGTGAGTCTCTCTCATGTGTGGAACCCAACACAAGGGACCTGAGATAACTCTACTGCTGTAAGGTTATAAAATATTTCAACAATATCAAAATAAGCATCAGATGTTAAATTCCTCAAAGTTCAGATGCAATGTTTGTTCTAAGTTCAGTGGAAGTACAGAATTTTGGCTAATCTGCCCAAGCAAATGCCAAAAGGTGAATTCCAACAGCGGAAACCTCAGAACATAAAAGAGACTATCTTTTCATCACAGTAGTTGACAGTCAAAGCATTCTGAATAAAAGGCCATTGGGTTCACTTTGATTTTGCACAATCTAAGAAATAAACTTGGGAAACAAGCGAGCAACAGCCTAAAACCATAAGCTCTCTGTTTCAGAATACCTCGGGGTTAACAGGGTTTGAATGTTAAAAGGAATTTTGTCATTTCCCAGCTAAGTATAAATTGTTATGTAGTAGAGTTAGTATAAAAGAATTACATAATACAACTGCTACTCAATGAGATTTAAATGCCTCATTTTGATGAGTGATCACAGAGAAAATTAATGACGCTTTCTTTTTCTTTGTGTTTGAGTGGCTTGAGGACACTAACATTAACCACATGACTAATAACATGCAGCAAGAAATAGAAAGAAATTAAGAGCCCAATTCTCTTTCCTCAGAAAACTTCCAATCTTATTTGGGAGAACAAATTTATTTCTTAAATTCAAAACCAAAGCTACTTATTATCCAGTGTTAAAATGGTTGTAAACAAATCCTGTGGTGAAACTATTAGTTCAGAAGACATTAGTTCAGAATTGGTTAATCTTCATATTCCCCCAAACAAGCATGACCAATCTGGAATAGAACCTCCCTTCTTATCATGTTCTCTGTCAGAGACCAACAGTACTATTTTGACTCTCAGTTTACGGCCCATCCCACTGACTGTCCTGATCCTGACTCAGTCTCTTTAAGCAAGAGCCAAGTGCTCCAACACCCTCCCTCCTTTCCCAAGCCCTAGGCACACCTCAAGGACTAGCTCCATGATGGAAATCCAGTTTGAATCTTGGAACTCATCAAAGGGAGGAGAGGAAGGGCTTTCATAGAAAGGAATGGGAGAAAGAGACCAATTGTACCCTGCACAATTCCCAGCTTGTCTCTTGAATCCAGCTGACAAAGGGAGAGATAGAAAAATGCTATACAATAGAACTAAACAACAGGCAAGCTCTTTGAGTGAGAAACCGGTCCCATCTCCCTAAGTCTCTAATCTGTACTGTAGTCTTCCCCTCCTCCCAGAATCCACCCCTTAACCTCAACTCACAAACAGAGGCTTCCTTGATCAGGGCCTATAGCCATTAACATGGCCAAGATTCTAGAATAGCTGTGACTGGTACCAGGGATAGATGGAAATCCATGGGTGGGGTTCTAGAATTAAAACAACAATTATAAGGAAGTGACAGAGACAGAGATATTTGCTTCTGGTCTCATATTGTTAGGACAAAGCCTTGCCTATGACTGTCTTTCTGTATGATATTAGCACTTAAACCACATTCAAAGGGGGCTTTGTAGGCATTGAGGCCTAAGGATTCAAGCCTGAATAACAGTCAAGTCATACGGACAAAGAAAAGAACTCCAACCTCTTTATTAGAAGGGTATTATTATCACTGCTGCTTCTATGAATGCTAACGCCTATTGCTATCACCACCAGGAACAGTACCTGGCCTGCTGTACTTCATATGTTCTTTTTCAGATATAGATTGAAACACACACACACACACACACACACACACACACACACAGAGAGAGAGAGAGAGAGAGGGGGGGGGGCATGCAATGCATGTACAAACATCTGTAGGCCCAAATACAAGCTAGGCTGTATTAAATCTGTCCCTTGATCACTGTCTCTACCCTCTACCTTGTCTAGTTGTGGGGAAATGAAGAGTAATCTGTCACTAGAGACAAGTGTAGCTGTAGCTGTACCTTATGCTACCAGATTACCCTCTTTCCTTAGTTAAAGTGTCAAGCTGACCTGTAGAATCTCACCCTCTTCCTTGGGATGTCATTGATTCTTTTTCAAAGCCTTGCATAGCAAAGAGCTCCAATTAAGAGTGAGAAATCACTCTTAATTATTTGGCAAAGGCTAAGGAAGGACTTGCTGAATCTTTGATGTAACTTTAACACTGGGTAAGGCCTGTGGATGATAAAAGTCTGTTCACTGACCATGACTTATGGCTTTTCCTTATCAGGCTATTGCCCTGACTTGAACTTTTCTAAATCTAAAGTTCCGTGGGCAGAGACAGTATTTGTCTTTTTCTTCTAAGGCTAAAGAACTGTAACCAAGTGATGATTTTCAAGGCTATACAATCTCTTCCTCTCTTCCTCCCTCCCCCGACTAAACAAACAAACAAACAAAAGAAAAATTTGTCACTGACTTGGGTGGGACATGAAGTTGTTCCTACCCTCTCCCTCTCTCCCTGGGTTAAAGATGTCACTACTCAGAGCCCTGCAGAACATTATTGTCAGGATGTGGACTAGGTTCTTGGTGTCCTGGCTCAGGGCCAAGGTGAAGCCCCCAAAGCAGGGCCAACTGTTTAATGTCTCAAGCTTTTCAAGCACTCCTGGCTAGGCAGAGCCAGATAAGAAGTGATGTATCGAAGGCTGCCGGAATCATTTTAGTCAGGTCTCTAGGAAGAGTCCTGCCGGAATCATTTTAGTCAGTGTCTCTAGGAAGAGTCAGTAAGCACGATGGTCTACATCTGTTTTCTTTTTAGGTCCTGGCATTCTTGTGGTGCTTGTAATGACATTCAGATGGTCTTCAGGTACCTGATAGAACTCAGCCTCTGCTCTGCCTCCACATTTTGTACTTCCAAGCCACACTTGGAGGGAAGCATTGCAGCCTGGTTGCCAGGGTAACCGGCACTGTTCTCAGATGACAAGGTTGAGGAAGTCGATGTTTTGCTACTCAGTGATGGCATTGTTATTGCGCAGAAAATATTCACTATGGCTCTTTGGCTCTTTCTCAGTTCCATTGTTATTCCAAAGACTCATCTGAGGCATCTCCCTGCCAAGTCTGGACAAGGTTTTAATAAGCTATTTCACTGTCCATAAACCTTTTGCTCAGACACCAATGAATTTGGTACTCTGCTTCATTTCCAATCCTAAGAGATTTTGTGGTCAAAGTATTTAGCTGCCTATTTCTGGTGGTGATTAAGCAGAGGACTATGTTTATTGACAAAGAAATGAATTCTGCATTAAGGATTGGGTCACTTAACCTTTTTGAATGACAGTCTCCCTTTGTTGTCTAGCTGGCCATTTCTACTGACCTTCCTGCCTCAGCTTCCTAGGGTGTTATAGGCATGGGCCACCACACACAGCTTCATCTCGGATAAGATTTTTGATTTGACTTGTCTATGCAATAGTTAAACAGCACAGAGAAGTGCTTGTCATTGAATAAAGCCACATTTGATAGAGATTCAAAAAAAAAAAAAAAAAAAAAAAAAAAGAATTTAAATAGCAATGCACTCCACATCAGAAACAATAGCATTTCACTGCCTTGTCAGATACGGCTGAGAATTCGCGCTGTCTCACATACTGTGTCAAATATCCCTACTACATATGTGGCTTACCCAAATATCCATCCTAGTGACACCTTTTGTGTGTATGTGCTGACTTTTATCTGGAGGAAAGAAACATTTCTGTGATCATTTTCTTTCTTCCTGTCTTTTCTTCAAGGCTTTATCTCTGGAGGAAGTATGATCCAGCCTGCACTCCCCCTCTCTTTTGAAGGAACAACCTACTCAATCAGCTGCACTCACATTAGGTAGGGTTCCTGGGTCCAGAGTAGGAACTGACTCTTCCCGTAATTGTTTTCACCTTGTTGCACTCTGGTGGTCAAATTGTTCTTACACAAACATACAGGGGGTGCACAGAGAAAAACCCATCAACCTTCGATAGAGGAAGCACCAGCCTGGACATGCATTGTTATACAGCAGTTGGTATCATCAGAATTTATAATGCATATAGAACTTGGCTACATTGACAGAACTGCCCCATCATTATTACTTGATCTTCCACCCTGAAAGTAGACGAAACAGTTATTGTTGCCTCTGTCTTCCACACAATGAAGTGGCGATTCATGGTGACACTCCCGATTTTGCAGAGTTCATTCGAGACTGAGCTGAGATCCAAACCTGGTTATTTGGAGTCCCAGTCTAGTTTGCCACCCTGTTAACAATCCTACTGACACATATGCTTGTAACAGTTGCCTCAGTGACTTGAGAAGGAAAAAAATGGAAGGTTAACAACACTTCAGAGTAACTGAAAAACTACTTCTGTGGATTCTGTCAATGTATTGGCTACTATGTTGCATGGTGAATACAGAGGACAACTGAGTCTCTTTCCCAAATGTGAGCAATATGTACACATCTCTGCAGTATCTCACCTAGGCAAAGTACCTTATGTTCCACACACCTTACTCTGAATAGATGCTGCTGGACACTAGAACTTCACAGCTTCCATCCTTACAAAACAGAGAAAAGCCCTCAGGTCTCAGTCAACTTAGCAAGTGCCCTTCTTAGACAGATGCTTTCTTGTTATAGCAGGGATTCAGGCTAAGTCCATGACACTTACTAGGAATGTTGAGCTGTGCATGCGCGCATACACACACACACACACACATACAATATATATATATATATATATATATATATATATATATATATATATCCCCATAGACAGGGATTAGATGTAGATAATAGATAATCCATATCTATTCACAAAACCATTGTGAACTGTATTTTTCTGAATCTGGAATGTCAATTTTCCCATTTCCTCTGTCCTATTGATACCAAACATGCTCTGAAGTTTATGTCAGGGAAGTGAGTATGTGACACATCTGAGGGTTATAATCAAGATTCAAGTTGCTGCCAGTGGAACCGGTGTTACAGATGACCCCACCATAGCCAGGGCCTTAAGATCAGGGAAAAGGAGAAAGTGGAAGGAAGTGAAGGGGTGGAAAGCCACATGGCCATATCCATCCTGCTGGGCACTCTCTCCAAGGATCTGTGGGACTCCACATGTTCTGATGGAATTCGTTGGCAAGAAAGCATTATGCTCAGTACAAAAGAGAAGGAGTTAATATTACCAAACGCTAAGGAATTAAACAGAAAACAAGTGCCAAAAGACAACTCATTTAAACTATTGGAAACCCAAAGCCCCAACATTGGAAATTCTCTTTTGCATTCCTATGCCTGCATCTTTGATGCTAAAGTTTTGGAAACTCACCCATGTCTTTGGCACTCTGACTCCAATTGTAGCCTGCTGGCTAGTCTGCTTTGCGGCTGACTTTGTTCAGCTGGAAGGATGCTGGTCTGTCCAGTCTCCTTCTTCTGTCCTTTACTTTTTCTCTCTGAGTATCTTTGTCCTCTCCTCCTGCAATGAAAAGGGCTCTCTGATTGACAGCCAACCCCCTTAAAGAGACAGGCTCGCTTTCCTCCTCCTCTCCTCCTCCCCTTCTCCTCCCCTTGTCCCCACCTCCTTTGGGATACTCCCTTCTTTAAGGGTTCCATCTTCTCTTTCTGCCTTTCACTTCTAATTGTTTCATTTTTTTCTTTCTTTTTTTTTTTCTTTTCTAAAGATTCTCTAAAACTTCGTTGGCGTCTATCTGAAAAGTGAACTGGGGGTGGGAATTAAATGGAGGGATCCTGAAATCCTCCAACTGAGCCTTGGGTCTATCTAATGTGTCATATCTCAGTCTGAGCATACTGAAGTCATATGAAACGGTAACCCTGATGAGGGGGTCTGGATCAAAAACGTACATGCTATGCTACCAAATATGCACCAGATAACCCTCACTCCTAGCTGCCCTTGACCCTAGAACCTTTCCCCTTCCTGTTTGTTAGCAAAAATCATTCTTCCTCCTCCTCCTCCTAGAATTATAATAATTATATAGTTAGATAAGGGAGACTCACAGGAGAGGTCAAAATTTGTGCCAAGTTCATAGTAAGAAAAGGGCCAGAGTAGAAGTTATAGGTGATTTCTGAGGAGAATTAACTTTGAGAGAAGACATTATCACAATCTGGGAATCTGTTAGTCAAATTTCTACCCAGGAAATGTACTATTCTCATCTGAACATGAAGACAAGGCATAGAGAAGCAAGGAGTGTAGCAGTCAGGTGTGTGTGTGGGGGGGGATATAGTCCTTGTCTCGGAGGAAATTTTATATAAAAAAAAATGGTCAAGAAGTAAAAACAGGAATATATGTAACACCTATACTAGAAAGAATGATTTCTGAAATCTGTGAAGGGACCTGAGTACCAAATATAAGTGGTGATGTTAGCTAGGGAAAGTTTTCTATAACTTTCTAGAACAGGTGAACCTTAAGGGATGGTGTGGTGGTCTTTGTCAATCTTCTCTCTCAGTTCAGCAGTCCCAGGCAGTCATAACTCTACTGATTTAGAAGCAAGAGTCTACTGAATGGACCTAAGGCAATTCATTGGTCTATAACAAGAGCAGCGACTGTCATCTCTATACTCCTCAGAAATAAGGTTATTGAAATGAGAGACAATGCGGGGGAGAGGCAAACAGAACCTAAAATTTTCTGTGGAGGAAGAGAACAAATATTGTGTATTTTGAACTTCTTTTGTGGTTATGCTTTTCCACATTTCTGCCTGGTTATAGTAGAGTCCAGAACCGTATAGTATACAACACTAGCTCTAGACTAAATCTTTTGCTCCTATACAAGTCCCTTGTATATGCCTCTTGCAGAACACTAAAGTTATTATTTCCCAGAGCAGACTAAGGCCATGACTGATTGCTAAGGGTCTTAAGTCCGTGTCTTCCCATGCATGCCCTCCAGACATAGACTGTGCCTGCTGTGGAAGTGCAGTTGTAGGATAATCCTTATATTAATGGTTCTGGAGGAGAGGGATGATGGCAAAAAGAAAAGACCCTAAACTTTGCACATTCTGATGCTGGGCAGGAGAAAAAAGATCCTCCACAGCCCAAACAGCGAAGGCAGATCTGTGTACAGGGAAAATTGCTCAAACTGAGTGCTCTTATACACCTTTATACATTATTAGCAGAGTCTCTGGGACTATACTATTCAGAAAAAAATAAGTCCCCAGTAAACTTACAGATACCAATTTATCTAACATCTTCCTGTGAGGCTCCTTTTCTCTACTGTCTTACAAGTTATTGCATCTCTGGTATTTTTCTTGTCCCTTCCTCTCTACCTCCTCCCCTCCTTCTCTCCTCATTGATGGGGCAAATCTTCCTGTTTCTGCCTTGCTCTTATGCCAATTGCTTAGGAAAGGCACTCAGCCAGGTGATTATGTCACACTCTCCCCAGTGCCCTGAGGTTCCATATCCCTTAGATCTAGTATGTTGTATGTAGTAGCTCTGTTCATCTGACAGTCTGCCTGGACACTCCCTCTGCTGCCATGTTCTAAGTACCCCCTACAATCCCTAAAGGTCTTAAAGAAGCTCCCAGCCCCATAAATTCCATCCACCCTACCCATTTCTGTGATTCTGCTTTTACTGGGTCTCCTAAGTGAGCTGAACAAAATGTTCTCCATTCCAGCCTGGCTTCTGCAATGCCCCCAAATTTCCTCCAGAGGGCACCATCAGCCTTCATGCTAGCAGTCCATGGCATGCCTTGGGGACCTGTAAGGGAGAACAAAGCAGGATTGTGTTAAAACTTGTAAACACTGTGCTTCATGCAGTTCTTGTAGTACCACCAGGGAATCAGGCCATCCTTGATCATAGCTCAGTTTAGCTGTGCAACTGTCTTCAATTAACTATAAAATATTTGGATATTCCATCTGTTCTTTCCCCTATCATGCCATAGTACCAGATTCTTGAAGGACAGAATGCAAATTTTCTTTGCCCCACTGAGGTAGAGCATTCAGAGAAGCCCAGTGGCTTTTCCCCCGAAACTAGATAAGTACACAGTGCCTAATCTAGTGGTACACTTCTCCAGGTCCACTTAGAAGGTGGAAAAGGAACCAGAAGGTACAGTACCAGTGAGTTCCTGAACACAAATGGTGGCATTTGAGAATCTAGAGTTGAGGCTTTTCTTGTCCTACCCAAGACCATGTCATGATAGGTCAAATTTGGAAGGTGGGTGGCTACTTTTTACAGGCCTTTTTTTCCAGTCCTGGCACAGAAGACTGGCAGAATGGCAGGCAATTTTTCAAGTCCTGTGTATTTGTAGATAGTACTTTCCACACCCAACTTTGTGCCGGTTGGTTTGGCCATGTCTTTCTGGGCAAGAAAACTAAGAGCTAAGGGCCAGAGATGTCACATAATTTGATCATGCAGGATTTGGGGGGGGGGGGTTGTGGAGGGTGCTGCTCTTTTTCTGGTAATTCAAAGAGCAATGCAAAGATGGACAGGAGGCACTGGTGAATTGTGTGTGTGTTTATACGGGAAAGATGCTAATAACTTAGGATAGAATAAAGAGAACGACTTAGAAGTCAAGTATTCAGATAAATAAAGCCAGAAAGATACCACCCAAAGAATGCCAAATAGCCAGTATCAGTGTATAAAAATCAGCTGTCCACATAACCCATTTAGAATCCTAAAAACGGCCATCTTTAGTAGGGCGGCCCCTATAGAGAAGATGCATATGCATAAATTCAAAAAGCAACAGAATTAAAATTACTTTTGTGGTTATCAATAGTCACCTGACTCTAAGGAACACATTTTTCCCCCATTTGAGTAATGGAGGACATAGAAGCAGCATTCCCAGAGCCACTAATAGGCAAAAGACAAAACTACCTTTAGAAGACACCTCTATCCAGGTTCACTGCTTGGGACTTGCTAGGACAATTGTTCTGCTCTGAAAGAATGTTTGAATACAGAGCCTCTTTCCTGAACAAGAACAGCCGGGGGGATGGGTGGGCTTCTGACTGCTAAGGCCCATGTTTCTAATCCTTCACACTCCTCAAAGCAAAGTAAAAAGTGAATGTTCAAAATGCAGTGGTTGTTATATATGTTGTTGGATTTGGAAGAAGTGGGATTCAGAAGAGACCACATGACAGGAAAGACTGTTGGTGTGCTTGCTAGGTATGATCACAACACCAGGACTGACAGTGAGTATGTGTGATGCTGGAGATCCAACTCAGGGCCTCAGCATTCCAGGAAAACACTACTAAGTTGCATCCTTAGCCTCAGAAATGCCTTTTAGTCTTTACTTTAGATATCTTCATGGCAAAATGTCACAATCCTTGAGCTTTGCCCACTCTAAAAAAATATGCAGTAGCAAGATTCAATGAAATAACATCAGCCAAATTGTGATAATTGTTACAACTGCATGAAAACATGGAGGTTCATCTTATCTTTTCTTTACTTTGTGTATGACTAAAATAAATCAGAAAAAGAAGCATCATTACAGTTAAAGTTCGGACTAAGCCAGAAACAAAAAGGAAAACATTCCCAATAGAGATGTCTATTTTGGGAAGGGTGCACCTAGCCTGGAGAAAGGGGTAGAAATCTGGAGCTTAAGAGAAGCTTTTTTATTCTATTCCCTTAGCATGGCTGTAGTTGATAACTATGTGCATTTCAGGCCTACTTTATTGAAACTTTCATCTGAAAACTCCTTCAGACATCAGTCCATAGGTCATTCAGGTCACTTCCTCTGATTTCAGGTGGACATTAGCATAGTGGTTAGGCTGGCCCTCCACTGTCCCAGTTCACATTCACCCTGCCTACACCCTTCTACCTGCCATATTCGGATACACAGCTTATGAGGATGCTACAGCGAGTGGGAGCCCCCAGGAAACCCTCTTGGGGCACAGCTGGTTAGGGGAGGAGTGGCTGTCCCAGCTCTGCTTTCTGCAGGAAAAAAAAATGTGCCCATTCTAAGAAGTCTTTCACCCAGGAGATAGTCTGCCAGAGGCACAAAGCCTTTCTGCCTCCCTACGGGTTCCGCCAGCACTGAAGACTGCATCTGTCCCTGGAGGGACCTGCTCTAGCAGCTGCACAGACCTCTTTTTGAGCCACAGCCCTGAGCAGTCTTTACTGAGATGAGTCAACACCTTCTGGTACTAAAAAAGCAATAATAAAATTTGCTGGGCATTTTAGAAAGGAACATGACCAAGCGTATGGCTCCATAGCCAGCTGAAGGGTCCCCTGAGCTGTGACACTACAACTTAAAAGTTAGGGCGTTGCAGAGCAGATTGTCTAACCTTGAAGCTAATGTACCTTTCCTGGGAAACTAGGACAATGGCCAAAATGAAGAAACAGGGGAAGACTTAGTCCTCCCTGCTGAGAGCTAAATGCCTCAGGTAAGTGCATGCCGTGTTGCTGGAGCTTAGGGCAAGTGGGCCCCCACAGAGAGTCCTTGCTTTCCTATCTCCCTCTCTTGCCCCAGCAAAGCCAAGCCCCAGCAGCTGCTCTGCGCAGAAGCCTGGGCCTAAGTGACAGCCTAGAAACTGGTACAGAAAAAGATAAGAACTCATCTGTGTCCAGGTAGGATGGAGTGGGCTTTTGCCTGTGTTGAGCTCTCCCACTCTCCAACTACTGAAAGGACCCCACTGCTGCTGGGTGAACTCTGTGAAACCAGGAGTAAGATAAAGGGTCCTGGCTCCTGGAGCTGAAGTCACCTCAGGGACCTGCCAAGTTGATGGCCAGTCCCTGAATCCTACCCTAACTTTTGAGGTTGCATGCACCCTGGCCCTCAAGGGAAAATGCTTTCTTTTTAAAGGTGTAATTGTCAAAAACTGCAGAGTCTAAGAAGAGTTGCTCTTGGAGGACCCCCTCCCCCGCAAAGAGGGCCTTACCTGCTCCTTGGGTTACCCTTTAAAATCTTTCAGAATTTTGAAGGCATCACAATCACTTCCACAGACTGAATCCAGCAATTTTTGGTAGGACTTCAAAGAGTACAATGGCAGCAGTCCTGTGCAGCCACTCTTGCATGCCTGAAGCTGAATCGGTAGAAAGACAAGGAAACTCTCACCAGGATGTACTTTTACTGGGTTTGCCAGCATGGCCTGCCCCTAGTATAGTCCACTCAGCACACTGCTTTAGAGATCCCTCTAAGGTCTTAGCCTTAGAAAGAGGCACCACACCTCAGTCTAAAGAAATCCATCTTGGAGTTAGAAGCTGTTCAATCTCAAATTTTCAGAATAGGGACAACAGAGAAATGGCTGGTGGGGGCTTTAGGGGGACTGGATTTTTTCCTGAAAACTGCTCTTGGAGAAACCGACTTTTCTTGGTTTTCTAGCAGTCATCCTCTCTCCATGATAACTGAGCAAAAAGAAAATTCTTTGAATGGTAGTATTCAAGATTTTAGTTAGTCATCATGTGACCATTCACATAGTCCGGAATTTACATGAATATAGAGTTTAGTGATTTAAAGCATAGATCCAGGGGCTGAAGATGGAGCACACTTGTCAAGCATAGTAAAGCCCTTGGTTCAGTACCTGTCACTAGGAACAAGCCAAAGGCCCAGCTTCCTTCCTTGGACACAACCATAGATTTGGTCAGTCAGACCTGCTAGGGCTAGCATATCAGGTCTATGACACTAGGCAATGATTGAGTCTCTGGTGAGAACTGATATGGTTACTAACTTCAGATTTCACAGTTGATTTTCTTTCTATTGGTATTATCATAGAGCACAGGGACAATCAGAATTTATGCAATGAACATGAAATTCTTAGTACATTGCCTCTGCTATGGTACAGAAACAACAGTAATAATAACCAGGTGAAGGGAGTGACACTCTGGAAATGCTTCATAAACAACAAGCAGATGCTGAACTGTAGTGATCTCTGGCACCACTGCCTTTCAGATCTAGGACTTCTAGAGATCCCCCAAACTTGCCTGTCTTTAAAACAACAATTAGGAAATGTGCTTGGTAGAAAGACTGAAATGTGTTAGGACTCACAATCCATTTGTTGCTTTCCAAAGACACCACCCCCTCGATGTTTAAAACCATCACCAGCCAACATTTTTCCAGCAAGAAAAACATGTCACAATGTGAAGGTTTTTCACTGTGAAAACTGGGTACTTCTTCAGGAACCCAAGACAGGTTGATTAGCATTCACCAGTGCTGGAGAACTGTCCAAACTCTACACTTTCAGAGGTATCTCAAGAGTTACCAACTGCAGCAGGGTAACAACTTCACGTGTGCTAAGGCCACTGTATGGGTCAGCCCCAATGTCCCCATCCTTCTCTGAAACATCATGTTCAGACAAAGCAGGGCTACCAGGTTAAATGTACAATGCACAATTTAAGTGGTATTCCAGGTAAATTATTTAATATGTGTGTCCTAAATGCTGGATGGAACATACTCACATTTTTAATAGTCCATCATTTCTCCAAAAATCAAATGTAACTGGGTATCCTTTGATTTGTTAATCTGGCAATCCTACATGTCAGGGAACTCTGCTCGAAATGGCAAGCCAGGCTGGCTTCTGGGGAAGGCACCAGAAAGGCCGCTAAGGGAACCTCCAACAAAAAACACAGTTTCCTGTATACAGTTGTTCTGAATTTGAGTCCCAGTTCCATTCATCTGATTGCTTTTGGCCTCTCAGTCCTACTCTAATCTAGGGAAGCTCTTCCAGGGTAAGATAAGTTGAGATGGGCCCTGAGACAGGCTGCACAATGCTTGAGACTTAGGACTTTGTGGTCAACCAAACTAGGTTCCTAACCCACTCCAGCTTAGGCCATAGCACGGTAAATGGCAATTATTGTGAATAGTTAGAGCCCAACCTTCCTCCCATTTCTCTTTTCTCTCCCCTGCTTGGCTTGTACTTGGCATTTTCTTAGACAGTGAATGAAATGTAGAAAAATGGAATGGTCTGTAGATATAAGACTTGTCAAGAGAGAGCATAGGGCATCATCTGGCAAGTCTATTAGAAACACTTAACCAAATGGGGAGCCAGATACCACTACCTTAGAGGAGCATGCCTCCTGTGCTGGGCCCTATACTAGGTGAATACCTGAGCAGAAGCAAGCCCAGCATTAGCCTGTTCTTTCAATTTCAAATAAAGTTGGCTCAAGTCCCCACCCTGACCCTTGTCAAGAAAGTTTAGTGTCTCCCTTAGCTATTTCCTGGAAATCTTAAAGGCTCAGAATCCTACGTGGTTCAGAATTTGGCCTTGTATTAAACTTCAGATTTCACAACTCATCTTCTACTCATCATTTTCATCATCACCATTATTATTATTATTATTATTATTATTATTATTATTGTCAGATGACAGGAACCATCAGTAATATCATTTTCCCTGATTTATAACTTAAAAAAACATTCATATGAAGGCCTTTGGAACTGGCATATTGTGTCAAGGTTTACATAAATGGAGGAGACAGATTTTATAACAATATAAACAATAAGAAATCGATTACCAGATATGCCATTGTCACTTGGAATTAACTCCAGTGTCTATCTCTGGATGTATTTCTGCTCCTCCATCTTATCTCTCATTTCTTAGTTTTTCTCTGGCTCACCACAAATCCACGTTCACTTTTTCATGAATAGCATCTTAACTCTATGTGTACTATATTCCACTCCTGTTCACCAGATTACCTCTTCCATTATTTTGACAGAGTATCTCGTTTTTTTTTTCAGAGATTGGTCTTGAACTCAAAATCTTTCTGTTTTCAATTCCCCAAGTGCTGCAATCACAGATATGCACTACCCTATCCCGGGAAAGGAATTCCTTAAGCAAAAGCTTAATGAGAGCTGAGGAAATAAGCATGATTTTATTACATTATCCTGGCACAAACTTAATATTGATTCATCAGTATACAAGACAGGCTTGTTATACTTATTTCACACATGAGCAAACGGAAGGTTCTGAAGCAATTCTGGGAGCCTTAAATAGAATTCAACCCTAGGTCTTTCAAGTCTGGTGTTCTTTTCATTATTTAAGGATGTTTCTAGGGAGCAAATATTTCAGAAAGTACTAAATTATTTATTAAAAGCAACTAGAGAAAAAATAAACACACACACACACACATACATACATATCAGAGATGCTAGGTGGAGAGATGCTCTCTGGTAGAAGAATTATTTGGGAGGGAAAGAGTCTATCTGCTGTAGTCTATAGCCTCTTCCTCTGGCTAGCTCCTAGAGCTATCGTTGCAAAACTCTCTGTGAAGAGCACAATCCCACCCCTCCAGAGTCACTAGGTCACAGCATTCCTGAGCTGTTTCATGGAGATGCCACTTTTGTAGTTCTAGGAATCACATTTTTGTACTGTTTGCTAACAAACTTTGTTTCCAGGTCTCCAAGTAGTCTACAGTGGATTTTGCTCGTTTGGGTAATTAACAGAAGACATATAAGCCCTGAGAACTCAAGTGATGCTGCCCATATAGTAAGGGGCAAAGCCAGACTGCTGGTGGGCTGCTTTCATGTGCACGTGTTGCCAATGAACAACAGTCAAAGATCACGAGGACAACACACCTGCAGTTGATAAAGCTGCATTTGTCATTCAATGCGACAAAGGAAAACACCTTATTCTCACCCATTGTTGCACTTCCCTGTAAGGAACAAACAACAAACTCAACTGTGTCAAGCACAAATGTCCTCCTGGTGATCTTTGGCTGGAAGGCATTGATAAAAATGGAGGGTGATCAACAGTCACCTGAACTATTTCTACCTTGGACCCACGTTTTCCTTTCAGTGTTTAAAGTTTAAGAAGGACACTGAGATGGACTGACCTTTTTATTAGAGATTTATTGGAAGAGATGGTAATGCTATAGACAGACAGAAACACGGCAGTGACTCTGAGGAGAGCTCGGGCCTGCATGGTGGAGTAGGAGCCTCTACTAATACTTTTCCCTGGAAGTGGGGTGTGAGGGAAACTGAAGTTTCACTCTGAAATCGGCCATTGCTCGGGTAACCAGTAAGTGCCCAGTTAAAGAACATTAAGTACAAAGTAAGTGTCTTTTTTAGCCATTATAACATAACCCTAGCTAATAATGACCACACCTGAAATTCCTGCTAGCTGCCTCGTTGAGATGAGTCTGTCCACATGTATGGGGGGGTTGGGTCTAAGTTCACACTGAATTGAACTGTGGCGTCTCACTGATGTCACAGTTAACTTCCATGTGGTTAACATTTTCATTTAATATTATTAATATTCAAACATAGTTAAAGCCTTAGGATTATACCTATTTTGCTTATACCTATTGTGCATGTGTAAGTTCATACATACAGGGGTGTAGCAAGTATTCATTTCTTAATTTTTTGATAATATTTTTCATTTACATTTGCAACATGCTTGTTTTACATGTCAGTCCAAGTTCCCTCCCCCTCCCCTCCTCCCCTGTCCTCCTCACCAACCCAATCCCATCCCCTTTCTGCTCTCCAGGGAGGGATTTCTTATAAATTTTAAAGAAATACAGTGCCGAAAGAATAAAATTTCAACCCGTGTCACTTTTATATAAAGTAATTGAATTATTTGATGTCCAGATTATTTTTGGTTCCTTTTGACCTCAAAATGTTCTTCTATCCCTCAGAGCTTTTCCATATATCCTGAAAACTTTTTTTAAAAAGTCTTTACTAGTAAAACAAATATTGATATGCAGCTAGCTACTGTTTATTGCTGGATGAATTTCCAGTGTTGACTATAAGTCTTTCTTAAGGTATATATGTATCTTGTTCCTCATGACTGACTTGATCTCCCTGCAGTGGTTTGAGTGGACAATGTTCCTGATAGGCTCATGGTCTGTGATTGGTGGTACTGTTGGAGACTTCCTTGGTGGAGGAAGAAACATCACTGGAGGTGGCTTTTGATGCTTTATAGCCTCAGCACACTTAGAGTTTGCTCTCACTGCTTTCTGTGTGTGGACAAAAACGTAGCTAGGTACCTTCTGGCTCTTGCCAGCATGCCATCCCTTCTCAACCATTATGGGATGCTAGCCATCTGGAACCATAAGCCAAAATCAACTCTCTCATCTTCTTTTGTTTTGTTTGTTTTTCGAGACAGGGTTTCTCTGTGTAGCTCTGAAGCCTGTCCTGGCACTCACCCGTAGCCCAGGCTGGCCTCAAACTCACAAACATCTGCCTGCCTCTGCCTCCCGAGTACTGGGACTAAAGGTGTGCACCACCACTGCCCGGCTCAACTCTCTCATCTTTAAGTTGCTTTTGGTCATGGTATTTAATCACAGCAACAGGAAAGTAACAAATCTACCTTGCTGGCTGAAGAATAATAAAATCACTACAATATGTTCCATGCCAAGTGTTCTTTGGGTTTTTTAGAGCAGCCATTTAGGTGATTCAATGATTTAAAATTTTATCCCATAAAAGAAAGAGTAGAAAGATAATTAGGTTTATTGTCTTTGAATTAAGTATAGCTTTTAAAATAATTTTGTCTGCCATACTTACTATCAAAATAATCTGACAAATTAAAGGTAGAATTTATCAACCAGATATAAGCATGCAAAAAGAAATGAATTTCTGTGCCTGTATACGTTTCAAAAAAAAAAAAACTTACTTATATTTAAACACTAAGACTGTAAAATAACTGTGTGCCAAAAATCTTTCTTGGGAGTTTAGATCAAAAACCTTTCTTCCATTTCTATTTATAAAGTTTCTGCACAGGACACTCCAGCCTGCTTTACAGGAACTGGTTAACTCTTACTAAAAACAAATAAATAAATAAATAAATAAATAAATAAATAAATAAATAAAGTAACTGGGGTGGGCAGAGCACATACATTGCAAATATAAAGCTGTGGGTCCCATCCCTAGCATGGTAAGTCCATGAACTTAGAGGGACCTAAAATGGGTTCACTCAACTTGTTAGGATAATGCTTCTACTCCCAATACAGTCTGTATTTCCTTATATATGGCATCAGACATACTCCTACTCTATCCTGTATGTTTTGGATACTTTTTAGAGACTATTAGATATTTTTAGAATTTCAGCCCTTCAGAGGATAGAATTTTCTCCAGAAGTCTTTGTTGTTGCTTGAGACAGGGTCTCACTATGAAGCTCTGGATAGCTTGGAACTCTGTAGACCAGGCTAGCCTCAAGTACAGAGGTGTACCTGCCTCTGCTTCCCAAGTGCTGGGACTAAAGGCATGTGCCACCACACCTGGCTATCTTTTTTTTTTTTTTAATTCCTCCCAAATACCCAATGACCTTCAAAGTATGTCACATGGGATGCTTTTTAGAACTCCCAAAATGGAAGCCTGATCGCCTCTTCGTGCCCCCTACATGAGCTGTGTATCTCATGGTAGGAACGATACAGCTGACAGGAATGATTACTTCTAACCCCTAGCAAAAGTCATAAATATCATTCTACTCTAAAAGCACAACAAAATATTCTAAATCCAGAATCTATTTTTTTAAGAGCAGTCACTAACCTCTTAACTATTCAAGGGACCTATATGCTATAATAAATAATTCTTGCCATTCCTGTGTGCTAACAGATAAAATATTTGAAAGTTTTGAAAAGTTATGTGGTGATTAACTAATATATACTGCCCACTTTTAAATGCTGCTACATGCCCACAGTCTCATGAGAGTTCTCAACATCTCATCCTGCAATGTAAAGAATAAAATAGACTGATGTCATTCTTACTACAGACTATGTTCTCTAAACAAAATCTTGGTGGTGTTAAAGCTTCTCTATCACTGATTCCTGTCCTGCAGTCTATGTAGTGCCATCTTTTTCTGCCAGTGGACTTAAGGTGGTAGCCACACATTAAGGTGTGGCTTCAGGTGTGCAGACCTGAAGAGAAGGGGATGGCTCTCACTCTGTTGGACTGTGGTCAGAGCATCTGGAAGGGCAGAGACTGCAACTCCAGGAGCAGGAAGGACTCATTGGTTACTTACTATCATTGTGTGAGTGCTCTCCAAATAAATACCTGTTATCTCTTTATCTGAATAATTGTGGACTCCTTTAAACCAGCCATCACTTATTGTCCAACATGGGACATGAACCCACAACCCTGAAATTAAGAGTCTTATGCTTTACAACTGAACTAGTTGAGCCCCACACAGGGTGCCATGTGTAGACGGTAGTTCCTGTCCTGCCCAGTTCTGCAGCTGTTTAGTCCTAAATAAACACACAGAGGCTTATATTAATTATAACCTGTTTGGTCAATGGCTCAGGCTTCTTATTGGCTAGCTCTCTCTTAATTATTAACCCATTTCTATTAATCTAAGTATCTCCACATGGTCTTAGCTTGCCAGAGAATGCCCAGGCATCCTACATTCTCAGTAACCACATGGCGTCTCCTTGACTCCACCTACTACCTTACTCTATCCCTGTTTGGATTTCCCACCTGGCTAAATCCTGCCTGTCCATTAGCTGCAGCGGCTTTACTCATCAAACAATAAGAGAAATATATATGTTCACAGCATACAGAAGGACATCTCCATCATGACTATGTTTACCCTTAGCAATAAGTGAGGAAGTAAGACAGAAAAAGCAGCCCCTAAAGCTAGAACTTGTCCTTGTCTTACCAGGTAGCTCTGCTAACAAAGTCGCAGAGTGTCAACATCAAATAAGGCCATTCTTTGACCATGAAAGATAAAGACCACAGTATAACTAGTTCTGAACAAAGACAAAATATGAACAATGTTTAAACCATAGACATGACTAATCTTGCCAATACCCTCACTAATATGAACTGCTGATCCATCTTTGCTTTCATAGTTCTCCTCACAGCACAGCATTACTAAGATGCCTTATTATAGAAATGCCTGCTTCCTGAGTAGAGGCAGGAGGATTTCTTAGCTCACTGGCCTGCTAGCCTAACTGCATCAATAAACTCCAGGTTCAATGAGAAACCCTGTCTCAGAATCTAAAGTCCGAGAAGTCAGTTCAGTAGGTAAAGTGTTTTCTGTGCAAACACAAAGACCTCTATTTGGATTCCTGGAACCCAATGAAAAGCCAGGCACAGTAACACATGCATGCAACCCCAATTGTAGGGAACAGAGAAAGATCCTGCAGGTTTACTAACCAGCCACCCTAGACAAAATGGTCAGCTGCAGGTTCAATGAGAGAACCTGTCTCAATAATTAAGATATGAAAGCAATTAAAGAAGATATTCTGAGCTGATCGTTGGTGGTACATGCCTTTTATCCCAGCAATTGGGAAACAGAAGCAGGCGGATCTCTGTGAGTTCAAGGCCAGCCTGATCTACAGAGCTAGTTCCAAGACAGGTTCCAAAACAGAATCACATTTATACACATGCATGCATGTGTGGGAACATAACACACATACCCAGAGACATACACAAATGTATAGATATAGTGGATTGTTATCTATATACCCAAACACACACATGCATGTACATGAAAGTACACACATACACCAGGGGAAGTAGGGAGGGAGGTAGAAGAGAAAGGACAAGCTTTGAGACTCTGCTTCCTGAAAGCATTCAACCTAGAGAAATGCCCTGTTCCTATAGACCCTCATGAATATTGCATTAAGATAAACCCAGATCCTACATGACATCCCTAATATGATCATACCAAGGTATAACTGAATTTTCCCTTGCTGCAATGAGTTACACATATTATACTTCACTTTTATTACTCATATTTTACAGATAATAAACACAATACCCCAAATCTAACTTCTTCATATTATTCAGCAAATAAACTAAGAAAGCTGCACAAGAATCCAAGATTTGTTCTTTATAACAGGCTACATGGCCCTTAAAAAGTACATAAATGGAAGTTCTAATATGTCCTGGCAGTTACTCAAAAGAAAGATCCATTTCCTGACAAGTTACATCATAACCTTGTATTATACCTACCCTCTATGACTAGCATCGCCAAGGACTGGAAAGATCACTTGGTAGTTAAGAGAGCATACTGCTCTTTCAGAGGACTCAAGATCAATGCCCAGCACCCACATCAGGTGGTTCACAACTTCCTGTAACTCCTACTCCAGAGAACCTGCTCTGTTCTCATACATATTTTTAAATTAAATAACAAAAAAACCCCAAATAATTAAAACAGACTATCTTCAGCTATTTTAAAAGATCAAACCAGCCTTGATCATAGTGGTAGGTTATTACATTATGTTTGTATGCATATCCAAGATATGGAACCACTCTAGGTATCCACATGTAGAAAATATGGTACATAAACATAATGGAATTTTATTCTGCAGTAAAGAAAAATGAAATTATAACACTGAAAGGAAAAATGTAGGGAACTGGAGAATATATTAAACGAAATAAGTAGGATGTAAAAAGACAAATGTTGCATGTTTTCTCCATATGTACAATTAAGTTTTTAAACCTATTAATACTGACATAGTCTGCAGTTTTAAAACAGGTACCTCCCTCCACCCCCTCCAAACATATATATTCAGGATATAGAAATTGAAATGGAACTATGAGAGGGGAGTAAGAGAACTAAAAAGATGAAAGCAAGAGAATATAATGGAATGAATATGACATTAAAGCATAAGGGGAGGACCTTGTGAGTAGAAGGGGACCAGCAAATAGGAAGACAAGTAGGAAAGGCAGTAGGGACAAAAAAGAATAAAACATAAAAATATTTATTAGGAAAATGTCACAATGAAACCTAGTTTTGTATGCTAACCAAAAATGTATAAAAAGGGAAACTGATGTGTGTGTGTGTGAGAGAGAGAGAAAGAGAGAGAGAGCACACAAGCATGCATGCATACATGCATTCATGTGTTATGGCTTGTGATGTATATTGATGTGTTGCCTCATTTCTTCTGGGATTTCACCTGGCTAATAGAATTACTGGGACCATGTCTGCACACTACATAAACAGGAAAAGCTCCTGCTTTCAGGTCTCTTTCGAGGCTGGTGCTGATAGAAGTTAGGAGCTCTGCAGGCCATGGTAAGGCCAATGCTAGCTCAGCACAGGACTTTCCAGGCAGAAGAAGGGAGGGGCTAGAGCTCCCACTGCAGAATGTCTACTTAGTGCTGATGGAGGAGAATTACAGCTAGTCTTGCAACAAGGACAGAGTGAATCCTCTGCTGTCAGCCTCCTGGCCACTTTGTGTTAGACGCAAGTCCCGAGGGTGAGGAAGAAGTTGTCTGCTCTGTGGAGCCCTCCTTAGACTCCCCCCAGTGAGGATGACTTTCTCTTCTCTCCTTCCCAACTCAGAACAGTGTTAAATGCTGAAAGAAGCTCTCTTGGTAAGAGGGAAAGTGGATGTACAGGCTGATATAGGCATGAAGCCCAGCCATGGGGTTCCTACCTAGGTGTCAGGGTTCATTGTCCTAGGATAAGTGCTGTGCACAAAAGTTTCCACAGTTAGGGAGGAAGATGGGGAGAGAAACAAAGTCTATTAAGCAGAGCCTTAGGGACAGAAATTGGAAATGTTCAGTAGGAGCTAGAGGCTGCATTTATTTAAATCAACTTTATTCACATCCTTCTTTAGTTTGGATGGGCTTCCTTAGCAGGTGATAGCTTATTAGAGGAGAACTGAAGCTGCCCCCAGCCGCCCTCACTGTCAGATGTTATGAGGGAGCCATTAGGGACCAAATTATTTCAGATCCAGTCTTAAGACTCAGGTGAGACAGTGGCTGTTGTGGACTCCCCAAGATCATATTTTTTAGGACCTGCTTATAAAGGCACTGTGGTAGTAGGAACAGGGGTTGTACTAGGCTGATCTCACATGCAGAGGTTGTAAGAATAGAATGTCATCATCCATTCCTTGGCATGGCTCTATTATTAAACAGTCAGAGCACCATAGACACACAAGAGGCATTGGGATTGCTAGGATGACCCACATGTTCCAGAGATTTCACCCTCCAGACTTCAGTCATAAAGTTTAGAGTCTACTAGTCTATTGTTTATCTCAGAGGCACCACATACAGCTCCCAATCTGGTTTCTTTGTCCTTCTCCAGCAGCCAAGCCTATGCAGTTTCCATTTATTTTTTAATATTTCATTTAATATTCACATATGCATATAATGTGTTTGGATCCATCCATCTCCAATTCTATCCTCTCTAATTCCTCTCCAACCCCTGTACCACTTTCCCTTTCCAACTTCAGAAGCTTAAAAAAAAAAAAACCTTCATAACCACTGAATTCCTATAGTGCTGCCTATGTATGTATGTATGTATGTATGTATGTATGTATGTATGTATGTATGTGTGGGCCCATCTACTGGAGCATGGGTAACTTAAAGGCTCATATCACCGAGAAAAATTACTCTCTATTCCTCAGCAGCCATTCATTTGTCAGTAGCTTCTCAGCTAGGGCTGGGGCCTCTTAAGACCCTCTCCCATCCATACTGGGATTTTGGCTGGCTTGATACTGTGAAGATAGTCTGCATTTTAAAAAAGGAACCTAAGTTGCACATGTAGGCATATGCCTTTAGTCCAACACTGATGGATCTCTGGTCCAATACAACCAGAGTTACATAATGAGACCAAAGGAGAATGTTTATTTTCTTGTCTTGTAAGAATTTTATTTAAGTTTTATGTTTTTAAAAGGTAAGCTATTAAATCTGTTTCTATCCTCCATTCTCTCCCCTTCAAATCCTCCCCATCTGTCTACCAGTCTTCCCTGCCAACTTCCTGTGCCTCCCTTTTTTTTAATCCCACTTAGTGTAGCCAGTATGTGGATGCACAATTGGCCATTTATGGGAGCTGCCATTTGTTGTGATGATAGGGACCAATTCTAAGGTGTCTTGCATATTAGGGAAGTGCTATACCACTGCACTACAGCTACAACCCTGAAAAAGGTTTGTGTAACCAGTCTAGCTCTAGTCCACAACCCTCTTCTAATTTCTCCCTCTGTCTCTCTCTCTCTCCCTCTCTCCCTCCCTCCCTCCCTCCCTCTCTCTCTCTCTCACTCACACACACACACACAGAGCAGATATTTTTAATTCTGGTTCTCAAAGTCGGCCCAGATCTCTCATGTCTTTTCCCCCTATACTGGAGTTAGCATTGGTTTGAGGCTCTTGTACTCCTTTAGGCTTCAGGCTGATAAACCTCATGAGGTAGCTCTACACCACCACCTGCTAATGTAGTCCACACATTAGCAGGTGGTATTGTAGAACTTTCTCTTACCAGGGAAAGAGACAGCTTCTCTTCAGCTCCTACAAGCAATGTCCACCTGCTCTCCCACCCCCCACCCCCGCTTGTTTTTCCTACAGCTCTTGACTATAAGGTTTACAGGCTCTTCCATAATTGAGACTATTATGTGTTGTGTGGCGCAGTCCCTCAAACAATGACAGCACTGGAGCTGGCCCAGGAAGCACTTAGAGATGGATGCCCACAGCTTCAATGCTCATCACACTGGGTTGCAGCTAAGGTTCTGATCCTCAGACAGAAACCTCTAGGAGCTGTCATAGCTCTCATCTGGGCAGGAATGTGTCTAATGAGAGCTCCTGAAGCTTGGAAGTTGGAAACAAATTCTCCTGTGTCTTGCCCCTAGAAGGCAGATCTAAATTATGTAAATCCATGGAAAAGCACGCAAGGAAGATGTTGTTATCTCCCAATTTAAAGGCAGAGGTAATTGAGGCTGCATAAAGTTACATAGCCAAGAGGACATAAAACATGTTTTTTTCTTAAATAATCTGCCACTAAATACTACATCCCTAACCACTAGGCATATCCACTTGACTAGAATATCCCACATGTGCCCTCTACCACCTGAGTCACTGTTAGTCTTCTTCACTCAGGATCTTTTCCCATTTCCTGGAAGCATCCTCACTTCAGAGAATGTCCTAGAGTTTACTCTGGTAAGGTTCTGGTACAGTGTGGTCTTAGGGGCACAGGAAATGAAAGACTGGAAGGGAACAAAATCAATTATCTGGAGAAGGAAGCAGCTAGCAAGGTAACTAAAAAGCAGAAAGGACGCTCCTCTCAGCCCAGGCAATCAGCTGCTGACTGCACTTTGCCCTCATACGAGTGCACGCACATTATCACATGTATATGTGGCTGCGCTCAATTATTCCAGCAGAAGAACTAACAGAGAAGAGATTGCTTGTTAGCAGGGGAACTTGACAGATGTGCCCTCCAGCTCTGTTTTTGAGAGAAGCCAGAGCGTGGGGGGCTGGGTGACCTGCAGAACCTCCTGGGGCTCAGAGGACAACTCTTATGAGAACAGATGCTGAGAAAAGCATCAGCTGCTCAGCACAACACGTTCATACAAGACACTATGAGCATAACTTCATAAGAAGCCTGGTGGATTTCTATTGTAGTACCTGAAGGCAGGCTCAATAGGCATACCCAGAAGTCCAGCCCTTCTTGACTCTGCTTATCCTGCTCAGTCTCCATAAGTTCTGCAAGCTTTCATTCCCCTGTGTAAAAGCTCACACTTTGGGTGCTGCCCCAGTCCTAGAAGAATAAGACAGCTTCACAATAAACCGCCGCCATGTTTCTCCTTCAATGGATCACCGTTTTGAGTTTGGAATCTGTATATCACTTGCTATTAAACATCTTTGCAACTGACACTCTTTTTGAGGCTCCTCTCCTACTTTCATAGGCAAATCATTTCACATGAATTATACTTAAGTGGTTTAGTTTACTCATCTGACAAACGAAGATGATACTATTCTATTTCCTAGAAGGTTTTGGGAAAGTGTTGAGAAAGAATTCTGAAGGTCCTGTTAAAGTACCCAGGGGTTACAATGTGCTAGGAGACTCACTTGTTTCACCACCAGCTAGCAAGCTTCTTATCTGCCCGATGACTCCTTTCTTGAGTGTCAATCAGAGTACTTTGTACAGAGTAGATTCGCCACAGAATTATGCTGCATGATATAAAGATTTGACTGGGAGGGAGCATAGCATTTGAGGACTATACATGATTGTTGAGTCTCTACTTTTACAACCCAAGTCTTCGACTAGGTGTTTCCCATCTCCCAAAGCTCAACATCAGATGACACAAAATGAAGATAACGACACTCGTTTGAACTTAGGGAGAGAGATGAGTGGGATGGCACTAATGTCTAAGAGTGAGCCAAGACACAGCTTTTCTCTCTGATTAGGGACAAGGAGGTGAGAATATGAGTAACACCCGAGACTGATAGGAGAGGGTAATAAGAGGGACAATAGCAAATGTGGAACATGTTTAGTCTTTCCTTGTTCATCCCAAACCATTTGAAACTCAGTCATTATAAGCATACCAAAGAAAGAGGTCAAATGGGATCAAATCACTCCAGCATCAGATAGCCTAATCAAAGTAAGGGAAATGATCAGAGCCACAGACCTAGATGGTATATTTGAAGTCACTTTCTTCACTTTATGCAGAGGCATAGAAACCTGTGGTGATTCATCAAACACCACAGAAACAGTGAAGGGCAATGCCATCACTAAAATTCAGGCTGCCAGATCTAAGACCAGTGCTCATTTTACTCCCTCTATTAGCCAACTTTATTACAATCCCCAAGTTTGGGAAGACAAACATTGTTTTCCTATATTATGTAGAGGAAAATGAGGCCCAGGGAGAAATTTTCATTACTAGCCACACATATTTGTGACACAGCAGCAAACGTAAGTTAATGCTTCTAACATGGCAACTCTGTGACTAATGGCTATGTAGTTGGAGTCAGATTTAAATCACAGCTCCACATGAAGCCCTGAGGGGGTAGTTTTCTTTGGGGGAGGTAGTTTTCTTAACTATAACCCAAGGAAAGATTATACTACTGACCTCTTAGAGCCATGGTGAGCATCAAGTGAATCAGATATAAAGTTTCTATCATGGTTATAAGAAACATCATAGTTACTCCACTCTGAAACTCAAAAGGTATTCCTTTCTCTGCACTGTCCTAGCCTTGGTGCCTCTCTCTAGGAAGAATCCAATGGGAGGAGGAAAAGAGGGGGCAGTTGATATCAAAAACTGAATCTAAACTTTGCTGCACACAACTGGCAGATTTTGCTTATCATCTGGTGCTAGTCCCCTCCCCCCTCCCTTAATCTGCCAAGGACATTGGACAAGAGTATCCAAAGTGAACAGGCACTCACTGTGCCATTTGTGTTCCTGGGCAGACAGCCTACAAAATATTTACAATTTTTTAAAAATCAGCAAATCCCAATCGTCTGACCTTGGAGGCGAAGATAGACAGAAAGACAACAGATGTAGAATCAGGAGGACTAGGGCCCCCCAGCTTGGGAGTGGGGGAGGAGCTGAAAAATGAAGGCAAGGAGACATGTATACACAAATATGGATGCTTCCCACATGATGGAGTCTGTTTTCTCATAGAAAGACAGATGACCAGCTTTGTGGGCTAGCACTGCCATTTGTCTTTGTACCACTAAAATCAAGGTCAACGTCAAGTCCTCACACTGGTTCAGTGACAATCCTCTCCAGAGGACACGGCTGAGAAGAGATGGAAAGAAAAATGAGAAGCAATAGTTCTGTTCAGAAGCTTTCCCCTTTTATGTCCCCATGTACACTTCTGTGCTCCATCCTTGTCTATAATATCCCTAGTTTGTAGAAGATTGGCTTAGTCCTATCAGAAAGACAGCCCTACTGGTTAGGCTTCTTGACTAAGGCTCTTAGAACAAAGATGGAGAGACTGGGAACATAAGAAGCCAAAGCTCACATTCTAATGGGATATATACAGGATGTGAGGGGAGGGGTCCTTCAAAGTCTCTAGCTAAGGAGTTTCACCTTTCACTTTAGGTACATCTCAGCAGAGACACTTCTACCAGGGAGACCAACTGAATCCAAGGACATATCCATATACCCAGGTTCTTTAGCCTGAATGTGTCCTCCCCAAATACATGTGTTAGAAACATAATATCCTATGGAACAATGTTTAGAGATGGGGTTCATAAGTGGATAGACACCACTATAAAAAAAAAGACTATTGGGGTGAATTCAGTATTTCTGCATTTTTCTCTGTGAGGAAGTCTTTTATGGAGGAAGCAATAGCAAGGTGACACCTGAGAGCTGAACACTGAACCATTTGCATGGTAAATTGAACTTTCTAGTTTTAAAAACTGTGGGATATTTCTGGTTTTGTCTTGTTTCGTTTTAATTTCCTAATCTGTGGTATCCTGTTACAGCAGCACAAAATGCACTAAGCCACCAGGTGTTTGGCATCATGGCCCTACCCTGCTGTAAGAAGAAATGCATGAGAAAAAAAGAAAACACTTGCTGAGCAAATGCTTGTAGCCAGATTCTGTTTTGAATTGTTTTCCACGCTATATCTTATTTTCTTCTCCCTTTCTCCTTTCTTTCCTGCCCCTTTCCAGGGCTGGGAATGTGACTCAGTGGCAAAGGTTTGCATTTACTGAATTTCTGGTAAGGTCACACTATTACTACTAGTTCACTGAGAGTTCATTTCATTTTATTTCTAGTTATTCTTAAATTAAGTTTATTTCATTTATTGCCCTCTTTATCATCATTCCTATCCACACTGACTTTCTGGGGGAGATACTCGTATTTGCTTGGATTACATAAATAGTATTATTCTGTGTATCTCTTGTTGTTTCTTTTTTCATGTAATACAATTATTATTGAGCTAGTTCTACTAATACCTATGGATTTAATGTGTTTGTTTGAACTACTGCATTGTATCCCATGTTTCATATGTGTTGATCCATTCTCTTGTTTGTGGATGTTTAGGTTGATTCCAAACTACCTTATTACAATATTATAAGAAAAATTATTATTCAAGCCATTTAATGTAATCTGAGTATAGTTCTTGATGTATATAGTCAGAAATAGAATTGATCTGTCACAGGTTAGATAAAAACTCAAATCCACCCCTCCCAAACTTCCAAATTCAACTTCAAAATGGTTGTGTTCATTTATATAATCCTTAGGAGTATGTAAGGATCCTGATGCCCCTATTTTGTTGCCAACATTTATTACACTATTCTTTTTAAATATTTCACTAGTCTATTGTGTACAAAATAACATATTTATATTGATTTGTCTCCCTGATTAAAAGACTCAATGATTTATTATCTGAACTTCCCCTTTGCTAAGTTGTCTGTCCATTTGTTGCATTCTCTATCTGCTTTCCTTTTTATTTCCCATTTATTTACAGAGATCTTTACTTTTAATGGACTATAGTAAAAACCCACCTATTTTTCTTTCATGGGTTTTGCTTTCCACTCTTTAGGAAAACCTCTGCACATTAATGTAGTCAAGAATTCCCCCTACATTTTCTACTAATAATTGTACAATTTTACCTTTCATGTTAAAGTCTTCAATATTTCTAGAGTTTATTTTATATCTAGCAAGTGACAAGCATTTAACCTTATTTTAAGGATGCAACAAATGCATTTTCCCAACATCATACATTATATGTAGCATAGATCTTCCCTGTGACTCTCAGATCATAAACAGAAAGTTAACATGTATTCCCTGAGTTCCTATGGCATGTAGATCCCCCAAGAGTGATTCTGGTGAATTTTATAGCACAGAACCTGCCTCCGGGAAACAGGCCATCTGTTAGGGATAATAAATAAACATTGATACGAGGAAATGATTGGAGAGTATATATAGTCATAAATTAAAAATATGTGAGGATAAAAAATGAACGTGGAAGCTGAGAATATACATTTGGAGAGATAAAAAAGAATACCTATTAGTCCTAGGCTGGGATGGATAAAAAGGCTGGACTAAGGGAATGAGGATAATGCTTGAAATTTTCACTCTGCCACACTCATCCAGTCCAGGTAGTGTTATGCAATTAGCACAGAGTGCAAGAAAGAGCAGACACTGAAACTCCTACATATGCCATGTTTTGCCTTTGCTAGTGTGCTCAGGGTTTCCTTCCCTTTATATTGCTCCTCCTTCAGCCCCAGGGTACCAATTAAGAAGGAAGCGAGGTCAGTTTGCACTGCAGTCCAGTCCACAAAAATCTTTCTGAGTCAGCTGTCTCCCTTTTTCAGAAACATGGATGGAACTGAAGGGAATTATTTATAAAATAATAATAGGGATAACAATAATTATTACATAACATGTGCATGGTCCTTCCAGAACCCACACTTTCGCTACAAATATGTTCTACCCAGGTCATCAGTGGGAGAGAAGACAGCTAATTGAGGAAAATTGTGTGGACTGGATGTCTGGATCTGTCAAAACAAAACAAAATCCCCAATCCCCCGGGGTATGAAAACTTGAACCAAAAGTTCCGTGCCTGGGCTGCCTCCCTTTTTCCACAGGCATCCTTCCTTCCCTGTCTCAGGATGCTGCAACATGCCAAACGTAGCCCTCCCAAGAGTCTGTGTTGCCAAATCCTCCCCAAATGCCCACAGCAGGGCAGCCTGTATCGAGTATAGCAAGCATTCGGACCTGTTTTTGCTCCTAGTAATTGCCTTCTGCTTTAGTGATTTGAGACACTGGAGAGGTAGGCAGACGGGAAGCAGAAGAGAAGGAGACATGGAGGAATAAAGCAAACAGAACTCATCAAAACCAACAAACAAAAAAGCTCGAGTTCCCAGCATCTTAATACTCTCAGGGCCCATTCTTCACTATGGCAACCAGTAAGCCTCCAGGTTTTCTTCAACCCAGCTGATAGTGAAGAGCAGAGGCTGCCACTTTGCCTTGCCTGGGATGATTTCAATACTTGGTAAATTAGGCCAGTTCTGGAGATACATGAAAGCTGAAAGGGGAAGCACCAGAAAGAACAAAGGGAAGAGTGAAGTAAGGAACTTCAGGTTTTCATTAGGCTGCATCCCTAAGGAATTCTCTTGGGAAGATGATGGTGAGGGTCTCCAATGCCAACTTATATTAAAATTCAATATTCTTGGTGAAGACTAGTCCTGACCATTTTCTTCCCCCAAGCCTCCAAAAACAGTCTCTACAGCCTAAGAAAAATGCTGGAGCATGTGAAACCAGTCAGCACATAGCCATTTGGTCTTTCTTTGGCCAAAAGTAGGAAGAGGAAATAGAGTACAGAAAATAAGAAAAGAAGAAGCACATTCCTTAGGAAATAGTCATGAGAACTTAGTTTCTGACCTCCAACTCTGCCTTACTGAGTTTTCCATTGCCATAAGCCTTATTTGCTTCTGTCTGAACATTGCAGGGCACTGAGCCTCATGGACAGACAGGCATGTGCCATGGTAGGCGGTCTTTAAGGCAGTGGTTTCAACCTTCCTAATGCTGTGACCCTTCAATTCAGTTCCTCTTGTTGTGGTGACCCCCATCCATAAAATTATTCATTGCTACTTCATAACTGTAATGTTGCTACTGTTTTGAACTGCAATGTAAATATCTGATATGCAGGTAATCTGATATGTGGCCTCCATGGTAGTCACGATCCACAGGTTGAGAACCACAGCTTAAAGGGGATGTCACAGACTGTATTATTCTCACGAGCTACAGCTTAAATACCTGCTTGCCCCAAGAGACTGAGGCTGAAGCTAGACATAGGTAAGAGGCAAAATCAGTGACCCACACTATTACCCTAGGCTTTGACTTACCAACATGAGGCTAATGCTTGGGTAGGCCCTATTAGTCCTTTACCGAAGAAGTATGGTTGGATTCCTAACATCCCCAAACTCAATGATTTAACAAAGAAGGCTGTAAGTTGTGGAGGAAAAACTCAGGGATAGGGGACTGGGATTTTTGTTCAAGTGCACAGCTAGTAAAAGGTTACTAGTTCATTTTGTTTTATTAATGGAGTTGATGTCATTTGTAAATGGACACAGTTTCCTGAAAAAATGTAGCTTCCTTCTTCTGTGCCCCATCCAGTGCCTCTCTCATATCCTGAGCGAATGGCTGAACCTCACATCCTAAAGAAATACCATCTCCTCAGTCACAACCTCTAGGACCTCAATATCTTACATGTATTATTTTTTGAGCATGTGTGGAATCCTGTTTTCATATATCAAACACTTGCTGAGAGTCATTACTCTGTGATGACAAATGATTTTGTTCCCCACTGTGTCCAGTATGCATTAATACTCAGCAAAGAGTTTTAAAGTTAAGCCTATTACATATATAAAGCAATTTACTGCTCATTTTAAATAGCAATAACATCTATACACTAAACCTTCCGTTTATTGAACAATATGTGTCAGGGCATATGTACATGCAGAAACATAATAATGGGAGATAGAAAGTATTGTTATTTCCATTCCATGGATGACAAAGAGACTCAAGGATAATTTTCCAAACTCACACGACCAATAAAATGCACCAAGTCCCCTAGACTGTAAAGCTTTTCTCTCCTGCACCTATGCTGATAAAGAAGGGCACTAATAATAAAGTCATTGAATTGGCACCTTGACATGTTTGTTAGCTTGGCACAGTTAGTTACTTAGTCACTCTGAAGTCAAGGAAACCAGTCTGGCCAAAGGGTCTCAGGTGAGAACTTAAGAGGGTTTGCACCTTTCTTCCTATAAATATCCAAATACAAGTGCCAAATCTCAGTTTTACACACCCACATGCGCACACACATGCACACACACTTCTTTTATGAAATAGTCCAAGGGTGTTCTGCTGTTACTTATTTTGGAGATAACAACATTGAGGCTTAGGGAGATTACACTGATTTCTAAGGTCACTTGATTTTGGAATAGTAGAGATGGGATCAGACCATCCTTTTCTGATTCTAAAACACCAGAACGTACACCTCTGGACTGTGTCTCCTTGGCACCAAAAGCCCTGGAAACCCTGCTTTTGTCATGTTGATTGCCTACTAAGAGACTGCCACTTTTTACAATCAATTTTTTTATTGAAATTAGAAACAATCTTATTTTATAGACCAATCCCAGTTCCCTCTCCCTCCCATCCTCCCTCTCCCCTCCCATCTCCTAATCCCACCCCCCATCTACTCCCCAGGGCGGGTGAGGCCTTCCATGGGGAAATCATCAAAATCTGTCATATCATTTGGAGCAGGGCCTAGGCCTTCTTCCCCTGACTGCTACTTTTTATCCAAACAGCTAAGCCTCAGTGCTATGTCCTACGCTGTTCAATGGCAAGAAACTCTCCATGTGCTAACAGAATGACAAGTCACCTTGGAGGAGACTTAGTTTATGTGTTATCCGCAAAGGTGCTGTCTCTGGCTGCTCTTAATAGCTGTTGCCCAACAGGGGAGAGGCTTATGCTCAGATACAATATGGGCAGCAAGGGGCTTCTGTGCCACTTGCTTTCCTACTCTGGCACACAAACAAGAAATTGAACTTTGGGGGAAGGGCTGTAATGGGAATCTTCATGGAAGAGGGAGTGAAAAGATTGTAAGCGATGTTAATGCCAAGCAAGACACAACAAAGCAGTTGCACCTATGAATTCAGAGACTGTGACAGCATGGACAAGACCCACAAAAGCTACAGCCAGAAACAAAAATTGCAGGATGCAAGGCAGGAGGGAGGCTTGTCATCGCACCATTTGTTGAGGAGCATTTGACAGCTGCTGGGAGGAGAGTCGGTTTTCTTTAAATGATGTGACCCCCTGGTAGGCTGACAATACCAAGACAGGTCTCACTTAAAGAATAATAAACAGCTAGGCAACACAAACTACACTTGAGAGGGAAAGATTGTAAAAACAAGTCACAAAGTTGGGTGGGAAGGCATGGGACCCAGGATGGAGAAGGTGGTACTGGGAGGAGTTGGAAATACACTGTGTGAAATTCTCAAAGAATGAATTAAAATGTTCCTTTAAAAAATTGACTGCATGCCTATCCCTCCCTTCTGTACTCTCCCAAGCCCCAGCCTTCTTAGTCAGTTTCGAAGCTCAATGAATTAAGAAAAGAGGCTAACCCCCACCCAGGGATGACAACACTGCTCTGTAGAGACAGAGGTGGTCATTAATAGATCACTCATTTACAAAGCAAAAGCCACAGACTAGTGGAGATTTTATGGCAGCCTCAATCTGCTTAATTCCAAAATGGCCAAGAGATTTTGACAAGGATGTCTTAGCTTTCTGCTAGTGATTCCCGTGTGTCCCTCCTCCTGCTCCTCCTTTCTGCTGCTGTCACCCCACCCCCATAAGATGCAGTGCTTCTCTGCTTCTCCCACTGTCAGGGGAGTCTGCTCTGAAACACTAATATTCCTGGGCTTCCTTTGCTGAATTATTCATTTTTTTTTTTTTTTTTTTTTTTTTTTTTTTTTGCTGCCTGGGCATAACCAAACACCTCTCATTAAAAGCCCTAGGTGGGGGTGACCAAGTCCGTTCCAGCCCCCACAGCTAGCCAGCAGGAAAGCCTAAGAGGAAGGAAGATAGTGGCAGGACGAGCCTGAAAGGAAGGCTGAGAGCATCCTCTGGAAGATGGCAGTCGGAGTGACTGTGTCATGACCATGGTGGTGGTTGTGGCTGACATCCTTCTCCACTACTTTGGTCCCACTTGGAAGGCCTGCTCTCAACAGGAACCCACAGTCCCAGGGTGTTCTGAGTGCTGAGTGCTCACAGCTGATCTAACACTAGGACTTAAGAGATCTCATTGCCCTGACTCGATTGGCTGCATTCTATGTGGCTGGAGACACAGACGTTATCAATAGTGTAGAGATATAAGATGGAGAGGAGCTGCAAGGGGAATGGGACTTCATTGCTGACTCCAGCTCTCGCATTACGTGGCCATCTGAATCCAGGACCGTGGCTGGCATCCCTTTGCTGAGTCTTCTCCTTACAGAGCGGACAGCATATACTCTTGGAAAGGGATTCTGATCATGGGCTCTGTGAACAGGACATGAGGATCATAGACCAGTTCTGGGTCCTCTGAGTGAGAGAATGTGACAACCCATTTACTCTGCCAAAGCCTCAGTCTCCTCGCCTGTAAAAGTGGGACAACAGTAGCACCTATCTCAAAGACGGCTGAAATCATGTATTATGCAGCCAGTGCTTGGCCCTGGTGAATACTCAGAAATGCTGGGTACTTACCAGAGGCCACAGCCCTTGATCCTTTCAAGGTGCTCTCACTTGTCTCTGCAGAAGGAACAACTTTCAAGTTGCCTAAGGCAGACCTTCGGAACATAGTCAGTCCTGGAAATACTATATGGGGACCAGTGCTCCCATCTCTCACTAGACTGCAGGCAATACATGCTAGGGTTGTTTCAGGGCCCCAGTGTGCTGAGCAGGTAAGCCATGAGATGCAGCCAGAAGCAGCTGATCCCCCCCCCACCCTAAGGTATTGACTTGACCGTATACTGGTTGTGCTGTTTGCTATGCTTCTGGGGTGCAATGTAAGCATCCTTAAACACTGGGGGAGAAGGGGTCTAGAACTGCCTACATTTTCTTGGTACTTTTCTTTGGCTCTTTTTTTTTCTGATTGTTTACTTGTCACCTTTCAATTCATTAGACTTTTTCTGTATAAATGTGTGGTGTATACTTGTCTGTGCATGGGGGGGGGGCAGTGTCCTCTATTGCTTTCTGTCTTATTCTCTTGAGACACGTTCTCTCACTGATCTTGGAGATTTTATTTGCTAAGATGGCAGCCAGCAAGACCCAGACATTCTCTTCACTCCACCCCTACCCCACCTCAGTGCTGGTGCACAGGTGAGCAAGCAATGACATGTGAGCAGAACTGACCCTGCTCCTCCCACCCACCATCTGCTATGTGGTGAAATGAGTGAGGGAAAGGTGCCCCCACTTTCCCCTTGCAACCTGTGGCAGGAGGAAAGAGTTGATCGGGGGGCCGGGGACAGCATGAGAGCTGTTCCTGCCTCTTATCAACTGCGACACTCAGGAAAGCAGGCCCTGCACCTCACCTCTGCAAAGTATTAGAGCTGGCCCTGCTGGTATGGGTGCAGGTGAGCCCCAAGGTTATGAGAGCAGGAGAACTGACTCTGTTCCTTGCTGCCTCTACATTTGGTAAGCTGGGCAGGGCGTGCACTAGAGAGCTCGCCCCGGTGGTGATGATGAGGTAAAGAAGCTGGTGGGCTGGCCAATTCACTTACTGACCAGAACCAGGGCTATGAGTTAGTCCACCCCAATACCCCCTCATCTATGGTCTGCTGAAGTATGTGAAGGGAGCGAACCTCCAGACCCCAAACAGTGGGATCTCCACAACACTCGGCAACAACAGGATTTCCATAGAGGAGTTCCAGAGAGGGCCCAGTACAGATAATGCAGCAGAAGACAAGAGGCCTCAAACCAGACCAATAAATTACTGCAATGAACACAAGATGAATGGACTAAAGGGTGTACTTGTGTGACTTACTGGGCCATTCTACAGCTTCCATGATGATTTTTTTTGTTTTTATTTTTCTTTTAAATTTTATTTTGTTTTATTTTGGGGGAAAAGTTGTAAGGGCAGAGGGCAGATATGAAGGGACGGGAAGATGAATGGAATCAGGATGCATGATGTGAAACCCACAAGAAGTCAATAAAAAGTTTTTTTAAGGGAGGTGTTACAAAATTTTCTCACTCTCCCCCAGGTATGAGGTACACAGGTTTCTGCCTCCAGCTTCCTAGTATGTGATTTCTCCATTGTCTTCCTACATGTGCAACTTATCAAAATGGAGCTAGACAACAGCCAGTAGGTCTCACAGCTTAACAAATGTACTTAGATGGAAACAGCAATGCTTCAACAAGGGCTAAGCCCTGGTGTTAGAAACTAAAGCAGAAAGAAACCATCTGCTAACAGATTCACAAGGTAATAAAAAAGAAGACATATAGCATCACCATGGTAACCAACCTCCACAGGCCCCCAACACCTGCTCCTTTCTATATGAGATTTCCCTAAACAAGGATATTTCCTACTTCTTGTTTTCCTCTTCAATAAAGATGTTAATTTTGTTTTCCCTCATTTGTGTTTAATGTTCCAGGAGCTATTTAGTGTCTCTTTAGTTCTACCCCTTCACTATCTTTCCTAATCCTTTTCTTCCCATCTCCCCATTTTCCCTTCCCTAATGTCTCCATTGCTTTTTTACTCTGTCCTCCCAATTTCCAGTCCCCTGTACCCCTAGCAATAGTTACATCTGTCTTCTTCCAGATCCACACCCTCATCCAGGATGCTTTATCGGCTACAGTACCAATGTCCTAGCAAGTATTGGTTGTTGCTCTAACATAGAACTCCTTCCATCGCCCACATTCTCAGTTCTGGTGTCTTACCATCCCTAAGCTAGGAACACAGTATAGAAAATCCAGTTCAGAGCACAGAGCAAATGAAAGGGAAGAAGGGTCCCAGGGTTGAGAGTCATAATCATCACTTATCAAGTGCTGTGTCTGACTATGATCTAGTGCTTAATGTCTCTTAGTTCACTTAATGGGATTCAAAACAACACTGATGGATTTTATTTTCTCACTTAAAGCAGGTAGAGAATGGGGTATGGTGATGCATGCATGCAATCCCAGCACTTGGGAGGCTAGGGCAGGAGGAGAGATTATGAGCCCAAGGCAGTCTGAGATACATAGAGCTCCAAGGTAGCATGGACTACATAGCAAGAACCTGTCTAAAAAGAAACCAAAATAAACAAGACAAAAACTTGGGATACAGAAACTTAGGATGGTTAAAATTCTTGTAAAAGGTCACATAATAAGGAGCAGAAGTAAGATTGGAATCCAGTAGGATATCCAAAGCCTGCCCATTTTGTCTATTTTCTAAAGAGAATTAAGTAACATAGTGTTTTCACATAATGAGAATAATAGGGTCAAAGAAAACACATAAATTGGTGCCATTTGAACTATGTGTTGACCAATAAAAAGGTATTGTACAAAAGTAAAGATAATAATGCCCCTTCACATATATAAATACCACCACCACCACTACCACTGCCACCACCAACACAAAACACATCTTTTGCTGAAGAGTAGAGCAGAAAAGAAGAGGAGAAACCCTAGCTATAAGCCTCTTCTTTCTTCCGACAGTTCCTGCAAACACTCATCCTTTATTCACCAAACACACAGTTATTGTTCCCTATAAGCCAGGCTCTGGTTGTCTTAGACCTCCCCATAAACTTGAGAAGTTGTTAGGAGCCAAAAGTCCTATCTGTAAGACCTGGATGTTAAGTTGTCATTTCTGAGTTTGTTTCTAGGAATAAGGATGATGGCTTATTTGAAGTGCCATATAAAGTGTCCAGCACACAGAGGTTAACTTTGTAGGAGAAGAATCCCTTCTACATGCTTCATTCCCCCAAAGAAAGACTGGATCTGCTGGCACATCTGCCAACTGTTCTGATGGGCTTTGTTTTGCTTTGCTTTGTGCATTTAGAAACAAGGTTTCGTGTAGTTCATGCTGGCCTCAAACCTGGTGTATAGTTGAGCTAGCTTAGAACTCCTGATCCACCTGATTCCAAATCCAAAATGCTAGAATTACAGGTCCTACGACCATGCAAAGTAACACTGGGCTTTCTTAAAGTAGGGAACTCAAAAGTTGCCCATAATATGTACCCACTTATGTCTTACAGAAGGAAGCACCTCACTACATATTATATTCTTCTTGTTGGTAAAGGAAAGCCTCTCTGCTATTATGGAAAGAAGGTGCTACTTCATTACAAAGTCATGTTGGCGAAGTTTCTAGATCAAGATGTTGTTGTCATCATTGTACTGAAATAATGGATGCCAGAGCTGCAAAGGAAGGCTACCCCAAATACTACAGTTAAAAGAATGGTTCAGAAGGCTGAGGAGACAGCTTAGTACATAGGAGTTCTTGCCAATGAAAACCTGAGATCCTGATTTTGAATATCCAACAACCACATAAAAAGTCTGGCATGGCTGTGCATAACTGTAACCCCTACATCAGAGTACCGAGACAGGGAATCCTTGATATCTCTAGTCTAGCCAAAATAGCAAATGTTCAGTTCAATGAGAGACTGTGGCTCAAGACCATAATACACCCAATAAGGCAGAGAGAATAGAGGAAGATATCTGATGTCCTCCTGTGCCTACAAATACATTCTCATTGGTATGTCCATAAACAACATACAATAAACATAGTATATTATCTTAGTGACTTTTCTATTGTTGTGATAAGACACCATCTCCAAAGTATTTCACTGGAGGCTTGCTTACAGGTTAAGAGGGTGAGTCCAAATCCATCATGATAGGGAGCATGGCAACAGGCAGACAAGCATGATACTAGAACAGTAGCTGAGTGCCTGCATCTGATCTGCAAGCTCAAGGCAGAGAGAGAAGGTAATGGCATTGGCTTTTGAAATCACAAAGCCCAACCCCAGTGACACACCTCCTCCTAAAAGGCCATGCCTCATAATCTTCCCTAAACCAGCTTTCAAGATTCAACCTCAAGGGCAAGCATTCATGTGCACACAGGGGGGGGGGGTGTCATTCAAACTACCACATACTACCACATGCACAAAAGATTCTCTCTCTCTCTCTCAAACACACACACACACACACACACACACACACACACACACACACACACACACTATGGTTTGGATAAATGGGAGAAGAAATTTACAGGAAACTGATCCAATTCTGTATTTTCTTTCTTGCTTCTTCCTGCTTGTCTTCTTTCTTAGCTCTGATTTTTTTTTGGAACAAGTTACTGAATACAGTGCAACATGTATATTATATATGCATAATTTAACTAACTTGGCTTAATATAAAACATCATCTGTGGCTTTTTCCTAAGAACTGGAAACTCAGGAGCATCAGATTTCCTGACCCTGTGCTGTAACAAGAGGAGGTCATGGTTATGAAGTGCAGTATATAACAGCAGTGTGTACGCACATGTCTTTTGGAGTTTCCTTCACTAGAAGGAACATAAAGCAAACTTGTTTGAGTTTTGGTGGGAGAAAACAATCTGACAAGAAGCAGATAACACAGAAACTAAAACTTCAGAGAATTCATCCAACTACACTAAATCCTGGGGCCACCTTGAGACTTTCACTTCAGTGACTCTACTGGTCACACTTTGACTTTCAAAAAGAAGGACTTGCATTTGGTCTTAAAGATCTGACCACATCTTACTTGATTTTTCTTTTCTTTTTAAATTTTTTTGCATAAGACTTTGAAGAGTATAGGGAAGTCTAACCTTTCTTCTTTTGCACAAGGGAAAAAAGCCTCTTCTCTCAAATATTATTAGTCTTTTTCCGCATTCTTCACCAAAACAATGTTTCAGCAATCAATAGAAGTCAGAAGGCATGTATAAATCACCTAAGCAGTCAATTTTACCAACATTTCTGATCATAGTTAGTGGTAAGGCAAGCTACTCGGTAGGGCTGAAGGGAACTAGCATCGTGAGGAGGACTTAGAAAATAAAGGAAGGAAGATCTTTAGAACGGACAACTGAGTTATTCTGTTCAGGGCTCATCTTGTGGAAGAAGGGATATCTCCACTGGGGTTAGGACAACTTCATCACTAACCACAACAAAGTTTGGTGATGAAGTAAGAATTGATTTTGACTATTCCTCCTTAATATTGTAAGCAAATATTAAGAATCCAGCTTCTTATTCTCACTTGACCTTGAATAGCTAGTGGGGAAAAGGCCTTTTCTATACCATGTTCTGGAAACACAGGCTGGAAGGTATAGTTTCTTTGTATGAAAGCCTCCAGGGTAGCCTTAGAGTCCTTCAAAACTTGAATGCTGTCCCTTTCCCACTTTCTACACATTTCCTGAGACCATGGGAAATGTACAGTAGAATAAAGTCCAATGAAGAATCAAACATTCTGTACTTCTTCCTAAATAAAAATATTCTCTTTAACCCCTGCTGAGCATCATAAGAAGTCAGTCATCTCTAGAAAATGATACACTGAAATAGCTTGCTAGTACAGAGCAGTCAAGAAACAGATTACAGAATGAAACATTTGCTATCTAAATATTTCCTGGCTACTAGCTACAGAATAGAAACTTTATGTAATATCTTCTATTACCTATCTTGATTTTTTGCCTATTTGTAAACATTATATAGCTATGTATGGGGGAAATCAAAGTGGGATAATAATGGACGTATAAGAAGATTGTATAGTTATGTAAGACTTTGTCCATCTGCAAAATGAATCAAAGAAGGACCAATTGAAAGAGGATGCTGAAATGTATCAAATAATTGGTCTGTATCCCACCAACTTGGAACAATGACTTCCTTACCTTCGCCAATTTGAGTCCATTTGAATGTCTGCACCTTCTCATAATAACTATGCTTCCTTTTTAGTCTCTACAGGATAAGGCAATCAATCCACTCAGGACAACGCCATTGGGAGCATCCTTTGGAGTCATTAGAGTCTACTAAATTTTACAGCATGATTCTTGAATGAAGAATCCCAGACGCCAAACATTCAGCATTGACTAAAAGCTTCTCGGGGAGACTGAATCCTAGAATACTGGTGGTAGAGGAGTATGTGTGTGGGTGTGGGTGTGTAGGTTTGGCTTTGTGTGCATTTTTATTATCTGTTTTGCCTTGTTAACATTGTCTTGCTACACGGCCAAAATTGGTCTCATACTCTCCATGTATCCCAGGCTGACCCGAAACATACTATCCTCCTGCTTCTGTCTCCCAAGTGCTGAGAACGCAGGCGTGCATGACAATCTGAGGCTTAGCACTTGAGCTTTCTTCTGACTGCTACAGACTGCTATTTCATTTTGAATGGTTTCACAGCAAACACTCTGTTGACATCAGAGCCATGAAAAAAGAAAGGGGAAAAAAAGCAACAAAAATTCTCTCCTTCTAGCACACCTGCCTAAGCTGAACTTTCCTGCTCTTACTCCCAGTTTCCTAATGGGTGTTTCTCTCCAGTGCAAAAATGTTCATCCCTACTTGGTGAGCTTTCTAAACAGTTGTCTTCAATTCCATTTTACCATTTCATAGACCTGGCAATATACATGAATAACACATGGTCCCCCAAGTCCCTTTGCTTAAGGCAATACAGCTGAGCAGATTTTCTGTGCTACTGCTTGCCTGAAAATATCAAGACCTCAGCATCCTATTTGTCTCTCCTGAAGCTGGACCATAATTGAAGCTAGCTGTACTGGGTTTGCAGTTGTGGAAGAGCACCTGCCTTTGACTCAGCAGTGGGCACACTGCTGTGGAAAGTGAGGGGATTATAGACCACGTGGGATGTAATACATGGTAGAAAGGCAATGTGAAGGTTACAGAAAGAAACTGACAATGGGTAGGAAAGAGAAGTCAGATTTTTTCAAAGCAACGCTCACTGTTGGTGTTGCTGACACTGCAGGAGTAGGCGTAGGTGGCAGTAAAAGCTGATGTGTGTGACCTGCTGAGGTTTGGAGTAGCCTGTTGTCTGATTAGCATCTTTGATGAGTTTTTGAAGTACTTGATATTTATTAGATTTTTTTGGGGGGGCCATATGCAATAAAACGTCACAAAAATGAATCATCATCCTCGGTACGAAACAAAAAAAAATAAGGGGTTCAATTTGGCACCTTACCTAAGGATTCCAATTATTTTGGCTAAGTAACTGTGGCCAATAGGGCTTCATTAGCACAGTATGTGTAGAAACCATAGCAACAAATCAAAAGGGTTACTCATCAAAATCCAAATTCTTCAGCTACAGTCAGTCACTCTTGGGTGGTAACTGCTAGCAGCAGGCAGATCACCTTCAAATTATAAAGGAGGGGACTATCTGTATATTAGTCTGCATGCACACATATGTGCCTACTCCGATGATGAGCCCTACAGGAGTGCCAGCTCAGGCTAATCCAATGTTCATTCAATTAAATTCCTAAATTTTGGCATATAAATTTTCCAGACCTAGTTCTATCTATATTATTGGTGTAACTACTGCAAATTCAACTTTGTACATAACTCTATGTAGTCATCGCTTTCCTTGCTTCAGTGTCTGGTGTCCTACTTAACGCAGTGGACATTTACTTAAGTCATAAAAAAGAAAGGAAGAAATAAAATCTAAAATAAAGGTGGAAAGGAGGGGAAGGGAAGGAAACTATGATCCTAAACAATTAGAAATTACTTAGAGAGGCCCCACAGTGAACAGAACTGCTAATCTCACCTAACTCTTCAAATGAGGAGAATTTGTTTCTGGCTGGATTACTGGAGAAAGAATAAAGATTCTGGGAGGGTTTCTGGAGAGTGATGAGCTATATCATCACTAACAGGCAAATTCTGCAATAGATGGAAAGGAAGTTCACTACTGCCTGCTGAAAAGTTGCTTGTTTTCTATGTCCTGTAATATGTAACCTCTCAGACGCTATGAGAGGTGCTCAGGCCTGGACCTGATAATCCATGCAAAAACCCTCTTGGAAAGGAATTATATTTCTAACCCACTAAAATACATACTGCACAAGAGCACAGACATCTGCTTTACTCACTATTGTATCTCCAGTACCTAGAACATTTGCCATATGATTTACACTCAATACTTCTTTGTGGATCACGTCATGAACTAGTAGAAATGAAATTCATTTGGTACAATAAATATTGATTTTTCTAAGTTCTGTTGCTTTTGCTATGTAAGGGCTTCTCATTCTACACAGGCACAGATTATCAACAATGTATAAATGAGTGAAATAAGATATTCGAAAGCATAGCCACAAACAAAAGGAAAATTTAGCTTTGAGGAGAGTCGTGACATGGTCCTGACAACTCTGAACAAGAATGTGGAAGAAGTATAAAAGCCAAGAGTTGAGGAGAATGAACGCAAACGCTGTGGGAAACCTTAATGAAACTTTTGCACCCCCAGTAAATTGCCCTCAAGTGACTAATGGAGTGAATGATGATTCTGAGGGAAGAAAGGATGCACACCTCAATGCTACTCAATACATACACTCTAGCTAGAGCATTACCACACTGCTCTGTCCTGGACACTGAATAAAGAAGCCAGCAACAACAGCAGGGGTTGCCCCCTGATGTTGTTCTGGTGCTGAGAGATGTCCTGTCCTTGAAAACTGAAAGGATCTCAGTTAACCTCTCCACAGGTCTCCCAAAAGTTTATAATCTCACACTATCCCTGCAAAGTTCTTGCCTGAAATGTTTCAAGAAAAGCGGGTTAAATCTTTAAAGCACCAAACTTGAACCAGGCACTCTCCAAAGCTTGGGTGAATATTTCTAACACACAATTTTGTTCTTCCTGGCCCAACCTGAATCTAGTACTGTCAGACTCCCAGTATCTCTTACACTGTACTCTGCCATACTCTCTGCCCTATCTTTCATTATCTGGAGGGCTAAGGAGTCTCATGCCTCTGCTGTCAATGCTCCCAGGCACCAAGTAGAGCTCCCACTGTCACGTAAACAATCACATCCCTGAAAGTTAAAAATGACTCTGAAGGGGGAATTCTCACATACAGAAAGACGATGTGGCCATCATCCTTGGATATCTACCAAATACTCTGATCAGCAGTACAGGTTTCTTCAAAGGTGTCTGTCTTTTATTTTCATACACACTGTCTTTCAACTTCCTATCCCATAGCTTCCAATAACTCCCTTAAGCCTGAGATTTTTTCACCAACTGTGAATACAGCCTAATTTTTGAGGCGTGTCTTAGTCTACTCATTACTTCAATAAGTGAAGTGGGCAACATCAGGACCACAGCATCCATAGTTACTGGGATAGGTCCAGGAAATTAAGCCAAATCATTCTCCAATTTTGCATCCTTATATGTAGCTCAGAAATCACAGAATTTATAAACAACATCAATTCTAATAATGAAATGCTGCTCACATGGACTTTTCTGGAAGTCTGCTTGTCAGCAGGGTGCAGATGAAATTTTTGCTCTACAGGACTGAAACTAATGGCTTCCATTTGTTGAATTAAACATTTGTGGAAATGTGTTTAATGCACTTTTAGCACTTACAAAACTACACTTAAAGTACTTACAAAACTATACTTATACTTACAAAACTATACTTGTAGAACTAATTTTTAAGACAAAAATATGAAAACACTGTTTACTGTAACTTCTATACCACTTCAGCAAAGCATGGAAGCCAGTTCTCATGCAAATGTAGCATCCAATTGCCAAAGTGGAAAAGATACAGTCCTTTTCAGAGTGTGGAGATTTGTGTGCATCAGAGGGTGGTACTGAGAAGGAAAAGCAGTTATAGGTTAAGATTGGACACAACTTTGGATTCTCCTACCACCATCATTTCAGAGAAACAGCTTTGTTTTTGGTACAGCAAATTTCCAAATTAGCATCTCAGCTGATTGCTGCCGATACCAAGCAGCAGCTTCCTTAGCTTTTTTGTTTCCTTCTTTATTCAGAGTCTGCCCCTGGGCACCCTAGGAAGGCTGTACCTCTTCATCAGACCAGCCAGACATTTGCTCATTGCTGCAGCCTCTCATGAGAAAGAACCTGTCCTCCCAGGAAGCTGACCCTGCCATGCTTTCAGCTCTCAGGGATCCCATGGGGCACAGAGGAGGTGAGACCTGCAACAATGGACTAGTCCCCAGGGGACTATGCCTTCCATTAGCTAAGAATTCCAGATGACTGAATGTGAGGCCATGGGCCCAAGGGGCAAATGAATAAAAACAGCTTCCTCGTTTCTCCTTATTACCATTGCCTCATGCTGGTCCTTTCTCTGCATGTCAAACTTATCATTCTGACTTGACAGAGAGTGATTCATAGGTGGTAAACTTGAGGATCTGGGTGCCAAGGGTGCATCTTTTAAAAAGTGTTCCTTAATTGCCTCTCCGGTGCTGTAGATTTGGCAGATAATGTGTCTCTGCCCTCAGAGAGCTCTAGACAGAGTGGGGGACAGGCAAGGAAATCAGAGTGTGGTATGCTGAGGAGATGGAAGGGGAGAGACCTGAGAATATACAAAGGGTCTCCTACCTCAAACCTCTAAGGGCAGTGATGGTGGTTCCGTAAGTCAAAGCGACAAGAACTCTTGAATCCAGATGGGTAAGGATATAGGGAATAATACTTGATAGGCAACATGTAAAAATTAGCCCGAGACTTGGAAGACAAAACAGACAGTGTTAGAGAAATCGGTGAAATGAAAACTATGACCAGATCATTTTACAGGGTCTTGTCCTGCAACCTGAGATAAGTGGGGATACTGTGAGGGCAAGGAAAGAGACAGGATCAGGGTTGTCAGAGGGTGGGGAAGTTACACAAAGGAGACAAGGAGACGAGCAGCCCTGTCCTCAGCTTCTCAGGCTGCTGCTCTGTCCTGAAAGGTCCAGGTTCTGCTCCTGCTTGAAAGTGGGTTATGCGACACTTAAGGGGAACAAGGAAGAAGGGTGAGCAGGTGAAAGGGTGGCTAAAGATGTTACCAGGGTAATTAGTATTTTGCTTTTACCCACCATATAAGCATTGAAGCATGTAACATTCCCAGTCCCAATTCCAAAAGCTCAGCTCACTCATCAATATTTCAGCATTTATTTCTGAAAATTCTCTTCTTTGGCTTTCATCTGTAATTTGAAAAATCCTCTTCCTTAATAATAACACAGCAAAAAAGCCAATGCTGTACCAGTTCTACACATGAATGCCTTGTTATTAATCCCTCTGTATAGGCAATAGGACCTCCTGGGCAAAAGCATCCAATCTTCCCAAATCTCTTTCTGGAGAGGCTGGAGAAGCTACAGCCAGCCAGGTGACAAATTGATCAGTATAAAGCGGCACTGATCCTCATTCCCTAGCACACATTTGAACTCTGCAGAGCAGGTAGGAGAGTTTCCACCAAAGAAGAGAAAGCCTTTGGTTTTTCCCTGCAATAATTAAGGAAGAAAAAGTGTGAGAGATTGACAATACAGGGGAGCTACTGAAAGAAAACAATGAAAGAGAGGGCAAAGCAAGGGGGAGACAAACACAGGGGGTGAGATCCAGGGAAGGCAGAGAGGAAAGCTGAGATGGATAAAACTGTGGATGATGGAAAAGTTCCGGGAGAGGACGAGAGCAAAGCAGAGAAGAAGAGGGACTAGGGCAGGCCCTGTGCTTCTTTACATGATGCAAGGGGAAAATTGGACAAACAGGCAGACTGGAGAAAATGGAGCTAGCTCCTCAAACATCTAGAGGGCATGGGCAAATGTGCAGGAAGCAAGGTCACACTCTGTCTCTCTTCTTTCACCCAGGGTTGTGGGGCTTCAAACACTGTCCTCCCCACTTCGCTTCCCACCTGTGATTCCTTTGAAACTTACAAAGCCAAGGTCCCGGCCATGCTGGACCCTTACCTCCATCCAGGACAACTGTCTCTTCCCACAAGCAGGCCTGGAAACAGATACTGAGGAGGAAGGATTTTGAGAGCTACAACAGGTGACAGACTCCCCAAAGATTACCTGAGGGAGGGAAACCAAGCAGGGGAGAGAACGCACAACTAAAAGGTTGAAGGGGGATAGGAGAATGATAGAATTGGGCATGTAAAGAGAGGGGCAGACTGTGGGCTGCCATTCTCTATGCGTCCATCTCCAGAGGGTACAGAAAGGCAGCCCCTGCAGTCAGTCTCCTCTACACCTCTATTTGACCAGAAAATATCATCTTTAGGATACGCTGGTGCTCTACCATGACCCTTCTGGATTTTTTCCTTAGAAAAAGCATCAGGAGTTTACTTTAGTGTCCCATCTTGGCTCAAGGCTGAAAAAAAGGCTGTTGGGTACAGGGGTAACAAGGCTGCTGTCTACATGAGAGCATTCCTCCTGGAGAGTTGGAGGATGGAATGAACACCTCAGGCTCTCCCCAAGCGGCAGCTCAGCAGTCCAAGCTCCTCCCCAGAACTCAGACAAGCTGGGAACCCCACTCCAGCTGCCTGCGACTGTGCCTTTAAATTGCTGCTTTCGGAGGGTGCATCTAGGGGGATGTGGGAGGGAGGGAAACATCTTTCTGCCTGTCTCCTTCCTCCCTCCCCTCCAAGACTCTCCAGGGTTTGCAGAGTGATTGCTACCCAAAGAGAATCTTTTCTGGCTCCCTGACCGCAGGCTGAGGCCCTCCTCAGTCCAAGACAAGTCCAAGCCGTTGCTGGAGCTGGTAGGGTTATTCGTGTCAGGTTCAGTTCCAGGGGAATAGTTCTAGACCCTGAGTGCTAAGGACAGGGCAGAAAAGAGGCAGAAGAGGAGAGCTCAACTCCTAGCCCAGCCACACAGGCTCCTTATTCAAGCCCAAGTTGGAGAAGGGCTCTGTACTGTTGCCTTTCCCATAGGGATACCTGGTCTCACCTTGGCAGCCAGGCTGAGAAAGGACTATAAGGTCCCTGCAGAATGACAACTCTTGTTCCTGCAACCCTCTTCCTTCTCCTCTGGACCCTGCCAGGGAAGGTCCTCCTCAGGTGAGCTCAGTGGGGTGAGAAGGTGCATGCAAACACTAACTGGGGGCTGGTGCTAACAGATGGGGCATCTGGCACAGTTTCTTCTAAGTTTGCAAAAAAAAAAAAAAAAAAAAAAAAAACAGTCTGGAGGGAACTGGGGGAAGGACACAACCTCCTTAGTCAGGACCCAGGAGCTGTCCAGTAAGTACAGATATAGGGCCCCAGTATGGGTTGAGGAGCTTCAGTGAATTGCATGGGTCTTGATAGAGCCTAGTTAGCTGAGTCCTAAAACAGAGGTCATTTGTCCTGTAATTGAACCCTATCTCCCTACCAGCTGGAACCCTAAACATGACAGAAACATATGTCAGATGCCTGCCAAAGAGGCTGCAGGTGGCAGAGGTTTGCTCTAGGACCACAGCAGAATGGAGCTGTGCTGCCTGATCCTTAGCTCTCTGCAGGCACCCCACCCTTGTGTACATTGCTGCTCACTGCCCTGTTAGAGGAACCAGGTAGAAGTTATTTCCTGGGTTTGCAAGCGAGGAATTCTTGGGGCTCCTTGTAGACGTCCCCTGACCATCTGCCCCTTCCCATTATAACAAGAGCTAGTCTAGGTTGACAGGGTACATCGAGGAGAAAAGATGCTAATGCCTGGCTGAACGGGTGATCTTCAAAAGAACACCTCATGAAGTAGAAAGTGTGAATGGCAGAGCAGTGTCTTCTTCCTCTTAACCCAGGAGTGTCCCAGAGCACCTTGCTTCTGAGGCACGTTCTGCCCCACTGCCTGTGAACACACTGATGGCAGGCAGGAAGGGGTGAAAAATTGGACAGTATGCTTAGAAGTGAAAAGCAGCTCAGAATGGAATGGCAGCATAGAGGGGGCTGAAAGTATACAGATATAACAGACCCAAAAGGGTCACTGAGTTGATCCCTATAGAGGGAAGACTGCCTCAAGATCCACGAACACGTGGCAGAAGTACCATGTGTGCTGATAAACTGGATGTAATTAGAAGAAGAAGGGCTCTTAGAGAGTCCTAAGTCCACGCTATTAGTTGTACAGATGGAAACTGAATCCTAGGGAAGGGTAGTGACATGCTCACGGTTGGTCAAGTACCCAGTAGCTGAAGCAAAGTTCTCTCCTCATGCCACCCAAGGGCCTTAAATGATGGTTAGTTCTCAATCTTACTAGATCAGGTCAGTGTTTGGAAGTTCTCAGGGGTGAGAAAGTGGATACAGTGGTTTTACAAAGTAATTCTTATTTCAGAAGGTAAGGGACCAAAATAGGTTTGGGGACTAAAGAGAGATTCACAGCCTATCCCGGAGTTCTAGGACAGGGACTAGAGAAGCGGTGACCTGAGTGAGGCTGAGGACAGTAGAGAGGTCTGGCTGCTCTGTAGCAGGGCCATATGGCCTCCCAGCAGGCTGGTGGCAAATGGCCAACAGCAGCAGCAGCAACAGCAGCAGAAGAAGCACCTGGCTAGTGTGGACATCCTGTAGTGAAGCCACAGACTTCTGCCTGCCCCAGCATCACTACCAATCTCCTTGGATTTCCCCAGCCTGCTTAAGCCACCTGCTATGGCTACTCCTGCCAGGGACCAGGGTGGCCTCTGTCCCCAGGGCAACGGACTCCCCCCATTTTGGGGATTCAAAGCAGAACTCTAGGAAGTCACAGTAGGGCAGGTCTTCAGTGTTCCTCACTCTGGTTCTTTGATAGACCCTCCTGGGCTACTTTTCTTGTGACAGTACTGACAGTCACATTGAGTCTTGAAGTTACTGGCTTTGAATTTTGGCTGCACCGTTCACTAACTTCAGGTTCCTGAAGCCACTTCCCCTTCACCTTATTGCTCCCTCATCCCCTCATCTATAGACAATCAGCTCTTCATATCCATTAGTTCTGCCTCTTCAGATTCAAGCATCACAGATACAAAATATTCAATAGCACTGAACATATTTGGACTTTCCCTTGTCCTTATTTCCTAAACAACTACATTTATAGTGCATTAGGTGTTAGAATGTGGAAAAATGATTTACGAGTATATAGGAAGATGAATACAGAGAGTCAATCGTAACAGAGATAATCAGGGAGGACTGGTGTGAGAATTAACCTAGATAAGGCTTGTGGTGCCTTAGCTCCTTTAATGATTCCACCAGTCACTGATTAGAACACAGACCCATTGGGGAAAGGGGGCTACCGGCTTAAAGGAGACTAGGACACAGAAAGGCAGCTGTCATCCCGCTGCTCAGTTCCACATTACAGCAGTCATGGCAGCTGTGGAGACATGGCAGCTATGTCTGGCACAGTGATGACTGTAAGATGCAGCAATACAGTATCTGCTCTAGACAGGATTCTGGCCTAAATTCATTCCTGAGATCTACCTCTGCTTGGGCTTTGCTGACTCCCTGGTGCTTGTCTATGTGTTGGCTAATACACTAGTAAATGAGTATGTGAAAGGGACTTTTCTGCTTCTAAGAGGAAACTTGTATGTATATGTGTACAAGTGTTTGCCTACATGTGGAAACAAATGTGTGCAGGTGCACACTAACATGCATACCTGCATAGATGTGGAGCCATCTGTGGTTGATGTCAGGTGTCTTCTTCCATCATTCTTTACCTTATATATTGAGGTAGGGTCATTTGCTGAACCCATATATAGCCAATTTCAGCTCATCTAGCTATCCACCTTGCCACAGAGGAGCCTGACTCCCCAGTGGTAGGATTACAAATGTGTTGCCATGTCCACCATATTTTTACCTGGGTGCTGAGGATCTGAACTATGTTCCTTATGCTTATGCAATAAGCATTTTATTCACTGATCCATCTCCTTGGCTCTCTTAGGAGGAAAATTGACAAAAGAAAAGAGGCTAGATTCTATGTTAGGCCAAAACATATTGACATCTTCCCACAAATCAAGCTGTTTGGTAGAGAAAGATGGGAGTTTACCTCAGTATGATCACTCTATTGGGAAACTCTCCCATGCCTACAGATCCCTGCTTAATTACCATATTCACCTGCCTGTAGTAGCCATGACCCCACACTTAAACGTAGCCTCTTGCCATGCATAAAAAGAAATGGCACAAATCAAGCCTGAATCCTGCAAATCTTATAGAAAGCCCAAGCACCTAACTGCTACCAGTTCTCAGGGAAGCTGTTTGTCCTAGAGTCCTTCTTATCCTTAGCTAAGCTATATGAGCAACACACTGGTTAAGATGCCATTCTTCTTTGAATGTTTTCAAAGCTCCTTCAGTTAGAGAACACTAAGAAGGTTCTTAGTCCAGTGTTTGAGTTCTGACTGTGTCACTCAGAAGTTCTGAGGCTTTGGGAAGGTAACTAACTTTCAAGCCTGTTTCCTCATCTGTAAAATGGGAATAACAGTCCTAATGCCATGCTATGGAGAATTAAGAGTAAACCTTACAATCTATGTGAGGGCCATTTTCCAGGATGATTGTTGGGCAGACATGATGGCTCATATTTGTCTACTCATTCAGTACAGTTGAGACTCATTCTTTCTTACTTTCCTGCCCAATGGGTACATTCATCAAAAGGGGTGGAGATGGGAAAGCATAACCTGTGATAAATGTAGAAAATTATCCTCAAACTTCTTCTCTTCTCCTATCCAGTGTGGCTTTGGCAAAAGAGGATGTCAAATCTGGGCCCAAAGGGTCCCAGCCCATGTCCCCCTCTGATTTCTTGGATAAGCTTATGGGACGGACATCTGGATATGATGCCAGGATTAGGCCCAATTTCAAAGGTAAGAAACATCCATCTACTAAATCCTCTCCATGCTTAATATTCTGGGTGGCACACTGCTTAGCCAGTATTTGGTGGGCATCCTTAAAGAAGGAGTCTAGAAATCCAAAGCTGCGTCTTATACCTCAGAAAGAGTCCCTCCTATTGCCTGAGGGTCCATGTAGCTGTCAGTCTTTTCCCAGCAGTGGCCGGATCTGAAGCTCAGAGAGGAATTTCTGGAACCTGCGCTCAGCTTTCTGGAATATCCTGCCAATGGGGCTGTGCTTTGCTATCCTTAGGCCCACCTGTGAATGTAACCTGCAACATCTTCATCAACAGTTTTGGCTCCGTCACTGAGACCACCATGGTAAGGGGGTCTTCCTATTCCCTACTTCCATTCCAGTGTGAAAGGAGAAGCTCACTAGATAGCAAGCATTTCCTTATTTCTTTTCTCTTGTCCTCTTCCTGCTCTGTGATCACAGCTTAAGCCACGGGACATTTGAATTGATGACTGAGAGGTCACTGTTAGTCCAGGGTTGTCCTAGCTAAATGCAAACAATCTAAGAACAGTTCATCAAATATGTGAAGTAACCCAATGCAGACCATGGGCTTTTGAATCAGAAAAACCTGAGTTCAAATTCTAATTCTGCCACCCAACAGTTATGTTAACCAGTTTGACTTCAACCTTTCCTGGTCTTTGTTATCCATATGCAAAATACAGATCACAAAACCATTCCCCATGCAAGATGAAAAGTGTGAATAAAATGATGCAGGTGAAGAAAGCACTTAGAGCTGAGGATGTAGCTCAGTGATACAGTATTTGCCTAGCATGCTGAGAACCTGGGTTCAATCCCCATTTCTACAAAAAAGCACTTAGCAGAGAGTCTTGCACATAGTAGTTAATTAAATAAATGTATTTTCCCTTCCTATCTTTGTCATATTTGGCCAAAGTGGGCTTACTCCACTGGCAAATATCTACTGCCCCAATATGCATCTCCAGCATTTCCTCCTTGTGAACCTTCTGTTCATGTTGGTTTTACTGGGCTCCTGGGAAAAGCACTGTCTACAATAGGCTCCCCTCTCTACCCTTCCAGGACTACCGAGTAAATGTCTTCTTGCGGCAACAGTGGAATGACCCACGTCTGGCCTACCGAGAATATCCTGATGACTCTCTGGACCTAGACCCCTCCATGCTCGATTCTATCTGGAAGCCAGACCTATTCTTTGCCAACGAGAAAGGGGCCAACTTCCATGAGGTGACCACAGACAACAAATTACTACGCATCTTCAAGAATGGGAATGTGCTCTACAGCATCAGGTGCTCCTAGTATATACAAGGGGATTTTGTATCAAAAGAAGTAGCCAGGTGGAGATAGGATGGGGAGATGGTTCATGTTATACAATGTAGTACCCCAGTAAACTGATACCATTACTTTTTTTTTTACTACTCCTACCAGATTGACCCTCATTTTGTCCTGCCCAATGGACCTCAAGAACTTCCCAATGGACATCCAGACATGCACAATGCAACTGGAAAGCTGTAAGTGTCTCTAGTTAATCACAAAGCAAGGCCTGGATTAACAGCTAGTTAATATCCTCCAATGATACTTCAGACAGGAGAGGGACTTGCCCAAGCACACACAATCACTTCTTGTCATAGATGAGACTAGAAGCCAAGGTTCCCTGACAACTAGCCAAGTGAGGTTTTTGTGTTCCCATATTAGTTGCTGGGCTGACTATTCCATAGAGCTAGGAATATAATGACTCCCAGCCTTATACAGATGCACTTGCGCTAGCCATCGGGCACTATCTGAGGTGCATCCTCTGTTCTAATTTCTTCCCGCAGTCCCTAATGTAGCTTTACCCCTACTCTCCCCGAATTAAGACACTGAAAATGCCCGTGTGTGTGTGTGTGTGTGTGTGTGTGTGTGTGTGTGTGTGTGTGTGTGTGAGTGTTGGGTAAGATGGAGGTACCCTTGGAACTCTGATTCTTCATGAATACAAATAGTGATTACAGAGAATGAGAGGCAGCTTCAGGCATACATAGCACAGTGCCTAGAGAGGTGAAGTCAGCCAAGGTCATCTATGGCAAAGGTGTCAACATACACGGCTGGAAAATGGGCAGAAAAGCCAATGGATGGCAAGGATGGCTCATGATTTACTCGCACTCTTGACCTGCATGAGGTGAAACAGATCAGGACACATCCCTCAGAGAAGAAGGCTTGTTGCATTGTTTCTAGCACATGGAAACAGTGATGCAAAGAAAGTGCCCTGTGGTCCACCCTTTCAAATTCACATACCACCTTCACAGGCAGGTTCCCATTATCCCTCACAACTTTGAAACTTGGCAGAGCAGCATCCACTAGCCTCATTTGACAGAAGAGCAGATGACTCACCTGAAGTCACAGCTACAGTAGATCTTAAAGTAGATTCTGTACATCTAAGTCTCCCCTTACATGTGAGAATGTGGTCATGTCTATGACATGAGCCTTCACGAACTGCAAGTAACCTATGAGAAACTAGGCAAGATCAGCTATTAAGTCTGAATTTTTTCCAATTCAAGTCCCTGGCTAGAAGTCTGTCATATACTCATTGTCCCATGCATGACTGGAAGGACAGAAATAGCTCTCTTCCCTGAGGTGAAATGGCAGAAGCCCTGGCTCTAAGGCTCAGCTCGGGACATGTGGTGACTACACATGCTTACTCCTCTGGGTTTAAGAAGTGTCAGGAGGTTCCCAGCTGGGGTCCTTGACATCTTTCCAAACTTCCATCTTAAATCTGTCAGAGTAATTTCTCTCTAGACATTTACCAAGCTTGAGACCTACACAGTAGTGTAGGATCTTTCTGACTTTCTCATTTAGTTTAAGCCCGTGAGACAATTGAGGAAATTCTCTTTTCAGAAACATTCTCGTTTCCAAGATTTACTGTGCCATTTCTAAACCCCAAACCTTGCTCAACTATACACCCTTGTTAACTTAAAATCCACTTCTACCCTCACCCCAAATGCCACTCTGAAGCTCTTTCATATCTCTGTCACTTGCAGTTGGCTACACCATGAATGACCTCGTGTTCGAGTGGTTAGAAGATGCTCCTGCTGTCCAAGTGGCCGAGGGGTTGACACTTCCCCAATTTATCTTGCGGGATGAGAAAGATCTAGGATATTGCACCAAGCATTACAACACAGGTAAGGATCAGGCAGATCTTTATTGCTTATGAGACACTAGAGGGTCTCAAAGAGGGACAAGGGTAAAAGGCACCAGGTCTCACTAGAATAGAGGAGATATGATGCTGCATGCTTCCTATACCTTATTTCATCATGAAAGAGGCTATCAGCATCACTTTCATACAAAACGGATAGGGAAATGGATCACCAGGTAAACTGACAACCTGAGTTTAATTCCCAGAACCTACATGGTAGAAGGACAGTACTGACTACCACAAGTTGTCCTCTGACTGCCACATGTATTATGACAAGCTCATACACAAGTTCATGGAAAAAATGCATACGTATAAAATAAATTTTAAAGAAAGGTATGAGGGACAGACTTTAAATCAGTTGTTCCATAGTTAACAGATGTCAAATTTATAATTCAAATCCATATCTGACCCCAAAGCCCATGTTTATATTACTCTCATAAGCTGCAGAGTAAATACCTGTGTTTCCTTTTTCCTAGGGCCAATTTTGTGTGAAAGCTGGGAAATTTACACTTAGTAGTTGTTAATAGCCATTCTCAAATAGAGAGGAAAGAGCATGAGGGAGCAGGCAGCTGACCAGGCACACTTTCCTACTCATCTCCATGGCCTGGCTCTCCTGACCTAACTTTTCTTCCTGAATGTGGAGCATGGGAAATGGAGAGGAACTGTTTTTCATAAAGTGACAGCTCAATCCTTCAGCTTTCCTAAGAATTGCTAGTTCCTCATATCCTTTAGCGACTGAGCTGTGTGGGAGTAGAGGAAGAACAGTTCCTTGAATTGAGAAACTACACCTGGGAGTAGAAATTAGCAGAGACTTGAGAGGGAGAATGGCAATTTGTATGCAGGTGAATTGTTTTCAAGCTTTTGTATTCAATATATTTGCCTGGGGAGTCTTAAAAACACTGATTCTTAGGCTAGAACTCTCTGAGACTCTAATCACATATACTAGAGGAAATGCCTAGAAATTTGCATGTTAACATGTATCATGAAACTTATGATGCAGATAGTTCAGAAAACACTGTATTTTGACAACCATTAGTCTAGAACCAATTTTTTTTAGCAGTGGTAACTTGTTTATTTTATTTTACATATCAACCCCAGCTCCCTCTCTCCCTCTCTCCCTCCTATCCTTCCCCCTCCATCCAATGTCCCACCACCACCCTCCCATCCCATTCCCCCCTCACTCCACAGGGAGGATGACACCTTCCAGGAGGGGGTTAACAAAATCTATCAAGTCATTTGGAGTAGGGTCTAGGCCCTCCCTCCTGCCTCCTCTAGGTTAAGGAAGTATCCCTCCATGGAGAATGTGATCCCAAAGTCCTTTCATGCACTAGGGATGCATCCTGGTTGCACTGTCAGAGGTCCCTTAGACTACCCAGGCCTTCTAACTGAGACCCACATTCAGGGGTCTGAGTAGGTCCAATGCTGGTTTCCCAGCTATCAGTCTAGGGGGGTCCATTAGCTCCTCCTTGTTCAGGTCAGCTGTCTCTGTGGGTTTCTGTAGCCTGGTCTTGTCCTCCCTCTTTGCATATGGATTCCAGTTTGGCTCAGTGTTTAGTTGTGGGTGTCTGCTTTTGTTTCCATCTTCTACTAGATGAGGGCTCCATGATGGTGGATAAGTTAGTCGTTGATCTCATTATCAGGGAAGGGCATTTATGGTAGACTTTGCACTGTTGCTCAAATTGTTAGCTGGGGTCAGTCTTCTAGGTCTCTGGACATTTCTCTAGAGTCAGTTTTCTATTCAAACCTATAATGGCTCCCTCTTTTATGTTTTCTCTCTCTCCTCTCGTCTATTCCTCCCCTGACTCATTATTCCTAGTCCCATGTGCTTTCCTCCCCTCCCCTTCTTTTCTATTACCTCTCTCTCCACTCACTGCCCAGCCCCCCGCCACTCGCAATATGCTCAGGAGATCTTGTCCCTTCCCCCTTCTGTGAGGGACCTTATATGAATCTCTTAGAATCCTTCTTGTATCCTAGTTTCTCTGGTGGTGTGAATTATAGGCTGGTGATCCTTTGCTCTATGTGTAAAACGCATATATGAGTGAGTACATACCATGTTCCTCTTTTGTGACTGGGTTATCTCATTCAGGATAGTTTCTTCAAGTTCCATCCACTTGCCTGCGAATTTCAAGATTCCATTGGCTTTTTTCTGCAGAGTAGTATTCCATTGTATAAATGTGCCACATCTTCTTTATCCATTCTTCAGTTGAGGGGCATCTAGATTGCTTCTGGGTTCTTCTATTACAAATAATGCTGCTATGAACATAGTTGAACAGATGTCTTTCTTGCATGGATGTGGATCATTTGAGTATATGCCTAAGAGAGGGATTGCCAGGTCCTGTGGTAGATTGAGTCCCATTTTCCTGAGGAACTGCCATACTGATCTTGAAAATGGCTGTACACGTTTGCACTTCCACCAGCAGTGGAGGAGTGTTCCTCTTTCTCCACATCCTCTCCAGCATAAGTTATCATTGGTGCTTCTATTTTAGTCATTCTGGCAGGAGTAAGATGGTATTTCAGAGTTGTTTTGATTTGCATTTCCCTGATAGCTAAGGATGTTGAACACTTTCTTAAGTGCCTTTCACCTTTTTTTATTTCTTCTATTGAGAATTCTTTCTTCAGTTCTGTAACCCATTTTTTAATAGGGTTATTTGGTGTTTTGGTGACTAGTTTCTTGAGTTCTTTGTATATTTTGGAGATCAGCCCTTTGTCAGATGCAGGATTGGTGAAGATCTTTTCCCAGTCTGTGGGCTGCCGTTTGGTCTTGTCAACTGTGTCCTTTGCCTTACAGAAGCTTCTAAGTTTGTGGAGGTCCCATTTATTAATTGTCGATATCAGTGTCTGTGCTCCTGGAGTTATGTTCGGGAAGTTGTCTCCTGTACCAGTTTCTTCAAGGGTACCTCCCACTTTATCTTCTAAGAGGTTCAGTGTGGCTGGATTTATGTTCAAGTCTTTGATCCATTTGAACTTGAGTTTTGTGCATAGTGATAGACATGGGTTGATCTGTAGTTAGAAGCTATTTTTTAAACCTACTTATTCATACAGTAATTCCATCCTTAGAATGTATTTGAAGAGAATATCACAAAAGAGCTTGTTGGCTTTAGTCACTAAGGGTTTTCTGTCACTATTTATACTAACAAAAACTTGAAATTGTTCTAAATCTCCACCCATATGGCAGAAGTAAACAGTGTGCCTACTTGGTGAAATAGTATGCTGTCATGAACATGATACTCTCATGGTTTTTATATCTTCACGGGAAAGTATAAATTAAAAAAGGAATACAGTTCAATGTCATATACAGTGCATGACTATACTGTGATTAAAAAAAGCAAAAATATATTTAAAGTCTCTGAAAGGAAGTACCACTAGTAAATATTTCTAAAGTAGTGTGATACAATGTATAAAGCAATAACTTTTCAGTAATATATGCCTGAGTTTAGAGTCTAGCTTCTTTATATACTAGTTTGGTACCCGTGGGACATATAGTTTAATGTCTTTATGCTTCTGTAGCCTTATCTGCAATATGGAAGATAATCATTTTACTCAACTCAAAAAGTGCTACAGGACTTAAAGTATTAAAATCCAGTTACGTAGTAGTGATTTGATAAATATGAGCGTAACGTTATTCCTTCTCTTCTCATTTTCCCACATTAAAAATGTTAATCCTATAATTAAAACCCATACTACTATTACAATAGAGAATGAAGGAAAACCTGGGAAGAAAATATAAATCCATAATAAAGGCATGTCACAGGAAGAAGCCTATGATGTTGAGTCAGACTCAGGAATGAGTAAGAGGTCATATTCATACAGCATGCCAAAGCCCCAAGCAGTAATAGTTCAAATCTCTGGTCTTGAGTAATCAGATAAGAGTTAAGCCTTAGTCAGAATAACATCAAAGCACAGAGTTGGCTCTCCATGTTCACATGTCCCATGCCCAAGGGTCCATCCAACCTCAGAACAAATGAATTAATTATAAATTTCATCTGTGCTGAACATAATACAGACTTTTCCTTATCATTAGTTCCTACAAAATCCAGTGTAACAACCATTGACACAGAACTTACATTGTGTTATACTGTAAGTAATTTAGAGCTGAAGAGATGGCATAGTGGGTAAATGAGTCAAGTTCAATTCCCAAGACTCACATGGTAGAAGGAGAGAACTAAATACTGAAAGCTGTCCTCTAACTTGAACATATATGCTGTGGTAAACACACGCACGCATGCGCACACACACGCACGCACACACACGCACATACACACACTCTTAAATGAATAATACAGACCTAGTTTAAAGTATATAGAAGGGTATGCATAACTTAAATGCAAATATGATGCTACTTGATATAAGGGATTTGAGTATCCATATATCTTAGTATCTGTGAGGGGGTTGTGAAAGCTATCTAGTGGACATTTGGAGATGGCTGTACAAATCTTCTGCTTTTCCCCTTGTGTCATCTATCCCAAGCCTCTGTTTTTTGAGAAAGGCTGTTAGTGAATGTTTCCTTAGCTTCAGAGCCATGGGAAGCAGGATAAATTAAGAAGGCTGGCATGCCAAAAGGAAGAACACCAATATGTGTGCCTAGAACCAATACATTTAATGGTGAAACAGAATAATGTTTCCTTTTACTCTATGGGAACCTGCTTGTCAGTATCCAGAGCTGATCTCTGTTACAAATCCTTTCTCATTATATACTAGCTTGTTCTACTCACTTGCTTAAGATACAGGGAGTGTTTATTCTAGCTGTTACTACAGATTCAGGGACATGAGCAAGTGCAAGGAAGGATAGTGAGATACAAATGAAGTCCAAACTAAGTCTTGCATAATAATTATTTAATGGTAGGAACAGCTACTATGTGCGGCACCTCAACTACAATATTTCATTTAAGTTTTCTAACATCCCAATGATGGACTTAATATAGTTTATTACTCTGCTTCCTAGGCAAGAAAACTGCTTCAAAAAGCTTGGGTGGAACTTGGTATGGTGGTACAGCAGAGAATTCCAAATGTGGTATCACCCTGGAATACCTAAAAAGACCTTATCTCAAAAACAAAAGGGATAACAAACAATCAAAAGGCTTGGGTGAATTATTCAAGATCACATAGCTATTAAATAAGAAGTTGAGATTCAGCCCCAGAGAGTCTGAGCCGGGAGCTTTTTTTCTCTTTATCCTATTTCTGTAATTGTTACTTGAAAGATCTTATGCTCTAAGGTAAAATTCCAGGAACAAGAAGGCAGTCTTTATGGCTGATGTGAGAGCTTTCATAGTATGGCATCTGGCATTACCTGGGGCCATTTTGAAAGTATCACTTATTGGCCAGCTGAGGATCCCAGAGGTTGGTTCAGCAGGGCTGCCCTATTCCTGACCCATACTCCCTCAGGCTAAGCTGCAGTCTGGGGACTCATTTCTTTTCTTACAGGAAAATTCACCTGCATAGAGGTAAAGTTTCACCTGGAGAGGCAGATGGGCTACTATCTGATTCAGATGTACATTCCTAGCCTACTCATTGTCATCCTGTCCTGGGTCTCCTTCTGGATCAACATGGATGCTGCCCCTGCCCGTGTAGGCCTCGGCATCACTACTGTCCTCACCATGACTACCCAGAGCTCTGGATCCAGGGCCTCTTTGCCTAAGGTGAAAAGATATGCAAGAGAACCTGGTGACATCAAGCCCCTATTTCACATTCATTGCATGCTCCCAGTAGTGCTATTCCCTCTTTACCCTGGATTTAAGGTTGTAACTATGGCTAAGCAATAGTTGGCATCCAATATTTCATCTTCTCCATAGCCTACTATTAATAACTACATAATAATGCGAATGATGCTGGCTACGGAATGAGCAGAGACAGTGCCTTACTTAATTTTCTTTGGGAAATACTAGTATGCTCAATATCAAACGACCCTTATCACAATAGAAAGCTCCATTCTCTCATAGTACTGATGAGAATGAATATCATAGAGGTAAAATGGCCTCTTCAAGGTCAACCCTGACCAGAAACAACCAAAGAAGTAGAATTTTGAACCAAATTCTGTCTTCTTTAACAAGTAAGGTACTGTTACAAAATGCTCTAAATATAGTGTTTATTTGGGGGGGAGGAGAATATTTTGAGGCTGCAAATATAATAGCAATTAAAGACAGTAGACACTCATCATCTGGGGCCTGTTAATGTTTTGACTATGCAGAAAAATTTGTGCTGATGGGACTAAGAACAGTTCTCCCTGCATCGTGTATTCATGTAGGGAATTTAAAGGTCACCTAAAAGTCCTTATCACCAGCAGGGCTCTGAGAAAATCAGGGAGTGAGGACATTTTTTTCATTCAACAAATATTTTTTGAATGTGTACTATGTACCAGGTACCTTGCTCATGGAAGAACAATGAATCGTGCCTTGAACATATTCCCTCTTATTCTGATTTGTTGGGAGCCCTGAGAAAGGCTATCTCTCTTTGGTTGTTCCAAATAAGATTTTCTTATTGGATACTTAAGCAGGGTGTAATATGGATACTGATGGCATGTTCATGAAATTGTTGTAGGGAAATTTAAGTGTAGGAGAATTTAGGTTAAAATCCCAGCCTCATTATTTACTAGTAGTATGACCTTGAGTAAATTGTCTCTCTGTTGTTTGTCTTGCCTATAAAATGAAACTAAGAATTATTCCCCCCACTCCATGGGGTTATTGTGAAAAATAAATTATGTATTAACACACAAGGACAGTGTTTGGCACATAATAATTGCTCAATACATGCTAATTACTTTTATAATTATCATGTGCCAGAGTTAAAAAGAATAAGTACTAGATCTGGGAATAAAGCAGATGGTATTTCCCCTACTGGTTTTTCATTTTCTAGGAAACCTTTGAGTTACTCCAAAGCCCCCTTTAGAGACAAACAGAGAACAGGTTCAGATTGGGATCAAACACCTGAGAAGAAGTTGTCAGGGATCCCTTTCTGTATGTATTTCCTAAGTGGACTGGGGTATTAATGAGGATACAGAGGTAGCCTATCCCCAGAGGAGAGCCACAGGGTCAGTCTGGGGCATGATACTTACATTATTATAACAGCCTTATATGGGGATCACTATGTCAAGAGCCCTGTCCCATTTTTTTCTCTGTTAAGTAAGAAGATTTTTCATATCGCAGGAAGATACTACAATTATGCATTCTTTTGAAGAGAATTTCCTTTCTGGTTCCCCGTGTGGGTGAGCACAATCCAATTTCTCTTAGGTATCAGTTTCCTCATTTAGAAAAATGGACTTTGTTAAGAAGTTATTTGCTTGCAACACTTAGTACCTTCTTGTCATATTTTCATGACTTTTGAATAGCCTCATTGGCTAGTAAGCAGAATATTCAGGTATGTACCCTCAAATTAAGTCTTGCCTCCTACATTCATAGAGTAAAGGAATCAGCAAGCCAAGGCTTGTTTGCTCCTGAGTTTGTACAACATTAGGGTTCCTTGAGGGTGTAAGGAAGGAGATAAGGCCAAGCCAGAGGCATCTGATAGCAACACCATTCCCACCCAAAACAAAACTCTACTATCTAGGATGAGAGTACAAGAGATTGGGAACCCAGAGTAGTCTTTCTCCATAGTCTCTGGAAACCATTACTTCATGGCCTTGTGCAATACCGTGAGGGCATGGATTTCCACTCTTTGCTAGGTTCTTGATCTCCATAGCTGCAAGAGGAAAAGTTTCAAGATAAGATATAAAGTTGCACTAGGGAGGAAGGATAAAATTCTCTCTATCTTCCCCTTAGCTCATGAGGCAAAGAAAGGAAAAAGAAGCAGAGACAGCAAGTAGGAGCCCATTGCTAAATCCACTCATTCAAAAACTACTTACTGTGTGCCAAGTGCTCAGGTATTGGGGATAGAACACTGAAGACTATGAAAATAGTTCCTGACACAGAAAAGCTCAGGTAGTGGAAGTATTAGTCAGGTATGTGATGGATGCTAAAGAGGTATGGGTAAGCCAGTACATAATAGAAGGAAAACACACAGGAGGATGATTAGGAAAGACCTAAACAATAGTTTATCTAATGTGGAAGCTGAAGAATAAGAACCCTAAATCAGAGGGAGGAGACTGGCTTTCTTTAGAAACACTGAAATATTTCACTGTGGCAGGATCATAGATTGTAAGGGGTATAGTGAGGCTGAAGAGGTAGCCAGAGGTCAAAAGCCATGATAAGTGTAACATACCTAGATCACAAGGGTAATAGAGGACCTCCAAAGGGTTATATGGGGGGGTGATATGATCACAGGGATCATTTTAAAAAGTATTAATGACACATTTATCACTAACAAGCCATAAGTACATAAAGTGCACTTTTCATTAATAGTCTAAAGCCTTCATGACTATCCCTTATCACTCATTACTATCTTCACAGCAGGTATTTCAAATACCTAAGAGCCCAGTGGGCCTGGATGGTAGACAGTTAAATGTAATGCCTTCTTCATAGGTGGTGAAGTGGAGACATCACCAAGGAATTATTAATAGGAGTTATCCAGTAACCCACTACTACAGTCTTTGAGTGGAACTGCCCAGAAATGAAAGCAGGGTTTGCCAACTTTAACACATCAGTTGGAGCAGATAATTCTAGTGGGTATATGTTTTAAAGGGAGGAACTGCACACACTTTAGGATGCATTACAACATCTTTTTTTCCCTACCTACCCATGACACACCAGTAGCTATCACCATTCTAAAATCATATTGCCAAAAAATTTGGTAAACACTGCTAAATGCTCTGGTGGGTGGAGCAGGGTTTTTTTTTCCAGTTAAGAATCACTAAGATGGAAGGTTAGAGATACAGCTTATTGGTAACATACTATGCCCTTAATGCATGAGGTCATGGGTTCAATAAAACCTTTCCCTTACCCTGGATCTGAGCACTCTCAGTGCCCTATAATGCAGAAGCTGATAAAAAGAAATCACTTTTCACAAGTCCGACTCCTGACAGGAAGCTCTATGGAGTGAGCTCAAAACTGCACAGGGAATCCCTCTGGTTAAGGAAGTGAGAGAACCTCAGTAGTCAGAAGTTCTGTTCCTCCTCTTAGACCCACCTAGCTGTACCATGTTCCTGGAGAGGTTGGTGTTCAACCGTTACCAGGGAAGTGGAAGACAAATGCTCTTCAAAGCTGCCCAAGGCAGGTATTAAGAAGAGCACAGTAGGAACCAGATGGATGGACACCAAGGTGCCTTGCAATTACTGAAGTGTCATGACAAGGGCTAGGTGGCACTTTCTCAGGATGCTGCCATTCTCTCCAAGGTGGGAGATGCAGCCTTAGCTTACCATTGCACTCCATCCCTCAGCAGTGACTCCTGAAAAGGCAGCCAAAAACTTCACAGGATCAACAGGAGAATAGGAATGCAGGAACTCCTCATAGTCTGCCAGTGAGGCTATAACCTAGGTAAATGGCAAGGTTTGAAAGCTCAGGACCTCCCAGTTCTAATACTACCTTCTAACTAAGTGATCTCTGCTAAGACCCTTAAATGTCCCCACACACCTCACATGGGAATTGTGAGCCTTCCCTAATTATCACTGTGGCTATAAGAAACCCAGGGGATACGAGAGGGCAAAGAAATACGATTTTGATTATTGGTATTCACTGAAAGGGAAGAAGCAAAAGGTGAAACAGGAAAGCAAGAAGACTAAATAAAGGAAATGAAGAGTAGGGGATAAGGCTGATAAAGGCAGAGGGTGGAGATGGCTGTGAGCTAAAGGATGAGGAGTAGCCTGTCTCTTTGACACATGCCTTCAGATAAACATATATGTCCTGACAGCTTGTTTAAAACCCCAGAAGTTTCAGAATAAAAATGAACAAGCAATTGATATGGACTGGAAATCCATTGGACAGTCCATGGAAGGGCTCCAGAAACGTAACTGCTCTGTTGTACTACAGGTATCCTATGTGAAAGCGATTGACATCTGGATGGCTGTATGCCTGCTCTTTGTATTTGCTGCCTTGCTTGAGTATGCTGCAGTCAATTTTGTCTCCCGTCAGCACAAGGAATTTATGAGACTTCGTAGAAGGCAGAGACGGCAACGCATGGTGAGTGCCAACAGGGAGGGTTTCATTTCCTTTCTCTTTTGGACTCCTTCCTCCCTATTACTTCTCCCACAAACTGAGTCTCAATCCAGGGCTCAGTACAGGGCAATCAGGAATCCTAGATTCTAGTCCCAGTCTGGTGACAGTGAATTCAAGGTCAGCTTAGTCTACATAGCAAGTTCCAGGACAGTCAGGACTACATATAGAATGTCTCAAAAAACAAACACACAAACAAAAACATATTTACCAGTATGAGAACCTTGTTGACTTAGCACAAATGCTAATGCTTTGAGAAGTAACTATAGGGTAAAAGGGCCAGCCAAAAAAACACACCCTGACCCTGAAACCAGAGCCAAAAGGCTAAAAGGAACCAGTGAGAGAAACTGACTTTGGCCCGGAAACCAGAGCCAAAGAAACACACTCTGTCCCTGAGCAACTCAGCACGAAACCAAACAATACCTGAGCATGAAACCCAGCCAAGCTCAGAACTTGTCAAAGCTCAGGAGTTGAAATCTGGCCAATTCCTACCCTGAAAAATCTTCACCCTGGAAAAACTCCACCCCTAAGAAGCCCTACAAGCCCTGTGCCTGTTCAATTGGGAGTTGCCTTTTTCCATACTGGCAGAGGCAGCCACCTCCTAGATTCTTCCCTGCCAATAAATCTCATTTGCTGGAATGGAGTGGAGGAGAGAAGCAACAACCTTAGCAGGGGACAGAGCAGAGCAGACCTGTAAAAGTTCACTGGGGAAAGCCTCCCCTGCTGGGTTGTTACATTGTGGAAACCTTTTCCTGGAGAAGGGCTGCAGGCTACTACATTTATGGTGACTTTATGATATTTCTGGGCTCCTAACTGCCAGGATCCCTTTCCATCTGAGCTGCGGTGTTTACAGTAATAATAGTTGTTTCTGGTTTTCCTCACATCAAGAAGGAAGTTACTCCAAGTTGTCCTACTGGTAAGAAGTCAGAGTCAGGTACTACTATCTTTCAAGAGAAGCACTGAAGGTGGCCCCCATGTGTGAACTGAAATTGAAAGATCACCATTTGCCTCTTCTGACTGGTGGAAATTGTCCTGATCTTCCTCAGGAATTTCTCATTTGTTAGGCTTGAGGTGGTATTTGGCCTCACTCTTGTTTTTTAGCCCCATTTCTTCCATAGCAGAGTGATCACCAAGGGCAGATACAAGAGGAAGTTGTCATGACAACAGAAGCAGTTTTCCCTCAATTGCCCAGACAATAGGAGCTAGGTAAGTTGTCATGACAACAGAGGTGCCTGGGCTACCCAGAGAAAAACAAGCTCTAATTATGGCAAAGCTGAAGGCCTTGCTACTAGTTGCTTAATCTTTAGAGACACAATGTCTTTTTTTTTTCTGCCTAATCCAGAGGCTTCAAAATCAAAAGGCCAAGCACATAATTACTTTTAGAGGACAGAAAACAAATTACCTGACCCCACTGTTAAAAATCTTGACTCTTGGGGGCATTGGATGAAGCTCAGTGGCAGAGTGCTTACTGAGTGTATATATAAATCTTGGGTTAGATCCATAGTAACAGACAGACAGACACACACACACACACACACACACACAGAGAGAGAGAGAGATAGAGAGAGAGAGAGAGAGAGAGAGAGAAATTCTGACTCTGACCTGAGACCTACTAACACCTCAGCTGCTCCTGAAGCACCCTACCACTTGACTTCCACACAAACTGCATGATTTCACTCCCCCCCCCCCCCAGGAAGTCGGGGCTCTTATGTCATGTAGATTTTTTGGAATACCAATTCTTTGCTCTTTAGTTCCTTCATGATTCCTAAATAGTGAGCCCTCTAGTGGATGGATCCACAACTGCATCTCTTTGAATAAGATTCTTCCAAAGACCTGCCTGCCTAAGACTTCCTGCCTCAGTGGTGATTAGGAAAACACATACAGAGTTAGCAGAGGGAAGGAAAACAGGATTTCCTCTTTTCTAAAATAACTATATAGGCCTCTTCTTCAGCTGTGTAAAATCATCTGCAGATACCAAAATCTTAGATACATAAGAGGTTATGATTTTGATTTTTTTCCGAGGAAAGAAGAGCAGGTCATCAAATAATCCAGAGTCCCTTTTCTACCTAAAATGCTTGTGTTGATGTCCAAATAACAAAGATTACTACAGTTCCTACAGAGCTACTCAGCTTGACCTAAGTCCCATCCCCTACCCTGTATTCATCCAAAAAGCTCCTGTGCACATACTGTCTGCTCGTGTTTACAGGCAGGTTGGCTATGAGCTTGTAATGGAGTGAGTCACAGTATTCAGTTATTACAGTTACTTAGCAGTAGCTTGATGCTTACTTAGGACTTGCCTAAATGTGGACCATAGCTTACTATTAATGTGAATAAAACCTGAAAACCAAATCTGTGCTGTTAATTATATCCTTTTCTTGAGTTTCCTAAAGCTAATGCAACCCCAGTGGGACTATCCAGGAATCCTGGAGGCCCTAAACTGGCTAAACAAGTTCATAGGAGCCACACTTGTCTGGAACCTTTTTTAAGTCTTTGATGTTCTAGTAAAAGAACTAGAAACCTTTAGTTTGAAAAAACCCAATAGGAAAAGAAAGAAATACACTTCTTGGGAGCCCAGAATCAAGATCAAGATAGGGTTCTTTAGGAGCCTGCCAACTCTCCACCCAGCTCTCTGGCTCATCATTTTCTTTCTAATCTCTTCTCTTAATCAGTCTCCCCTGCATTATGGCCTTCTCCAGCAGCACTGCCTAAAATAATGGGCGTTTTTGATGTGCTTCTGCTTTGTCTTCCCAGATGGTCTAAATGATTCAGAGGAAAGGGTAAAGCCCTTTTTCTCATCATCCCTGCAGGGTTAGCCCCTGGCTCTGAACACAGCAGTCAAAGGCAAAGGCTGTCAAACTGGATAGACAAAACTGCTGGCTATTATTAATACAGTAACTTGAGAACTAGAAAAATTACAAAATACTAGCAAAATCCTCTCAGGGACTTACCTTCAGAACCTTGCTCACCTCTCTATCTTCCACTGACTACTCTACCTATCTCCAATTTCCTTTTTTCCTGCCTGTCCCCCTTGAATATCCATCACTCTTTCTCATCTTCATACCCTACCTTCTCCATTGGGCATTTATTTCCTAGGTTGCCTTGAGTACAGCTTCCTCTCAGCACTCTGAATAACCATGGAAATCACAAAGTAATATTTAATGGTACATTGTCCCTCCTAAACACATATACAAACACTCATCACACAGAATTCGTCTTAATTATCTAATATTCAAACCCCTTTATCCTTGAATTTTAGGCTACTTATCTTTGCTGGCCAGCCTTAAAAGGTACATATTAAAATTAAAAAGAGCCAAGGGCAGCTACTTTACTGGATATATTTTCTCTTCTGTATGGAATTACTTTTTCTAGCCAGAGAAATAGTTCCAAATAGTTTCCCTCAGATTTACTGGGTAAAAGGAGAAATAGAATTTATAAAAACAAAAATGGCATCTGGATCTAACTTCCTCCTTTAGAAATTTTTTTCTTAACACCTGTATTCTGTAGTTGTATTATCAACTTGGGGGGGGCTAGGTGAAGAGTGCAGTATGGGGGTCCTGAACTGGAAAGGTAGGAAGATTTGTTTTTTAACTTTACTTACCCATCTCATTTTTCAATTCCTTCTGAGATACTTTTCTTGCCTCTGGTTCTTTATCTATAAAATGGACCCGACAAACTTCTCCTATAGAAAAAGTGTGAAAATTAATTACAGAATGCATGTGAGATGAATCAAGATCTTTGATAAAAAGAGGCTAAAAGGATAGGTAAGCAAAGCCTTCAGGCTGCCAAACTGTACCAGTTCCAAATTGAAGAGCAAGATAGTGAACTGCCTCTGATACAGACACATACAACTCTCTGTGAAGATCCTGATAAATGAAGAACAACACAGCAAAGCTCTCTGGTGGGCAGACTTTATTTTTTTTCCTATGTTCAAAGTGCAGAAGCCAAAGGCTATTAAGACATTGTATAGTGGAGCAAACAGTACTTGGTTTCCTGCCAAGTATTTCATAACTGAGCAAGATTCTCTTCTGAGTGGACCATGACAAGATATTGGCATCACAAAAACAAAAAACCACTCCATTCCTTATATCCTGAAGCATGCGCTTTATCAAGCAAGTGGTTCATTCAACAGACATCCACTGCGTGTCTATTAGGTTCCAAGCTTGGTGCCTGTCACTGGGGATACAACAGTGAACAACTCTATATATGAAATAACACATGGCAGAAGAAGGAATAGGGTTTATTTGTGAATTTCTGGCCTGAGTTTGTCCGCCACTGATGCCCAGTACCAGGCTTGCCCTCATAACAATTCCATTTTGGGTGACACAATAGTCAAGAGTTATATGACAAACCATACCAATATCTCATCTTCACAACAGTTTTTCAGTTGGGTTCTATAGCTTCAGAGTCCATGTAAAGATCCCACAATGTCCCTCGAATTGTGCAAACCGTTTAACACCTTCTTTGTGCACGTTACAGATACACATGTGACATACCCACACAGTGTGTGTGTGTGTGTGTATGTATATATCTTGTTCTGATAATTTATAGAACTACATCAGGTAACTAGGGTGACTTACTCTTCCTGTTTTACCTTGAACTTCTCCAGTGTTAGTGATGAAAGACTCTAGTCTCTGGGACCTCCTCAGTTCTGGGCAAACTTGAATTGGTAGGTGAAATCACACTATGAAAGGATATTTCATTTCAGGCAATCACTTAGCTGAAGCTTTTACTGCAGAGAAGTCAATACTTTTAATTTATAGAAATATCTTATATTTGAAGGACATATTTCTCGTATCTGCCCTAAAATGAGTAAATAGGGTAAATAAGTTCAGAGGCAGAGAGGCTGAGGGCTACTAACGCAAGTAAAACTCTTACAATTACTTCTTCTCTCTTTCTCCTTCTCCCCCTTCTATCTTTTATCTGTTTCTGCCCTTCCTGCTTCCCAGCTGTGTCATAGCTACTCAGGGTTATCAGCCAATGGTTGTATTGATAGACTTTCTGCTGCCTACACCATACTCCTTACTACTTACATAAAATGTACCTCCTCTCTGTTAATGTGTCTATGAAAAGGCATACATCTTAGAGGAATATAATACACATTGGGTAATAGGTGTTACTGTAGATTTACTGATTCCCTTCTCAGAACAGCTAATGTGTAAAGAAATATGCAGGTCCTCATAAGAGTGGTCAACTTTAAGCTACTTTGCCTAGCTCACTTGGTCATTTAAAACGTTTAGAATTCTTAACTTTAAGTCAAAATCATGTTTTAAAACTACTATATGCAAAACAAACTAATTCTAAAGCTTTCTAAATTCATTAAAGTTAATTCTACCGAGCCAAAATATCTCAGTTTCACTGCCTGGTGGGTGGTTGTTTTTCTATTTACCTGTCAGAAATAATATGACATTGAGATGTTGACACTTTGGTGGATTTTAGATGACTCCAAATGATACTACACATTTTCAAAAGGTGTGTCTCTAAATTAAATCATATCACTTATGTACACATATAGCTGCTAGCATATACGTATATATATGTATTTTTAAAATAGCTTTGTGATCAACAAAAAGCATGTAGTCAGCCATTTGCCCGTATTACATTGGATTTGAGACATTTATGTGTGGTCTGGCTTTTACTCTGGCCTCAAATACTACCTTTTATCTCTTGCAATTCTAGGAAGAAGATATCATACGAGAAAGCCGCTTCTATTTTCGTGGCTATGGCTTAGGACACTGTCTACAAGCAAGGGATGGAGGTCCAATGGAAGGATCAAGCATTTATAATCCCCAACCTCCAGCCCCTCTTCGAAAGGAGGGAGAAACCATGAGGAAACTATATGTGGACCAAGCCAAGAGAATTGACACCATTTCCAGGGCTGTCTTCCCCTTTACTTTTCTTGTATTCAATATCTTCTATTGGGTTGTCTATAAAGTTCTAAGGTCAGAAGATATCCACCAGGCACTGTGACTATGGTAGAGGCTAAAATGTATAGCTCACTATGGTAGAGGCTATAATGTATAGCTGCTGGCTTCCTGCTTTCACCCAGATGGGCTTTTCTCCCTTCCATCAAACCCTATTGGGAGCTTAAACAGTTCCTGCTTGACCTCCCACTCATAACTTCAATCATCACTTCCCAAACTATATGGGAACTGCCCAGTGCCAAAGGTAGCTATATTTACAAACATGGCTTATCTACTCAATCCATATTTACTGCTTACTCTGCCATCTCTCATTGTTTGTACATCTGCCTGATTCCAGAATGACTTTCTGCCATTACTGGGGATCCTCTCTGAAGAATATTTAGACAATATTTTGTCATCTTCATCTTTTCTACTTCCATTCAGAGCCTGCCCTTTATTCGGCACTTCTCTCCCTCGTACTCCAAGCTCAAATATGGAGTCCTTTGAGTCCATAAATACTGCTCTGAATGACCTAGTCAGATGCCCTTACTGATAGAAAGACAAAGGCACAGATTTCCCACCACTTAATTAGAATATGGCAGTCACAGGCTGCACTGGGCTAAGGCACTGGTATATGGGCCAACAGAGACAGGATCACTTCTAGAAAAGCTATTATTTTCTGAACTGGGGCAAGAACCTAGGAGTCTCAGAAAGTCTACCTTCCAGATCTACCTAAACTTCCTCATCCCAGATATATTTGTTCTAGTCCTTAATCAATTAGCATGGCCACAGGTTTTGTTATACTGCTTGGTAGGAGAAAGGAGGTGGGGGGTGGCTTATTCTTTAAGAAATTTACTTGCTGATCTAGGAAAAAGGAGATCAAAAGTACTAGAACCAAAAAAGAGTGGAATATAGAAACAATCTTTAGAGAAATTATTAAAGTTGTTTTTTCTTCTTTTTCTCCAAAGTCTCTATTTCCCAGGACTTCCTAACATTCTCCTGCCCCTCCTCTTGGCAAGAAATAATGACAGTGAAGACTTCAAAGTTCCTGAGGGGGAACTAGGCATGTAGAGGGTGTCTATATCTAGGCATCTAGAGAACTCAACCTACCTTGGGTAGTACTTGTACAAGTTGGACAACCATGTTTTGGGGGTGTTTCTTTAGCCTTTTTGTGCTTCCCTTTTTTTCTTCCACAGGATTCAGATAAGGCTACAAAAAAAGTCAGAAGAGAATAGGTTGGCATGTCACTGTGTCATAGGGATGCATGGGCTCGGTACAGTGAGTTCTTTGAAGTGATTTGACTGTGAAGCAAACAGAAATGAGATGAGAAAGATAAAAATGTGAGGATAGCCGTTAAAATACACAAACAACCTTTTAAAACACCGGGTCCTTTCTCTTCTCTGTCTCATCTCTTCCTCAGGACTTTATTCCACATAGTATTCCTAATTGAAGTCAATTAAGTCCAATGGTCAATGAAAATGCTATATAGTACAAGGACAAGGCTAGCCTTCTTTCTCCATTTTCATATTAAGTTTGTCTTATTCACTGAGATACCCTTTGATCTCCATTGATTTTTGAAGACAGTACTTTGTAATGTACCCTAGATTGATTTATTTATCCTTTTTTTTGACAATGTGTTTCTGTATATCTTAACATACCCTGGAACTTACTTGCAGCCCAGGTTAGCCATGAACTTATAATCCTCCTGTCCCAGCCTCCCTTGTGTTAGGATTAACAGTGTGTCCTACTATATTCAGATGTAGAAGTACTTTTATTGGCCACATTAGCACTTTCACACCAAGAACCATCAAAAATTTTAAAGTATTTCATAGGAGGAGATTAAATTAAAAAAGGGAAAAGAGCCCCTATGTTTCTATTTCTGCCCAGGTAGTGCCAATCAATGAGAGGACACAAGCAATACCCTTTTGAAAAGAGTAGGGAGTATCTCTTTGATACTGTTCCTGATGGGGCTGGGGTGTCAGGCTGCTGCAGCCCGGAGGCAGGGATGGTGGGGGTGGACTATGGAGATGAGCTTACTGCACAGAGCTCTACTTGTTACAGATCTTGTCCAGATGGGCCAACTACACAAATCTGCCCTGTTGGAAATCTCACGAACAATGCTCTGGAGACAGCTACAGTACTGAGTAATAAAGGCTGTCCAACTGGGACTCAGATCAGGGCATCAGCTGGTGCTGGGTGCCAAAGAAGCCAAAGTACCAATCAACATAATAGAGCAAAGGAATTCACAAAGCCACTCAGAGCCAAGGCCAGAGGAAGGTACTATCCTTCTCACCAGAGTCCCTAAGCAGAGGAAGTATTTGAGCAATGCCAACATTGGATCCAGTGCAAATGGCTTTCATTTTCTTTATCTTCCTACATATATACAGGGAGTGGAGAAATACTAGGTCTCACTGAGAGGGTTTGACATTCAGCAATCTGTTCAATCACAAAATTGTAAAATTTCAATGAATTGAGAAAAGGTGTCACAAAAGTCTCACTTGGAGGTCATGTCCACTTATCAGCTCTCTTGTATTACTTAGCCCCCCAGACCAATACTAATTTCTGCCTGAATCACATCTGATGTGATTCTGAGATTTAAACAGCATTTTAAAATGGGGGTAGGGGCTTGCTATGACGAGAAATGTTTTGGATATTTTCATTAATTCTTTGTTAATATTTAATGTTGGATAAATATTTCATAAACATATTTTTCAAGAGGAAAGGCTTCATTTATCCAGTTGTTAAGGCTATTGGTGCCTCCATCTTCCTTCCAGCCTGTTCTTCCTTGTGGAATGCCAGTGGTTTAGCCTCTTCTTTCCCTTTGACCTACTATTAGGTCCTTTTGCTTCCTCCAAAAATTCACAGGCCAAGCAAAAAGAAACTTTCTGAGTGGAAGAATTGAATAAAATGTATCCCTTTATCTTTTCCATAAGCATTCTCCCACCTATTGTAAAAGACCAAGTTCCCTTCTGTTTAAAGTGTTAGACTGATTTAAAGTTACTTTCTCTTTTCTTGCTGAGCCATGCAAATGCCTCCCTCAACTCTATCCACAATGTATTACTTCTTTTGAATTTTTTATGTGTCCTCCCACCACTCTTACTGTTTATATCAGGGTTGGCAATATTAGTCTTCTCTCATTATTTCTTGAAATTTGTACTTCACTACTCTGGGATTAATCTTGTTAGGCTGCACTGTTAAAGAACACTAACCAATCTAGTTCAGGAACCACTCAGGGGTTAGGAAGCAATGTTCCACTCACTGGTTCAATGGAAGAATAAGCTTTTTGAGGGCAAGAGATGCACTTTATATAACTTGTTAGCCTACACGGCTCTTGGTACCTAGGAATACACAATATGTATAATTAGAATAAAAGCTTATCTTCCCACTTGCTATATCATATATGATTCTGCTCATTCCCTTTCCATTAATGTAGTCTCCAGGTATAACAGAAACAAAATTAATAATACACCATATATTAATACTGCAATCAAGCTATAATTAAAATCCCAATCACTAGATAAACACTGTCAGTGACAAGTAAGTACAGTGCTGGGAATTTAGGCAGTGCAACCATCTGCTTCCCCCGTTTTATGTGTTGTTTCTGTTGAGGAGACAGTCGTCTCTAAAGGGGAAGCAATTAAGATGTCCCTCCCAGCCTCACAGTCTGCTTTACCATTCTCCAGTTAGAATAATGTTTACAGTCTACAAATATGGGCTGATGGCTTATTAGTCAGAACAGCTTGTTAGTAGATCTTAAGCCAAGGGAAGAATGGCTTCTGACTCAATTCACCCTCACAAAGAATCCTCCCCATTGAAGGCAAAGAAAGTTTGCCAACATGAAGCCACCTGAAGAAGTCACATGCGAACTCAAACATTACCACTCCGGGGTTGCTCTTTTTTGTACTCTCTGTTTTCACTGTAAAGCTTTATTCAACTGTCCTGCTGTGTTATACTCTGTGGTATGTTATTTAAAAACAGGTCTCAGTATTAATTTCCTGGAATAATGGAAAATTCTGGCCATCACGTAAAAGCAGGGACTAGTTTTGTCTTACAGAATGAATCTGGAAAAATAAAAGCATATTCTCTATTTCACTAGACAATTCAATGCTTTAGTGCCAGACAAAGCCTAGATTTGAATGACAATTCCCTCAGCCTCAGTTTATTCTTTTACAAGTTCAAACTCTTGAAGAAATTCAGAACCCAGTAACTACATGATCTTGACCAAACTACTGAACTATTCTCTACTTTAGTCTCGTATTTGTTCAGTGAAGCTAACAGTAACTACCTCATAGTGTTGCTGGGGGAATTTCACAATGTAGGTATTTAACTCAGAATTTGGCACACAATAAACTGCTCAATAAAAATTAGCTATTGCCTAAAATCTCTATTCCACATCTGTCAAATTTCTAACACTTGTACTTGTTTAGGACTTCAAATATCCAAAGTAAGTGTGGGCTTCTCTCTAAACCCACACTCACAAAAAAAGGCCAGATTAAACACTTTTCTTTTATATTTTCAGTGGCACTAGACACCTACTAAGATATAGCACACTTTAAAAATTATTCATGGGAAATTGATGGATATCTCTAAGCCTTAGTCAGTTTTCTTATACTTTGGTTGCAGGCATCTACAATCCACAGCTAACAGGCTGCCTATGTCAAAGGGTAGGTATGAATTTGGTTCAACTCATTTGTAGAGCAGAACATCATATTGCCAACATGAAACAGAGAAATGGGGAGATAAGAATGAATCTCTCTCAAAATTAAAGATAGAAACTACTACCCATTTGACCTTGGATTTCTCTGGAGGTATTATTCTACTGCCCCACTTCCAATTACCATCAAGTTCCTTAAGATAAATGTCTTCACTATGATTCCCACATCTCCACCACACCAATTACTCCTTATTATATTGTAATCTCTTGCTTCTTCCTCCTACAAACTCTTCAAATGTTCCTTCCATATTCCTTATACTTCCTTCATAATTACTATATCAAGTTAAAACTTTTCTAATCCGTCATGCTTTATTCTAACATTGGTCAGAGCTGCCATTATCTGCTTTGATGTCTTTTCTCCCATGACTTTCATTCTCCAATTTCCTAACCATTTGTGTGTGTGTGTGTGTGTGTGTGTGTGTGTGTGTGTGTATGTGTGTGTGTGGGTATAGCACATACATATAACTATGCAGGTGTATGCACCTACATGAGTGTATGTGGAGGTCAGAGGACATCGAATGTCTTCCTCAATCACTGTCTGACTTATTTTCTTGGCACCAGGTCTCTCACTGAACTGAGTGCTTACTTGGCTAGGCAGGCTGCCCAAGCTCCCAAGATCTGCCTGTCTCAACCCCACAAATGCTGGGCTTACAGGCATTTATAGCCATACCTTCTTGGATTTGTTTTGCTTTTCAAGACAGGGTTTCTCTGCTTAGCACTGGCTATCCTAGAATTTGCTCTGTAGACCAGGTTGGCCTCAACCTCACAGTGACCCATCAGCTTCTGCCTCCCAAGTGCTGGTGGTATTAAAGGTGTGTGCCACCACCACCCTGACCATTCCCAGATTTTTAACTCAGGTCCTCATGCTTATGCAGTAAGTGAACTACCTCCCCAGCCCCAAGTTTTTATTCTTCAAACATTCTACTCATTCCCAAGTTCACAGGTCTTCACTGCATACTAAAGCTTTGGTGTTTGCAACCGTTTCCATGGCTAGTAAATCAGTATGCTCAATGTTCTTAATTACTAATTCCATTCCACAAATATCCCAAACTCAACATTCTCAGAACTGAACAACTCACAATGTTCTTCCAACACCACTATACTTGTTGTCCAATCTTCCCAATCATGACAAGGGGAACTCCAAAAATCCTGACAATAAGGAGTCTACCTACTCAGTCACCCATGCCAGACATCTTAGAGTTAAAGATCTTTAACAATTCCTTTCATAGCCCTCAAATAAATCAATCACCAAGTCCTACTTAATACTCTACTTTTCAAATATTCCCCTTTACCCAACTTTATTTTCTTCAGCTATTATGTCCAAGGATTTCCTACCTCCCACACTATTGTCAATTTCACCATAAATGGTCCATTTTTCCACAACTTGAGTTTTCAATCCATCAACAGCTTCTTCAGCACCTCAGGGGAAAGCCCATGTTCTTCAAATGGCCTATGCTGGATTTTCCTTCTGACCCCCACCTGTACTCTCTTTTATTGCTCCAGTCTCCAAAAGGCATTTTCCATTTACTCAAGGTGATCTATCTACAGATCCTGTCTCACAATTCATGCTTCTGCATATGCTATTCCCCAGTGTTTAAACACTTGCCTTAACTTCTGCCACCTCAGGTATTTTTTTTTTAATCTGTCAAGATCAGCCAGACATTATGTTTTCTATAAGTAGTCTCAAGCCCAATATTCATTCAGATTTAGACTCACCAAAAATACTCTGTACATAGCTCTATACAAGCAGCTATAAGATTACATATGCTATTTTGCTTATGTCTGTCACAAAGAAATTTAAGTTTGAAGCTAGGAATCAAAATGTTTTTATCATTGTATGACCTATACCAAATCCATTACATAAAATGAATCAGTGTTTGCTATATATTTTTTTAAGTAGTAAACAATGAAGCTCTTTTAAAAAATTTCAGCCAATGAATTGCAATGCTAGTTCTTTCCAAATATACTTTCCTTGAAAAGGGTCATATTATTCGAGTGCCATGCACTCTTGGATGCTTTGTTTTGGGTGGGGGGACTTGCAAACATTTCAGTAGCATTTCATCCTGAAAGTAACCCTTTGTGGTAAGATAACCATGTATCCAGGCAAGGAGTGAGGATAGAAGACTAAAAAAAATTGAAGTAACTTACTCTAGTCTCACAACAAAAGCAACACTGAAGTTTACTCTTTCTCAGTCCGTTGCCTTATCAACTGGACAAGAGATTTTCAAATAATCTTCAACAGTCCCTAAGGTCTTATGGAAAGAAAAAACAGGAACTCTCCTATATTCGCACATACACATATTCACTCAGAGTGACATAGCTTTTATAATAATGCTGTACTACAGCATTTTGTTTGGTAGAGGTGAGGACATAGTTTTTTGCTTTTTACTGCTGCATTAAAATTTGTGAAAATCCAAACTGTCTTATCTATGAATTTCAGATATTAGCCATTTAATGTCAAGGGGTGCTCCAGCTATCTTATTTGGTTTATATATGAAAGCCTTGTTTGGGGTTATATTACCTGGCTTGTTAATCCCATGACCAAAATCCCTGATATAAACAACTCAGGGGAGGAAAGATTTATTTTGGTTTACAATTTCCATGGATTAATCCCTGTTCTCCTAGCCCCATGTGCTTAAGGGAAGCATCATGGTGGTAAGAGTGAGAGTACCCACAGAAAAGCTGACCAGAATGCGAGTTGTGTACTGGGTGGCACAAGGGAAGCAGAGACAGGGGACTGTTGATGCTCTGCTGGTTTTCTAATCTTTTCCCTTTCAGTCAACCTGAGACCCTGGCCCAGGAGATGGTTCCACCCACATTAGGACTAGATCTTCCCCCAGTTAATCCTCCCTGGAAATGTCTTCACAGAAGTACACCCAGATGTGTCCTCAGTAATTTAGCTAGGTGATCCTGCATCCAGCCAACTTGACAAGGAAGATTACTCATCACAGAAACAAATAGACTAAAGGAAAAAAAAAAAGAAACAGCTGTAAAAATATTTAATTATTAGGTATCTTTCTTATTGTAATTCGCTTTTCAACTAGTCAACCTATAGAAGTCCAAAAATATGTATAACCTACTTTGCTTTACAATTACTGACAGTGTCTACAGGCTGACCTCTGTCATATCAGTCCTCAGTTTCTCACCATTATTTTTGTTGTTCTTTTGAGATAGGGGTTCTCTATGTAGTCCTGGCCATCCTGGAACTTTCTCTGTAGACCACATTAGCCTCAAACTCAGAGATTCACCTGCCTCTTCTTCCCGAATGCTGGGATTACAAATGTACATCACCGCCGCCCATCCAGTTTCTCAGTTCCTGAACTACTTCAGATAGGAGAATCACTGTTAGATACACAGTTCGAACCATTAAGAACAAGAATGCTTTGAACCTTGGTCACAGAAATACATCTGTTATCGTGAGAGGTTGTTTTGTTTTCACACAGAGTAACAAATATTTGACTCTTTTACAAAACTACTATCTCATAGGCTTTCCTGTAAGATACCCCAGTCAACAGACCACAGTATCTTATTATACTAGCAGCTGACACAACAGAACAGTCTTCTCTAATCATTCATTCTTGTCTCTTTATCAAACACAAGGTTATCAAGGGCTTGACTGAAAGCTCAGGCCCCTGTTTTAACTTCCCTTTGTTCCCTAACAAAGTGTCACTTATTAGCTACACACATTCATTTTGGGACTGCTCTGGCTTAATCTGCAACTGATTTGTGTTAACAGTAGTCTGTGGGGGTGGATGATAACCACTTCGTCCTCAGTCCCTGCCTCCCTCATCTTTTGCCTGATACCTGCGTAAAAGCCCCAGGTCCTGCAGAAAGAAGAGAGCACAAACTTCATGTTGATCTATGACAATATTGTGGGTGTAAAAGATCATGATGAGCGCCACTTGCAGAAATTCAGTTTCTGTCACCAGAGGATCATGAGTTTAGGGATCCACTAGATTTCTATTTTCTTTAGCTTTTCCCATGACAGGAACCAAATCTGTTATTGTCAGTTGATGGGCCTGAGATTCAGGATGAACTTTCTTGACCCAAAAGAGACCTAAGAAGGAAGAGCAATTAATCACAGACTTAAGCTCTTTCGCTTCTACCTGTTATATACAAGAACATTCTTCGAGATCTCCTGGTGATGGAGGCATGTTCAGGAAAAAGGAGATAAGAGAAAGGGGGAGTCAAACTAACATGTCTTTAAAATGACATTGTCTGATGTTATTCTTTAACCAAGTGATAACTAGTTAGAAATTTAGCTACAATAATGCTTTTTCTTTTCATTCATCTTTGGGGTGAAGGAAGTTAAAACAGAGGGCCTGAGCTTTCAGTCAAACCCTCAATGACCTTAAGTTTGTTAAAGAAGAGTTTGTAAGAGAAGATCCTCTTGTTGTGTCAGATGCTAGAATTATAAGACATTGTGGCCTATTGTGAACAGTGATAGGTATGTATTGCCCCACTGACATCCACATTTGCTAGCCTCCTAACCCACTTGGAACCTGAATCAATAGGTATTAATAAGCATTAATACCTATCCCAATATGAGGATGTCTAATTGTCCTTGGAAGCCATTTTAAATCTATGCTCTTGCTTTAGCTTACTCAGTGTATAGGAGAGATCCTCTAGTCTATTGTTAAAACTTCCTATAAGTTTCTCTACTGTGCTTGACTTAAGAGATGAAACTTGTTGGACCATTTGTTTTAGTAAGACCACTCTGAAAAGAATAAGGAATGGCTACCACCTGAATACCCTCTAGACATTCTCTACTATACCATTTTGGATCTACAGGGAAGGAGAAGATTTTGGTGTAAACCAGCAGAAGCACCCGATCTCTGGGTGCCAGAAACACAGAAGGTCTACTTATAAGACTGAATTACTTGACAGGCTCTAGTATTATAAAGTCTCCTTTGTTGAGCCAGGTAAGGAAAATCCCTTCACTGGGAATTTAAAACTACCAGTGTAAGGTATTCATGCAAGTATGAACTTCATTAAGACAGACAGGAGGTTTTCTCCTGTAGATATCAGTTCCCAACTTGGTAGAATGAAGATAGGCAGTAAGTAAATGCTGAATGAGCCACTAGAACTACAGAAACATGAGTATCTGGTCCTACTCCCAATTTTTTGTTTAGAAGCACCGATATCTGAATCTTATGCTTGTGGAGGTAAGAGCCATGGAAGTAACAGAGAGGCAAAGAACATAAAACCACAAGAAAATGGTACAGCAAGAATCAGGGGTAGGCTAAGGCTTGTACTCGCTGTTATTTTTACAGAGGTCAATAGTCCTTCAGAGGCTAGAAATGTAGCCTCATGCTTGCCTAACATACATAAGAATTCCATTTATTTATCTACTTATTTTTGAGAAGGGTTTTTCTGTGTAGCCCTGGTTGTCCTGGAACTTGCCTGAAATTTCAGATGCCTTTTTGTCATAGCCAAATCATGTCCAACTTATGGCACTTCTCTCAAACCCTACTTTCTGTGATTATAGACAGATATGTTGCTTCAATATGTCTATTCCAAGTTTGTCACTAATATGTAAGAAGGTCTATTATTCACTGAGCACAGTATTATGTGCCTGTAATCCCAGGTGGAGGCAGGAGGGTTATTCAAAAGTACAAGGCCATCCATGGCTATACAGCAGGTTCAGAGGTAGCCTGGGCTACATGAGACCCTGTCTTAGAAACAAATAAACAGCAAGTCTATTTGAAGTTAAGACTCAACATCACACATATCCCTAAACTGCTTATTAGACCCTTGAATATGTAAGCTATCCTCTATTACTTTAGCATCACCCAGAGTCGCTAGCATGGAGATGAGCATGCATGTCTGTAAAGGAAGGAGTGGATGGTACACTGGAGTCTCTGAAGTGCCCTTTGTGATTCCCTATTACCTGGGAGTTTTACACAAGGGAAGGGGTCTGCTTTCCCTAAAATATTTCTACTACTTCCATCCAAAGATCTAAGATATGAAATACCCAACTCCATCCCAATCAGTGTCTGCTCCTCACCCCCTTGCAATTGTGCCCCTTCCCCCACTCTACCTTCTATTGTTTCTTCTGTCTCCTGGTTGACAGCCAGGATGAGAGAATGGTCTAGCTGTCCTCAGAGACTTACACCAGCCTGGACTGCTCAGCAGTGCCATGGAGGGCCAGGACTTTTGTTTACAGCTGGGAGCCTGGTGAGGCGGTGAGCACAGCTGACAGCCCCACTCTGAAGCAAACATCAATTTTCCTCTGTCCTCTTAGCCAAGTTTCACAGACCAGCTTTATTGAAAGCTGGCTATACCCTCCTGGTCCCACTGACGTCCCACCCAGAAGTCCAGCCTGGGAGCAGCTTTAGCTTTGTACCTTTTAGAAACTGTTCTTAATCTCTTCTCCGTCCTCAATTACTAATCATTTTAGCTCAACCTCAGGGCCTTGAAGGAACATGTCCTCTGAGGTGCCCATACCCTAAGCCCTAACTGCTCTGTACAGTAGTGTATGAACAGCCTCATTTGCTTAGCCATATGGTAAACCACTGTTTCAATGTGTGGTTTGTAGAACCTGCCATTCTAAGCAGGGTGGTAAGATACCTTTTCTTTAAGTGCTTACACTTTCACACACATGTGCATGTCCACATACTTAGCTATCAGACGGTCTTCCTACTCTTAAAAACCCAGCACTCAGGAGGAGAGGCAAGCTGGCCTCTGAGTTTGAGCCTAGCCTGGTCTACAGAGCGAGTTTCCAGGACAGGTTTCAAAGCTACAGAGAAATACTGTCTCAAAATACCAAAAACCAAAACCCAAAACAAAACCCCTGTAACTAAGGTGGGAAAAAAGCATCTTTGAAAAATAGATACGATATCCTCTGTCTCATATTCTGCAATCTGATCTTCTGTTTCTGTAGCAGCTTTGCCTTCTGCAGCACTCATGGAGGGTGGGTACAAAGCTCTCATACACTCTCAACTCTCTCTTGCCTCTAGCTTCCATTTGCCTGTGTTTTTCTGCCTTCTGGCTAACAGTTTCACCAATGAGTGGAAAGTTCTTTCTGTGGTTCTCAACTTCTCTCTGGTCCTAAATGCCTGAAGGATTTTAAGACACCACTTACAGTAGCTCATTACAGCAAGGCTTCTCATGGCATCTGGTGGAGCGGAAGAGGTGGGAAGAGGCTGTCCTTTGAGGAGACCTTATCAATTCCTAGTGAAGAAGTTTTGTCTTCGTCTTTTAATTTGACATGGCCCATTCCCTACGAAAAAGTATAAATTACACCCACTGTCTTAGTTAATAAGTACTCTTCTAAAGAAAGACCCATGTTTCTACTCTAATCCATAACTGATGATGCACTTTTAAATTTTTTTCTTCTTTAAAGAATTATTTTATTAAGGAAACATTCAGAACTATACAAAAGTAGAGAATAGTACAAGCAACCTCATGTCTACCATTAAACAAATTAGATATGTACTTTCAAGTACTACTGGCTTGTCCTCTTAAATATGGCAATTAATATTTTCAAAAGCCATAACTTTTTATCAATTCTAGTAAAATGTAGACTCTGGGTAGAAATTACAAACATAAGAAACTAAGCTGGAGCTGGGAGTTGGTACCGGCAGAGGCAGGGAGATCTGTGTGAGTTCGAGGCCAGCCTGGTCTAAAGAGTGAGTTCCAGAAAGGCTCCAAAGCTACACAAAGAAACTCTGTCTCAAAAAACCAAAAAGAAAGAAAGGAAGGAGAGAAAGACAGAAAGAAAAGAAACTTAGCTGGAGAAAAATGATTCAAAGCAATCTACTTGATGGATGCAAAGTTTGAACTAAAGACATCAACAATCACCTGAGAAAAACAGTCTTTATCTTTCTGAGTTAATGTATACCAAGGGTGGCTTTAAGTGATCCTTCTAAGTAGAGTGTGGTGCTGACAAAACCATGAAGTTTAGCACGTTCCAAGCTAAACTATTAACTCAGGAGGAGAAAAACAAGGGATCATGTGCAAGTCTGGCATCTCAAGGTCATCTAAGGTCATCGCTGACTGGGTTCAATTCTCAATGGTTTGGTCATCTGGAATAAGCTTTTGTACGTCAAGTGGAGCCATGAGGTGGTAGTTTAACTAAAGAAGAGAAAACAGATATCACTAAAAGAACAAAAATTCCCCTTTACTATTTCTATTTGCTTCCCCATGGGCTAACAAACTAGACTGATCCAGAGAAATTTGTGGGACTGGCTTTATGAAATTCCTATAGAATAAGGTGTTATAAATAGAAAGAAGGAAAGACATCCTTATTATAGAAATTCAATTTTTCTTGGCTTTGAAATATTGGGATTTGCTTTTAACTTGTACATTACCATCATTATTTTAAGAAATATTAAATAAGATAATCAGAACCAACTTTAAATACTCTTTTTAGATTTATTTATTTAATTGTATGTATTTGAGTGTGTTTTCTGCATATATGTATGTACACCACATGTGTACCTGGTGTCCACAAGGGTCAGAAAAAGATGCCAAGTCCCATGGAACAGGAATTATAGGTTGTTCTGAGCCACCACATGAGTGCTGAGAACTGAACTGTATGTAGTCTTCTGCAAGAGCAGTGAGTGCTCTTAAATGCTGAGCCATTTCTTCAGCTTCTACTTGATATTTTTAAAGTTTGGTTCTGATTTAGGGCTGGAGCACTCATTTATTGGCTCACAAATGTACGTATTAGCAGTCTCAGGGGATCCGATGCCCTCTTCTGGCCTCCATGGGTACCAGGAACATACACAGTGCAGAGACATGCATGTAGATGAAGCACACATACAAAAAATAAAATTATATGTGATATTAAATAAAGTTTAGGACAGAGAAATTTTGTTTACTACCCATAAGACATGGGAATACACTGGGAATAGGCAATAGAACAGTCTGACCACTACTGATCACTACCTTTTGGACCAAGAATGCTTTTGTTATTCACAAGGTAATACAAGCAAGGACCACATATACTGACAGGCACATTAAATGCTACACAATGCTACTCAGCTAAGAGAACAAAATTCCTAGCTGAAAGTCTTTTTCAACTAACTGCCTTAGTGAAGTTACAGCAGTCAGCAGGGGCAAGGAGAGGGGCATTGTTCCACTGAAATGCACATATCTCTGCATTGTATCTGCCCTTAGGTGGCCTATGATTCTGATTACCACAAAGGCATTGTATGAGCTAATGGTGGTCCTGCAAATTAATACAAGGTTTATAGAGCCACTGAATACCCTGTGAGGGCTGAGACCTTAAATAGTTTCAGTCTGGCCTTGGGCGTTGGGACCAAATAAAATGAAGCTATCTTTCTCTTCCAGTTGAAATCATGTGAAGACAACAGTACAGCTGTAAATTCTAAAGAAGAATGTTTCTCATTTACTGAGAACTGACTATAAGCGAAGAATCGACTTGAGGCTTTATGCCACTGATGAGTTAAGGTTACAGGGCAATAGTCACATTGATGGGGTAGCATAACAGGAAAAAGCCTGGGCTTTAAAGTCAGGGACAAGTCTGGTCTTGTGCTGCAAATTACTGGTTGAGCAACTTTCGGTGACTGTTTAACTTCTCTGGGCTTCCGTGAGGATTTGCTAAGATAACAGATGGACAGAGTTGAGTCCTGTGCTACCTTAAATACAGAGAGCATTGTTTCTAGGCCATTTTTTGTTACTGCTCTGATTCTAAAACTATTCCACATTATTCATGATCTTGCTTTTGCAACCCTACCCAGGAAAGTACAAAGATAGTCAGTCCTATTAGAAAACTGTAGCAACCATCAAAAATACAGGTTCCAGTGCCAGACATAGCCCTTGTTAAAGTACCTCAGGTAAGTTACTTCCTTCTCCTGACGCTATTAATAAAATGGAGCACCCCAGCTCTGATCTTGAGAAGAGCAGGGAAAAAGTACCACCTTTTGGGGGGATGTATCTGTCAAGAGGCATGCACTATACCAGGCTCTTTTCCATACCTTCTATCATCTAAATCAGCACTATCCAGCAGAACATTCTGCAATGCTGGAAATTATCTGTATCCAAATTTAGACAACATCTAGTAACAATATGTAGCTACCTTTGAAGCATAGCCAGAACAACCAACTGAATCGATTTTTTTAGTCTAATGAATTGTGACCTAAATAGTCACATATACTACTTGGATACTATATTATATATGGTGTCTCTAAGATCATGAAATCAAAATGTTCCCATCTCATAGGTGGTATGACATTAAAGTTCATAAAATTCAAGAGAACTTGTTTTAAGAATCACTCAAATTTGAATAACTTTGAAATCTGAACCACTTTTGGCCTTGAACACACTGTTATTCTACAAAGCACCACAATGTAGTATATCATAATACTTGGTCAGCCTCACTCAATGTCATATTCCTTGAACTGGTTCTAAAAGTACTTGGAGTGGGCAAAAGGAGGGGGACTGGAAAGTGCACATCTGGTGTCAGATAAAACCCAGCCATAACACAAGAGAGAGACTTCTCTACATTTTCATTGGGTCAAACAGTATCAATGGCTCACTAATAAAAAGGAAGAAAAATCACCTAAATAGAAAGTAAACCCAAGAACTAGAAAGCCTAATTGAATACTAGAATTACAAATACCAGGAATATTCAGATGAACTCACTTTTATCACTATAAAATGATATTAAGTTTCACCTAAGTTATAAGCTTATTATTGGGACTTACGTGTAAAATAGAGTGAGTGGCCCATAATGGGTTTTCAAATCTCTGTTTTACTCACCATATCAGGCTTTTATTATACATAAAATATTATGACACAAGCTGAAAGATAGCTATGGAATTGAAAGAGCATTGAGAAATAAGAAATAACAAGGTGGCTACTCCTAGGCTTTTGTGTTATACCCATTATAGAAGGGAGAAGAAGAAAGTTATGAAAATGATCAAGCTAGTTCCACAGACTGGATTTGCTCTCCTACTATCTTCTTAATGGTTCAGTCAACATTAGTCAAAGCAGAGACCATCTGTAATGTAAAGATTCTTTCATACTCTGAAAGGTAAATATTCATGGTGACACTTCTACATATTCCTTAATCTGATATTATGCAGGGTATCCCAGAACATGTAAGCCCTTTTCATTTTGCTTTACATTCTATGGCACCCTCTAGTGGTGGACAAAAACAAGTGTTGGACTTTCGCCCTCCAAAGCAGTTGTTCCTAAATTTTAGAGAGCCCCATCTGCAGTAGAACAATTTGTATTGGCAAGGATTCCCAAACTCTATCCAGAGAACCTTTGATTTACGACATTTGAGGCAGGACCTTAGAATCTAATTTTGTGATAACTTACCAGGTGATGCTGATGCTTCTGGTTTGCCTGAGAAATACAGTTTTAAACTGTTCTAGAAACTCTACCATCATGGCTAGAGATGGCTCAGCAATTAAGACCACTTGCTGCTCTTCTGGAGGACCCAATTTAGGGTCCCAGCATCCATGACAGGTGTCTCAGAACAGTCTATAATTGCAGCTCCAGGTGATCCGTTGCCTCTGAGCTCTGAACGCATATCACATACCCACATGCAGATATATACACCTACACAAATATAAAAACAATGAAATGAAAATCCTAAAAAAAAAACCACTTCACCCACATGTGCACAAATAGTTATCATTGATAACTGGAACAGATATTTCTTGGTTGATTATGGTGTACAATGTTCTTAAGAAAAAAGTATTTAATATAACATCTAAAATACAGAAAATATTTTAAAAAATTGAAGGTCTGGCTGGGAAGATGTCTCAGGGGGTAAAGTATCTGCTGCTCAAGCATGAGGACTTAAGTTCCGTTCTGTAGAACCTACATAAAAGCTGAACATGGGACTCATATCTTTTCTGTAACCCCAATGTTTTAAGGGTGACTATTGCTACCTGAAAGACTCTGCCTCAAAATATAAGGTGGAAAGAAACAGAGGAAGAGACCTAAAATGAAGCTGACCTTTAGCCTCCTCAACATGCACACACACAGGCAAGCAAGCACTCCTGCACTCCTGTGCTTACGCAAATTAAAAAAAAAAAATCAGGTCTACATCAGCATTTGCCCTGAAACAAAGGCTAGTAAGTGTAAACTATGTTTCACTATTTACTATCTGACTCTGAAGATACAAGTTATGCAAAATGCAATGAGCATGAGCAGTTTTTTTTTTTTAAATGCCTTTTAGACATGTAAAAACAGCTTAGTCAGGAACTCCACTACACCCCCCGAGGCTGTACCTGATAACCAGATCCCAGTGACATCATTCACTCAAGATAACCAGACACAGTCCTAGAATCCTATGACGCTCTGGCCACTATATAAGCAGAGACCAGGAGCTTGTTCGTCCTCTGTGCACCTGGAGAGACGACACCTTGATCCACCCTGCGGCTGGTGAGTTTCCCCCGGGATCCTGACCCTCAAATCAGAGTTTTGTTAGAGACTTGCCTAATCTGCCATGATATGTGAAACAGGCGAGAAACCTTGGGAAAATAGGCTTAGGATTGTATTTAGAAATTAAGAGTTCGAACTTTGTGGGATGACCCTCCGCATTATGAAATATAACTTTTTTTTTATACCAACTACACATACTTACCTTTTGGCTCACAATGCAGAAACACCACATAAAATTAGGGCGCAAACACACATATCTGCTAAAAATTTCAAGAGGAAAGGACGAGAATTTTTAATCCTGAGGTCTAACTTTACCTCCGAGTTAACTTTAGATTGGCTATAGTCATCTGCAATTACCATTTGGAGGAACTGTATTTGAAAATTAAGTGGGCAAAAAGAAAAAAGGATATTCTTTCATTAGTTTTTTTTTTTTATGTAGAGACAGGATCTCGACATATAATCTAAACTGGTCTTCAACTTGGGGTCCTTTTGCCTACTGAATGCTGATGTTGCAAATGTACCACATCTCACAGAGGATTTTAGCATCGGCATTTAGGCTCACCTTACTAACTCCGAGTTAAAAAAAAAAATAATAAGGGAGAAAGAAAATCTTGAAGAACAGATGACTTTTTTCTTTTTATGGAAAGAAATTAACAAAAATATTTGGATATATAAGTCCCTGACTAGGGCTTTAATTTTACAAAACTTGATTTTACTGTTCTTTGAGATATATATGAGACAGAGATTTATTGAGTTCATCAATTAAGAAGTGGGTGGAGCAAAAAAAATCTCCCAACAGCAAATCCTCTGCTGGGATTTGGTGACATCTAGTGGCAGATTCAAGAGGTATAAACCTCACCCAGTGAACTTTCTGGAAAATTGACCGAATGCATATTTGCCTGAGGCTCACTATGCTTGGAGACTAGGCCAAAAGGTAGGTGAAGCTTAGAACCCACAAAACCTTGGAGGGTTCTCTATCATAGAGGAATTTAATTTTGTACGTCCTTATTATTTCTGCCAGTTATGCAGTAAAATTGGTGCAGGGCAAAGGGGAGGTCTTGGTGATGGACATGAGGGGAGTATACTTGGAAACTTTAAAGGAGCGCCCTATTACTAATATAGTTTTGAATCTTATCTATGGGAGTTTATTTTGGTGGACTAAAATGTGAGAAAAAGAGCAGCTATATGATCTAAAATTAAATCGGACTGAGTGGAGTGGCGCATGCTTTTAATCCCAGTATTCGGGAATAAGAAAAGAGACAGGTGGATCTCTAGGAGTTCCAGGCCAGCCAAGATTACATGGCGAGACCAGGTGTCAAAGAACAACCAGAAAAAGGAAAGTAAATAAATTAAATCAGCAGGCCTTTTCTAACAAAAGCCCTTTGTTTCTGTTAGTAGTAATGTGCCTTAATTATTTCTCCTTTCCACTAAAGCGGCTTGCAAACAAAAAAACTAGCAATCCACTAATATAAAGCATCACAGTTACACGCACACACACAAGCACACACACACACAGAGAGAGAGAGAGCCATGGCCCCTCCCGCCACCGCAAGGAGTGCACGCCTGCGCACACCCATCACCTCCGGCGCCACGAGGGCTGGTGTGCGCCCACACCCACACTCGGCGGCCACGCGGGCCTGCCCGCTCACATACACCCCGGTTCTCACGCCATCCGCCCGTGGCACTCACCATCCTCACACACACACACACACATTTCAAAACCTTCGTTATTCCTTTTTTTTCTCCTTCTGTTCCGAGAGCTGCGCCACAGGCTCGGGGGCGTGGCCCTAGCTTTGACCTCGCTCTTCCCACTCGCGGGAACCTTAGCTCATTTCCGCCTATCCTATTTCCGCAAGCCACGTAGACACTTCCTTTCCCAGTGGTGCGGGGGCGGGGGAGGGGAAGGGACCCACAAACCCATAATGCCTCCCTGCAGGAGAAGAGGAGAGAGCGAGGGAAAGGAAGTGGGGGTAAGAAAAAAAAAAAAAACCACGGTCAGGGGAACTCTGGGTCGTGAAAATAGGCCACGTGAACACGCTGCCCTATAGACTTATGACCCAACGGCTGTAGCGCACTTGGAGGGCGGGCTCAGAGCCTAAAAGGGCGATTGTCATTGGCCGGAATCCGCACTGAAGAAGGACGGTAATTGGTTTGATTTCGGCCCTAACCATGAAGAAGCAGGTTGCTAGCACCCGCCTTTACTGCGGCGAAGTGTCACTGCTGACGTGGGAGCCTTGATCCAATCATTTGGTTATGGAACATTCTAAAACTCCGACAAGACGACTATGATTGGCTGAAGGGCTAAACCCGCCCCATGGGTGACGTGTCTGCCTATGGATATCAGTTGCCAGAGAAACCTGGCTTTACTATGGCGGTTGGAGGAGCAGCAGTGATCACACGTCGGCTGCTGGAAAGAACTGGATTCTCGATTCAGGTTTCGGGGTGGGGGTGGGGAGGCAGGGTCGATGATTTCCTCTTTTCTTCGTGTCTATGGACTGGATTAGCTAGTGGCTTCACATTCAGGCAAAGGGGGATTCATATCCCTGCTCGCCAACGCCCAACTTGGGCAAGGCTCCTTTCTGTGTCTCGGTTTCCATGTTTGTAAAACGGTGATAATAGTACCCATCTCAGACGTGGACTCAGATGTTCACGGTAATAGTGCGTGTAAGGTATTCAATGTGAAGTCTGTTTCCGAACGATATTAGAAATAGTTATTAAAGATATTTGCGTAGCGGAAGAAAATTATAAATTACGCAGATTCACTCGATATAGTATAATTTTATGCACCTAATCCTCTTTCTCATAAGAAATTGCATATATTAAGCCTTACCAATAAAATAATTTGCTAGCCGAGAAATGCTTTAGAATAGCTGGGGATTGGAATTTTCCCACATTAAAGTCAAAAAAAGAGAAAAGGGGGTGGGGAAGACGGAGAATGAGAACAAGCTAGATATGAAGCACATGCGATGAGTAGGCCTTGTTTGAATCCTGATTCGGGCACAACAATTGTAAATTTTTCTTTAAGACGCATCGGGAATTTTTAAATGCAGGATTTAATATTCGTTAATGAAATCGGTGTCAGGTTTTTTTTTTTTTTAGACGTTTATGGAAGCGATGTGGTTATGTTTTCAGATTGCTTTATTTTGTAGAAATATATATATATTTATGTGCATATTTGCCTAGGGATTAAATAATGTCTAAAAATGGCTTCAAAATACGTGGATGACTAGGATTTGCTTCAGAATAATTTCAGCGATAGAGAAGAGATGGGAGGGGTATAATTGGGACCGTAGATTAATAATCGTTTTAAGCTGAGGGGTAGGCAGATGGGGTTTTGTATATTAATCTTTTACCTTTTGTATATATTTGAAATTTTTCATAAATCTTAAGGCATTTTTTCGATAGCTTCAAAAAAGTGTGGGGGGGGAGCAGTGGGTGGGGTTACAGATGAAACAAGATGGCCTTCAGTTGGTAATTGTTGGAGCTGAATGATGGATCCTCATCGGTTTGTGATGGTGTCCCCTTACAGTTTTATTTATTTCACATTGTCCTTAATAGAAATTATTCCTTTTTTTCAAAAATTGATAAACAATAAAGTACATTTGAAAATATAACCACAGGAAAATAAAAATTGTACATTATCAGCTTTGATGTCCTTTGTGTGAGATAAAATTGCATTGATGGAAAAAGAAAATCACCGTCTCATATCTTTTTATGTCCTTTTCCCTCTCTTTGTTTGACCTTCTAGGTCATCATCAGAAAAGCTAAGTTTGTTATACAATAAGGATCAGGAGATCTGACCCTGGTTGCAGAACCATTCCTGTTTGCAGAATACAGGGTAAGTGTCTTCCTTCTGGCCTCAGTCCCCAGGCAAAATAATATCACATAATCTTCCTAAATGTCTAGAAATATTTTGAAGATTAATAAACTTCCATCTCAGAAAGTACTCTAAATTCTGAAAGAGGAAGGATCCACATTGAACAATATAGGCCTGTGTAATTTATCTCTTAATTTTAAAAAAATTCTGAAAATTAGTGCTCTGTAATGGTTTCATAGATTCAAATATTTCTGTCAAGAGCAAATGCATTCTTGATGGATTTGATTGCCAGCTCTGCCACTTAACTATGTAATCCTGAGCAAGAAACTTCCTTTGTTCCAAAATGTCCTCATAAAAATATTTGCTGGAATAATACTTCTGGCTTAGTTTAGTAGTCATGAAACATGTTACACATACACACATAAACACATTTTTGTAAAACAGTAAATATAATTTTCTTGGCATTTTTTAATTTTTTTTGTTTGTTTGTTTGTTTCTCATTTTCCAGAAGCAGCAATTAACTACTAGAACTGAATTCTGAAATTCAGACTTCTGGATTATCTGATCAAAGTTTTAAGTACATTTACTTTTGAGGAAATTTTCAGGAACTATAATTTTAGCTACCATATCTAGCACCTAACCATTCCTTTATATCATTTTCCTCTTTTGTTCAGACTGAAAATAATCCATGGGGTTGGGAATGTAGCTCAGTGGGTGGAGTGCTTCTCTGACATACATGAAGTTCCAGGCTTTATTCCCCAGCTCTGCACAAGCCAGGTGTGGGGGCACATGTCTGCAATCTGAGCATTTAGGGGTGGAGACAGGAAGCTTCGAAGCTCAAGGTCATCCTCATCTTTATAGTGAGTTTGAGTCAAGCCTGAGACACATGAGACCCTTTCTCAAAAAGAGTTTTATTAAAGAATAAGAATTGTTTAAAGATCTAAATGAGAAAGATAATGTATGCCTGATTTTATCCAGAGACCAAGAGATTAAAAAAGATGTAATTGATGCGGTACCATATGTACAGTTAACTAAAGGTTTATGCCAACAAATTGTTGGAGTTATTAACTGCGTGTGTTTGTGACACATACACAAAACTGCATTTGGAGTCTCCTTGCATAGAGCAGTGAAAGGAAGGGGTGTGTCTTCACATTTACATTTTTAAAGGGGTTTTATAATTTCCTTAATGTTTTCTCCTTTGTAAAAGGTTTTTGTGGAGAGCCCTTCCCTTGTAGAAGAGAAGCAATTTAGAGGATGATTGAGGGCTGAAAGTGGATCAATAGGAATGGACAAAGCAAGGGCCAGAGAGATCTGAATTAGGGAAAACCTCAAACGGGAACAGGTGTTGACTTGGGCCTTTGGGAACTATCTGAGTAGTATGCATTTGAAGCATACAATGTCCATTGGTAATGAAATGAAAGTACATGTAAAATTCATAGTCAAGAATAATATGTATAGCTCAGGGATTTTTTTTTCTCTCACTAACCGTGCTTCCTCCCTAGGTCAATAATTTAGCAGATTTCTTCACTTCCTTCTAGATGACCTAATTACAAACTTGTCTAAAATGTGCATAGATATGCATATGAGTATTTTATGATTTTTCTTTGCACAAACTGGTATCTGTATAGGTACTATTTTATACCATATTTATTTAACAAATAAATAGTCCTTGTCCATTTGTACATCTCTAACTTCTTTCATGATGTTTTTTTCACAGTGATTTTCCTTTAGTTAAAATGATATTCTATATTACGAATATATCACATTTTGTCAAGTCACTATAAGATTATCCCCAGTATTTTGCTGCTAAAATACCACATCAACCACCTTTTATATCCAATTACAGGTGATATTCTAGAGCAACATGTATGCCCTTAAGCCATGATAATTGAACCACTATTGATACTGTTACAAGAACAACTAGAATTATTGATAGGGCCTAAAAATGGGTGTGGTGACTTGTCCCCCTAATTTCAGAGGTTGGAAAGAAAAGCAGGAGGATTGCTGCAAATGCCAGGCCAGCCTGATCTTGGGAAGAAAGCCCCTTAAAAGTCACAAAATTTTTTTAGGTCACATATATTTATTTATCATTGAGAAAATGATAAATTAATCAGTAATGAACACTGAGAGAATATTGATGTAAAACTGGGGAAAACTAAAAACATACAAAGAAATAATATAGGAAGTCATTTCTATAACATTTATTTGGCATCATTTTCCCTGAGCACAACAAAGCCAAAGGTTGCAAAGGAAAGGCCAGCCAGGTTTGCTTATAATGCTGAGATATGAGTATATGTAGTCCATAAGACACTATTAAACATACCTAAAATATTTCAATAAAACAACATGGTATAATCAGTATGCGACAAGAAGCACCCTAGAAGAAAGGAAAATAAACAATGCCCATGTAAGTAAAGGACATCTGACCACTGATTTATGCGAAGGTGGCCTGGTTATACATTTTCAACTGAAGATACCCACTATACAAGTTAGATTGGCAAAAGGCAGGGGTGGGGGTTGAGGCTTGGGGTATAGTTTGCTTAGCAGTTGAATGCTTTCCTGATGTAAAAGTAAAGATTTGTGGTGTGACTGATTATTTTTACTGTTAGGGTTGTAAATTATTATGGATTTTGAAGGGAAAATAATTTACCACCATAGTAAAAAGCCTTAAATATATTATACCTTGATTCACTAAATAAATTTTTGAGTTTTTTAAAGATTAGATCCGAGATCCAAGATTTGATAACATGTGTTTATCTTTACTTCAATACACAAGTAGGTGCAAACATAAAAATATGTTATATTAAAAAAGAAATATATGTTATATTCTTTGGATTGTTCTAAAGCTAGCATGTAGGCACTGAGTAGAAAAATGGTATATTGATCAAACTCTGTTGTGGGGCTTTCAGGGGAAAAGAGGTCTGGAATAAAGGTAGGTATGCTAACTGAACATTTAATAGCAGAGTTTAGAGGGCAGGGAAGAGACAAAATTGAGTCAAATATAATGGTATTTTTTTTAAAGTCCTGGGGTGGTGTTAAACTTCTGGTAAGATGGGGACAGAGCATAGTTAAGAGAAAAGCTGTCCTTAAGCATGTAGTACATCTAGGAGCTGAATGTAGATGAACTTTAACCCCAGCACCTGGGAGGTAGAGTCAGGCAAGATTCCTGGCTTTTATTTACTCTGGTCATAAAGCTTGACCCAAATATTGAATGAATTTTCCTATAGAAATATCAAGGCATTGCATTTAGCATAGGAATGTATAAGAATGGTAGAATTCTTATAAAATGAGCAAGAATATAATTAATAACAAGGATATTTAGTAAAGTCAGCTGTCATTCTCAGGTTCATTGGTAAGGAAATGTTGATAACCAGTGTGGCTTCCAAAATGGTACCTGGGTGATTTCACTGTTTTGTGGGTTTTTAGTTTTATGGAATAGTTATAATGAGTCCCAGGGTGGGTTTTCTGGAGTTCACACATTCTCCAAGGTCCTTTTAATCCTGCTCACAACTCTACATTTAAGAAAACAAAACCAAAAAAAAAAAAAAAAAAAAAACCCTAGCAACAGCATTTTGTGAGCATTGGAGTTTACAAGATAATGGCATTTCTAGCTACTATCACCAGAGAACCTTTACATGATGTATTTTTCTTTCTTAAAGTAATGATTTTCATTCCCTTGTGGTTAGCTTCTGTATTTGCCAATTTCAATGTTTGGAAGGCTGGCGTTGCCTTTCACTCTCTGCTTGGAGATTTGTCCTTTCAATTAAAGGATATTTCCATAAATTGCATAGTACTCTAAGCACCTGTGGCTTTCATTTCTAAGCAATTCTTAACTCTGAATTTTCCTTGGGAATTCCATGATACCTACCCACATGACTGGCTTTAATTAAAGCTGAGCTGCCATTCTCTTTTCAGAGGTTTCTCTGAATATGTAACAGTCATGTTTTACACATTTACATACCTGTTTAAAACAAACAGGATTGAATTGTGCTTAATTCTTTCTGTGCTACCTAAACATTGAACAGTTTTCAGTGTTGATATATAGGCCTCTGCTTAATTCATTTGAGTATGCTGCAGTGTTCATAAGTAATTTATATTACTATCTTCCTTTTAAATATGTAAATGTACAGTTTCCCATTGCAAATCCACTGAAGTGAACATCTTTGTATCCACATTCACGTGGAAATGTTTGTGTGAAGTCCTATGTTAGCTGTTCAGCCATAACATGGCATGCTTATAGTGAGTGTCCTGTAACAACCAGGAATAGTTTGTCATGTATCATTTGAGTTCTTGGCAAATCAAAAACTCTTTAATATTTTCCTTCATATGTCTAGGACACATTTGTAAATTTTTTTCTTACGTGTTTCCACAAAAGTTCATCTTCATTTCGGGTACCTACTTCCTTTTTAGGTTGTATTCCCACTTCATCTTTCCAGAGCATCCCAGGAGTTCTGTCAGATTCCACCTGGGAAATTACTAGGAGTCCTTGGAAGGGAAAGAAGAAATACTGTGTAAGTCAAGGGGGTTGTTTAATGAGATGTGCTATAAGAGTAGTAGGGGACTTGGTTTTTAATGCATTTTCACTGAACATTCTTCTTGAAACATAACTTTAGTTTCTAACATAACATTCTCCAATGAGGTTCTCACCATTTTGTTTTATCTATGATTTCTTTCTTGCTAACACCTTCCCAATATCTAATAACTTCCTTAAGTTTTCCAGAATTCTCTGTATGAAGTTCCTCTGTTCTCAATATAAAGGTTCATTGGCTCATAGTATATGTTACCAGCTATACAACAATTATTGAAATCTCCATCTGTTTGCTCTGACCTCTTACCTGAGTTTAAACATTTTCAAGTGTAAACTCCAGATAGGAAAAGTCCAAAGCTAAGCATCTTCTCCCTCTAAGACGTTTACTTGTATATATACCATTTCATTTGATGATGATACAAATAAGAACATCCTCAAAAACGAGTTGTCACTGACACCTTCTGCAGTTTCTCATTTTCCAGCAAGCAGTCGCTGAGATGTTTTATGCATTGAAATATCATGGGACTAATTTTGTTTTCTGGTGGTGTCAAACTAACCCTTAAAAATCTGCTTTTGATTAACTACTCTGTGGCTTAGTGGTACAGAACCCAGTTTGACTCTGACCTTCAATGTTTTCCTGTGTGTGTATGTTCATTACCAATATACTAGTTAAGGCCTACCTACACTTGTATACACAAACATTTGCTGCTAATTCATTTTTCCTACAACCCATTAAACTATTCCTTATTGCTTTCAAATCCTTATTCTTGTTCTAAAGTCTTAAATTTCAACTCCACTTCCATCTATGGTTTTGTCACAATTTCTTTCTCTAAAATTAAATCCCTGTCTTAAATAGCATCATGAAACAAATTTGTGGGCATGTCTGATGCATTGTTGGGTGAGGCAAGTGTTGTGGGTGGTAGTAAGGATTAGAGAAAGGAGAAGACAAATGCACTTCTAAATGATCCAGAAATAGGACCTGAAATAATATCCAACAGATTTTGGCATGTGTTGTGCTCTGATGGGCCTCAAAATCACCATAGTAAACAACCAAATAAAATACTTTATATATTACAGTGGTTGGAATATAAACAGGGTTGAATGAGTTCCAGAAAGCAGGCTTCTCAGACTCGTGGACAACAATCTGCTGAAGAAGACAACTTTAAGAAGCCAACTCGAAGCAACATGCAGAGAAGTAAGATGAGGGGAGCTGCCTCAGGAAAGAAGTCGGCTGGTTCACAGTCAAAGAATCTTGAACCAGCCCTTCCAGGCAGATGGGGTGGTCGCTCTGCTGAGAACCCCCTTCTGGTTCTGTGCGGAAGACCAGGAAGAACAAGCAGAAGACCCCTGGCAACGGAGATGGTGGCAGTACCAGCGAAATGCCCCAGCCCCCCTCGGAAGAAAAGGGCAAGGGCTGACCCCACTGTGGAGAGTGAGGAGGCATTTAAGAATAGGATGGAAGTGAAGGTGAAGATTCCTGAAGAGCTGAAACCATGGCTGGTGGAGGACTGGGACTTGGTTACCAGGCAGAAGCAGTTGTTCCAGCTCCCTGCTAAAAAGAATGTCGATGCCATTCTTGAGGAGTATGCCAATTGTAAGAAATCACAGGGAAATGTTGATAATAAGGAGTATGCAGTTAATGAAGTTGTGGGAGGGATAAAAGAGTATTTCAATGTGATGCTGGGCACTCAGCTGCTCTACAAGTTTGAGCGGCCCCAATATGCCGAGATCCTTCTGGCACACCCTGATGCGCCAATGTCGCAGATCTATGGGGCACCACACCTACTGAGATTATTTGTGAGAATTGGGGCAATGTTGGCCTATACACCCCTTGATGAGAAAAGCCTTGCATTGTTGCTGGGCTATTTGCATGATTTCCTTAAGTATCTGGCAAAGAATTCTGCCTCTCTGTTCACTGCCAGTGATTACAAAGTGGCTTCTGCTGACTACCACCGCAAAGCCCTGTGAAGGTCTACTGGCCACTCACTATTGTCTGGTATCTGTAAACACTTCTGTTTAGTCCTCTCATTGTATAATTGATGTTCTTTAAAACTGTCGATGTAAAACAGGGCTTATGTTTCAGTTTGTTTCCTGTTCGGTTGTAAACAGAAAATAAAAGGAGTGCCCGGCTCCTTTCCTCATTTCTAAGTTGCTACCAGTGTATGCAGTAATTAGACAAAGAAGAAATTCAGTAGAACATTTTATTGCCTAGTTGACAACATTGCTTGAATGCTGGTGGTTCTATCCCTTTGACACTACACGGTTTTCTAATATGTGTTAATGCTACGTGATAAGATGCCCTGGTTCCTAGTGCCAAAGGTTCAACTTAAATGTATATACCTAAAATCCCATGCATTTGTGCTTCTTTTTTTTTTTTTATGGTGCTTGACGTAAACAGCCCATCCTCTGCAAATCCATCTTGTTGTTCCTTAGGCATTCATTCTATCTTTGCTCAAATTGTTGAAGGATGGTGATTTGTTTTCTGGTTTTTGTATTTTGAGTCTAATGCACGTTCTAACATAGAGGCAATGCATTATTGTGTAGCCACAGTTTTCTGAAAAGTTGATATTTTAGGAATTGTATTTCAGATCTTAAATAAAACTTGTTTCTAAATTTCAAAGCAAAAAAAAATTGTGGTGTGCCTTTCATGTTAGTGAAACTAACAAGTGCAGATTCCTGGAATATTTAGGTGGCACTGAAGAGTTGTCTCCCAAAAGAAAACTTCTTTTCTTGGGCCTGAGAGATGGCTCAGCCTGTACTGCTCTTTCGGAGGACCTAGGTTTGATTGCCCAAAACTCAAAAACCACCTGTAACTCCAGGTGGGGGATCTGGGGCCTTCTCTGGTTCTTGCATGGACATGCACATGCCCCCACACATACAGATAACTAAAAGTGCAAATCTTTATTTTAAAAATGCTTGCTGTAGCAGATAAGAGGGTCAGTCTAGCTTCTCTGCTAGATTGCTTCTAGTGCTGCTCATACTAGCCAGGTTTGTTACTGGTGCTTACACCTGTGATTTCACCATGTATAGCAGGGTGAGTGCTGTAAAATGTCCCTTATTTTCATTTCTTTTGAGAACTCATGTCCAGGACCCAGGTTCAAATTTGTAATTTTTCCCACCAGTGAAAGCATGGGTAGTAACCCTATGTATTTCTGTTAGGAGTACTTATGCATTTTTCTAATTATTATGGAAAATCCCCAGTCATTACCCCCTCCTAAAAAATATGGTATTTTTTACACTTTTATCAAGAAAAGGGTTGTATTATTTTTGTTGAAATTTGGAAAAATGTGATTAATAAATTGGAAGTGAGAATCATGAATCCTATAGGATCAAAGGTTTTTTTTTTTTTTTTTTTCCCTTTATAGCCAGAGTCATGGCGTATATTGTTCGGTTTGGATAAGCATAACAGTACCACAGACTGGTGAACAGAAATTTATTTTCTTAGTTCTAAATCATAAAGGATCAAGGTGTTGACAACGGCCATTGACCATCTCTGTGTCCCCATATATTTCCAAATTTCTTATAAGGACCCAGTCATTGGATTAGGGCCTGCTGTGGTGACAGTATTTAAACTTAATTATTCCTGTAAAAACTTTTCAAATATAACTACATTTTGAGCCATAAGGGCTATATTAAGAGGGACTTATATTTCAGCCCATCACATGGGGTTTAGTACCCCTAGGCAAAGGAGGTGATGGGGAGTGGGGCAAAGGTAACTGGAATCTTACACAGCTGTGTGGAACTGACAGCAGTTGTGATTCACGTGTGAATCCCCTCCCCCCAAAATGCCAAGATAAATGACTAACTAGGCAAAGGAGGTGATGGGGAGTGGGGCAAAGGTAACTGGAATCTTACACAGCTGTGTGGAACTGACAGCAGTTGTGATGCACGTGTGAATCCCCTCCCCAAAAAAATGCCAAGATAAATGACTAACCTCTGTTTCACTCCTGCATCATGCCAGTATACATCCTCCTTTCCTCTTTGCTAAATGAAGCCAGAGAAGGAAGCTGTACGGGAAGCCTGAGGTACACAAAACAAGGACAGATGTGGGTGGAGGCAGTGACATACAATGTGAGGCTGTCTAGCATACATGACAGAACCATAACTACTATTTTACTATATTCCCATAGAATTGTGAATGCATAATTTTAATAAAGGCTAGATGAGTGTGTGTGTGTGTATACATATACATATATATATATATATATATATATATATATATATATATATATAAAATTTAAGTGTTTTTGTTCCCAGTTTGATATGAAAAGGACTCTTCCTTTTTGTGGTTTTGGTGGGGGGGTGGTTTTCTCTTTCCATTTTTAAAGAGTTACTTTTCAAATTTTTTTGGAACTATAATTACATCATTTCCTTTTTTCCTCCCTTCAATGCTTCCCATCTACCTTCTTTTGCTTGCTGTCAAATTCATGGTCTCTTTTCATTGTTTTAAAGTGAGTGAATGAAATTTAAGTGTCAAGTGGGAAAATTTGAGGAAAAGGCTAAGGAGGGGCCTACATAGCCAACTCCACAGTTAAGAGCACTTGTTGCTCTTGTAGAGGACCTGGCTTCAATTCCCAACACCAACATGGTGGTCCACAACCATCCATAACTTCAGTTCTAAGGGAGAACTATACTTACATGCATGTAAAACACACAGAAAGTAAAATATTTTTAGAGTTGTCACATAGCACCAAAATAGAGGAACAGAATATAAATGAATGAATATATGAATGAATCAATGAAAGAATGATATACTCAAGAAATATTTTCAGAATATATTTCTGAAAATGACTTTTTGTTTTTGCATTATATTTTACTATAAAGTATATTCTAAATGTATTAATGGTTCACATTTCATCAATGAAACCAAAGGATGTGGCCCTCAAATAGAGGTCTGTATACTCTTGACAGAGATATGCCATTTCTGAATATTAGATTATTAGCAAAGTGTCCATTAAAGATGTGTATATTTAAGTACGTAAATATTTAAACAGCTTCATGATGAAACAACATGTGAGATACATAAATAGCCTGGGTCATATATGCACAGCATATATGAAAGCCTTAATGATTTTTCTGAAAGTAACAGTGAACACAAAGTAGAACTAAAGATACAGGCTGATCTTAAAAAGTAGCTTTTCTCTATCCTAGGCATAAATTGCCCTGGCTGACCTAAAACTTGTTATGTAGACCAGGATGCCCTCTGTGCTGGTTACTTTTGTGTCATCTTGATATAGGCTAGTGTAATTTGAGAGACAGGACTCTCAGCCAAGATAATGACTTTATATAAGATTGGTTGTAGAACATTTTCTTAGTGATCGATGCAGGAGGGCCCAGCCCATTGTAGATGGTGCCATCACTGGGTTGGTGGTCCTGGGTCCTGGGATCAGGATGAGCAAGCCATGAAGAGCAAGCTGGTAAGCAGCACCCCTTCATGGACTCTCCAACAGCCCCTGCCCCCAGATTACTGCCCTTCTTGAGTTCCTATCCTGATTTCCTCCAATGATGAATGCCAATGTGGAAGTGTAAGCCAATAAACCCTTTCTTCTCCAACTTGATTTTGGCCGTGTTGTTTTAGCAGGGCAATTGTAACCCTAACTAGGACAAAGATCTGCCTGTTTCTGGGATGCAACCTTAAATATAAATTCTTTTTTATTTTTTATTCAGTACTTTTTCATTTATTTTACATACCAACCACAGTTTTCCTGCCCTCCTCTCCTCCTGTTCCTTCCCTCCACCTCCTTTCTACCTCCCCATCTACTCCTCCATCTCCATTCAGATGGGGGTAAAGCCTTCCATGGAAATCAACAAAAACATGGCATATCAAAGTGAGGCAGGACCAAATTCCTCCCCCTTGCATCAAAGCTGAATAAGGCATCCCACCACAGGGAATAGGTTCCAAAGAACCAGCTCATGCATCAGGGATGTGTCCTGGTTACACTGCTAGGGGCACCATAAAAGATACACAACTGTCACCCAGATGAAGTGGGCCTCACCCAGATGCAGTGGGCCTACCTAGGTCAGTCCCATGCTGACTCCCTAGCTATGGTATGCCTAGCCATTGCACAGTGGTCATACCGGAACTGGGTTCAGTCAGTATATTTGCCAGACAATAGTAGAACCCAACTCCAGTATGACCATGGTGCAGACTAAGCATACTATATGTTAATTAGTCCTCCAAAATTCTCTTATGAAAACAACAGGTTGGATTATTGTACAGGAGATTGAGTTCAGGAAAATTTTTTAAAGTGTCATTAGAAGTACCCAGTAGAGTTAAAAAAAAAAATGATGGGAAGAGGACAAAGTATAATTCAGTGTTAGGATGCTTGCTTAACATGGGCAAGACCCTGGGTTCAATTCCTAGCACCGTAAAAACATATGATGGAAATATATATAGCAGAAGGAAGTTGGAACAGCAAAGTCACATATAGCAAGCTTCCTCATCTATCTTTGAACCATCTTTGGATTGTCACTCCCAAAATAATGACTTGGAGACTTGTTATTAATTATGAAAATTTGGCCTCAGCTTTGGCCTGTTTCCAAATAACTAGCTCATATAACTTAAATTGACTCAGATTTTTATTAATCTATGTTCTACCACGTAGCATTGCTTCTCCTCAATCTTGCACCTCCTGTTTTCTCTCTCTGTTTCCTGGCATCTCTTGCGTGCCTCCTCTCTTCCTTTCTTTCCCTGAAAGTCCTGCCTATACCTCCTGCCTAGCTATTGGCCATCCAGCTTTTTATTACACCAATCAATTACAGCAATACACCTTCATGCAGTGTGCAGATATCCCACAACAGTCATAGTTAAATCACTAATTGTATTCATCCATATGAGCATGGTATGTGATAGACACTGTGCCAAGCAAATGCAGTCAATATATTGACAAACAAATACTGGGGAAAAGATATGAAAGTGCAGCTTTCAATTTGTGTAATATGATATATTTAAAGTTAAACTTTTCAAAAACATAAAATTAAATTTTTCTCAGGCGTATGACTTTTCTATCCTCCAAATAGATGTACAATTATGTTTAACCACAAATTGATCCTTAAGTGATTAGAATGTCCAATACCAAATAGTAAAGGGAGGGCCTCCTGGGCTTGGTTTAGTGTTAAACCTGCTCTGTTCATTTTGCACCAACTTTAGATGACCCTCCACCAGTAAGGGATGTGCCAAGTTTCTTTTCTTGGCCCATCCTCTTTCCCTAGCAGAATGATTTTGCCTTCAGGCCTGTCCACCATCCGAGTGAAGAGAAAGTAAGCAGGACAAGGGCTGTAACTTCTTGACTTGTAGCATAGCATACCTGTTTCAAAGCTCTTGGGTCTTGCTGCTCCTTAAAGCAGACTCTCATTACAGACTACTAGACTGAAATTTACACACCAACAGTAAAACATTCTATTATTGTTCCCCCAGCCACCCATGCATTCCATACAGTTTCTCTGCTGACACTCATCACATGCCCAAACATTTCTCTGAAAGTTTTCAATACCAAGCAGTTTGAGCTCCTTCTTGACCCATCTCTGGAACTCAGGAAAACTCATGCGGTTTTTTTTTTTTTTTTTTTTTTTTTTTTGTTTTGTTTTTTCCTTCCTGATGAACTGGAAATTTAGACAGACCATAAAACGGTCACCTCCACTAAATTCCATCAAGTAGTTCCATTCCTTAGAAACTAAGATTTCTCATGCTACAAATAGATAATGTCCCATTGTGCTTCTCAATTTCAATTTTAGGAGGTCTAGCTGAACTTGTGAGATGAAAGAGAAAGAAACAAAACTTTTCATCCTTGAAAGCCTAGCTAAGAGAAATCCTCTTCAGAACAAGAGAGATGTTTTCCTTTGGAGTACTTGCCTAGCATTTACAGGGTCCTGGGCTTCATCCCCAACATCCAACATACCCCACCCTAAAGAAAAATAACTAAAGCATAAACTTAAAAAACCTTCCCTCCTCATAGCTCTGCTCTTGGCCCTTTGAATCTTCCTTATGGGTTTTAGAGCTGCTGGCTTATTGTTTGAAATGTGGATTTAACTTCATACCTGTCACATCTTGATGCCTAAGAGTGAACTTCTGTTTTGACATACTGTCCTGTGAGTTTAAACCAGATAGGCCCTTAGTCCTGGAAAGTTACCTTCTAATGTTTAAGGGGCATTTAAAAGGCAGAGTGTGGGGAGATGAGTGGAGAGATGGCTCAGCAGTTAAGAGCTGTTCTTCCAGAGGACCCGGGTTCAATTCCCAGCATCCACATGGCCGCTCATATCTGTCTGTAAGTCCAGTTCCAGGAGACTGACCTCTCATACAGAAATTCATGCAGGAAAAACACCAATGCACATAAAACAAGCTAAAAAGGCAGAATGGGGATGGGAGCATTGGCTTTTGAAGTATTACAAAACTGTCAAAAATCCAAGTTACAATTTACTAGAATAAGGACTCAGTCTATATAGTCAGCCTCTCTAAATTTGGTACCTTTTTCGTTTAATGGGATTATTGTTACTTTATAGGATATTATTTTTTTTCCACAAGAATTAAAGAGAAAAACGACATAGAACACCAAATGCTGAACGCAGCCATTGATGGGCACTCATGCACATGTTTCTCCATAATTTGCCTCTTTCCTTCCTTTAAATGGTTCTCAGCCCTCCTAATGACCTGACCCTTTAATATAGTTCCTCATGTTGTGGTGACCCCCACAACTATAAAATTACTTTCATTGCTACTTTATACTGCAATTTTAATACTGTTATGGGTCTTGATGTAAATAACTGTGTTTTCCAATGGTCTTAGGCCATGCCTGTGAAAGTGTCACTCTACCCTCAGGTTGAGAACCATTGCTTGTCTCAGTAAAGTATGACAAAAAAAAAAAAAGCCCAGATATGATCATCCATGCCATTTCGGTATCCCAGAATGAATTATGTGGTTGATTATGTATAGTCAAAGAAAAAAAAAACATTTTCATTTGGAGAGTTAAAAATAGAAGACAGTAGTCATTGTATTTGTTTCATGTTTTCCCCCCTGAAACTTAATTTAAATTCTAGGCTTAAAAGCACACTGAAGCAAATATATTTAGAGTTCCATAGATTTAGAACAAGAGCTCTAACTCCAAACCCATTAAAAGCTTTAAGGCCTAGTGGGATCTTTTCTCACCCTCTGACCTCATCTATTGAAGATGGAAAATAGAAGGCACACTATGTGTTGGCATTAAGTGATCCACACAAGTGTTACAACAACCATAAAGGTGCAGTTATGTAATCATGATCATTTCAAAATGCAACAATACAGTGGTCCAGTGGTCATGCACTCATTTAGCTTGGGTGAGGCTCTGTGTTCAATCATCACCACCACAGATGGCAATTCAGGGGCCAAAGACACATAACTAAGAGTGGCAGCCCTGGAACTTAAATCCAGTTCACAGTCACTTTAGAGTACTTTTAACCACTGTACTATCCTGCCTCTGAAAACTTGTACAGCTACATGAAACATCAGACGATCTGTGAAAGATAGTGCAGGTCCTTCTAGATTAATATGCCAAGATAAGGCCCAATGTACACCAAAGGGAAGCTGGAGAGAGTCTTCGTGTGGATAAAGGAAGAGAGATTAGGAGGCAAGGAAAATGTTCAGATTGTGTTACATATCTCACAGTTGTGGAAGATTGAAGGAAGAATTTAGACAAAAGGAGCTTTGTATTAATGAGAATTGAGAACAGGCTAGTGAAAATGGAAGCAAATATGGAAGAAACTCCCTATCAACTGTAAAGGCCTAGTTCTAATAATCTAGTCGTACTCAGCCATGGTATTTGTAATAGTCTGGGTATTCACAGCCTAGTGAGTAATCTATGTAATGATAGTTACAGGGACTGTTTCCTTGCAGTTATCCACATATCTTCTGCTGAGCAAGTTGTTGCTGGAAGGCATGAGTCTTATCTGTTCTATGCCACCTCATCAAAGCTTCCTCTCAGTGTACTGTCTCCTAACAGCTGGGTGAGTGTAATTAGCATATGGCTGTTCATCCTTCCTTCCTTCCTTCCCTCCTTCCTTCGTTTCCTTCTATGATCCCGAGACTTCAACATTTTCTGTTAAGAAGTTAGCCAGGCAATCGGTGCTAGGACATGTGATTGAGATACTATCATTTTGTATGGGAAAGGAAATGATGAGGGAGCTGGAAACAAGTTTTTCAAACACCAATTCATAGCCTGACTGCCTTGGTTTTCAAGTCAAGTGTTACATTCGGTGCAGAGGGTTGTTTGAACAAGGGGTTACAACCTTTTCCTACTAAGTTGGAGGCTCACAGGCCTTTGCAAGCTCCTTTTCTGGGGTCTCTTGTAATTCTCAGCATGCGTTAACTCAGACATAAGATGGACTACACCAGGCAGACACAGAAATGAGTCATCAGAGAATCACTGAAATAATCCAGGGCGCATCCTAAACCCTTCTGAAAGTCAGAGCAAGGCAGCTAGGAAAGGGATAGGCAAGGTCTTGTCTGCTGGCTAACCTAATTTTTGCCAGTTTATTCTAGAGGCTACTTCACTGGACTCTGAGGGAAAGGTCAGCTACTTCTGCTTCAACCCCAAGTGGTATAGTCAGACCCAAGAAGACATCAATTTGATCCAAAGACAGTCCCAACCACTTCAACTAGTGAGGGAGTTTTGGGGCGCTCCCCCATATAAAATAAGTCCCGCAAAAGAAAGGGCAATGAGGAGAATGGCAGCATGCTCTCATCAGCAAAGAAGACAGTTGGTCTCTTCCAAGTCAATCTGTCTAGAATAGGCCTGCCCCCAGCCCTAGAGGACCTGAGCCTCCAGATGAAGGCTAAGGGATGGATTTACCCTTTCTTATTATAAACCTGGCACTTGTGCCCAGGAACCTTACCTCACTCTTGTAGGAATTCCAGCCACACCAGCATGCAGCAGGCTGCCATAGCCTTAAAGAGAGAGGCCTGAAGACATGAGCAGCTCCCAAAAATAGCACAAGAGTGAGGGAAGGAAGGAAGGAGAAGGGAGTATGTGTGAACAAAGGGCGTAGGTTTACTTATTTTATAGAAGCATGATTTTCTCTTCTGTTTTTTTTTATCTTAATACATTCTTTTTTTGTTTTATTTTATTGCATTTAAAAAGTGTTTTTCCTGCTGAGTGTTGGTGGTGCACGCCTTTAATCCCAGCACTCAGGAGGCAGACGCTGGCGGATCTCTGTGAGTTTGAGGCCAGTCTGGTCTACAAGAGCTAGTTCCAGGACAGCCGCTAAAGCTACAGAGAAACCCTGTCTCAAAAAAAAAAAAAAAAAAAAAAAAAAAAAAGTGTTTTTCCTTGAATTCTTATAAATGTTTTGTTAGAAATTTTTCTCGCTTTATAGTTCATCTCTCCCACACAGGAAACTATACTTCATGGATCACTGCCCGCTAGCCCCCAGTGTTAGGTGAAGGCACTTTTTTACTTGTAGGTAGTAGTAACAGGCTCTCTGCAGACTATTGTGTAGTGAGTAAGAGATTTTCATGATGGTCTCCCCTGAAACAGTGACCAATAATAATCCAGGTTGTGGTTCCCTATTTTCTCAAGTCCCTAATAAACCCTGGGGAGAGGAGCAGGTTCTTTCATTCCTGACCTTTACTAATACAACTTGGGCATGTGGGGGTAGCTAGAGAAAAACCCCTGCTCTAGGCCAATATGGATTTTTGGTTTTGTTTTTCTTACCAAAAGGAACGAGGAGGTGGGGCAAAATTGTAGGGAATGCTGTCTAGGAAATGATCAGCTTCCCCACCCCCACGGGGGAGCCACAGGTACCAGCCACTGTTACACCCACCCACACACAGGGATTCAGAGGCTTACCTCTTTCCCCATTTATGCCCAACATGCCCACACCCCACTATAGAAGGAAGCTGGTGCCCATGCAGGATTCAGATCACTTCCCCAACAATCCTCCTCCTTGTGCCCACCATTTTCTGAATCAAAATGGACAGAGCCCTTAGCTCTTGTGTCAGAACTGCAGTACATGACCAGCTGCGGCATCCATTTCCCACACTTTTTCCACTCCAGCATTTTGCAAGTTGTTCCTACTTTCACCCTCATGTGCAGGGAGCATTTTCTCCCCTTTTCCTGGGCCAGAAGCCATCGTGCTTTCTGTGGCCAAACCTACGTGCAGTCCTTTCCTAGATACCTCCCCCAAAGTCATTGCTTTATTTTATTTTTATTACACATTTCTACTTTGAAATGTAGCTACGCAGTCCCAGACTTGCTCTGGTCTTTATTCTTGCCTCTGCCTTAAGCTAGCATCAGCTCATTAAAACCGCTTCAGATCCAGAGCAGGCACTGTTCTTTTTGGTCTAGTGGACACATTTGTCTGCCACCAAGGCAACAGGGAGACGATCCTCTGGTGGAAAAGAAGACTGGGACTACATGGTAACTTAAATGCATGCCAGCACATTCTTTGTTCAGTGGAGTCGGTGTTATCAGGAAGCTTAGTCTCTCAATTAACCCAACAGCACTTCATCAGGAGCCCAGTCGCCTGCCCGTCCCTGCCTCCCACTTGTTAATCCTTTCTCTTTCTGCTGGAGACACTAAAAGTATACTATCTCCCTAGAATTTCTATTTCCTTTCTTCTCAGATTATCAGAGAGGATCAGCACTTGGGATAAATAGACAATGGTTCCTTTTTTCTTTCTTATTCCCCAAGACTCTCCATCTCCCCACCCCCAAGACCCTGAAGTCTACCGCTACCCTTGCAGTGCTATACAAACCCTTAAAAGACAGGGCCCAGGAAATGAGGCCAAGAGTGAAAGAGAGAGAGATTTCTTTTCACTAGTTGTCCACTCTGTCCACTGAATTCTTTTTATGTTATTATCAGTCTACATCCTGTTTCTCATTAGAAAATAGAAAAGATCTGTTTTCATTTGAGAAGCAAGAGGTAGATAAAAGAATTCATGTGGGTAAGCAAATAACTCAGCCACCTGTTTTTGCTGCTCAGTGATAATACAAATATAGATCCTCTTAAGCTGCCACTATTTTGGAAGTTTGAAATGTACAGAGCAGCTGGAGCTCCCCGAAAGGCCCCCTGTGTATGTGAGAAGCTTTTCCATGAAGTCAGCTCTTATGACCGCATGATGCCCCAGTACAGAAGCAGGTTGGGTTTTCACATTTTAAAAGCCTATTACTGATGAAGAAGGAATCAGCTCTAACTCAAAACAACAGAAGAGATAGTCTATCATAGAGCCAAACATGAGTGGCCATGAGGAACACAGGTCCGGGTTTCCCCAAGATACCATGCTCTAACATGCGAACAGTTCCATGAAGTCTTATAATAACAGAACAATGGAAACTGCAAGTCAAGAGACTTCAGATACTCTGGTGGGCACATTACATAGGCAAGTTACAGAAAAGCTGGGAAATCTCAGCTATAGGCCACAGCCTTAGCCTTTCCCTGGGTGGAAACTAGGGGTCTCTTTGCACATTCCAAATGATGTACCTAATGATCACAAAGATGTTAGCTCATATACAAAGGAGGGCCATAAACAGCTATTGAGGGGGATAAAGATAGTCAAAGAGAATTTGGCTCTAGACTTGCAGCTTTCCAACCTCTTCACATCACTGCAGTTCTCATCAGTCAGCCAACCGGGTCTAGTCGACTTTACTGTTGTTATCGTAAAACAATCTGAACAAAAACAACTTGTGGAGCAATGGGTTTATTTGGCCTTGGCATCCCAATCACAATCAATCAGCAAGAGAGGCCAAACCAGGAACTCATAGCAGGAAACTGAGGCAGGAACCTGGAGCAGAAACTGTGGTGGAGTTCTGCCTAGTGGCTTGCTTCTTCTCTTGCTCTTTCCTAGCTTTATCCCACAGTCCAAGCCCACCGCTTTAGGAATGGTGTCACCCACATTGAGCTGGGCCATCCCATTTCAATCACCAGTAAGGCAATTCCCTACAGACATGCCCACGGGCCAGGTTGATGAAGGTAATACCTCAGATGAAGTTTCTTCTTCCCAGGTGGCCCTGGTTTGTATCCAGTTGACAATAAAAACAAACCAGGATACAGCCTTAGCAGTCACAACTTCTTCCCAGGAATTCTCATTCATAGCCCCTCCCTTCTGCTTACTTAAGGGTGAGATGCAGGTTAAGGAGTTTACAATGTACCCTTTAAAGGACCCTCTTTAAGCAAAAGGATAAAGGGTATGACTTAGGGATGACAGGGTGGCCAATTGTTAAGTTGATGGATGAATAAATGATATAGGCAATGAAGACAACTAGGTATCCATGTTAACATATATTTATAATGAGAAATTAAAATAACACACTTTGAATTTAACAATGCCATAAAAAATACCATAATTTGAAGGAGAAATGTATTTTCTTACTGCCTGGCACACCTTTATAATTATTTCTTCCCCCAGAAAACACTTTTGACTGACAACACTTAGGTCCTCTCTTCATATGGTATTTTTTTCTTGTAATATCATTCTTCCTAAAGGAAATTAAAAGGTACTTTAATTTTTCCCTTGGCATAATCAACTGTTTATTTGTTATTGATTTAAACTTTTTTCAGCTTTATTATTTGTTATTGACAGTAGGTGTGTTTTTGTCATTTTAACATTTTCAAATTTTTACTATTAATAAATTTGAGGATACCATTATTGACTCCTGTCAAGCTTCTTTTTCATATTTAATATTTCAGAGCATATACTAATATTAAATATTTGCATGTGTGTGTGTGCGCGCTCATGTTTGTTGCATATGTACATGCACATGTGTTTTCCTGGGGATGTAAAATATAGAGCCTCAAGTATAATTAGCAAGAATATTGAGTCCCAACCAACAAATCCTAAATATTCCTAATACACAGAATCCACTTTGATGTCAATGCCTCTTTGTGGTAGTGTATTTTGAATTTTATAATACCTTGGTGAGTATCAATATTTCATACCACCAAAAATAAATTAAGCCTATGTAGATGTATTAGGAAAAGTCACAGTTATAGATGCTATAATGTGTGGCTGAAATGCCATATATATATATATATATATTTGTTTTTAAGACAGTGTCTCTTTATGTGGCCCCAGCTGTAGTGGAACTTACCAAGTAAACAAGGCTGTCCTCGAACTCATAGACGTCTGCCTACCTCTGCCTCCTGGGTGCTGGGATTAAAGGTGTGTACCACTATGCCCAGCCCAAGATTCCATTTTTGATAGCCCAATGGTACTTATTGACAGTAGTATTCACTGACACTATAAAGGTATCTTGTAATCAGGTAAGGAAATGGGAACTACTATCAAATGGTGGAAAGAGGGTGATGATAGACTACCCTGCTTTTAATTGTTCCATGATATTTGCAATTGTTTACTACACCCAAGAAAGGCAATTGAATAGGGTATTGAGGCTCAACAGCACTAAAGTTAGATAATCCTAATCTGCATTTTATGCCTTTCACTAACTACTCTGTAATTATCCTAATTTATTTACTTGATTATACAGGAAGGGACTGAGGAACGCAGGAATAAATCACCTAACTGAACCTAAGCTAAACACAACTCCAAATCAACTCCCTCTTACACCATTATGCCTGCATCCATTTTCTTAATAACAACAGAAAAGTTATAATAGAGATTCTCTAGAATTGTGAGCACTGTTTTTAATGAAAGCCTGCTTTCCATCTAGCACTCTATCACAGCCATTTGTATAGTTTGCTAACTATAAAAATAAGTCAATAATGCACTGTACATTCAGTACATTCATTTTCTGTTGCCATGCAAACAAAGTATCACACTTACAGACTTAAAATAGCATCCACTTATTTAGCTGACAGTTGGATATGTGGGAATTCCAGGTATGGCATGACTTGGATCTCTCGCCAGGGTGCTATAAAGTTAAAGTCAATGTGTCAAGCTGTGTCTGAAGTTTGGAGTCCTTTACAAAACTTATGTTGCTGTGGCAGAATTCACTTACTCATAGAGAAACCAAGAGACCACAGTTTCATCCTAGTTGACTATCAGAGGTAATTCTTAGCTCCTAAACATTCACATTCTTCAAGTAGTCTCCTTAAACTTCAAAGTCAGCACTGGATAATTCCTCTCACACTCAATCTTTTTCGTGTTTTGTTTTTTGTTTTGTTGCTTTGTTGTTGTTGTTGTTTTAATTTCCCTAACCCAAGAAAGGGCTATTTCTCTTAAAAGATAACTTTTTTATGTCAAGATCACATAATGATAAAAATTTTAGCTTAGTCATTTGGAACCTTGATTGTATTTCTAAAATCTGTCCTTCTCATTAATGTAATCATGGGTGTGATACCTCATTGTTTTCATGGATTCCATCTAATGTCAAAAGTAAGGACATACATAAATTGAGTCCATTAGATAATCAGCTTATATATTCTGCTCTCAAGAACCTTTTCTAAAGGCCTGTACTAATCAATATCTAGGTACCTGTAGAAATTAAAGGGCCTTGAAGCTTTATGCTTCATTAACTTCAAGGCTATTTCACCTCTTCACTACCTATTAGCTATTCATCGTTTTTCCACTCCTCCTATGGAACTCTAGCCTGCTAATGAGTTCCGAAACCTCAGTCTTACACAGTTGTGGATTACATAGTGCTTATAATTCTAACAGATATTACATGATGAACTGACCAATACTATTTGTTTTGTTTTACAGTGCTTGGAATGTAACTCAAGTGTTCCAACACTGAGATGGTGATAATAAATCTTTAAAAGTTGGTCATTCAACAAAGTGTAGTCACAGGGTTTTCTTATATATGCATTGAATATGTCAAGCTGATAGGTATGCAAAGACCAAACACAGGAAAACAGCATATTTCCTCTAGAGACTTCTGGAACTCCACCACTACAGAGTGCTTGCCATGTGACTGGCATAGGCATAGCTACTTTATGTAGGTATAGGGATTAGCCCACAACCCCATTATTCATTAATGTGTGAAATATGAATTCTTGCTGGGACAATAGAAATTTAAAGAAAGTAGTGGCAGTGTAGTTTGGAGTTACTAAAAAAGGGGTTTATTTTGTTTGTTTGTTTTTTTAACCCGTATAAATGTCTAAATGCACCCTTCCCCCTGACTTTGTCCCCTTATTCTCAAAGCTTTTAAGAATCCAGACTAGATCATAAATTCTAGGCTTTGTTATGGATTGCCCTCTGCTTTAGCCAAGTTACACCCACTCAGTTTAACTCAAACATACTTTATGCATTTCTTGTCTGCACCCTCACCTGTAGAATAAGTAACTTCCCTAAGTGTCGCATTCTAAGATCAGCATCACATAAGTGGCTTTCTTTGGGGGATATTTCTGAAGCATTAAAATAGACCATACAGGCTGAGAGCCATTGCTAACCAGTTTACTGACAGCACAGACATAGTTCTGGAGGAACCAAATAGTTTAGTTCAGGCTTGTGAAAAGAGTTTTTTGCAGAACACTGTGGACCCACTGCTTCTTATGTGTATCTCGTTCCATCATTGCGAGGGTACACACAGATCTTCAGTTGGAACACCTTTGATGTCTTCTCCCATTCAGTCATGGATCCTTAGCTATAAGTGTCTTCGTTCCTTTCTAGTCACTCCAAAATAAATGTCCTAAGACATTTCTCATGCCAGACTGAGCATAGGTGAAAAGAATTATCCTTGCACCGAAGTAGATTATGGCTTTTTATAAAAAGCCTCTAAGCTGGTATGCAAGGAAAATGCCCTTGTAGAACAAACACAGATAAGGAATGGTGTTTCATGTTCAGTCAGAGAAAGAAGGTTTAGACCAAGAGCCTGTATACCAGGACTTGGTGAAATGGCTTAATAAATAGCAGATGGAGTTCCTTGTGAACTAAATAAAAGGCCTTAAAGGACCAAGAGTTTAAAAAGCAGTAACCCTAAAACAAGGGCTGGTTTGAATCTCTACCACAGAAAAAAAGATTGATTTTTATCTACAATTCTCTCATTCCTCTGATCTGGCAAGCATGTCATGTTACTGACATAGCCTATTGATGTTACCCAATGCTAATTCAAACACAGTCCAAACTGTTGATGTTACTAAGCCACACCTTCTATTACTTGTACTGCATATTTGTTACCCAATGCTAATTCGAACACAGTCCAAACTGTCACTTGTGCACAGTCCTGAATTTACATCAGACACTGAAATTGTGTGTGTGTGTATATATATATATATATTTGTACATTCTGTAAGAACATAATTTCCTTTTATTTTGGGATAAGATACTGTTTAATATACTTCTAGTCTCATTTAACAATGAGAAAACAAAAACAAATAAGATTAAACAGATGGCTAGGTTCACCTAGACAACCACAAAAAAAGTTAACACCGTAACTCACATCTATGGACTATAAGCTAGCTATGGCTTCTAGATTATGACTAGTTTGTATGATTCAAGAAGACATTTCTCCCCATATTTCACGTCCTATACTTTGGTCTAGAATATGATACTGAGGTATTCTGCTAAAGTTGATCCTATGTAAATGAGCCCCAGTCACATTCCCATAGTCAGGGTGAGCTTAACAGGCCCTTTTCTGGAAGGAGACACTAAAGGAATCAGAAGACAGGCAGGGCATCTATGCAGAGAAACAAGAAGCTGATAACTGCTGCCATGGCAACAGTCACCAGGCCCATGGCTTTCTCTGGTGGAATCAGAGAATCCAGAGAGAATTTCTGGTTCATTGTTTCCTGCCCCAGTGGCAGGAACAGAGCCTGTCCTCCCTCTAATACCCCCTGTTTTCACAAAGCAGGACCTATCCTGCCTAGGTTCCTTCAGCCCAGGGTGCTCTGTGGCTGCCTCCCTGTGTTCTTTCCTAAAAGCACATTATGGTGGCAGTTCTTCTTGCTGTCAGAAAAGCATCTATTCACTGCAGCAGACCCTGCCCAGCCTTTGGCTCTCCTGTTCTTTCTCTGCCTTGCTCTGCCTGGGGAGCAGCATATCCAACTGCAAATACAATAACTTGGCAAGCCCTCTCTTCTTTGCTTCTGTGTTATCTTAACTGAGGCCTAGAAACACACACACACACACACACACACACACACACACACACACACACCTGATTGTTTCCAGAAAAACAAAACAAGGCCTCCGTAGAAGTATTAGGTAGCAACTCAAGCTTTTGGAAACATATGGGGACAGAGAATATGGGCTGAAAGGAGCCAGTAACACTCTGGGGCCTGGGCAGAATTTGTGCTATCAGTCGCTCAGTGCAGGTTCTGAATGCATACATGGGTGCCTTGAATTCCTCTTCTTGCATCTATTTATGGTCTCTTGTTCCGTAAAAGGAGGCTGTAGTAGAAGCATAAATGAGGTGCCTTCTAGTTTTAAATTCTGCCCTCCCAACACACTGAAAAGAGGTCTCTTTTGATAATGGAACAACCTAATGAGTTAATTTGATCTTTGCAGATTGTCCTTGTAAACTTACTGTTTGTTTTCTTTACTTTTGCCCTACATTTTAAATTATGAAGAACATATGCTGCTAAATAATTAAAATATTAGTTTTTAGGGTCAAGAATTCCTAATCTGTAATCTTCCTTCAGATTTATGGGACCCACAGCATCTGGTGACCTTCCGATAATATCAGGATGTGTCTCAGAAATAGAGCACTGCTTAATTAATGTGTGCCCTGGCACTAAGTCATCAGTTACTAAATTCCACTGCCATAAAAGTTCTTAAATAAAGTTCTAGAGAGATGACTCAGCAGTTAAGAGCATTTGTTGCACAGTGACCCAGGTGTGGTTCCCACTACCCAAATGGCACTTCAAAACCTTCTGTAACTTCAGCTCCAAGGATTCAGCCACTGCACGTGTGTGGTGCACACATAAGCATAGGCAAAACACCCATATGTAAGGACTAAACACAAGCAGTTATAAATTCTCTGTAAGATCTTCACTTGAAGTTGTTAGCTCAGGTGTTTCTTAGGATGATCATGCAGCCAGTTCTGATCACTTAGCTCATCACACTGAAGTCTATTCTGTACCATCATCATGCCCTTCCATTTATTGGCTTCTATGATTTGGTGAGGTGACTCAGCTTTTGTGAGATAACAGGAGCATCACTTAATCTGTATGAGAACATCCTCCAGACAGGCTGCTACACCTTTCCTGGAAACCAGATAATCTCAAAGTCAAGTACTTGCTCCAGGTTGGCTTTCGTTGCTGTGGTCCAGCACATTATGCAGCTACTCTTTATACCAAGCACTCATTAAATGACCCAGAACAACCAACCTCAGCTTTAGGTGTGGGTAGCATAGGTTAGAGTATAGGAGATAGCATTAGACTGGTTCATGGAGATTATATTTAATGAATATTTGCTCTGCACTGTGTCCTGGACATACTGGGGAACAAGATGCAGGTGTCTTTGAGAGGCTCACTGATTTACAGAGGAAGTAGATGCCTAAAATAATTTTAACAAATAACAACAATAATAATAGTAAAAGTTTAAGTCATTCGGGGCTTTAGAAAGACCAGGAAAGAACACCTAATAGCTTGGTTTGGTGACTGCTAGAAATATCCTCTGGGGCTGATTGAATGGGATTTTGCTGAACAGAACGAGTGAGGACATTCCAGACAGAAGCAGGGGCCTGAGCAAAGGCATGAAGGTTTTCCCTCAAAAGCACGAGTGGACTAGGCCAGCTAGAAAGGATTTGGATGTCACAAGTCTATTATAGGGACTAGTTTGACAATGTATCCTAAATGAATCTTTTCACCCAATTATTCTACTTCTACATATACATATATGTGTGTGTGTACACATTATACAGAGAGAAAGAAATAAAAATACAAGGAAGCATGATCACGATTGACTAGTGTGTGGTGGTGATTAACAACTGAGTGCTCAAAGAACTGAGAATAATTAATAGTTGAGTGTTCAGCCTTAAACAGAACATTCATATAATCTCCTCTAAAGGTCAGTTATCATCTAGGAAGAGGGCTCAGAAAGAACACAAGAGCTGGAAGATATTGATTCTAGAGAGATGGCTCAGAAGTTAAGAGAAATTGCTTTTCTTCCCAAAGACTTAAATTTAGTTCCCTGCACCCATGTCAAGTGACTCACAACTGACTATAAGTCCAGTATCAGAGGATCCAAATCCTCTTCTGCCCTCTGTGGGCACCTGCAACACACTTGGGTGCAGGTGCACACACATGAAAGAGAGAGACACGGACAGAGAAACAGAGAGAAGCAGAGATGAGAAATAATAAAATAAATCTTCCAAACAGTCTTTAAAAAAATATCTGAAATGCCAGGTATGGTGGCACACACCTTTAATCCCAGCACTTGGGATACATACACAGACATATCTTTGAGGTTTAGGCCAACCTGGTCTACAGAGCAAGTTCCAGGACAGCCAGTGCTACAGAGAAACTTTGTGTTGAAAACAAAACCAAAAACTTCTGAAAGAAGGATGTTTATGAAATTCTGTCTTCTGGACAGGGCACAGTCAATTTCATACACAACTTCACAACATCTGTGGTTATATGCTGTAAGTCTACATAATATTAGATCTGTCAGCAGTTGCTCATGGACCAGGGAAAGGCCCACGGGGCCCTCCCCTTCCCTGATAATCTCTTGACTAATGATGGATTCTGGTGAAGTCATTGTCTTCACTCACTGTACTCACTGATGAGCTCAGGAGGCCCCCATGGATAGCTCCATGCTGAAGGTGACACCAATGATGGAGCTGAAGGTGACACCAATGATGGAGCTGAAGGTGACACCAATGATTCGGGGTGAGCTCCATGATTCTCAAGGAAGAAAAAAGAATGTTTGAAAAAGGGGTGCTGGAAGGAAGGATGATTAATAGAGGTGGAAATGAGAAGGTGGAGAGTTATAGCAATCAGAATGCATCTTATGCATGTTCAAAATTGTCAAAGAACAAATTTTTAATACAGATTTTAAAAATGAATGGCCACTGTGGCATATGTGTAATACCAAAATACCAGAAATTACTTAAGTCTGCATTATTAGGAAATAAACATTCTAAATGTTCAGAGTATGCACCACTTACATCATTTATATCTAAACTAAGTTCATATGTAATGTGTAGTACATACTATAGGGTTAAATATTTTTAACTTTCTTTTATTTTTTTCTTTGTTTTTTCACATCATGCATCTTTAGCCCCTTCGTTTCCCTGTCCTTTTGTATACACCTTCTGTCCTTGCAACCTCGCCGCCACCAGATAAATTAAAATAACATTTAAGAGGAAGAAAGGAAAACTCACTCTCGTCATGGAAGCAGTGAGTCACAGAGTGCATCCTTTTGTCCCTGTGTCTTTACTTGGCAAGTGTTCATTGCCAAGAGTCATTGGTGTGGCTCAAGGCCTCTGGTTTTTGTTACACTGTGGATACTGGGCCCTCACGGGGGCTCCACTTGGATCTCCTTTTGTTGTTCTGTGTCTTGGAGATCCTGCAGCTTTGGGTCTGCAGGACTGGTCCCCTCACAAGCTCCAGCAGATCATATATGGTGTGGGCCAACTCATAACACTGGTTCTGGGTCTGAGTAGTTGCAGGGTTGATCAACCCCTAAACTCTCCCTGATCCTAACCGCCAGGGTGAGTTCTTCAGCACTGCCCTGGCTAGTTCATTCCTTATAGCTATAGGGGTGGGGCAGGTACTCCTGCTTTCACTCACTTGGGGTCACCTTTCCCACTCCTACCTACACCTTCAGGGCCAGCTCTGTGTCTCATCCAGGTGACTTATAGGGGCCACCCTCCCCAGTGCTGCAGCTGGTGAGGGTCAGGGAGGGCTCTCCCACCTGCCACACATGACAAGAGGCATCTTCCCCTCCCCACCACCATAATGCAGATGAGGGGTGGGGCCAGATCTCTCATGCTCACATTCTCAGCAGGTTCACAGCTCTACTGCACATAAAAATACTTCAATGGATGAAATACAAGATGTGGCATCTTTTATACAGTTTCAGTTATAGCATATTAATATATGTTTATCATATATATTAATATATATGTGTGTGTGTTATATACAATACACAGTACCATCTATAAGTGTGTTTTGTATATGGAAAATTATTATATGTGTGCAAATTTTGCATTGCTTCTCATGTGAATTAACTTATGTGACCATTTTCCAGGATGTAAGTTAAAATGTTTGTTTTTAAAATAGATATGTAAATATATACCATGTTTGTAATGTTTTACTAAAGTTTTTATGTGTTATTTATTAATGTTTGTTATTCACATTTTTGAGACAAAATCTCACTGTGTAGCTCTGTTTGACTCAGAACTCATTATGCAGAGCAGAATGGTTTTGAACTCACAGAGATCTGCCTGCCTCTGCCTCCTGTGTGCTTCTGTATTAAAGGCATGTGGCACCATACCCAGTGTGGTGCTCATTTTTCAAACTTGAAAGAGTTTCAAAGAGATGGAGCATGGAAGGTAATAGAGAATTGTTGGCCAATGAATGTGATGTTACAGTTAAGGGAAGTCAACTCTGGTGTTTTACTACACAGTGAGAACTTTTGTGTGCATGTTGTTGCTGTGGATTATTGGAGATGGGAATGTCCTAGTTTGAGCCGTGTGTGTGTGTGTGTGTGTGTGTGTGTGTGTGTGTGTGTATGTGTGTGTAAATTACCCTATTTTTGTTTGGGGACCCTGTTTTTTACATACAGTCTCACTCTGTAGCTCATGCTTGCCCAGTCTGGCCCCCATCTTGTGGCAACCCTCCTCCTGAACTTCCCAAGAGTTGGGATTTCAGGCTTCATTTACTATCACATGGGCATTAACTTTTATCTTCCTCTTTACTGTATACTAATCAATTGGATAGATAAGGCAATTCTGCAAGAAACCACTGAGGGGGGCACTCTAAGGTTGATAAGGCAATCGAAATTACAGTTAACCTTAGATAGATGGGAAGGGAGTTTCTAGTCTAATTACACAGCATGGCGTTGATCTTATAAATTTGGCTTCCTATCCCAGGTCTCCATGACCTCATGTGTGAGTTCATGAAGAAACAAGGTACTTTAAGAGAAAAATCTTGAAAAAGGCCACTCTGCCCAGCATTTAAAAAAGAATTTTGAGCATTCTTTCACTATATCAAAGTCTTAACAGCACTGTGACTATATACACTGGAGTATGTTTTTTAGTACAATTGGAGGTAATGGCATTCTCCATCGATCTGGGAGAGACACACTGAAGTTGTTTGGCTCACTAGGGATTGCAAAACAGGTATTGCACTGTGAGGATATTAGCAGAATCGAGTCCAGTAGAAACAGCAGGACCTAGAAGAAGGGGAAGCTATGCATGGCAGTGCATAGGAATACAGCAGAACATGACCAGAATGTGGCACTCACTTGGGATCTCACAGGAATTTTGGGTGAGCACAAGAGAGATTTCCTTAGCTGTTAATTTCCTGTGCTCCGAAGAAATCTACAGAGGTTGGGAGAGCCTACCAAAACAAAACAAATAAGTCCTAAAGGATCAGTACTGTAACCTGTGCCTTCCTATTAATGTGGAAAATGTTTTTCCTACTGATTGTAAAAGTCTCATTTATATTTCTGCTTAAGAGATTCAGAAGAGGGGCTATATAGATGTCTCAGTGGTTAACAGCATTTGTTTCTCTTCCATAGGACTCGGGTTCAAATCCCACCTATCCACACGGCGGCTCACAACCATTATAAATCCAATTCCAGGGGATCTGACACCTTCTTCTGACCTCCACATGCACTAGGCATGCACCTGTTTATATACATGTAGGCAAAATACCCATATACATAAAATAAAATTTAAAAAAATCTTAGAAAAGAGATTAAGAAGAAACATAGGATTAACTTTTAAAGTTCTGGTAAATATTTATTAAGGATCACATTGTGTTTATAAGCTGACTAATAAGCTTTGTTTTTTTTCAGAATTGCTTCAATTTTATTATACTGTTTGTTATGCAACATAAATAAAATGTATTCATCATGAAAAGTGAGACTTTACATAAAGAAAAATTTAAAAAATATAAAAATCACCTATTACCTTTACCACACAGATAACCAATGCTAGTTAGCCTTTAAGTATATAGTTTTTAGCTTCTCTTTGCATATTAATATATAAATGTGTTTTCCTTTTACAAAAATGGGGTGCTTTGTATATACTTTTGCCTTTATCACCTCCCATATAATGTATGTGGCTTCATGCAAACGTATCAGACTCAAATTTTAGAAGGTTAAATTAAAAAATAGAGCAATCCTGTGCCAGTTACTAGTGAAACACCTGAAATAAAACTGCACAAAAGATTACAACTAAGAAGGGAAAAGGCTTGTAAGAAGATGCAAACAGAGAGTCCAGGTAACAATACTATTATTATTAAGCAAAACAAATGTGGAACACATTAAATAGGGTAAGGGCGGCTCCGTTTTGCCTTCCAATGCATTATCATCAGTTTATTTCGTACTCTCTTCATCTCTTCCAACTCATCCGCTGCCTGTATCATTTCTTCATTACTTAAATTTCTGCCATGGATGTCGCCTCTAAATTGAGGGCGCAAACGGGCCAGCCTTTCTTTGAAACTTCCCTCCTCTAGCTTGTGTTTGCCCACCCCGCAGGGAGGCTGCTCCATGGGAGGACGGTCCTCGAATAGGTTCTTCCCTGAGAGGCACTCCTGGGGAGAACGATCTTCAGACAGCAGCATCTCTGGCAGCAGCTCAGGCAGAAGCTCTTCAGGAAAAAACTCCTCCTCTGAGGACTGCTCCTCTGAGGACAGATCTTCTGAGGACTGCTCCTCCTCAGAACACTGATTTTCAGGAGACTCCTCCTCAAGAGGCTGCTCTTCGTCGGTCTTTAGAGTGCCCTGTGGTTGTTCTTCATTTCCTTGGCATGAGTTTTCCATGCTGAGAATTTTCTTCTTCAAGCAGTTATTCTTGAGACAAGAAAAAGGAGACGAGAGTCACAATACTTGGCGGGCTGGATCAACACCCTGGCTATGAGTTTCAGTCCCTGCCTGTCCCCGCTTGAGGCAGTGTCTTTAAACCTTAGTTTACTCAGAGGCTTTTGGCCTCTCCCGCCCGCGGCTGCGGAGCAGCCCCCTCCATCCCGAAAGACCACCATTTTTCCCAGCAGGCCTTGCTACAAGGCCTCTCCAGCAGTGACAGGGGCGGAGCAGTGAGGTCCGCAGACTGTTCCCCTCCGCGTTCGATCTCAGACCCGGATCCTGTCTCACTGCCCACCTTTACCCCAACCTTTCGCCCGTGTGGCCCACTCTGATTCGCCTGGGTGAGACCGGCAAATCTACAGATAGATGCCAGACAGGGTAGGGGGCGGGGATGGGGGAGGAGAAACAGACCCGGTGACGTACACCCCTTTTTGTGGGAAACAGCTAACCGCTCAAAATACAGCTCCCTAGGGGTTCGTTCACCTTCCTCAGGCATCACTTAGAGCACCGTCCTTGGTACCCCACCCGACTCCCAAGACCACCATTTTCTACACCTAAATTGTGGGCGGGGGGCGGGGCTGCAGCATAGGTGGAAGATCGGGATTCTGTCATGCAGGTACGATCCCACTGGTTACAAGGCACCCCTGACAATCACCAAATCTAGAGGATCCAAGGAACTTACTTACTTCTGCTTTCCTTCTCGACCAAAGGGTAATAGAAAGACGGTGTCTGGACAGGCAAAAAGGACTGGGACGTGAGGGACTTGGGCAGACATAGGCTCCTGGTCACGTGAGGGGCGCGCGTCACTGCCGGGCTCAGATCCCTAGTAACCACTTTGGCGACCATTTGCCAGCAATTGCCAGAATCTTTTGACCTCAGACACAACGGGAATTTTCAGTTACACCCGCCCCCCCAACACACGCACTCTTTATTTGCCTTTTCGTGGTTACTACAGGCGATTAGCATCTGGTTCCCCAGGATTATTACCTCCTCTCTGCTGCATCTCCAATGTTAGGTCTCAGTCTTACTGCCCACTATTCCTTAGCTACTGACACTTCAGGTTTCCCCTGTCCTTTAGACCCTGCACTGAAATTTCACTATTTCACACCCATCGATCAAGGTAACATGGTCAGGACAGGCAACATGACAGATGCTGTAATCCCAGTACTCAGGGTATAGAGACATTAGGATTGCCTCAAATTGGAGGGCAGCCTGTTCTTCATAGGTAGTTCCAGGCCAGCCACAAAAAAAAAAAAAAAAAAAAAAAAAAAAAAAACAACCCAACTATACGGAGATATTCTGTCAGCAAAACAAAACAAAACTTTTCAAGGACACTGGAGAGATGGCTAAGCACTTCAGAGCACTTGTTCTTGCAGAGGACCACAGTGTGATTCTCAGCACAGACATAGTAGCAAACCGCCATCCATAATCCTGTTTCAGGAGATCATACCTCCATAGACACCAGGCACATGCATGATGCACAGACACAGATACAGTAAAACCCCACAATAAAATAAAATAAATGAATCTAAAAAACTATCCTACAATACCAATTCTTATGCTTAACCCATATCCCCATCAGATCATATTTTTAATCTCCCGTCATTTCTGTGATACTTACGTTTTCATTTTTTTTCTTTTCAACCCATTTTTATTTTCTTAGACTTTCAATTATGTCATAAATAGAAACTCAGGGATAAATATTAATCCAATTCTACACTCCTAGAAACACTCAAGTCTGTAACGTATATAAATCTAATGACTCTGTGTCCATTGGTTGACATAAACCAAAATGCTCCTATGTCCATCTACATATACAATAGTCAAGAGAACGTTTTTTATTATGTGAAGTGGGAAAGCACTTGGTGCACAATGTGGTACTATTCTTCCCTCTCTATATTTCGCCATCATTCGTTACTATTCATAATGGAAGAAACAGATTTCACAGAAACAATAAATTCTTAATAGCCAGCTTTTGGTTTTGTTAACTTGTTAATTTGTTAAATCAGTAAATATTTGGATATTGAGGTATCTGGACACAAAAAGAAAGATGCAACAGATAGGACGTTGTGTATTAAACTATACAATAATTCCGCTGACAATATACGTAGTAGCAGGATTAAAGTCATGTATAGACAGTTTGTTGTCATCACAAATGCTACATATTTTGGCCTGTACCTTTTTATGATCTTTAATTTTGAGCTTATGTCTCATCTAGCTAAAAAGCATGAATGTCACTTCCTCTTGCAGTTTTTTTTTTTCAGAAAAGCAACTCTTCATTCTGTTTTACACCCCCCAGAGTAATGAGCATCAGATCTGTGAGAGTTCTGAAATCGATTTTTTTTCTAAAGCTAAGCAATTTTGAGATGTTTCTGAACATAAATTAATATTTGAAATATCAGATCTGAGAGGAGTTTGAAATTTATTTCTTTGTCAAAAGCTTGTCTATTTACTATGTTTCTGAACAGAAATTCATATGTGAAATAGTCAATTTTATGAAATTTTTATTGCTTTACTGTGGATCTAGTTTGTAGTAAAACACAAGTTGATTTGCTTGTATATCTTATCCAAAATTTTGGGATTTTCCTTTTTTTTTCCTGTGCTGTGTCTTTAAAATCAAGTTTACCTGTGCTTTCTTTAGTCTATCATGAAGGATTTGTTTTTCATTTGTGTGGTTTCATTTTTAGAGAAGTCCAGTTTCGTTAAGTTTTTCACTCCTGTCGTTATTCTCCTTACATCCTGTGAATAGTGTACAGCCTATAAGACATTCCATTTAAATTTTGACATTTAAAGCTTACACTTTAACTGATTATTTGCACTTGCCTTCAGTTGAACTCTAACTCCCAGTTGTTTACACATATTAGCTTTTGTTCTGTCTGCTGGAATGTTACAAAAATGCATAAAATAACAAAAATACCTACTAGCTTCTTGATACCATGTAAACTGCTAGAGTTTTTGTTTGGGTCTTTCCCTTTCTCATCTGTGAGATACAATGAGTAATCTTCAGTAGACTTCTCTGTGACTTGACTTCTTTATCCACAAAAGTATATACAATAATAGTACCTACCCTGTAGGTTCAGTAAGACAAGTAAGCAAGTCAGTATGTGTATAGCACCTGGCATAGTGATTAGCATATAGGAAGTGTTCTGTATTAACTCTAATGTAGTAGGGGCAAATATAGTAGCATAGCATAGTACTAGCAATACTCTAATTCATCTTTTAAGAAATGTTAACCAGGTGTGGTGATGTAGCTCTTTGATCCCAGCACTCAAGAGGCAGAGGTAGAGGCAGACACAGAGGCAGGCATCCTCTGTAAGTTTGAGACCAACATGGTCTACATAGAGAGCTCTAGATCAGCCTGATCTTCATAGGGGGACCTAGTACAAAAGAGAAGTGAAGAAGTCCTGGTGGGGAAGAATTACTATAAAAGGGAAATGTAAATAAACTCCCTAGGTTCACTAGCTCTTAGTTGACTTCAAAAGTCACATTTCTCCAGCTTCCACGTCCTCATGGTCTGTTCTCCCACACCTACACCATCAGGGTCAGCTCTATTGTGTTGCCCAGGCGAGGTGCAGGGACTGCTCTCCTGAGTGCTACAGCTGGTGAAGGGCAAGGACAGTTCTCCTGCGTTTATTACCTCAGTGCCAGCTCTTCTAATTGCCACAGGCAGTGAGGGGCTGGGAGACGGAAGGTGACTCTCCCTGCCCATTCTACCACATAACAGATGAGGGACAGGGCCAGATCCCCCAAGCTCATGTTCTTAGGCCTGTTCACCCGCCCCCGTGTTAACAGGGTCAGCTCTATTGTGCTGCTTAGATGAGGTACCAGGCCCACTTTCTGGAGTGCTACAGCTGGCAAGAGGGAGAGTCAGCCTCTTCATCTGCCAGAGGTGGTGGGGACAAGGAGCAAGGCAAGGGCATCTCTCCTAGCTCATTGCTACATGGGGTGAACTCACCCAGGCAGTGCTGGAGAACTCACCCTGGTGGTGAGGGTCAGGGAGAGCTGGCAGACTGACTGACTAATCCTGCAACAACTCAGGCCCAGAACCAGAGTTAGCCCACCCCACCATCCACCCCATGTGTGATCTGCTGGAGCTTGTGAGGGGACCAGTCCTGCAGACCCAAAGCTGCAGGACCTCCACGACACAGAACAACAAAAGGAGATCCAAGTGGAGCCCCCGTGAGGGCCCAGTATCCACAGTGTAACAAAAACCAGAGGCCTTGAACCACACCAATGACTCTTGGCAATGAACACTTGCCAAGTAAAGACACAGGGACAAAAGGATGCACTCTGTGACTCACTGCTTCCATGACGAGAGTGAGTTTTCCTTTCTTCCTCTTAAATGTTATTTTCTTTTATCTGGTGGCGGCGAGGTTGCAAGGGCAGAGGGCAGATACGAAGGGACCAGGAAATAAAGGGACTAGAGATGCACAAAGAATACATTTAAACTGTTAAAAAAAAAAATTCGTCTGAAGTCTGATGATCTTTAGACTCCAATTAGAGAAAAGTAAAGGCTCATTTAAAACTTAAAAAAAATCACTACATTTGAAGATCACACTGCTGAATAATATGAGTCTCTCACTAGCGATGCTGTACATATCAGCTCTGATATGTGCATTTTGATGATAATCATTGCTTATGCTATTTTTCAGGGACATGAAGGCCACTTTTGCTGAAAGTACCAATTCTTCAGTTGAGCCTATAGATAGTGACAAAAACAAGGTTAAAAAAAAAAAAAAAAAAAAAAAAAAAAAAAAAACTCATCACTCCAGGCCCTATCCCAGGGGCATGAACTGGCTTTTTAGAGCTCATTCCCAATGATAGGATGCCTTGCTCAGCAAGGAAACAGGGGAGGGGTTTGGTAATGCCTCAACTTGGTATGACAGATTTTGTTGACTCCCCAAGGGAGGCCTTATTCCCTATGAGGAGTGGATGGGAGGTAGGAAGGGTGGGAGGAGGGGGTAGAAGAGAGAGAGGGAACTGGGGTTGGTATGTAAAGTAAAAAATAAACTTTTTAAAGAAAAAAGAGAAAAGCTTGTCACTTTTGTGTTCATGCTGTGTCTGTCTCTTTTGCTAGCTTAACTCCAGGGTCTGATGTCTGTTCAGCTCAGCATATAGTCATGTTAGCTGCACAAGAAATACAGTGAGATTTCTTCAATCTAGTGTTTCTTCCTTCTTAGGTTGAAGATGACAAGTCAAAGGCAACCAAAATATTTTCAAGGTTAACAGAAGTGTTCTGTGCTTGTGTGTGTGCAAACATCTTGGTTTCTCTGGAGGCCTGCCTCACTCCAGTCATCTGTTTCGCCTTTCCTGAGCATAAGAAAAAAAAAAAACTTGCAAAGGTGGACTGAAGTGTTTTCCCTTCCAAGGTGCTAGTTTGTGCTCATTTAGTTGGTATTACAAATAAATCCTTTTTTCTTGGTCCAACAACTTGTCCTGGTTTCCTTGGAGTCCCCTTTCAGCCATGAGTAAATGGACTTGGGTTGAGTAACAATTACTTGACCTATTCTCAATGTGATACCTTATGTAATCATTACACAATTTTGGTCCCTCCAAGGCCTCATTTTAACTGGTTAACTTCCCCCAATTAATTATTTCATCTATTTCTGAACTAACTTTTGTGTTCAAGGCTACTCCTTACAAGGTCCTGGGTTGATGAGCTTGTTTGGAAGTTCTAACAGGGAAACTCAGCTACACATGCACTCTTGAACAAAGAACATTGTTCCTCTATTAAGGAAGGTTGTACAGCTTCAGGAAGAAATCCATGTGGAATGTTGAGGGAGTAAGTTGACGCCCACCTAGCCAGGCAGATGATCTGAATCAATCCAAATAATTGATGAGGTGACAGGTTTTACATCCCCCTGAATTTGTAACTGTCCTGAAAACATTGCATATTCTGCTTAATGTAGAGCACAGTGAGTGGTTTTGCCACCTTTTTCATTCTACTCATTTTAGTATAGACCTGTATATGCCTATGTTATAGTATGTTTTATTTTATTAAAAATAGATTTTTTCATATACTATATTCTGATAATGGTTCCCCTCCTCCTGTGCCTCCTAGTTCCTTACCAACCCAAATCCAGATCCACACTCTTTCTGTCTCTCTTAGAAACAAGCAGGTATCCAAGTTAGTAATAAAATGAAATCAGATAAAATAAAAACAAACAAATCAGAATAGGACAAAACAACCAAAAAGAAAAAGAGCCAAAGAAAAGGCACACAAAGTGCATGTATACACAGAAACACACAGACTGTCTCATACAGGACTACCCTAAAGACATAAAGCTAGAAGTCATAATATATGTGCAAAGGATCTGTAAGGTAAATGATGATGATGATAAATGCTCTGACATCATTATGAGTGAAAAATCCTCCAAAGATGCTGTTGAGTTTGTTTTGTGTTAGCCATTTACTGCTGGGGATGGGGTCCACCCTTATTTCCCCGTGAGTCTCCCTTGGAGAAAACAATTTTTTTCATTTGCTGGTGGCTATCAATTATAGATAGCTTGAAGTATATTTTTGCTAATACAAAAGCACACAAAGGATTCCTGTGCAGACTGTAGTCAATTGAGACCCCTGTCAGTGTATCATGCACCCCCCCCCTTTTAAAGCCAAGTTCATACTCTTTTTGTAAATCATTTAAATTATTATTCAGTACATAAGCTTCTATTTTTTTCTGGGGTAAATATCATTTTGTTACACCCTCAATCTAGTTCTCTGAATCCAGACTCTATTATCCAGAATACCTGCTACAAAGTATTTATTTAAAGTCTGCCAACAGTACCAAACAAAAAGATAAAGTCTGCAAGCTCAGGAAAAATTACTCTGATCAAAAAGAATAACTTTTATGTATTGTGTGGGGTATCTAAGAGACAGCCCAGGCCACCGATCTAGTTCCCTTCTTATTTCTAAGTGCAGTTTCTCAGGGTGGGAACACATGATTTGTGACTCTGCAGATAGAAGATAAAAAGGGAAATTTAGTACTCCCCAATGGAGTCCTATTGGATATATGAGCCACACTTAAGAACAGGGCTCATGCCATGTGTAAGATGACTAACACAAAACTAACTCAATGGGACAAGCAGTGGTGACATTTAATCCCAGCACTGGGGAGCCAGAAGGAGTAGGATCTCTGAGTTGCAGGCAGATCTCAGAGGTCCAGGCCAGCCTGAACTACAGAGTGAGTTCCAGGACAGCAAAGACTACACAGAAACCATGTCTCAAAACAAACAAAACAAAACAACAACTAAAGAAAACAAAACAAAAACTAAATACAAGACAAAAAGACTAACTCAATGACATTTTTGAAGGTTTTTGTATCATATTGATTTGTTTGAACATTAAAAAAATATTGCTGGTCTTTTGCTCATATACTACCGTTTTTCACTTAGTGATTTTATTTTTCTGTGGGGGGGTTGTTTCTTTTAAAAATTCCATACTGTTTTTGTTTGTTTGTTTGTATGTTATCTAAAGAGAAAGGAGACATGGAATTGCATGAATGGGAAGGTGGGGGGGGTTCTGGGAGGAATTGGTAGATGGAAATAAAAGAAGATATAAGTGTCTCCAAAAAGTTCCAAAGTTGTCTAAAATTTACTCTTGGTTAAAACATGGTAAGTTGGAGAGTAAAATAAAGAAATTCTGAGGAAATAGAAGAGGGACCTTTTTCTGCACATTTGGGGTCTGAGTGTAGGATGTGAAAAGATCTGACTTAACACGTGTAACTTACAACCTGTGATGACAACATTGCAGGGTCCTAATTCCTTTTTTTAATTTATTTATTTTATATAACCAAGTCCATTTAAATGAAAACAAACATTTATAGACAATATTTGGGAATTTGGGCATTGTTCTTTCCAAACTACTTCCTGCTGGTAAAGGGCGCTGTCATGGGGGAGTCTAAAAAGTTGCAGAAATCCTGGCTGTAATTTGTAAGGCTGCTTTGTCCAGCTGTTTTGAATGTAGGATCACCTGGTACTCCATTTCAGGCACTCTGGCTTGATCAAACCACATTAGTCTGGAAGGAATCCACAGCTTTTCATTTTCTGTGGAAACAAAAATAGAAATCCTTTCCCCCAGTAACTTGTCCTTGAACTTAAATTTTGGAGTCAAAGCATTTTTTTAAATTTAATTTATTATTTTACATGTCGATCCCAGTTCCCTCTCCCTCCCTTCCTCCCTCCTTCCCTCCCTTTTACCCTCTCTGCCCTCTCACATGCACCCTAACCACCCTCCCCACCCATCCCCCACCCCAATTCCATATGTAGGGGAATGCCATCCAGTTGGGGTCATGTAGGTCTGACAGGTCATGTGAAGTAGGGACTAGGGCTTCTCTCCTGTCTCTAGGCTAAGGCAGTTATCCCTCCATGGGGGATGTGTTTGCAAGGTCCTTTTGTGCACCAGGGATACATCCTGGCTCCACTGTCTGAGGTTCCTTAGACTGCTCAGTCCTTCTGGTTGAGACCCATATTCAGGGGGGCCTGAGTCAGTCTGGTGGCCCATTAGCTACTCTTTGTTCAGGTAAGCTGTCTCTATGTGTTTCTGCAACCTGGTCTTGTCCTCTCCCTCTGCATATGGCTTCTACTTCGACTCAGTGTTTATGTATGGGTATTTGCTCCTATTTCCACAGACATTAATTGAGGGCTCCATGGATAAGTTAGTTGTTGATCTCACTCTCCGGGAAGGGCATTTATGGTAGCCTTTCCTCGGAAGCTCAAATTGTTAGTTGGCAGCAGTCTTGTAGCTCTCTAGACCTTTCTTTGTGTTCAATTTTATCTTCAAACCAATATTGGCTCCCTCTTTTATGTTCTCTCTCTCTCTCTCTCTCTCTCTCTCTCTCTCTCTCTTTCTCTCTCTCTCTCTCTCTCTCTCTCCTGTCTTCTATTCCTAACCGGGCTCAATCTTCCTGGTCGCATGTGTTTTCCTTTCCTCCCCCTAGTTTTCTCTTGCTTCTCTCTCCATTCGCTGCCCCCTCCCCACTTCCTCTGTGCTCTGGGAGACTTGTCCCTTCCCGGTTCTGTGAGGGACTTTATATGAATCTCTTACAATACACCTTGTATCCTAGTTCCTCTGGTGGTGTGAATTATAGGCTGGTGGTCCTTTGCTCTAGTTCTAAAATCCATATATGAGTGAGTACATACTATGTTACTCTTTTTGTGACTGGGCTACCTCATTCAGGATGGTTTCTTCAAGTGTCATCCACTTGCCTGCGAATTTCAAGATACCATTATTTTTTTTTCTGCAGAGTAGTATTCCATTGTGTAGATGTGCCAATCGAATTGAAAATCCTGATATTAACCCACATACCTATGAACACCTGATTTTCGACAAAACAGCTAAAATTATACAATGGGGCAAGGACAGCATCTTCAACAAATGGTGCTGGCACAATTGGATGAAGGTGTGTAGAAGACTGCAGATAGACCCATGTCTGTCGCCATGCACAAAACTCAAGTCCAAATGGATCAAAGACCTCAACATCAATCCAGCCACATTGAACCTCTTAGAAGAGAAAGTAGGAGGTACCCTTGAAAAAATTGGTGTAGGAGACAGCTTCCTGAACATAGCTCCAGGGGCACAGACACTGAGGGAAACAATTAATAAATGGGGCCTCTTCAAACTTAGTAGCTTCTGTAAGGCAAAGGACACAGTCGACATGACCAAATAGCACCCCACAGACTGGGGAAAAGATTTTCACCAATCCTATATCCGACAAAGGGCTGATTTCCAAAATATACAAAGAACTCAAGAAACTAATCAACAAAACACCAAATAACCCTATTAAAAAATGGGGTACAGAACTGAAGAAAGAATTCTCAATAGAGGAAATCAAAAAGGCTGAAAGACACTTAAGAAAGTGCTCCACATCCTTAGCTATCAGGGAAATGCAAATCAAAAAACTTTGAGATACCATCTTACTCCTGCCAGAATGGCTAAAATTAGAAAACACCAATGACAACTCGTGTTGGAGAGGATATGGAGAAAGGGGAACATTCCTCCACTGCTGGTGTGAGTGCAAACTCATACAGCCATTTTGGAGATCAGTATGGTGGTTCCTCAGGAAAATGGGAATTAGTTTACCACAGGACCCAGCAATTGCCCTCTTAGGCATGTACCCAAATTATCTACATCCATGCAACAAAGACATCTTTTCAAATATGTTCATAGCAGCACTATTTGTAATAGCAAGAATCTGGAAGCAACCTAGATGCCCCTCAATTGAAGAATGGTTAATGAAGGTGTGGCACACCTAATTCCTAATGAAGGTGTAAGTCTAAAGAACTCATTTTAGGGCTCAGTAGTTGACACACTTGCCTAGCATTTGTAAGGCACTGGCTTCAATTCTCGGAATACAAAAAAGAAAATGAAAAACCCATTTTAATAATAGGTTCTAGGAAGGTACAAATTGTTCCCATGAAAATATGGGTGATAAAAAATAGGCAAGGTGGGATGTGACTGCTCTTAATTTTCTCTCTACCAAGCTGGTTACATTAATGTGAATTTGATTATACTTTCTTGGTTTGATATTAATTATTGGACTTTAACCATATTTATAGGATGATGGATCTATAATTAAGAAGACAGCAGAAAATGGAAAATCTTTGTTGGATCAAGAGATGAAGAATGACATTCTTCTCACAATAAATTTAGGACAATTTTCTCAGTGTCCTAGTAGGGATATTAGAGATAATTCTATTTTCCGCCACCCTTTGCTTCTCCTAATGTTTGCTACTCTTACTATTGAAAACCAAAAGCATTGGTAAAAGTAGCCAAGGTAATCTTCAAAATCTATGAAGGGATGATACAATAGTTCATGTCAGCAGGAAATAATGGACGTTAAGCAAATCACTGACAAACTCCTAACTAAAGCTGACTGATGTCACTAAGAGGCCTTGTGTAGATGTACACCAGCATCATTATTTTAGTGTATAAACTTTTCCCCATACCAGATCTTAAAATGTGTAATACTTACAATGTTAAAATGTTTTGCAAATGCATACCAACAATACAAACTAAATTATGTTTCCTCATGGGGAATATATTATCCCTTAAGTTTATATGCATATATTTGTATAATAGAATCCAGAATATACTAGTATCAAAATAGGTGAAGCATCTAGCTTCTTCCTTTCAAATGTAATTCAGCAACCAGAGTTTTAATCATATGATTTGAAAATTACTAGAATGTTTACTAAAAAATTATTTAGGACTAAACAAACAACCAGTTAAGATCAAAGTGACTTAGTAATTATGTGGTTTAGTCACCATTCAGTGTCTATATTTTTTAAATGCATGCGTGATGGCTGTAATACATTGGAATTGGATGGGATATTAGAGGAAATGCTTTTAAATGCCAAAAAAGATATTGCTCTCTTAAATTAATTGTTTTATTTGATCACATTTTTCTTTCCTTTGACACTTCTATTTAATATTTTTTCTCTTTTTGAGGAAAAATAACATACTTTTTTCTTGATTTTTCCATAGCATACCAAATATTGTCTCTCTGCTATAGAAATATATCTTCATATATTTTAATTTTAGATTGTGAGCCACAGGCATAGTATTTTAAATCTAGATAACTTCAAAAGAAGAAAAACACTGCTTTAGTAAATTACATATTCAAAATAACTGGCCATATTTCAAATAAGTTAGCCCAGATTTAGACATATATAGTTTTCAGAATCTTTGGTTCATCTAATATTCATTTTTCTGTAAAGTAATGAAAATTTAATTCATATTTCTGTATGTTCAGAAATGTTGGTGACTGGTTTTAAAAACTAAATTCTAAATTGATTAGATCTCTTAACAGAAGAGTTCTTTTCTGTACATATATTTAAAAAACAGCTATTGTACAAGATGACAAACCAGAAACTTTTTGTTTATTTTTATCTGACAATGAACTAGTTTGGAATTTTCATTTTTGTCAAGTTATGTTTTAAATGTTAGTCCCCTTAGGAACTATTAAAATAGCAATCCATTGGTTTTAAATTATCAAAATATTTCAATAGTAGGAAAATATTAGGATGAAGTTATTATAGGTACTAAATGTTATTTAAAATGCTTATGTATATGACATATTTACCACACAGTTGGAAATGTAGCAAAACCATGGATATTTATGAATTATTTACCTTTCCAGCTACATTCCAAATGACCAGATAATATTAAGAATGCACCACCACTGAATGAAAAATTGGTCAAGAAAGAAATTAGAAACTGTTTAGAGTTTAATGCAAATGAAAATACAACATATCCAAACTTAAGGAGCACAATGAAGGCTGTTCTAAGAAGCAAGTTCATAGCACTAAATGCCTACATTAAAAAAGGAGAGACCTAATGTTAGTAATTTAACAACACACCTGAAAGCTTAAGAACAAAAAGAAAACAAAATAACACCCAAGATGAGTAGATGGCAAGAAATAATCAATGCGGTTGAAATCAATAAAATAGAAATTAATAAACATACAAAAATAAAAAAAATCAATGAAATGAAGAGTGATTTCTTTGAAAAAAAAAATAAGTAAGATTGACAAACCCTTAGCAAAATTAAGGGGTAGAGAGTGAAGATACAAATTAACAAAAAGAGATGAAAATGGGGACATAACAACAGACACTGGGGAAATCCAGAGAATCTGTAAAAACCTGTATTACACAAAATTGGAATATCTAAAACAAATGTATAATTTCCTCAATACACCTGACCTACGAAAGTTAAATCAAGATCAGATAAGTAACTTAAGCAGCCTCAAAACCCTAGTGAAATAGAAGCCACCATTAAGTCTTTTTGGAGCCCATTCCCTATGGTGGAATATCTTATTCAGCCTCAATACAGGGCGGAGAGTGGGGGAGTACTCAGTCCTGACTCAACTTGACAGACTTGTTGACTTCCCATTACTAAGGAGTAAATGGGGGGGTGTTGGGTGGGAGGAAGGTGGAGGAGGAGGGAAAGGAGGGGAAACTAGTTGGTATGTAAAATGACTAAGAAGTAAACTTGAAATGAATAAAAAAAATTTAAAATGTCTCCCAATGGAAAAAACAAACTACAAAAAACAAAGCAAACAAACAAAAAGACCCCAGGCCAGACAGTTTTAGCCCAGAATTGTACCAGATTTTCAAAGAAGTAACACCAATACTCCTCAAATTATTTCACAAAACAGAAAAAGAAGGAACATTACCTAGTTATTTCTACAAGGTCACAGTTACCATGATACCTAAACTACATAAATACCCAACAAAAAAAGAGAAGTACAGACCAATTTCCCTTATGTATATTGATACAAAATTTCTCAATGAAATGCTCGCAAATTGAAACCAAGAATACATCAAAAAGATCATCCACCACAATAAAGAAGGTTTCACCCCAGAAATTCAGGGATGGTTCCACATATTTAAACTGATAAATTTAATGTATGATATAAACAGACTGAAAAACAAAACCCACATGATCATCCTTAATGGATGCAGACAAGGCCTTTGACAAAATCCAACAACTCTTCATGATGAAAGTCATGGAGAGATATGGATACAAGAAATGTACCTTAGTGTAATAAAGAAAATTTATAGTAAGACCATAGCCAACATGAACCTAGATGGAGAGAAATTCAAAGCAATTCCACTAAAATTAGGAACAAGACAAAATTGTCCACTCTCTCAGTATGTATTCAATATAGTACTTTTGAAGCCTTAACTAGAGCAGTAAGACAACTGAAGGGATATCAAGGGGATACAAATTGGAAGGGAAGAAATGAAAGTATTTTTATTTGCAGATAATATACTTGTATGTAAAATTGACCTTAAAAATTCCACCAGGAAACTCCTATACCTGATAAACACTTATACAAAATAAACAGACAAAAATCAGTAGTCTTCCTATCTATATCCAAATGACAAATGGACTGAGAAAGAAATCAGGGAAACAACACCTTTCACGATCACCTCAAATAATATAAAATATATTGGGGTTACTCTAACCAAGCAGATGAAAGACTTCTTTGATAAAAACTTTAAGACTTTGAAGAAAGAAACTGAAGAAGATATCAGAACCTGGAAAGATCTCACATGCTTATGAACTGGTAAGATTAATACAGTGCTCAGCAGTTAAGAGCACTGGTTGCTCTTCCAGTGGTCCCAAGTTTAATTCCTAGAAACTACATAGTGGTTCACAACCATCTGTAATGGGATACCATACCCTCTTCTTTCTGATGTTCTCTTCTGTCATGCAGACACTAAATGCAAGCATGCAAGTAGAGCACTCATATGCATGAAGTACATACATAAATGCACTTTTAATACTTTGAAAACGGTCATCCTACCAAAAGCAACCTACAGATTCAGTGAGATCCCCATTAAAATTCCAACACAATTTTTCACAGATCGTGAAAGGACAATTTTCAGCTTCATATGGAAACACACACACACACACACACACACACACACACACACACACACACACACACACACCACATCAAAATCAGGTGACCAAAAAAGTCCTGAATGTAAAAGAACTACTGCTGGAGATATCCCTGATCTAAAATTGGAGTACAGAGCTATAGTAATAACAACAGTATGGTATTGGCCCCAAAGAGATACATTGATCAAAGGAATAGAAATAAAGACTCAAAAATAAGTCCACATAAGTATGGATATCTGATTTTATTTTATAAAGAAGCCAGAAATACACACTGGGTAAAAAGACAGCATCTTCAACAAATGGTGCTGGTAAAACTGAATGGCTGTATGTTAAAAAAAAAATGAAAATAGATTCATCCTTTTCACCATGCACAAACCTCAACTGAAAATGAATCAAAGACCTAAACATAAGGCCAAATATACTTAATCTGAAGACAAAGTAAGCAATAGACTTGAACTCATTGACACAGGACAAGACTTTCTGAATAGAACACCATTAGTACAGTCTCTAAGCAACAATTAATAAATGGGACCTCATGAAGCTTTAAAGATTCTGTATGGTAAATGATACCACCATTCTGACAAAGTGGCAGACTATAGAATGGGAAAAGATTTTTACAAACTACACATTTAATGGAGGGCTAATATACAAAATATATAACAAACTAAAAATACTGGACATTAAGAAAACAAATAACCCAATTAAAAACTGGGTACAGATTTAAACAGAATTATCAAAAGAGGAAATACAAATGGCCGAGAAACAATTAAGAAATGTCAACATCCATAGTCATTAGAGAAATGCAAGTCAAAACCACATCAAGATTTCATGTTACACCAGCTGGAAAATGCTGAGAACAATAAAACAAATGGCAGCTCCTGCAGGCAAGTATGTGAAACAAGGGGAAACTCATCCTTTGCCGGTGGGAGTGCGAACTTTCACAGTCACTATCGAAATCAGTGTGATAGTCCCTCAGGAATCTGGGTATCTATTTATCTTAAGATCTAGGAATATCATTCTTGGGCATATACCCAAAGGACACTTTATTCTACTACAGATACTTGGTCAATCTTTCATTGTAGCTCTATTTATAATAGCCAAACATTAGAAACAACCAAGATGTCTGTCAACAACAGATGAATGAATGAAGAAAATGTGATGTTTACATGATGTAATATTACTCAGCTGCTAAAAAATTAAATCATGAAATTCGCTGGTGAATGGGTGGAATTAGGAATAATCATCCTGAATGAAGTAGCTCAGACAGACCCAGGAAGACAAACATGATATGTATTAGCTTATGCGTGGGTGTTAGCTGTTAAGTCATTGATAAGTAAGCTACACTCCATATAACCACTGAGGTTATGTAGAGTAAGAGACTAGGGGAGAGGGATGGATCTCCCTAGGAAGAGAAAATAGAATTTCTGTGGATGGATGAGGTGGGAGGCCTTAAATAGGGGGTCAAATGGGGAGGAGCACAGAAGGGGAAGCAAGGGAAGGAATATGAGGAGGGACAGCTAAAACTAAAGGCATTTAGAGGTCATATGGTAACCTAATAAGCCTTCATATGCATAGACATATATGAAGGCATACATATACATACACACATACATACATCTAAATGAAACTGGCAAATATCAGGGGAGACAGAGCCCCAACTGGACATCTCTTGTAACTAAGTGAAGCCTCCAGTTCTGGGAATAGGCTATATTTAATTAAGATGTTGACTAAAGGAGTCCCATGGGGGTACCCAAACAACCCAGAATATTGCCTAGGCTATTAAATACTCTCTACAGACAGCAACTAATTGAACACACAAAAATCGAATTGGTGCTTACCTATAGCTTCCACTCCTATAGACTAATGTTTGCGGTACTACCACAAGGAGAAAGATAAACACCACCCCAGCTACAAACTCTTCTATTTATAAGGCTGTGCTAGTGCAGTAGTGTCACAAAGCTTGTAGGGAAAACCAGACAATATCTGATTTGCTATAGGGAACACTCCATAAGTTGGAATCCATCCCCATTGCTTGGGTGGCTAAGAACCTGAGACTACATAGACCAGGGATCTAGGGGAAAACCAAATACCACTGTTCTGCTAAAGGATCATAACAATAAAATAACTCCTAACAACATTCTGCTATACTCATAGCTCAATGGCTTGCTCAGCCATTATCAGAGGAGTTTCCTCCTGCATTAGATGGGAGCAAATATAGAGACCCACAGATGGACAATGAATGTAGTAGAGAAAGGGATAGAGAGGAGAAGGGATGGAAGCAGAGAGAGAAAGAGAGAAAGAGAGACAGAGACAGACAGAGAGACAGACAGACAGAGAGAGAGAGAGAGGAACACTCTTCTCTTGGAACACTCAGTCCTAAATGGGATATCGTTATCAGATCCTCAGGGCTTAGGAAACTCTGCAGGGAAGGATGCAGAAAGATTATAATGGACAGAAGAGATGGTGGACACCAAAGAAATAAGGCTCTCCAAATGTAGAAGGACTGAAAACACATATGAACTTAACAGAAATTGTAGCAGCATGCATAGGGCCTGTACAGGTCTGTGACAGGTGAGGTCCCAGTACTGAGCAGAAGAGTGGGACACAAGCTCCTGTCCATAACCCAGAGGCTATATCTAATTAGTAACCCTTTGAAAAGGAAACAATAGTTTTCTCCAACAGAGTCTCACTAGGGATACAAACCACACTTAAGGGTAGGCCCCATCCCTGAAGTAGATGGCCGGCCAACACAAAAATCAACTCATAGCATTCTTGGAGATTCTTTGAGGTTCTTTGTCTCATAATATAAAGTCAGGACATTAAAAAAAAAAAAAAACCCTTACAAGCCCTTTGTGTATATAGTATGGCTTCTGGGTTTGCGTTTGTATGGGATCCCTGTGTGTGTGAACTTGAGTATCTGAATCTTTATGCGTTTCTTATGCTTTTTGTTTGGCTGGTTTTATTTGGTTTGTTTGGTTTGTCCTATTCTGATTTGTTTGTTTTTGTTCTATGTCATTTCCTCTTATTCTTCTTCTTTAGATGCTTGCTTCTTCTTTTTAATAGGAGAGAGAAAGGATGTGAATTCACATGGGATGGCAGGTGGGGAGGATATTGGAGGAGTTGGGGCTCAATATATTGTATGAAAAAAATCTATTTTCAGTATTAGAAAAAAGAATGGGTACTAACTACTAATGGAAACAATGCAGTAATAGAGTTAATAGCATATTAATAATGAAGTCACATGTCTGAACTTAAAAATTTTAAAGCAGGTATTTACTATTCTGCTTTACCTTGAAAAATGTAAACTTATTTTGGTTATATATATATATATATATATATATATATATATATATATATCAGTAAGATCTTATTTAGGCCAAAAAATAGTTCGTTAAATTTTGTTTTGATGTTGGGAAATGTAATATTATTCACAGCTCCTACAAATTTGAAACAAAATTTAATATCATCCCTCTAAAATGGGTTATCAAACCTGGGCATGGGGGGTTTCATGATCTGACCCAGTGAAAAAAGTGATTACAGTAGCTCTACACATACATAGAAGAGTGCACTTGTACAGACATGTGTACAACACACACACACACACACACACACTCACTCACTCACAACTGGGCAGAGGCTGGGAGCATAGATGAATGGTAGAATACATACCTAGCATCTGTGAAGGGTTAGCTATATAACACTGAAACAAAACAATGCAGAACACAACACCTAAGCATTGTGGCAGGGATAATTTTGCATTTAAATAATTTTTAAAACTGCTCCTGAATGGTTCCAGTCATTTTCATACACAGCCAAGGCAGGATAAAAGGCCTTTTCTGGAAGCCAGAACTGAAGGTATCAGAAGACAGACAAGGCATCCATGCAGAGAAAGGAAAGGCTGTTAACCCCGGATAACTGCTGCCATGGCAACAGTTGCCAGGCCCCAGACTTTCTCTGGCGGAATCTGAGGGAGTCCAGGAAGAATTTCTGGTTTGCTGTTTCCTGCCCCAGTGGTAGTAACAGAGTCTGTCCTCCCTCTTACTGTCCCCTGTTTTCACACAGCAGGACCTGTCCTGACTAGGTTCCTTTAGCCCACGGTGTTCTGTGGCTGCCTCCCTGTGTTCCTTCCTAAAAACACATTATGGTGGCAGTTCTTGCTGTCAGGCTAACTTCTGTTCACTGCAGCAGGCCCTGTCTGTCCAGCCTTTGGCTCACCTGTTCTCTCTGGAGGGTAAAAGGGTCAGTCAAAGAAACACACCTTGAACCCAAATAAGAGCCAAAGAAGCACACACTGGCCCTGAAACCAGAACCAAAATATTAAACAGGACCAGTGAATGAAATACATTTTGGCCCCGATCAACTCAGCACAAAGACCAACCAATCCCTGAGCATGAAATCCAGCCAAACTCTGAGCTTGTCCAAGCTCAGGGACTGAAATCTAACCAAGTTCCATCCTTAAAGTCCCCACCCTAGAAAAACACCGCCCCTAAGGATCCCTATATAAGCCCTGTGCCTGTTCAATTGGAAGCTGCCTTTTTCCACCATGGCAAAGGCAGGCACTCCCTTAGATTCCTTCCTCTCAATGATCTTTTCAATGAGGTTTTGGTGAGACCTTTCTTTCTTCAGAGATGAATAGAGCAGAGAAGCAAGAACACGTTGCTGAGGAAACAAACCTTCCCATAGCCAGCAGAGTTGTTACACTGTGTGTGGGGGGGAGTAAGGCTGGGGAAAGCCTCCCCTGCTGAGTTATTACACTGGGGAAACCTTGCCCTGGGAGCAGGGCTGTACCTGGTACACTTAAGATGACTGTGGTAGTCCTCAGATCCCAACCCACAGAATTCCTTTCCACCTGAGCTGCAATGCTTATTATCGTCTATCTCAGTGTTCCTGGTTCCCTGACATGGGGCTTATGGGAGCATCATAGTGGGAATACAATGACATGATGAGCCTTTCTTTTTCTGCTTCTGGTCTCAACCAGGGCGCGCACACGCGCGCGCGCGCGCGCACACACACACACACACACACACACACACACACACACACACACACAAAGAAAGGGCAGTGAAAATGGGGTGGGGTGCAACTTGAGCTTTTAAAAACATGGGGACAGAGAAGGTGGTCTACATGTGGACTTAAGGAAGCCACTAGCAGGCTTAGGGCTGGGCAGAATTCATGCTAATATTCACTAATTGGAGGTTCTGGATACACATATGGGGGCCTCCAAAGCCTCTCTTCACTTCTGTTTATGCTCTCCTCCTCCACAGAAGTCAGGTCACCCGGTAGTAAAAGTAGTTTGAGACTGCTGTCACTTCACATTTCACCACACTAAACCAGGCTTCTCTTAGGGATAAAATTTGACCTACTGGGGACATTCTCCTTACTGAAGCAATTGGAGCAATACCTGGAACCCAGATAAATTGGGAAAACAGCAGTTTACTTACACTGTCCTACTTTTCTGGGCTGTATCACATTCAACAACTAGTGTTCAACTTGGGGATACTTAAGCCCCCCAAATAGCTCCAGCCACTATAGGAGATAACATGAGAAGGACTGGGCACATAATTTGTGTCAATTTAAAATAACGGAATGCCCTTTGTGAGAGAGGGAGTGGGAAAGAGAGAAAGACCCATTAATTGTACCACAACGTAGAGTTGTGCTGTGTCATTTCTCCTTTAACATGGCCTTTTCTTTCTTTTTAAAAAATAGACATGTTTTTGAGAATTGTTACAGATATACAGAAAAATTGAAAGGAGTACAGAGAGTTCCCATCTATTCCACTCCATGTTCCTCTCATTATGTTTTACCTATGCTGTTGAATGGCTTTTGTTTCATGAATATTTTTTTCTGTTGTAAGATCCTTTCTATAATGAATGATGTGTCACGTCAAGTTTTTCTTTGCTTTTGATGATCTTCATAATGGCACTGTTCTGATGTTTTTTTGTAGACTATCCCAGTGCAGGAAATTTTCTGTTTTTCCCACAGTGAAACTAGATTTATGGGCTTTGAGAAATGGGTTAGAGTGGTAAAGTATTGTTTCAACACAACATGTCAAGGCTATGTGCTAGTAGTATGGTTTATAAATCTTTGGGGGTAGGATTTTAATGTGCATTTCTGGTTGACCTGGAACTTACTATATAGTCTGGCCCCAAGGAATCTCCATTTCCCCAAATTTTGGTGGTTAGACAAAAGCCATCTTTCCTTAGGAACTTGTGAAGCTGGCTCACTTCTACCAAAAGAAGCCATCTCCTTTGTCACTGGCAGAAGAGACAAATAGCTGTCTGTGATGCCTATAAGCATATCACAGCCCATACTGGCCCCCAGGCTCCCTTAGTATCACAAGTAACTCGCACATTTCATAGTCCTTGCTGGCATGGAACTTTTCTCAGCTCTACTCACCTCCTCCCCTACCCTAAACTTCTCCAGCTCATGGCCAGGGCCAGTCTGCTGACCATATTCAGTCTACTGCTTTCTCTCTCTGCCCTGGACTCTTCCACATGCCTCTTCCTGTTGCCACTCTCATATCTACAATAAAACATTTCCCCTTAACCAAACCATAGAGCAGTCACATCATCTTATACACAGACCAGTCTTGCCTTGAGCTCACATGGATCCATTTGCCTCTTCCTTCCAAATACAGGGTTAAAGGTGTGTTTTTACTATGCCTGCCAATTTACATTGATTTTGACATGTGCTTTTACAAATGTCATTCAACCTAAAGAAAAGTAAAATAATAAATTATTAGTATTATATTCGGGCAGTGCTGATGCTCCTCCCCCTTAATCACAGCACTGGGGAAGCAGAGGCAGATGGATCTCTGTGAGTTTGAGGCCAGCCTGGTCTACAGAGCTAGTTCCATGATAGGCTTCAAAGCTACAGAGAAATCCTGTCTTGGAAACCCCCCAAATTATAATTATGACAGTTAATCTTTATGTTGTACAATAATTGTTAGAAATGCCAATATAAGGGAAGAACCACCAGAGTAAAATACCTAAATTTTGAAGTTAATACAATTGTGTTATTTTTCTTTTTGCCATACAAATACTAAGTACATTCTACAAATACTCTATGCACATTCTGAAACGTACCTCCTTTGTCTATCTCATAAGGAATGAATGAAAGGAAGTGGTTGACAAATGTAAAGAAGTAGACAGGATATAATTAGGTCTTAGCGTCTTTTGTTTTAATTTTTTAAAGATTTAAAATTACTTTTTAATTTACACATATGTGTGTGCATGTGTGTGTGCATGCACGTGCTATGCACACAATTGTCTGAAATGGCCAGAAAGCATCGCACCAAGTGAGGCTGGAGTCATAGGTAGTTGCGAGCTATCCTTCAGTGTTGGGTCCATTTTAGGTCCTGTGACACAGCATTATGTGTTCTTAACTGCTATGCCATCTCTCCAGTTTTGGTCATCTGTTTTTAGAATGTAATTCTGTGTTGGAAGTAAGTTATGAATGGAAAGCATAGCCACTCTTGATCAGCATCCAATCCTGATCCCATGTATTTGTATAAGTTACTTGCTTACATTTTACTTGAATCTGGCAGAGCTATCATAAATGACAGGACTATTGGAATTATATATTTGAGATATCAGGAATAATATATTCAAAAGAGGCAACTGGAAATGACAGATACAGTATTTGCAGTTCTATACAAAGTTTAATATCAGTCTGTTGAATTAAATATGTACACATATATATATGACTCTTCATTGAAATTAAAGTGGATATAGAGATAAACAGAAGAAATGACACTTTAATACTATTGAATCTTCTGATGACATACCAATTCACTCATTTAGGCATTGCATAACTAATCTTGATACACTATAGTTTTTCAGTGCAAATCTTTGTATATTTCATGAAATCTAACCCTAATCACTATATATTCTTATGCAATTGTGAATGGGATTTAATTTTTTTCAACTTTGAGATGTTTACTTCTCGAACAAAATATATGCTTGATTATCTTTATCTAGAGATAATGCCAAGTTCACTTAGTTGTTTTAAAATATTTTTTTGATTCTTGGACTGTTCTATGTATATAATCTTGATTTTCTGCAAATATATATAATTTTATTTCTTTTCCATATCCATATACATACCTGTTTTCCTTTGTTTAATTGCTAACTAGGATTCCTAGTACATTGTTGCACAACAGTGACAAGAGCAATATTCTTGAATGATGCCTACCATAAGTGTAAAACACCAGATTTACTATTAAGTACCATGACAGGGGTAGTTTTCATAGATATACTATTTTGAGTTAAGGAATTCCCTTTCTAATCATAGTTTCCTGATATATGTTTTAATGCTTTTCCTAATGAGGCTCAAACCCATGTCCTCATGAAAACAACTGATATACCATTGAACTATAATGCAGGCATCTTGAGACATTTGAACACAGTGAGTGTTGAATTTTATAAAACACATCTGTTACCTATTGAGAAGGTTACATTGTCTTTCTTGTTCTGTTAGTGTTTACTTATATTGACTTTTGAATATTAAACCCCTTTTACAGTATTATAAGACAATTCAGTTGATTAGGATAAATACATGTATTTTTGATGTATTACTACATTTAATTCCCTAAATTTTTATTAAGACTTTTGCATATAAACCAAGTATGGTCAATCTCAGCACTAAGGCCAGAAGAATGGTGACCTTGCAGCTAGCCTGGGCTGCATAGTAAGGCACTATTTCAAAGCAAAGCGAGCAAACAAAAAGCAACAACAAAAAGAATTCTTCCATCTTATTCATGAGGTTGGTGCTTCTCTCGTAGAACTTTTATATTTGTACCAAGGCAAATTTTACTTAATTATAAATGAAAGGAGCTCCTTCTCCCTCTACTTTCTGAAATAATTGTTTAAAATCCATATTACTTCATACTTAAATGTTTGATAGAATTCACCAGCGAAGATGTCTGGGGCTTCTTTTGGGGAGAGGGCAGTAAGACAGTCTATATGGGAGTTGTCCTGGAACTCCATCTAGCTCAGGCTGATTTCAAATTTATGATTCCCCTCTGTCTCCTGAGTACCGTCATTAATATGGCTATACATCCACCTCTATAGTCAACTTCATTCTTACTTTAAAAAATTGTTTTATTAAGATACCTGTAATCATCACCAATGTCAATTTTTAAAGATTTCCACCAACTGAAGAAGTCTCATATATTTTAGCCATAGTTTTACATCCACTATATTCTCCAACCATAGCAAATCACTAATCTCTTTTGCAACTTGATGGAATTGCTTATTGTTTCATATCATATTAATAGAATCATGTGATTTATGGTCTTTTGTGAATGGCTCCTTTCACTTAGGACATGTTTAAGGTGCATTTGTGTTGTGGCATATAAAATACTTCATCTTTATAGGGGTAATAGTACATCATCTGGATATATAAAATTTTGGTTGCTCATTCATCAGTTAACATGTGTTGTTTTTAGGTTTTAGCTTTCATGAATATTGGTGTTCTAAACTTTCATGTAAAGGTTTTTGTTGTTGTTTTGTTTTGTTTTTGAGACAGGGGTTCTCTGTAGTTTTGGAGCCTGTCCTGGAACTAACTCTTGTAGACCAGGCTGGTCATACAGAGATCTACCTGCTTCTTCCTAACAAGTGCTGGGATTAAAGGTGTGTGCCACCACTGCCCAGTTACTTTTATGTAAAGTTTTTGATGGATATAATTTATTTCAAATACACACACATATAAACTAAACATAGAATTGTTGGACCATTTGATATGTCTGTATTTAACATTTGGTGGAATTACCATTTGCATTCTTACCAGCAGTATAAGTACTTCCCTTTCTCTCAATCCTCATCAACACTTATTTGGATGGATCATTGCAAATATATGAAAATACCTGATTTTTGCGTATTGATATTGTACACTGCCAACTCACTGAGCATATATGGTGGTTTTTAAATATCTTTTTGTAGTGGATTCATTATGATTTTCTGTATAAAAGCATGCCATCTGTGAGTAGAGAATTCTTAGAATGCTTGTGTGGCATCAAGATTCATGTATTGTATTGGAACTTAATTACCATTTGACGAAAGTGAAAACAATGTTTTGGCTGTTGATTAGGTTGTGTGAATAGAATATTTTTATTATTAATTATTTTAGTTCTAGGAATAGAATATGGAAGGCTTGCACAAGCTAAGCATAAGTACTGGCAGTCCCTGGGGAAGAGCAATATAAAGGAATAATCATGTTACAAAGGTCTGAAGGATCTTGTTTGTCCCTTCTACCACGCGAGGGTATACATTACAAACAACTGATTGAACTGTCACCAGATATCGAATCTGTCAGCACTTTAACCTTTCTTTCCCCAGCCTCAAGAGATGGGAGAAAACAAATTATTTGTAAGGTACCCACCATATAGTATTTTAATATAGAAGCCTGAACAGTTATGAGTTTTTCTTTATTATGTATTTTTTTTCCAAAATAGGTGCTTTGTATTTCCTTTCCATGGCTAACAAAGGGAAACATCTCTCTCAGGGGCACTGTGGTAGGAGTTAGACTTTTTAAAACACTATCAAAGCTTTGTTAATGTTGAAGACAGGCCTTTGCTGCAACTGCCCTTTTTCCAGTTTATCTTTCCTTAAAATAAGTTAAAATGCTGGGTCCTAGGGTGGTTTAAGTCTCTAATTGCAATTGTGAGAGCCTTCCATGTTGCCTGACTACTTTAGAGGAATGTGAGCTTATAATCTCCCTCTTTAGCAGCTGTCTGGACTGCCCTCCTGGAAGCTTAGCTGCTTCGAATGCTTCACAGATATTTTAAGAAAGCTATACCGTAACTGCAGCTGTTCGCTCATCTCAAGTTCCAAAAGGCCTTAATCTGGCCACAACTCTTTCAAATAGCTAGCACAAGACTTTTTTTGGCCATCATAAATCACAGTCAACTCACATGGCTGTTTTTAGTTTGGTCAGTTGAAGAACACCTCATCTCCTCACCAGGAGAATGCCTGTAAACTGTTGTAAACAGTCTTTGTCTGAAGGCTTTTGCTATAAGCAGTGTAAGTAATCCTTTATTTTAATGAAAAGCTGTGCCATGAGCAGTGCAAACCCTCTTACTGGACCTACCTCTGGCACCACCATTTCTGACTGTATAAGCTGACTGTTGGCTCCCGTTATAAGTCAGCTAGGAAACAAGTACCCAAGTTGCAGCATTGTGCTCAATAAAAGGCTTCTCTTGGTAGTCATTTGATCCTAGTTAGTACAGACAGCATGTGGTGCTGGTAACATGAAGGGCACAACATGGAAGCAGCAATGAAGATGCTGTAGCTGTGAAAGCATTGGTGATCAGAAGTGGGGACAGAGGTGGCCGAGGTGAGAAAGGCTGTGAAGAACTGAAATCAAGATGTTGTGGGCTTCTATTGCTGGCCGAGTTCTAGGGTGCCACCAAGTCTTAAAAATCAAGGATCCTGAAACCCTAGGTCTAATAGATGGCGCGTTATTCTCTACAGGAGCTGAAGTTCCCAGCACTCAAGACTGTTCAGGAGCTGTGTCTGAATGATTCTGCAGTTGACTTTATGTTTGATAAATGTGCTGCTTCACTCATAAGTATTTAGGTAAATCTAACCAAAGATAACGTAGCTTTAGATTTCCCTCAAGGGGATAAGTTTGCTACCTCTAAATTGGTTTCTTTTGCATGCTTAGCTGGCAGTCCTAGGCAATAAAAAAATTTCATGACTAGGCAACTTGATTGCTGCCACTCACTATTACTACTGGAATCTGAGGCTACTAGGATTGCTGATATTTAAAACCTACACACTAAGCCTTCAACCTGAGTACTTAGAACCATAAACTTCTAAAGCCTGAAGCAATAGGCCATTAGCTCTAAGAGCCTGTAAGAATAAGGCCACTTGGACTGCCAGGCTAACCTGTAATATTTGGGCTTTCAATGGTCCAGGCCTGCTAGCTTCTTCTCTTCTGTTCACTCTTTGTATCCTGGCAAAGTAGAAGAACCATAGCCAATATAAGTCTCATTGTTATTTATATACGACTAAATGAATTATTTTAGTCAAAAACTGCCAAAACACACTGTAAAATTACATATGTAATCTCCCAGAGAGCAAAGCCTTGGCTAAACTCATAGTTACCCCGAGATAAGGGTAGTTTTGCTGAGGTCTATTTGACTGTCTCTTTTCTTGACCACATTCAAGTATTATGCTTCATTAATTACTTGCAGATTATTCTATTGTTTCCTACAATACTCTGGAGCATAAAATGTTCACATTCGTTCTGATCCCAGGAGGTATCCATATAAACTTTTCTTTCGATTGTCTCTGAAAAAGTAACCAGCATATGGTTTAATCTGTATCTCCAGTGACTATCAAGGTTCTCCTAGTTGTTTTTAACATAACCAGTATTTTCAAGTGCTATTCTGATACCAAATGTGTCATGTCTTACCAGCTGATCTCCAAATTAGATGACTGTAGAAATCACTCTTTGCCCCCTGCCTTAAATCAAGGACTATCTAGGCATTGTGGCATAACATAAACCATTATACAAAGAGTCCTCTAACCTGGGTGTGGTGGCACATGCCTTTAATCCCAGCACTTGGGAGACTGAGGCATGTGGATCTCTGTGAGTTTGAGGCTAGCCTGGTCTACAGAGTGAGTCCCAAGATTCCAGAGCTATGTATAAAGACCCTGTCTCAAAATAAAGAGACTTTGTCTTTAAATAAATACATCAATAAATAAAATAAAGGCTCAATAGGCAGAGAACTCCAAATTGCACCCTGTGCTTCAGCTTGACTTGGTCCCCTTGTTGATGAAGACTACTTAATGTCATCAACTTGTCTTGTTCACCTGTCCAGACCTTCCATCCATTCATTGGTCAGTTCCTTCATCTGGGTCCTCCTGGTTCTTCCTCTTTGCTTTTGCTGCTAGAGTGAGCTCTAAAGTTTTGTTCTCAAATCTGTGATATCCACAGTGGTCTTCTTCTCCAGGTTTTCCCCTGTACTTGGTTTGGGTTCCTTGCCTTATCAATACAGATTATACATTCCAATCAGCATATTTTGGAAAACCTCTGGCCTCTTTAAGTTCTCATAATCAGTTTGCAACAAAAACCCAGAGTCATAATGTTGCTTATAAGTAAGGGCAGACCCTAAAAATTAAAAGTTTTATCTCAGAAGACTTACATCATGCTTCATTTGCAAACTAAAAATGAGGTTCTAGTAACATTTATTTATTTCTTCCTGGGTCACTACCAATTTGAAGGTTCCCCTAACCTCTACTTCAAGATGATTTTCATATTAAACTCATTAAAACATGAGAGGGGGGGTGTAAGAAAATTCAGGATGGATGGAAGAGGAAGGCAGAGAGAGGAGGCCATATGGGGGAACAGAAATAACAAACACAAGGGATATTTGAAAAAGCCACATGGAAACATGCTATTTTCTGTTTGACATGGAAGGGCTAGCTTTCATGTAATGGAAGTTGCTGTGATAGCTACTGTGGGGTGGTGGCATCATCAACCGTCTTACCCAGCTGTGAACCCAATGAGCTAAAATCCTTAAAGAACTTTACCAACCATTATCTGTTTACTAAAATAATTCAATTCTATAATAACCAAATGAAAAATGCATTAACATTCTGGGTATACAGTGTACTAAAATGTAGCATAGAAATGTTGTGCCAAATATACTACATACCCTGTGATTTCACATGTTTTTTCTATCATTATGCATTTGATTTCATGTACATTATAATCCACAAACTGTAATATTATTTTATCATATGTAATTATTTCTGTTTAGTAGCATTGTTGAGATATAACTTGTGTGTCATATAAACCCATCCATGTGAATCACATACTTTTATAGTCATGGTATATTCATGGTAAAGGAGTCCAGGTATTGCTTTCCTAAAATAAAAATCCTCACTAGGCATGGTGGCACACACCTTTGACCCTAGGACTCAAGAGGCAGAATAAGATGTCTCTTTGAGAGTCCCAGGCCATTCAGAGCTACATAGTGAAAACATTTATCAAACCAAAATTAAAATATTAGGCATCTTCATACAGGATGTTAGTGAGCAGCAAACAAATGCTAGAAGAAGCACTATTCTAATACTTCCTTATTTGCATGAAGTCTAGACTTTCAAAACAAAAGATAAACAAACAAGCCAAAAAAAAAAAAAAAAACAACCAAACAAACCCAGAAAACACTCTATTTGCTTTTCTGAATTCTAGCAAATAAACTCACATTAGAGGAAAAGAACTTAAACTCTATTAGTACACCTAGACAGAATTTTACCATACTCCATTGTGTTTTATTTACATGCCAAAGGTCATTTACAAGTAATTGTCTAATAAGTGGGCCATACAAATTTTATTCTAGGCTACTGTATCTTCCCTAAGCCATCAAGGTCTCTTAAAAATAATTTACTGATCACCTGACAGTCCCTGTTCCTTCCCTCACACATAGACATTTCTAAATTGAGTTTTGAAAATAGTACATACATTTCTAAGTAATTTCCACCTAGTGTGCAATCACATTGCTACAATTTTCCCCTATGTTATGGTTTTCCCCCATTTTGTACATTAGCAACCTCATATGCCTCTCCTTCTATTTAAAATCCCTTTGTCAGTTTACTTCAATAAACTTGAAAGGATGGAGAGAATTTTTTTTTTCATTTCTACAATACAGATGGGCAACCATAACCATTATCCAATTTTAGTACACTTTCATCATCCTTAAAAGAAACCCCATCTCCCTTACCAATCATCTTCCATTTCCACACTTCTCCTAGCTCTGTGCAATCACTAACATTTTCCGTCTCTATAGATTTTGTGATATCACTATTTATTATGAACTGATCAGGGGCATTTTGTGGTTGTCTACTTTCACTAAGTATGATGTTTTTAAAATTTACCCACATAGGAGCCATGGATCAGCTCTTCTTCCTTTTTCATCAAATAAATATATTGTCTATTCATGAGTCGATGTACATATCTCCTAATTTTTGGCTATCAGGAATGATGTTGCTATGAACGTTTCTGTATACTTTTACATGCTTGCATATTTTCAATTCTTTTGTGTTTATACCTAGAAGTATAATTGTTTGGCCATATGATACCTCTGTGTTTAACATGCTACCAATAAATTTTCCAAAGTGAACCACATTTTACATTCCTGTCAGCAAGATATGAAGGGTGCAGTTTCTTTCCATCCTTGTCACAGTGTATTTTCCATCTTTTTTATTTTAGTCACGTTCTTTGTGTGGTATGGTATTATGTTTGTGTTTCTTATTTGAATTTCCTTAATTACTAATGGTTTTGTGTAGTTGTAGCTTTTGCTCTTTGACTCTTTAAGGGCACACCAGCAAGTTCCCAAATGAATCATACCCCCAGAGCCTTTTTCTTACTGATAAATGCCCGACCTTAGCTTGACTTATTTCTAGCCAGCTTTTTAAAAATTATCCCATTTCAATGGGCGGTAGTAGCACACACCTTTAATCCCAGCACTTGGGAGGTAGAGACGAGTGGATTTCTATGAGCCTGGTCTACAGAGTAAGTTCCAGGTTAGGCTTCAAAGCTACCTTGAAAAACAAAACAAAACAAAACAAAACAAAAAAAAAAAAAAGAAAAGAAAAGAAAAGAAAAATTATCCCATCTATCTTTGCCTCTGGCCATTTACCATTCTCTAGTTCTGTGTATCTTTTCTTCTTATTCCTAGTCTGGCTGGATAGCTGGCCCTTTGAGTCTTCTTCTTCTTGTCTTGTTCCTTAATCACCTTTTCTCCTTCTGTTTATTCTCTCTGTCTGCCAACCCTGCCTATCCTTGCCTGCCTAGCTATTGATCATTCAGCTCTTTATTAGACCAATCATGTGTTTTAGACAGGAACAGTAACACAGCTTCATAGAGCTCAGCAAAGGCAACATAAGAGAATGAAGCATATATTTGCATCATTAGATGCATATTCCACAGCATAAACAAATGTAACACATCTTAAATTAATATTTCACATTTCCCCTTTTGTCTTAATAAAAACAAGTGGCTTTAACTTTAGCATAGTAAAACTATATATAACAAAAACAGGTATCAAGTAAAAGAGATAGGTATACTTCAATAATCTTGGTCAAGGCATGGTCCACTTGATCATTGCCTCCCTTCTGGTTCTTCAATGTAAGCCAAAGTTATTAATCCTGGTATTGCTTGATAAGATCAATCATGTCATACACAAATTTTATTTGTGGCTGTAGCCTCTCCAACATGCATGAATGCCTTCATATGTGGTTGGTCTGTCCTCAATGTTTGTTCATCTTGGAATCTACAGTGATTCCAGGGTTAAAGCAATGACATCTTTGCCCCTTCAACCAAATGGGAATGAGATAGTATTAGGTAGAAAGACAGTCTTGAATATTGTTTTTATGCAGAGTCAAGCAGGTGTTTAAATCAAAGTAAAGGAGGCAGACACAAAATGAAGGCAGAGATGTCAGACATTCTATTTGTAGTCATTTTGTGGGCCCAAGTAATGAGTCAAGTTTTTGTTGTTCAAAAAAGCAGTTTCAAAAAAGCTGTAATACCTATTGTCCATTTTTGTATCTTTGGGAGTAAAATATCCATTTAAACATTTGCACATATTCACCTTGTTTTAGTTACTGTTCTGTTGCTGAGAAAAGACACTATGACCAAGGCAACTCTTATAAAAGGAAGCATTCAATTAGGGGTTTCCTTATAGTTTTAGAGGGTTAGTCCATTATCATCCTGGCAGGGAGCATGGCAGCATGCAGGCAAGGTGCTGGAGAAGTAGTTGAGAGTTTACATCTGATTGGTAGGTGGGGGTGTGGTGGGACTGATGTAGGTTTTTGAAACCTCAAAGCCTACTCCCACTGACACACCTACTCTAATAAGATCACACCCCAATACTTTCTAAACAGTTCCAGCAACTGGGGACCAAGCATTTAAACATATGACCCTGTTGGGACCATACTCAGTCAAACCATCACACTCCCCAACACACACACACTTATATTAAAATTTGGTAGTGCTTGGATTGAACCCTAGCCTTTGCATGTGTTAATCAGGGTCTTTTTGAGCTACACAGAAAATCCCTGTTCATCTTTGAAGTTATTTGTGTTTGTATGATTCAGTATCAGAGTCCTTCATGCATTCTTGAAATTGTCTTTAAATCTGGCAACATTCTATTCCATCTTGTAGCTTGTCTTCTACTTTTTTATTTCCCCTTTAAAACAGAGTCTTGCTATGAAGAACAGGCTGGCTCCCAATCTGCTATTTTCCTGCCCCAGGTTCTGAGTGCTGATATTACAGGTATGTGCAACCACACCCAGATTATTTTCACTCTGCCTTTTCATTGTGATGAGGTAGACTGGATCTTCCTTTTGTCACATATGTTTTATTTGTCATGGCAAAGAAAATTTGTCAGAATTAAGGTCATGAATATTTATACCTATGTCAAGGTTTTAGCTGTTACCTTTGCATTTATCATTCACGCTGAGTTCTCTTTGGTGGGTGATGTGGCTAATGGCTTTCTATGGTGTTCTGAAACCTATAGGAGAGATAAAACCTGCCTACCTCATGTTCCCAAAACTGTATTTGAAAGCTGCCTTGATTAATGACTATCTTTTGTTCTGTAACTATAAAAGCTCATATAACCATATCCAAATTGTAACATGTTATTCAAGGCAAATTGAATCTATTTTCTGAGGACATTGTCATTCATATTTGTCTTAGAATAAACTCCCTTGTTTCTTTTGAGGGGAGAGAAGCATTTTTTTAATGAACAGTTTTAGAACCTGAACATGTGCTTTCAAGGGCACTCTACTTGCACTGTAGAAGTCACCTGAATTGGTGTCAGGCATCAGCATGGGCCCTTTGGCCCAACTATCTATATTGTCCGATTTGGGGGTATGTTGATGAGTTCTTTCCAGGGCCTCCCACTCCATTTAATTTGGTTGATATTTTATTGCTTTATTCCGAGTTTGTTGTTGAATATCTTTTGTGTCAGAGCATTCAGTTAGGACATTTGTTTATTTTTGTTTTCATGGCATTTATATGCTAGCATTTAGACATTTTTTTTTTTCTGGCCAGTATTTTATTATGTAAGATTGTGTTTTTCCTGGTATCCTTCTTCATACTACAACCTTGCTTATTTAGTTTAGAAACTCTATAAGCACCTGAAAATTAAGGCATTAAAGAGACATTTGTTCCCCCCTAGCCCAAAAGAATGGATATCTCAGGAGGAACCCCCTAGGGCATGATAGTTATGGTACTTTAACTTTCAAGTCTTTGGAAAAAATGGGAAAGAAATATAATAAAAGATAACATGGCTTTGCGTTTCCCTAAATGGGGAACATTAAATATTTTTGTTTTCCCTATGCTAAACTAAAAATCCTAGACATTAGAAAAATGCATATATACATATATAATAAGTGTAAGTGTAATTTCTATAATTAGAATTTAATATCATCTAAAAAGTTGGTGAAATTGCTAATTTAAATAAACACTAATAAATACTTTGAAGAGATGTTAAAGAATAAGACATTAATAAAATCTTAGAAGCTGTTAGAATTGAAGATGAAATCTGAAGAATTGAATTTTCCAACCTCCTATTGTCTCTTAACCTTCTCTAATCCTTCTCTTTTCTTATCAACCTCCCTTCTATTTTCTTCTCTATTTATCTCCAAGCAGAATGAAATTCTATTAAAGGAAAGATAATGCTATGGCTTTTTACAAGAAAGAGCCTACAGGGAGGAGAGATCCAGATACTCTTTGGACTAGACTGAAATTGTGATTGTGGGCTTTCTGGAGTCATATCAGGGCACACAGGAATTTGCTACAGAATGTCAGATGACTATAATGATTTACAAACCAGAATTTTTGAACGTTTATGAAGTTGAAATTTTCATTTCTAAGACTGTCTCACTCTGTGCAGCTTAGCTTAAAAAAAAAAAAAAAAAACAGGGAAGGATTTTTTCCTGAATATTCTGTTCAACAAGCTTCTTCTCACATTTTCTTTTTTCTTTACATGTAAATGATGTAGGCCTTTCTATTTTATTTCTGTTAAGAGTTTTCCCTTTGAAAATACAGATTTAGGATTAAAGATTACTAACGATGGAGGATAAAAAAGGGATCAATAACCTGGCTTCTAAAACTGTAAAATGTTAAATCTACATAAAAGTACAAACATCTTTGTTGTTTTAAGTTTATTTTTATATATGGCTATCTGTACTTAACATCTACATATGTGCTTATTGTATAAATTGTTTATGTGATACAAAGCTGCTTATAACTGCATGTTCACATAATGGAAATAACTAAATAAGCTCAATTTCCTTTTAGTTCATAATATAAGAAATTAAGATTGACCACCAGACACAAAAATCAAGTAAAGAGATGAATAAAGGTGAGGGGCAACTAAAGAAAATGTAATCATTGTGGCTCCATTAAGGGGAATGGACAGAGAGATTCAGTAACCCCAAAATGAGCTTTGGAGTTACAGGAAACAAACATTACAAAATACAAAGATTTCCATAAGTAAACAATGTTAGTGAAGGTATAGTCTCCTGAGTTTCTGGTTTTGAAATGTTTGCTTTGTTGTTCTTGAACTACAAAGTGATTACAGGTTTAGCACAATTTGATTAGGTGTTTGCAGCTTTGAAGTGTGAAGGAAGTCAGAGACTTCCTAATTGATCAACATGTCTAAGCAGAGCACTAAGCAGGTAACCCCAAAGAAAGGCAACAAACACAAATGAAGGCAGAGGTGCCAGACTTTTAGCCTACCTTTGTCTTTCAGGCTGGAAGGAGAAGTTGATGTTTTTGTAGCAAGGTTGATCTCTAAGTTCCTGTCATACAACTATTTAAATCTTGAACAAATGGTTCATTTATATTAATTGATGAGAGAAAATAGACATATCTCTAGGACTACCACATACTTTGTGTTTCATGTTTCTTTTTTCCTAAAATACAGTTATTTTGTTAAAAAAAAAAGTTTTCTACACTTCATAAAAAATAAGGCAGAAATGAACCATCAGGTATGCAAAATAAACGAAGTTATAGACAATAAGCACATTTTTTGGTAAAGATGCTTAAAGGGAAAAGGAAATGCTTTTAGATGACAAAGGGTTTCACATGGTACAATAAGATTTCACGTTAAAATGGAAAAGAAAATGGGAGCTTAAGTATGTAGTGATAGAATCAAGCTGCAGCTGTGCAGCAGCTGTCTACCCCTCTCAGATGCTGACAGGCACCCTACCCACAGTGTCTGAGTCCTAAGTACCACAACATCATCCTGGAAAGTGAATTTATATCAAAAGGGTACCACACTCAGTTTCCCACTCCCTTCTCTGTCTCTATCCTAGGGATCAAGGAGTCTGCCTGCAGGCTTTTGTAATGAATCTTCCCACTTTCAGAGAGTTTAAGAACAGACTTCTATCTCTGCCACTTGGGCTCTGAGTCTCCTTAGAGACCATCCTCCATGCTGTCTGTCTTGTGAATATTTTGAATAGTACCACTCATAGGGGCTAACTGAAAAGAATATAGATATACTTAAAATGATTAATAGATTTATCAAATATATCCATTCTAACAGATGCACTAATAAAATATTATCAGCCAGTAAAAAAAAAAAAAAAAAAAAATGAAAGACCATACATGCTACTCGCACAGATGAACCTGTAAAATATTATGAGTAAAATAAGCTAATTACAAAATTTCCCCATGCTTCATGATTTGGTCTACAACAATAGTCAAGTCCATAGAGACAGAGGGTAAATTAGTGGTTGCCATTAACTGGTGGGGTGGTGAGGGTTGTCAGGAGTGGAGGATGGGAATACATAGTGACTGTGAATGGATAAAGTTTCTTTTTTGGGGGTGCTGCTGATATTTGAAAATAAGCTGTTGGGGGACAACTTTGTGAATGTATTCCATACTCATGAATTATGTACTTTTTTTTTGTAATACTGAGGGATGGAACCTCCTAGGAAAGTGTTCTATCACTAACTTCACTAACTGAGCTACATCTTTAACTATACATTTTTTTTGTAATTAAGTTTTAAAGAATATTGGAAAAACTTGCACTTTAAATGTGTAATTAATTATTTTCATTTAAGAATAAAATATTGACTCTCCATGGTGGGAGAGTTGAAATGTGTCAAAGCAAACAACCATAGCTTTCATCTTAAAGGGAATAAGAGATAGTTTATTATGGAGCCACTATGAGTGATTGCAGCCTGGCGGATTTAGGTTACCAAGATGTTCCGATGTGGAAGCAGTTTCATGAATTTTTATAGATTAACAGCACACAGAAAGTCATAAATCAAGACAGGTTAAAAATGCAGCAGTGGCCACATTAGAGAAGCCAGTACAGCAAGATGGGGGAAAATTGTCTACAGGTTCACGATGCTATCTGATGGCAGTCTTAGCTTTTGGGTTGTTGGAAGCTGGTTGTCTGTTAATATATTTCAAAATACTGTTTCTCTATTAGTCACAGAATTCTGACAAGGAATGACTCCTGTGGCATGGTGATGGCTAAAGCTAGCCCAAGATAAGGCTCTGGACTTGCCGCATTCCAACCTCTCCACATCTCTGCAGTTCTTATCAGCCAAGCAGTCTCTGCAGACATAGCTTCTTTTCAGGAGGTCTCAGTCACTACAGTAATCATCAATCTTCCCTTTGGAAATGGTACAGCATTCAGTGTTTGGCATAATCCAAACTTGGTTATGACAGTAGTCTGGTCAGGTTGGCAAAGAAAGACAATATTGTTAATCTTGTTTTTACCACTATTCCTGTTTCCATGGACACTTTATTCTTGGGTGTATTGCGCAAAGGCTCACATTGAAGGGTAGAAAGAGGAACTAAATAATATCTATGAAAAAAAATTTCTTCCTGTCAGCTATTGAGTTTCATCTAGAGTGGATATCTCTAGTGGGTTTCATTAACTGAATATAGACATGGATTATCCAGATAGGAATGTGCCCTGTGTGTACATTTCAATCTCAAGACCCATTCATATGGGTAAAAACTGACAGAACTTTAGTCGGGGTATCCAGCATGAGAGAGTCCTGTGGCCATTTCTTTGCTGCCATTTGTGCCTTCTCTAAGCTGTTGCCTTAGAGCAGAGGTGATGAATCTGGCCTCTTCAACACTGCCTCTCCAGGGCTCTCTTCTGAAATGGGAACTCTAGATAAGTTGTTATTTGAAAAATTAATAGAGATAATCTTTAAAAATTACAGCTCAAGGCCAGCTCAGCTATTTTGTGAGCTGAACACAGAAAATAACTTTAATTTTTTTTATCACAATCTTTAGTAATGTGGAACGAAGAGGACACAAGTCATTATATGATATTCTATGAAGGAAAACACATCACTACAGGTTAAGTATTCCTTGCAGGAAATGCCTAGGCCCACAAAGGCTTTAGGCTGCAGAGGGATTTGTTCATTTGCCTTGTGTTGGTCACACTTGGCTAGGCTTTACCTGTTGAGCATCCCTAATTTGAAATCTGAGATACTTAAAAAATGTACAGCTAGAAGGTTTTATGCATACACTTTTAGAGGTCAAATGGGAGTCAGACAGAGCCCTCTAGGGAAAGAATGGAATCACAAGAGCCTTAGTACCATGGGGACACCAGGCAAAGAGTAAATATATTTAGGGCACAATGGGACAGCAAAGTTGATATGGCAGTATTTAAAGAGTCACATCTCATTTCAGCTGCTTGGAGTGGCTCCTGGGAACAGGTGGCAGCTATTCTAAGCCCTACTCTCAGTTGAGAAGGTTCAGAGTACTGCTATTCCGCACACCCATACTTAGCATGACAGCTAATCTTTGTGCAATCCCGTGAGGCAAGTATCATCCCCATTTCACAGATGACAAGATTGACCCTTTCAGAAAATGACGCATTATTAAATGTCAAATTCATGCCTTTAGCAACAAATTCCAAAGGTAATGTGAGTTTTGCTTATTTTACATTCAAATAACAGTTTAAAATGTATTTGTTGACATTCTAAACTATTTTAATAGTTAATTTTTTGCTTTTGCTTTTTAAAATTATTATTATAACAATCATAATCCATATTCTTTAACATATAAAGACTCAACAAACATGGTTGAGTACATGTGGGACCTATTTAGGTTTGTCCTGTAATGGCAAACATTGTTAGTGTTTTAATGTACATCTTCATATCTTTCTTTGTTCTCAAAAGCATTCTGCAGGCATATTTACATTTTATATAAACAGGCTGATGCTGTATATGTAGTTCTGCAAACATTTTATTGTTATTTTACATGCACATGGGTGAAAATCCTGTACTAAAAGTCACAGAGCACTGTAGTTGGGTCAAAAGGCTGCTGGTAAGGACGGTGACACCTAAAGCAGAGTTTTGGCTGAAGGTTAAAGCACAAGGCCTGGCAAGTATCTGCCAGGTAAAGCAGGGCCAGGAGTGTTCTTTCTTATCTTAGACATCAGAATAGAAGGCCAAAGGCATTAAAGGTATGGGATGTCATGTAGGCCCCTCTGGCTCCTGCCTCCACCCCCTCATTCCTCTGACTCCCCGTTGGCCCCGGGGGACTAGAGCATCCTGTGCATCTCTTGGCATCCAGTGAAAACCTCCCATCTTCTGCCTCTTCCTCAGCTCTTCCTGAGCCCTTGTCACATCTGCACACTCCCTCATCATCTCCTCACTGCTTACATGCCTGTCCTGTAAGACCTCCTGGGAGTCCTTGGGAGAATCATCTGTCCCCCTGTCTGTTTTTCGTTTTGCTTTCCGGGGCACATAATCTTCAGCAGGGCGCTTTTCTGCTGCGCGCGCCTCGCTGGCTGGCTTTGCCTGGGAATCCTGCTTGCCCTCCCCTTGGCGCTTGCCCTCCCCTTCAGACTTTCCCTGCTTTTCTGACTTCCCCTCATCTTGTGGTTGTCCCTGCTCATCTGGCTTTGCCTCCTCCTCTAGCTTCCCCTCGCGGGCTGGCTTTGCTTTCTTGTCGGGCTTCTCTTCCCCGTCTGACTTTTCTTCATTTTCAGACTCCACTTCATCTTCCGCCTTTCCCTCCTTTTCCAGCTTCCCTTCCTTTTCTCCGCGGAGTTCTTCCATGTCAAGATTCCCTCCTTTTCCTGTCCTGAGGGTAAAGGTGGGGAAACAGGAAGCAAAGGAGAGCTATGAGAGACCGAGACGCAGGGCAGAATAGAGGTTCATTAATATCAGTCTCCGCATCCTGCCCTTTCGTGGGGTCCCCATGGCTGTGCCAACCCTCCAAGTGTGCCTTCCGCCTGCACCCCTCCTCCACCCTTGAGACAGCCATGCCATGACAGGTCTGTCACCTTCTCAGTCCTCCTTCAGCGCAGCAAGCTCTGTGTGTGTTACATGGAAGAGCTTGCGAGGGGACTGGCAGTGGGGTACCAAGTTATGCGCGTGCGTCTGCCCATGTTGTCATTATCCACTGACCTGCAGGGATCCTGGGCAGGTTGATCCTCCCTTTCAGATGCCACAATGTTCTGGGAACAACAGAGGTGCAGACCTGCAGACAGGACACAGGAGCAGGGGCTGCGTGGTCAGTAGATGCACAGAGACAGGGAACCTGTCTTGCAGCCCATACTCATCACCCAACCTTTTCCTCCGCCACCCCCTCCCCCGTTTATCCTAGCCGCCATTTCTTTTCAGGCCTTGGGCATCAAATCGGGATGCTCTCCAAACTCCGCACTCCATCCCCCTCCCCCACCTCTGGAGGCAGCCTGCCCCACACCCACCCTACCTTTGGTCCGGGTCAATTTATCGTCTTAGCCTGGAGTGTGAGTGGATCACTTCAGAACACATCTGCATCTCACCGTCGCACTGCGGGCCCCCTCAACCTACCCCCCCCCCCGCTCTAAAACGGATAGGGAGTGGGGTGAGGGAAGAGAGCCAGCTGCGGAGTCCTCCTTCTTCCCTTTTCCTGACCCGCCCGCGCGTCCCCTCCTCACCTATCTCCTGGATTCCTTCCCCTTCCCCTCCCACTACTGCTGGTTCTAGATGCCACCCCCATCTCCCCTGCCTGGTTGCTGGTAGAGCCAGCCTTTCAGTACTGACCTGAGGAAACCAGGGGCAGGCCTGTGCGCTTTCTCGGGTTTGCAGAAACCCACTCGCAGCTGGTCTGCTGCTTAGGGCAGCTCAGGGAGCTGGTTCTGCGCGGGTGCCAGGACCAGACCGCAGGGCGGGCAAGCGGACGTGGGGGCTGGTGCCCACGTCTGCGCCTGGCCTGTCACGTGAACACCGCGTCACCCGAGCTCCCCCCCCCCCACCACCACCACATGCCTGACCCATCTCACCCTCCACCTCCCTAGGGAACTGAGATGAGGACTGTAGGAGATGTGTATGTCTAAACCAGGAGGTCTCTGAAAAGAAGATTGAGAAGCTATGCGGTGTTTTACCTGGTACATCTTTGCTATACACACATACCTCTCTCATATATGCAGGTTACAGGTGGACAGTCTATCAGAAATGATATTTGACTTCGTTTATAGTGTTCAGCTCTTGAACCACAATAGCCTGCTTTCAAACCAAGTCAGGGTGTAGTAGCACACACCTGTAATCCCAGCACTCAGAAAGTTGAAAAACAGAGTTCAAGGCAAGCTTTGGCTACAGTGAGTTCAAAGCAGTCCAGCTACCATCAAGACCCAACCAATGCACCCAGCCAGCCTTGCCTGAACATAGTGGTTTATGGAGGCGTTTGCTGGGAAGCTGAGTTGTGATCCTAAGTGTTCCCTAGGGTTCTGTCCTAGGCCTTTTCTCTTTCACATGCTCACAATTTCTTTGTGATCTCATTCATTTGCCTCAAGATACTGATGATTCACAAATAAATACCTCCAAGTTATTTCCTCCCCAAATCAGACCCCTGTTTTGCTTTCCCTTCAGCAACAATAGGAGAGTGTTTCCCTATACCCCTTGAAACATAACTTTTTTTTTTTAAATTTCACTGACATGACAGCTGCTTGATGAAATTTCATGCTGTTACATTCCACCTCTTTCCCAGCATATTTTCACAGTATAAATTCTCTACTTATTAGTCATCCAGTTGCCATCTCAGTTATCATATTCACTGTTGTGGTACCACGTACCACAGTGCTAATGTTCAAGTAAGCACTGACTTGCTTAATAGTGGTCCCAAAACATAAAGTTTGCAATTCACTTATGTTAAATAAAAGCCATAAAGTGTTTATTTAAAAGAAAAGCTGAGTGTTCATAACTTACTAACTGAAGAAAAAGTCATATGCTTAGGTTTCTAAGATCATTTGGGTGTGGGGATGTGTCCAGTATGTGCGAGACTCTGAGTTAGATCTTTAACACCAAGAATAAAAATAATAAAAAAGAATTAATATTTTATTCATGAAATTGTGAGGAAATAAAGCAAGGTTCATGATAGTTTACATGTTGCATCTCAAACTAACAAACCCAACAGCCACAGAACATAGCAAGTACTTAGTAAATTACATTACACTGCATTAAAACAACATTATATTGTAGCGCTTGTTACTATACAATTTCAGATACCAGTTGCAAGTCTTGATTATGATATATTAAAGGGGGCTGATGTGTTGTGATTTACCAGAAAGGACTTCTCAGACATGGGTTTACCCCAATGGAAAGTCATTATTAGGCAGTTGGAGGCTATACTAGCTACTCAGGATTCCAGTGTAGCTCTGAGCCTTTTCCAGGGTGAGCTTTTAAGAAGAAAGAAAGAAAGAAAGAAAGAAAGAAAGAAAGAAAGGAAGGAAGGAAGAAAGACATTCTGGCCTGAGCTGATTTACTTCAGTTAATGAGACCATTTAGCCAGAAGCAGGACTACAGAAGCCAAAAAATAAGGATAGTACATTTAGAGACTGTCCCAGAACTATAGACTTTGTTATAGTTTTGTCAGGTGATGCTGTCTGTATAGTGAATTTCATGGCCTGAATGGTATTTTTGCCATGGAGTAAGTTGGGCTAAGGTCTTGGGGCCTACTAAGGTCTGGAGCCCTACAAATGTAGTGGGCTTTCAGAGAATCAAAGGTAAAGAGAAAAAATTCAAAGGAGCCAGAACTAAAGATTATGCTTCCAAAGAAACAAGTTAGGTTGGTTTTTTTTTTTTTTTTTGGTTTCTCGACAGCAAAATAGAAATATGAAGGTAATGGAATATTGTTTGTGTCTTGATAGAAAATTTCAACTTGGAAATTGGCAGCCAGGAAAAAAAAAAAAAAAAGACATCAAGCAAACGTGCCAAACAAAGCTGGTTTACAGGCAGCAGGTACGAAACAACAGAAAACAATTTTCAGGTAACCAAATTATCTTAGATGGAAGAGTAGAAGTAGAGATATAAGTAAAACTTAAAAAGGATAAATATCCATAGGGTTTAAAAACAATATTTTTATGCTAGTTTCATCAACTTGACAGACTGGGATGATCTGGGACTGTGAGACAAAGTAAGCCCTTCTCCCTTAACTTGCTTTAGTCATTTTATTTTGTCACAGCAATAGGAAACGAAACTAAGATTATCAATTATGAATTATAAACCAAAGTGCATAAAATTATTTATGGATGTTAATATGAAGCACAACAACAACAAAAAAACCTATAGAAAAGGTCTTCTTGGGAGCTGGAGAGATGAGTCAAGGATTGAGAGCTTTTGATGTCCTTTCAGAGGATCTGAGTTTGATTCCAAGCACACACATGGCAACTCACAAGTGTTCTGTAACTCCAGTTCCAGGGGATCCAACACCATCACACACATGCATACAGGCAAGACACCATGTCACATAAAATAAATAATTATTTTTTAATAAAGTGTCTTCTTGGATTTATTAAAATATATTTACAAAACATGTATTGTGAACATTAACTAAATTATCCATGAGCGAAATCTTTGCTTTTGGAATTGGAACTGAGACAGGAGTCCCAGTTTCATTTCTCTTGCACTGATGCAAATCCAGGGAATGGTGCTGCTCCCTTTAAGGCTAGGCTTCCCATATCCATCAACGTAGTCAAGACAGTTCCCCACAGGCATGCACATAGACCAACATGATCTAGACAAGTTCTTATTCAACTCTTTTCCTAGGGAAGTCTAGATCATTCCGAAACTTTGCAGCAGATCTTAGCCACTAGCAGGAAAGTTGAAGATGAACAGACAAAGGTAAAGGTAAAGATGGAGGGAAGAGTCTAAAAGGAAGACAACAAACTATCATGCGTGAATAATAATGTTATGCAATTTAGGAAATCTAAGAGTTTATGTGTAAATTTTATAACAATAAGTAATTTTAGCTGATCTGGATGTCACAGTATACAAAATTATATTTATTTTTAAAAATAAGCTTTATTGAGAATTTTGGGACAAGATTTTTCTATACAGCCAAGGCTAGCCTCAAACTTAGGATCTTCCTGTCCTTACACTGATCAATGTGAAGACAAAAAGGTATGAGTAATGGTGCCTACTTCAAATTCTTCCTTTTAAGATGTGCAATTCAATAGTGATTAGTGCATCCACAAAGTTGTGCATCCATCACCACTATTTCACTTTAGAAAACATTTTTCTCACCTCTCTCAAATAAACAAATGTTGCTCTTCCCACCACTTTAGTGGTTTAAAACCTGTCCCTCCATCTTCCTGGACCTATAAAACTACTAACATAGTATTACTACAAAGCAGGAAGAAGTATTACAAATTCATTGCCTGCTTCTATTACATATCAAAGCCTGGTCTAAACAACAAGAACAACAAACACTGAGTTTGATGCCATTGAGCTACCTCAATAATATGAAAAGGTGAAAGTTATAAGCATTAAACTATGTTCTTACAGTATACATACATAAGTCAACAATTAATAGAAGAGAAAAACTGGAAATTCTCTTTTTAGAAATTGTTGTGCTGTTTCCTTGAGTTATTGTTTTGATGTCTTCTGATACAATTTACCTCATCTTAGAGGAGTAGGCTCTACCAAGATCATGCTTCTTCTTCCAATGTAACCAGTAGAAGCTTGCATGATAGGAAAAAAATAGACCACCACTATAAACAAGGAATAACTGCAATTGAAGAATAAAAATGGTTCTAATATTTTTAAAGGGGATGATAAGTGATGGGGATGGGATTGGAACCCTGCATGATTCCATAGTTCATGAATTTCATTGCTCTGTTATCACTCTCTTATATATGAATTGCTACCTTGTGAACTGTACATGTAGTAGTGGTAAGCAGGGATGAGGGCAACTATTTTTGAAGAGAAAAATCAAGGTTGGTTATGAAATTCATTTCTGTGGCTAACAAACTATTTTCTGGTAAATTCGACTCTACTATACAATTTAGGAAGGCTTTGTTCCCCCATATCTTTTTCTTTGTAAAAAAAAAAAAAAAAAAAAAAAAAAAAAAAGATCTACTGTCTAGGGGAATGATTTTCATCAGAGACTTGTGCAAGAATTGTGCTGGAATGGCAGTTGCCCAACTCCGCCATCTTCTAAACTCCCACGTTATGCAAACGATAAAAAGAATGTGTTTGAAGTCCAGAGGTCAAAGATGTAGGTCCATTGAAAAAGATTTAAGGCTCTTAGTACAGCAGTAAATAACCACTGCAACAGCTGCAGAGCACTGAAGTCTCTGTGATGAATACTTAGGAAATGCCCAAAATCAGGAGAGGAAGCAAGAATCCTGAAAAACTGAGCACTCAGAATAACAGAAAACATTAGTCAAACTCAACTCTTAATCAATAACAGTAAATACATAAGAGGCTTATTCTCGTACCTCATTTACTACTATCTTGAACAACATATCTGTCTTTTAACAAAAGAAGCTTACAAAACACATCAAAAGGAAAGGAACCATGTCTGGAGAGACAAAACAGCCATCAGAACCATTCTCTGATATGACAAAGCTCTTGAAACTGTCAGACAATGAATAACTGATCAGTTTTTAAGGGTACTAGTGGAATAAGTAGACAACATAAATGAACAGATAATATGTCCATAGTGATGGAAACTCCAATGAGGTTTGAAAAGGCAATGCTAGAAATGGGGGGGAGGAGCTGAAGGGCAGGAGAAATGACTTACCAGTTACGCTCACTTGCTACTCTCCTAAAAGATCTGAGTTTGTATATCAACATTCACATCTAGGGTTCACAACCTGACTTTATTTGAACCTTAAAGAACACCAATTATGTCATTTCCGTGGCATAGTAATATTAAGTGAATCCAAGTAGTCTCAGAAAGGCAAATGCATGTTTTCTATTATTGAATTCTTCAATTTTAAAGACACATAAGTTTACATATATGCATATAACACCAAAGTACAAGTAAAACTGCTTCCCAAGTAGAATAAAGAGGACTAAATAGATGTAGGGATGCTGAGGAAGGAAAAGAAAGGAGTACAGGGGAATATACTTACTATAAAGTATACACTTGTATGAGAAAGTCCTTAAATGACAAGGTAGCATATACACTGAAAAGACAGGATGAAAAATATCAGTAAGCTTAAACATATGCCACTAGAAATTTCTCATACTGAAATGCAAATTTTAAAAAAAGAACGAAAATAAAGCAAAGTAAAACAAAACCCCAGAACATCTAAGATCTTTGGAACAATTGCAAACAGCACATTCTAAGAAAAATGAAGAGACTGCAGAGCAGGAGAAATATTTGAAGTGATAATGGTGAAATATTTCTAAAGTAAGAGACATCAGATCACTTTTCTAAGAAGGTGAGGAAAGTGAAATACTACCAATCTATCTTTAGGCAAGCAACATTCAGGTTGCATTGAAGAAAAGACAAAGAAACATCATGGAAAAAAGGAAGGGCAGGACAATTCAGTTGACCTGTTGAAGAACTGCAACAGAGTTCTCACGAGAAAGCATATTTAAAACAAAGAAAAATTACTACCAGCATAAAGTTTCGTATCTTAGAAAAACATCCCCATTAGTGAAGAAACAAATGCTCTCTTAGAAAAAAACAGAAATGGATGGAATTCAGCAGAGATAACCTGTCCTTCAAGAAATGTTAGAGGATTCCTTCAGGCAAGAAGAAAATAAGGGCTTGTGAAATGGCTCAGCAGATAAGAGCACTTGCCACATATCCTGGTACTCTGAGTTCTATCTGTGGAACCTGCATAAAGGTGGAAACAGAGAAATTATTTCACAAAATTGCCCTGTGGCCTCCACAATGCACCATTGTGCACATGCACTCAGACATGTGCATACACATACACACAGTGAAAATGGATTTAAACAATTCAAAAAGCAAAATAATATGAGTGAACAATAAAATATAAGTAAAGATGGATAAGTCTTGGAAGTGGTATAAATTAAATATTTTTAATTCATCTAAAATGTAACCATCCAAAACAATAACATTATGAATATACTGAATGACAGAATGGAATATAGATAAATGAAATTAATTATACATTTATTAAGTAAATAATAAATCTATAAATAGTAAATTAAAGCAACTAAATTCATAATTTATGAAGAAATATATTAATTTATATTTGTAAAAAATGAACAATGACAAAGAATCTAACTCAGTGGTCATTCACTTGCCTCACATTACTGGAAAAACAGAAAAGAAACCAAACCAAACATATACCATAAACACCAAAAGAAACACCCAAATTAAAAAAAGGCAAGCCAAACAAAACAAAAAACCTCAACATGAAAGATGGCAAAGAAACTTGTGGCAACAAATCAAAACCAGATGTAAATACAGTTAATAAGAGTTCACATACATTAAGATTCACATAAATGTAGCTCAATCAGTGAGGTACTTGCTGGGCAAGAATTAGGACCTCAGTGTAGTCCCCAGAGAACACTAAAAATTCTGGAACACACTTGCAATCCCAGCGCTGGGAAATGCATAGACAAGAAGACTCCTGGAGCTTGGTGGCCAGCTGGGTTAGCCTACTTGGTCAGCTCCAGGACACAGACTGATCCTGTCACCAAAACCAAGGTAGGATTGATTGGTAACATGGTTCAGCAGATAAAGGTGCTTACCATCTAAGCCTGGTGACCTGGATCCATTCCTGGAAGGTATGTTAAGTGGAAGGCAAGAACTGATCCCACAAAGTTTCATCTGATCTTCACATGCATATTGTTTTATGCATACACATGTGCATGTGACCGCGCACGAACACGTGTACACACACACACACACACACACACACACACAGAGAGAGAGAGAGAGAGAGAGAGAGAGAGAGAGAGAGAGAGAGAGCTGCAACCCTGTCTTGGTTTGCAACCCTGTCTTTGTTTCCTTTTGTTGTAATAAAATACCCAACAAAAAGAATGTATATGAGAAAGGGTTTATTTGGCTCACAATTCCAGGATTTACTCCAGTAAGTCAAGGCTTCAGAATCATGAAGCTTTGGTTACATCACATCTACAGTCAATAGCAGAGAGAAATAAATTGATGTATGCATACTATTCCTGTCTGCTCTTTCCACTCTGTTAGCCCCGAAGCCCTTTCCTAAGTAACAGTGCCACTCACAGTAAGTTATTCTTCCCACTCTAATGAATATAATCAAGATAATCCCAACAAACTTACCTAGTTACTTGCATTTATTGGTACCTTCTCCATTTGTTACTGCTTGAGAACTAGTTGATATGCAGACTTTTATATAAAGGAAATCTTACAGAGTTTATAATAAAACGTCAATGGCATCAAGAGGAAATAATGGATTGGGGAGTCACTCATTAAGGCTGAAGTCTGCAGCCTGAAATAGAATTTGCATCTAGCCATTGATTCCTCATCATCTCTCTCAAGAGGACTTGGTTCTCTCCCCTGACCTACTTGCTAGGGTCATAGCCTCATTGTAGAAATGAATAAATTCTATTAATTATTTTTCTAGGTCATTCTTTCATGGGGTCAATAAGATAATGCTTCTTGCCTTGTTTGCTCATTCACGTATATGTGAGGTGTAGCATTCAAGAGTACTCTTTGTGCAGCATAGCAAGAGACGAGGTGCAGAAATAGATGTAGCCACATGTCTATTAGAATAGATACTGAAAAAATTTTGAGATACTTATTTTATTTATGAATATATGTGTGATGCATGTGTTTGTGCACATGAGTGTGGGTGACTGCAGAGGCCAGAAGAGGGCACTGAATCCCCTGCAACTGAAGTTACAGTTGGTTGTGAACTACACGATGTGGATGCTGGAAACTGAACTCAGGTCTGGAACATCAATGAAGGTTATTAACCACTGATCCATCCCTTGAGCTCCAAAAGGTAATATATGTTCATAAAAATTAATAACAGGGAAGACTAGATAAGAAAAATGAAAATGATTGATCATATATGTGAAAATTGATTTCTGAGCTTGACAGACTTTATCTGTCTGTCTTTATGCCAGTATCGCCTGAAGATTTATAGCAAAATTTGACAGAGAGCAGGGAGAAACTTCAGAAAATTTCCTTCTTTTTCTTTTTTAATATTAATTGATTGTGGTTTTCTGTAATGGCCTATATCTGTTGCAAAGAGAAGTTTCCTTGATGAGGAGTGAAGACTACATTTACCCAGGACACACATTTAGAATGCACTTAGGGAGATGCTGGCTTAGGAAAGTGGCTGTTGTGGGTTCTCTAAGATCCAAGACCCCACTAGAACTGGATAGTTTGCTGTTTTCAGTACTGGGCATGATGTCGTTCTTGCTGAGCAATGGAGACCATTACAGAAAACCACAACGAATCAAAATGTAGAGTTGTGGAGCCCGGTCCTAATGGATACTTTTATAAAACATTCCTACATCCAAATCTCAGGGAATACTGCAAAAGAGGAGGTGGAAAGACTGTAAGAGCCAGAGAAACAGTTCTTTGTGAGACCATGTCTCCTAGTAACGTGAGAAGCTACAATCATAAAGTCTCACCAACATGACTTCCAACTGTGAGCTGAACAATGATGACACCAGTAGACATGCTATAGTAGATGAAGTGAAGCCCAAGAGACCTCAGACATACACAAAGGACTAAGGCCAACTAAGGGATGCTGAAAGTGGGAGAAATAGGGAGGAGGACATCATTGGTTATTCAATACTGAACAGTCAGCCCTAAAAAACATATACATATAAGTAACATACAGACTGAGCAGGTTGTAGCTATGTATTTAGGGATATATATATATATATATATATATATGTATGTATGTATGTATGTATGTATGTATGTATGTATGTATGTATCTATGTATCTATAAATACACATATGGGACAAAATTGAATGAAAAATGAGGTCATGAGATGGCTCAGGGTTTAAGAGCACTTGTGGCTATTGCAAGAGACCTGGGTTTAATTCCCAGCATTCATGTGGAAACACACAACCACTTGAAAGTACAACTTCATAGGATCTAATGCTCTCTTCTGAACTCTGCAGGCACCAGACATGCATGTTGTATGCACACATACTGGCAGACAAAGCACATAAAATAAGTAAATTTTTAAGAATGAAAGATTCATGTTTACGGGTTGATTTTCTACTTTCACTTATCAGTACTAATATTTCTTTTATGTAATCCTGTTTTCATGTATGGGTGCATGCACACGTGCGTGTGTGTGTGTGTGTGTGTGTGTGTGTGTGTGTGTGTGTGTGTGTGTAGTGAGTATTGGACACAATGCCTTGCTTGGGTTAAGTACTTGATTTACTATTTAAGGAACTGGTGTTTTTTCTAAACATTAGCTTAGATCATCTGAAAATGGAAATAGATTTAATTCCTTTACTTTGTGGATGCTTGTATTTCTTATTTTTGCCGGTACAACTCTGAGTACTGGAATATTATTTATGATCTTGACACTTTGTTTATGAGCCTAAACTTTAATGGATGAACCATCTCTCCAGCCCGTATGTCTGCTATTGAAGAAAAATCAGTAAATGTCCAGCAATTATGGCATTAGCTGTGAATGTTTTACAATGGGTTTTGGAAAGATTATTCCTATTATTGTGTACTAATACTATGAAATAAAGCCAAGAAGATTTTTAACTAGAGTTACCGTGTAGATTGTAAAATTGTAACCTGTTCTCTCTTCTTAGGGCTTACATAATATCTCAGAGTTCTTGACCTGCTTGTCAGCAATGACCTTCCATTCTTATTCACATGCTAGATTCCCATAAGCTAATTACTAAAGCATTTCCCATGCTACTTTCTCAAATGTCAAACTTAATTTACTAACCATAACTGTTCATACTTGACAAAATAAGCATGATTCTCAAATATGGTACTTTTGGGAAACACAGTTTATCAACAATATACTTGTAAAAGGAAGACAACATTTGAGAAAGTACAAAACATCAATATGCATAAAACAATACTACTCTATTCAAATTTATACATTTTACAAAGGATGGGAAAATACCATTTGTAAATCTTTATTTTAAAATGACAAATCTCCTAGATTTCTATGGTTTTAGACATTTTAAGAAGGAACTGGAAGATAGATTGATTTCCACTGCTGTGGTAAGCCTAAGTCAGAATGCTGGTATTGGCCTTAGCTTTGGAAAGACCAGAACATTGATTTAAAAAAGTACTCAAAACAAATGATGTAAGAATTGCAAAGGTTCACATTTATGATTTAGCAGCAACTGACACAAAAGTAAATATGATATGATCCTCTTTGGCAATATGCACAGTCAATATTTCAATGGATTTTAACTGAATATTGACTATTACACCTAATACAGAATGCTAAATAGGCAGGACATAGTGAAATAATTTATATCATTATAATTATATAAAACGTTACTTGCTTTGCTCTTATATTAAAAAGTAACATACAGCATATATAGTCACTTGGAGAAGAGCTGCTCTCTGACACACAAACAACTTTGTACACATTTAGACAGGCCCTAGAGGCAAACACTTAAGCACTGATCACCCACATGTCAGGAGAACACCTCCTGGTTCTCCCAGACTAGGAGGCCACAGTGCTCTTCTGTTCACGCCCCCTTCCTGCTCATAAGAGTCTGTCACTGCTTCCTGGGTCCTGGTGACCTTTGGGCTTTTTCTTCACTCTTTTGGGGCACAGCTTTAGGGTAGAAACTGTTTCCTGGCATGATAGCCTTGACTCACGATGAACAAATGACCTCTTGTTTTTCCAAAACAGGGGGGCAAAGGGAGCTCTTGCATTCTGCCTACTTACCCCTTTAATGCCTTTGTAAGTCTTAAAATGTCCGCATGCGAGACTCTCTGATTCTTCCCTCACATATCCTACCTCCCCATCTGTCTTAGTCAGAATTTCTATTGCTGTGATGAAACCCCATGACTAAATAAGGTCGGGGAGATAGAAGTTTATTTGGCTTACACTTCCATACTGCTCTTCATTATTGAAGGAAATCAGGACGGAAATTCACACAGGGCAGGAACCTGGAGGCAGGAGCTGACTGATGCAGAGGCCATGGAGGATGCTGCTTGCTGGCTTGTTCTTGTGGCTTGTTCACCCTGCTTTCTCACAGACAACAGGATTGCCAGCCTGGGGATGGCACCACACACAATGGGCTGGATCCTCCCCTGTCAATCACTGATTAGAAAGATGTCGTAATTACAGGCCTGCCTACAACTCGATCTTATGGAGAAAATTTCTCAGTTGAGGGTGCCTCCTCAAAAAAGTCTCTAGCTTGTGTCAAAATGACATAAAACTAACCGACACACCACCTTTATGCTGACATGCATTTACACAGGGCTCTCAGGCTTTCTTCCCTGGAGATACACATTAGCAAAGTGTGAGAGAAAAGCAAGAATTGCTTGTAGGAAAGAGGTGTTTTAAATGGCTATGTTTAAGGCCTGGTGGTGGTGGTGCAAGCCTTTGATTCCAGCACTCAGAGGCAGAGTCAGGTAGATCGGTAGATCTCTGTGAGCTCCAGGTCAGCCTGGTCTACAGGAGCTAGTTGTGAGACAGCCAGGCTAGTTACATAGAGAAATTCAGTCTCAATAAAAATGGCTGTAGTTAATTTAACAGTAATAAGTTTCTAAAGCAAAATTAGAAGGACACCTGTAATCTAAATAGTGCAGCTGATGAGATTTAGTTGCTTTTATGGCAACAAGTGTAACAAAGTTGGTCCCAAAAATTATAAAATAAACATAGATATTGCTAATTTTTATGTCTTCATTTGAAACAATGAATGTTACATCTGATTCACAAAAAATGATGGATCTAATACTTGTAAAGAAAACATCTTGTGATAAAACATGTAATAATTTCCCGAGACATAATGTTTCACCAGTATATAAGGCAGCAACCATTTATACTAAAAGAACATCAAGTAAGAGATTCAGTATATCAGGGATAGGCTCCAAACACCTTCATTTTAACAAAATTGTACAGGAAACTTTTTAACTAGTATACGCTCACATTTTTTGTTATTCTTTAATTTAAATAACATTTTTTTTCATTTATTTTAAATGCGAACCAGTTTCCCCTCGTTCCTCTCCTCACATCTCCTCCCCTTCCCCATCTACCCACTCCCTATCCATTCCTCCTCCCTCTCCATTCAGAAAGGGACAGGCCTCCCATGGGCTTGCAGGAAGCTTTGCTCATCAAGTTGAGTCAGGACCTCCTCCTCCCCTTATATCAAGGCAGGGCCATGTAATCCAGTTTGGGGAGAAGTTTACCAAAAGCCAGCTAAGTGCCAGGGAGAGGTCCTGCTCTCACTGTGGGAAGCCTTGCTAGGAGATCAAGCTACACGATTGGCACACACATGCAGAGGGTTACTATTATGTAAATGGCAGGTTTAACCATGCACTGTGTTTCTGAGTTTCACCCATAGCCTACCTACCCCAGCTCTGTCATTATTAGTGTTGTCTTCATGTGTGGCCCCAAAGCCGCAGCACATGCATGGAGCTCTTGTGGTCCTCTGTTAGAGATCTTGGATGTTTACTTGAGGATTCATTTGTGACTGCTTCAGATGGGAACAGTCTGTCTAATAAAAGCAAAATTGTGTGCAGTGTTGATGTATCCCATCACAGTCCACTCATTTGTGTTGTAGATGTCACATTGCTCAATGATGAGCTTTTGGTTCACACACAGACCTTTGTGTCAAGCCTGAGGAGATTGAGAGAGCAGCTCTTTCGCTTGTTCAAGAGCTCCTCTAATAAATTAAAAAAAAAAAGAAATCCAGGACCTGGCTTTTGCTCTCGGTAAAACCAACATTTTCAGGGAAATGGATGGAGCTAGAAATCATTATTTTTACTGCTTATAAAACAGTCTCACAAAACCAAATCCTGTAATTTTTTTTTCTCTCCTGTGTCAAACACAGATGTAAGAAGAGAGAGGAACAGAGACAGAGAGAGGAAGAGCGTCTCACCATCGTGGGAACCATAATGGAGGTAGAGATACTAAATGGGATGCATGGGATGTGAATGCAGGCACTGGAGCAAACAGAATATTACCCTTTTATTTCAGAAGCCTGCCATTGGGCTGGTGATAATTTTAGGGCCTGTCATAGGACTTGGAGGTGGCTAAGGCTGATAGGATACTCGTGATCCTTCTACCAAGTGAGTGGATAGCCTGAGGCAAAGAGGACATAAAGACAGATGGTCCACCTGGAATTCAGGCTAGACTGTCAAGATACAGTAAGATAGGACAAAGGCCACAGAGACACGTGGCCCTACTTCCCTTGCATGGGGCTGAAAGAAACTGAAATGGTTAGACCTTCTCTTTCTGTTTTTGAGAAAAGTTCTGTGTTCCCATCAACATCTTGACTGCAGATGTTAAAAGAGGGCTTGGGTCCCCCTGAACTGGAGTTACCTGTGGTTGTGAGCCACCTGATACAGATGCTGACCACTGAATCCAGGTTCTTTGCCACAGCAGCCAGTGCTCTTAACTACTGAGCCATCTCTTCATCCCGACATAACTATTCTTTATAAGACAATAACCATTTCACTTAACGAGTTATAATTTGAAAGGACCATAAATTATATCTATTTAAAAATTTTGTTACCACAGGACATAATTTTACTTATTTTTTTGCGTTTTACATCAGAAATTATCACATCATTTTTTTTTTGATAGAACGAAGGAAGGACAAAAACATGTTAAGTTTACACTGAATATCATCTTCATTTTCCTCAGCATTCCACTGCTCATCAGATTCCCATCCCTATACATACTGACTTCTAATGGGTTGTGAGGGTAATTTTATGTGCAATTAAAAATGCCCTATACATGATTCCATCCTCCTCACTGTACATGTGGTTGGAGGAAGCAAACAATCCCTTTACCATTAATATGAAAGATTTTTGACTCATATACTTTTATCTTGTTCTGTAAAAATGAAGTTCAGCTTTGTTTTAGTCTGTACTGTGATATTTTTATGCTTATAGAACTGCACGTACACACATATACACTTGACTATACATTGGCTGGTTTTCAATTTAATTTTAGGATGACAAATTGGAATCCCAAAATAAAACTGATCTCCTAATTAATACTGTTCACATAGATGTGTATCTTAGTAAAGTATTACTTAAAGTCAAATTCATTCTTTTGCAGGATTTTTTATTTAAATTTGAAACAATCTTGTTTTACATGTCAGTCCCAGTTCCCTCTCCTTTCCCTCCTCCTCTGCCCCCCACCAACCCCCATCCCATCCCCTGTCTGCTCTCCAGGGAGGGTGAGGCCTTCCATGGGGGATCTTCAAAGTCTGTCACATCATTTGGAGCAGGGCCTAGGCCCTCCCCCATGTGGTTAGACTCAGAGAGTATCTCTCTCTGTGGAATGGGCTCCCAAAATCCATTCGTACACTAGGGATAAATGCTGATCCACTACCAGAGGTCTCATAGACTGCCCAGTCCTCCTAATTGACACGCATATTCAGGCAGCCTGGGTCAGTCCTATGCTGGTTTCCCAGCTGTCAGACTTGGGTCCATGAGCTCCCCCTTGTTCAGGCCAGCTGTTTCTGAGGATTTCTGCAGCCTGTTCTTGACCCCTTTGCTCATCACTCCTCCCTCTCCAATTGGATTCCAGGAGTTCAGCTCAGTGTTTAGCCATGAGTGTCTGCTTCTGCTTCCATCAGCCACTGGATGAAGGCTCTAAGATGCCATATAAGGTAGTCATCAATCTCATTATAGGGGAAGGGCATTTAAGGTAGCCACTGCACTGTTGCTCAGATTGTTCATTGGGGCCATTCTTGTAGGTCTCTGGACATTTCCCTATTGTCAGGTTTCTCTTTAGACCTATAATGGCTCCCCTGTAATATGACATCACTTTTCTTGCTCTCCTGTATTTTCCCCCCAACTCAATCTCCCTGCTCCCTCATGTCCTCCTCTCCCCTCCTCTTCTTACTTCCCCTTTCGCCTAACTCCCTCTCTCTTCACCCCCTGCTCCCCATTTTCTCAGGAGCTCTTGTCATTTTTCCCCTTCCCCGAGGGACCGTGCATGTCTCTTTTAGGGTCCTCCTTGCTTCCTAGTTTCTCTGGCAGTGTGGAGTGTAGGCTGCTAATCCTTTGCTCTATGTCTAACACCCGTATATGAGTGAGTACACGCCATGTTAGTCTTTTTGTGACTGGGTTACCTCACTCAGGATGATTTCTTCTAGTTCCATCCACTTGCCTGAAATAGTTCAAGATTTCATTGGTTTTTTTGTTTGTTTGTTTTTCCACCCACTGAGTAATACTCTATTGTGTAAATGTACTACATTCTTTATCCATTCTTCAGTTGAGGGTCATCAAGTTTGCTTCCAGATTCTGGCTGTTACAAATAGTGCTTTTATGATCATAGGTGAATAGATGTCCTTGTATGATTGTGCATCCTTTGGGTATATGTCTAAGGGTGGATTTGCTTTGTCTTGAGGTAGACTGGTTCCCATTTTTTTTTTTTTTTGAGAAACTATCATACTGATTTCCAAAGTGGCTATATGAGTTTGCCCTCCTACCAGGAGTGGAGGAGTGTTCCCCTTTCTTCAATCCTGTCTAGCTTAATCTGTCATTAGTGTTTTTAATTTTAGCCTTTGTGACTGGAGGAAGACGGTATCTCAGATTTGTTTGACCTGCATTTCACTTATGGCTAAGGATGTTGAACACTTTCTTAGGTGTTTTTCAGCCATTTAAAATTCCTCCATTGAGAATTCTTGTTTAGTTTTGTACATCACTTTTTCATTGGATTAGTAAAATCCATTCTTTTGGGATACAATTCTGCAAGTCTTAACAAGGGTATATGATCCTATTTGATTCACAATGAAGATATACAACAGCCTTATCATCATAGGCCTTCTCTACTGTCTCTATCTAGTTATAGTTTTTTTTTTTTTGATGTTTTTGTTTTATTTTTTTGAGACAGGGTTTTTTTAATAGCCCTGGCTGTCCTAGAACTTGCTGTGTAGACCAGGCTGGTCTCAAACTCTCAGAGATGTGCTTGCCTCTGCCTCCAGAATACTGGGATTAAAGGCGTGCACCATCATGCCTGGTTTATCCTCTGTTTCTTAAAGTGTATCTGTACTGTACATCACAACCATTGTTATAAACTAAATTCTGATCCTCTCAAATTTGGCACATGGGAATTTTCTGTATAATATATCTGCATATAATTTAATTATATTGACATACTTTCTTTAATGCATGAATCAATTAGGTAGATGTCTAATTTCTATATTCCTGGATACTTTTATTTATAGTTATATTCATTATTGCCAAATAACCCATTTTGTTTTTACTTAACTTCTTGTTTTTCTGTGTGGTTGTGTGACCCACGACACACACACACACGCACACAGACACACACATACACACACACACTCACACACACTAGTGAATGACCCACAGCTATTTGAGGAGTGTACATTCCCTTGTTTTTAGATAGAATGTAAAGCCCACACCCAGCAGATACACTTGGTCAATGGTATTCAGCTCACCTGGACCCTGTTGCTTTCTCTTTCTCCTAATCCCCTCTGTTATTGACCAAGGAATGGTGAAGACTTCATTTGTTCCTGTGGATTTGTCTGTTGCCCTGTCAGTCTTCTCAGCTTTTGTTCACAGCTTTGGATGCTTCTTTGCTTTATAGGCATCTATTTTAGAAGTCTTTTATCTTCTTTTTAACGAACTCAAAGTTTCTTCTCCTGAGATGTCAGATTTAACAAATCTAAATACATGTAGGCCATCCAGTTTCACTTGCATTTCAGATAAAAAAATACTTATATGTCATATTTGTGTAACTATTTATTGTGGCCTGAAATTCAAATGTAACTGGATTAAATTTAATCTGGCATCTCTGCACGGAATATTCTGTGGAGAAGAGCCAAAGCGCCCTGGACGAAGACGAAGCTTCTGTAGCTGCCAGGCCCAGTGGTCACCAGTTTGAGAGAGGTTGTGTGATGTCCCACAGGAGGGGAACCTCCAGGTGCCTACAACCAAGGGTGACACGCAATGCAAGGGACACAAAGCACCCAGATGAGCCCTTTCAGTCCTCAAACAATTGATAATGGTTTTAATTTGATGTGTTTGTGTATGCGTGTTTGTGTGTGTATGTTGTATTAATAAATGGAAATGTAAATACCCAGATGAGCCCTTTCAACCCACAAATAATTGATGGCTTTTAATTTGGTGTGTGTGTGTGTGTGTGCATGTGTGTGTTGTATTAAGAAATGGAAATGTAAACCATGCAATTTTAATGCACCTTCCCTCTTTGTAGGCTCTTATCATTGGAAATAAATGGGACAATCTCATTATTTAAGGTTTGAAGAAGGGGCTTTATTCTGATTTTGGCTATGGTTGCTGTGAGTTTATGAGAATGTTTCACATAAAACTTTGTTAGTTATAATTTTTCCCTATGCTCTTAGAATTTGGAGATTAGTTTAAATCTCCCTTCTTAAGGAGAGAGTACGCTGCAACAGTATACAGTGTTGTCGTAAGAGTCTTTATGAGCTACAGGGATAACTACAAGCTCAGATATTTGATTGGTGAATACACTATCAGAATAAGGGATATATGTTTCTACTGAGAAGTGGTCCTCAAAGAAGCTGTTCAGAATCACTTTTGTCTGCCACAGTTATATCCTTTGTCTAGGAAATTACTTTCTCTGAGCACATGTACACAGGAAGGCTTCATCATGGCAGATCTTTGTCTACTGTTCCTTTGCAGTACTGTCAGGTGACAAGTCTGTCCCCTGAACAGCTCATCTTAGCTTGCATTCCTATATGAGTAATATTTTACTATATTTATGTTGAAAATGTTCCCATGTATTTTCACTTCTAATTTTTAAAGATTTTATTTATTTACTCTGTGTGATTGTATATGCATGCACATCACAATGCACGTATGGAGTTCAGAGGACAAATTTTCAACTTGTTCTGGGGCTTGAACTCAGGTCATCAGGCTTGGTGATATGTGCCACTACTGCCCAAGCTGTCTTGCCAGCCCCTTTATTTTCAGACATGAAAGATAAATATGATACATCATCCAATAATTTTGATGCAGCTTTTAGTTAGCTTATTGCTCATATTTGGAGAATAGGGTGTTTAAGGTACCTCTTAAGGACTGTAAAATTTGAGAGGAAGACCAGAGTATATTTGTGTATTCAGAAAGACAATGACAGGAGAAATGAGCTGTGAGACTATTAGAACATGCCAGACCAGAGGGCACAGTAAAATGTAAGTTGGCTAAATGAAGACACAAGAGTTTTGAAGAGAGAGGGCCTGTATTATTCATGTTTTCATGTCCAAAATATGTTTATTGAAGTGATTCCTATGACAGAGGATAGAGTCTGCAGAAAACTCACATGTTTTTTAGTGGTGGATGATGTTGAGAAAAAATTATCTGGAGAAAAATATCTGAAGTGGAGGTTCAATTGAATTGTTAAGTTTATATTTAACAAATAAATGTATCAACCTACATCTTTGAATTAATTTTGAGATTCCTTAAATGACAATATTTTAAACGTTTCTTTGGTATTTTGTAAAGGCATTAGAGAGAAATTTCAGTTTTCTTACAAAGATGGAGTGTGTGCATATCGTTCTTGTTCCCATCAGAGGGGTAGCTCATTTTCTGAGACTTAGGAGACATATTCAAGTCTGTGCATACTGATAATGCTGCTTAAAGGTCAGTTTTATAGAAAAAAAATCTGACTCTAGAGATTGCGCAGGCTGAAAAGCACTCAGACAATTGTCTGCATCGTTTCCTAGACGCTTGAATTAGGCTTTTAAGGCAGTAGCCTGCGTACTGAAGGCTTTTTGTTTGAAGAGAAAGGTAAGTGAAGAAAGGAAGAGTGTTTCAGAGGCACTTCCGGTATTGATGAAGAGCCTGCTTATCGCGGTTTCCATAGTAACCTGATGTCATCAAGAGGACTGAGGTGGGTGAATTGATTTTTTTTTTTTTTTTTTAAAGATGGAGACTAGCGTTATCTGGTGAGAACAGCATCCCTCCTCCACGTGCCTGGACAAAGATGCAGATGTGAGTGTCCAGTTGCAGAGGAGACAAACTTCAAGATTCTAGACCCAAATTATTTTGTTCTTGTTTCTGGTTTGGGTGTTGGGTTAGTTCTCTGAATACCTTTCAGGAAGAAGAGACAGACCCTCTTAGGCCCAGCGTTGATGCTGTCCTGGATCCACTTTTAATGTTATAGGATAGGCATTTGAGAAAGACATGTTATGGCTCCCTCAGAGGGTCAGCCCTAGAAGTCTGTCACCTTCAATAATAACTCATGTGCAAGCCAAAGACCACACCCGTGGTTATTGTGGGTTCATCAATTACTGTATGATTTCAGGCAGGCGACTTTACTTCATTAGTTTAAAAAAAAAAAAAAAACTAGTGTACAAAGTAGTGAGTTTTTTTTTTTTAAATTTTCATGCATCATTGTTGAAGTGCTTCCTCCCAGCTTCCCTCCTGGGTCTCTTTCCTCCACCCTGCTCTGGTTTCATGTTTCATGGATTTTTTTTTCCTCCTTTTATCCCCATGTTCTACCTTAAGATCGATTTTTCCTCTCATGGTTCATTTCTATAGTTTCATCTCTCACACATTATTACTGTTTGTCCATCTGTCTCTGTCTCTCTCTTACACACACACAAACACACACACGAGTGTGCCTACGAGATAAAACTCTCATTTTTATTTTTTATTATCATTATCATTATTATTATTATTATTATTATTATTATTATTATTACCTCCCAATGTAGTATCTGTCTATAGGAGTCTGGCTTAATTCACTTAGCATAATGATCTCCAATTCCATTTTCCTGCAAATATTATAATTTCCCTTTCTTGTGTATATGTTCTACATTTATTTTATCTATTATCCATTTATGAACATCTATGTGGGTATATACCCAAAGGACTCAAATCCTACTGCAGAAATATTTGCATATCCATGTTTATCACCATACTGTTTATTTCCTTTTTCTTTTCATATTTGTTGCTAGGGGACAGATGAGCCCAAGAGAAGAAAAACCCTGGAGAGAAGCCCATTGTTACGATCAATACTTCATTGTTTCAGTGCCTTTGGTTGCTCAGTAGTGCAACCAAAATATGCAGGGCACATACTTATCCCTCAAAGCACAGTGACTGCTGGATTCCGCTTCCTTCTGGGCAGCTGCTCTTCCAATGACTGACCTTCATACCAGGTGCCTTAGAAAGCAGTGTGTAGTGACGCCTTCTAAAGTATTTACTCTAGATCCGAAGTACAGCAGTGCCCAATATTCTGGCGCTTCTATTGATAACTATGTCCAGTGACATTATAGTGCTGAACATGTGGTAGAATGGCTTGTGTGGAGTTCAGAAAACAGTGTAGAAATGGAAAAAATGTATTTTGATCTTATCATTGGTGTTTTCTTTTGTTATCAGCTACATGGTTTGTAGTAGGTCTTGAAGCCCATCTTATGGAGGACTTCTTTGTCACAAAGTAGTTAAAGAAGGAAATTGGTGCCTAAAATCCATTTGCTATATTTAGTATTTATTTTCTGATTTCATGAGTTACAACAATAATAATGATAATAACAACAATTACTTCTTGTTTGATTACGATATATAACATACCAATGTATGTTTTTATCTATAGTTCTTGGCTTATAATTACCTCCCCAATGCATGTGACAGAGTGTAGAATTTCTCTTCCACGAGATGAGTCATATGATCTCTAACACTTTTGGTACCGACTGCCATAAAGAAATTTGCTGTCCTAACTTATCTTAAGATCCCCATTTCAGTAAGAGTTCTACCCCACAATGCAGAGGAAGGAACATTGCATAGAATGGTCAAGAAAAATCTGGACAGGCCTTGTTGGGGTTTGCCAACCACTGTTATCATAGATTATATTATTTGTTCAGTCACATTTCTATATGATTATCTAAGTAAGCGTTTGTAAAAATATAAAATTGATAGTTTAGATACCCACTGTATATCTCAGTACATGGGAATCCCTGGAGGGCGGCACCTAGAGGAGGCACAGATACCCTGAATCCCTTCCTCCGCAGCTTGCTAGATATCTCTTTGCTTGTGTCCTCCATATTATCAATTAGTATAACTGATCAAAAACGTTTCCTTGAGTTTTGGAAGTTGCCCAAGCAAGTTAGTCCAACCTGAAGAGTGGATTGTGATGGAAGCACAAAACAAAATAGTCTATGGCTTGTGAGTAGCATTTAAAGTGGGGCACAAGCATCTCTGAGCCTGAGAGTTCATTCTGTGGTAGTGTGAAAATTAAACTGAACTAGAGGCACTCAGCCACTGTCCCTTATTGCAAGTTTATAATTAATCTTGAAATTCAGGATTGTTTACATAGTGCACTTCCTTTCTTATTTCCATATGCTCTTTGGAATAGACCCGCTAATTTCTTCTTTAAAAGTATGTTCAGAGACCAGGCATCATGGCACATGCCTTTAACCCCAGCACTCAGGAGTTAGAGGTAGATAGATCTCTGAGTTTGAGGCCAGCCTGGTCTGTATAGTGAGTTTCAGGACAGCCAGAACAACATAGTGAGACTGTGTTTCACAAAACAAACAAAAAAGTATATTCTGGAATTTTTTAAAAATCAGAGTTGCACTGACTCTGTAGATCAATTTAAGGATAATAGAAATGGTATTTAATGCTCTAACTTGGGACAATAGTATGTCCTTTTCAGGTTCTCTCAGTAGTATTTCATATCCTTCCTTACTACATTGAGAGACTTGTATGGCGATTATTTCCTTATAACTCCACTAAAACACACATTTGACCAAAAATAAAAAGCCTCTATAAGGAAGTACATAGAATACTGAGTACTAAGACTCAGGTCTTTTGGGTTTGTTTGGTTTTGTGACTGGGTTTTTCCTGTGTAGCCTTGGAGGCTGTCCTGGAACTAGCTCTTGTAGACTAGGTTGATCTCGAACTCACAAAGATTGCCCTTCCTCAGCCTCCCAAGTGCTGGCATTAAAGGCTGCTTCAGTAGTAAAGTTCTCTTCTCAGTAAGGCAGTCCTTCAAAACAGATGGTATGAATTGAGACACGAACGTTTTACATTTAAACTGTGATGGTAGAATGTCACCCAAATTGTATAGTGCTTTGAAAAGAACAAGCTATTCTTTTAAAAAGTACAGAGCTCATCAAACTATGAACACCCTCTGCATATCCACATCTTCACCATGCACAGGTTGGAATGTAGGAAGCCTTCTACACATTCATCTCTGAATTGAACTTGAATACTGTTTCAATAACTTATTTACTCAATTCATTACTTCAAAGTATCAAATTATGTTCTATATGTATAGAAAATTTAGCTCTCTATAGGACTTCAAGCACATATTGTCTAAGGAGTATCCAATAAACCACGGCTATTTTATTCATTCCCTGAAATGCAGCTAATGTATAGTTGTGGTACACCCCAAGCAGACTTCACTTATAGTATACAATGGGACGGTGCTGGCACAATACTCTGGGCAAAAGTAAATGATAATCCTTCCAATATGATGTACCACAACCACAGATGAGAAAAATCAAGAACTTTATTTAGAATAAACTTTAAAAATCCCTCTTTATCTACCACTTTGAGTGTGGGATGTTCAATAGCCAACCTATAGTACTCGGTTGCAAAGGAAGCAAGTGCTTCGGTTGTCTAATGATGAATATCTGAGATAATTCTGTTTTGCTTTTAAGTAGCTGAATACCTGCTGTAAAAGTTGTTTGCTAAAGGCTAAAAATAAAATGTAACTTCAGTACAGAAAGCATTCTTAACTTAAAGGTCTTTGTTTAACAAGTGAGATTAACTTTTCAGTAAGTCAAAATTGATTGGGACAACAAGCAGAATTAATTTCATAGGCACACAGAACTCGTGCTCAAACTGCTAGCACAAATTCCAACACAGAACGTGGCTAAATCACTATTAAACTTTCCATCTCCATCAAACTGGGTACTCTCCCTATGCACCCAAAGCAAAGAATCGACATTTTGAAATCAAATCTCTCCATGAGACAATAATTCAACTAGGGTTGAACGAGACAGAAGGCAATGAAAATACTATTGAAATAGCTGCTGGACATAACCATAAAATTTGGGACACAAACAATACATGGGTTGAATCACTTACCTGCTAGCTATTGAATATTAGGGTTTCAAGATACAACTTTTATAAACATGTGTTATTTGTTTTGCTTATAGCATCAGGGCTGAAGCTACTGTTTGTCATTTTCCTAAAACAGGGAAATCAATTTAATACACATGTTGGTGATTTTTAAGATAACAATGTAAAAGGGAGTTTTACATTGTAAAAGGGAGTGTTACAACAGGAATTTGATATTTCTATCTTTTAAGAAGTTTAAGGCTACAGGAAAAACATGAGACCAGAAGTGTAATGGTTATCCATTAGAGATATAGACAGCTTCTTCCCATACATTTTTTATTCTGATGGTCTTATAAATAATAGGATTTTATTATCAATTACTTTATGTTACATTTTCACTAAACTTCCGGAAGACAAATGATTGGCATTAATTATTTACATATCTTGTTTGTTTGTTTGTTTAAAAACATAGGCTTTCAGGTGTTGGTGGTGCATATGCCTTTAATCCCAGCACTCTGGAGGCAGAGGCAGATGGATCTCTGTGAGTTCTAGGCCAGCCTGGTCTACAGATCTAGCTCTAGGACAGGGTATGCAGAACAGGCTACACAGTGAAACCATGTCTCAAAAGAAAGAAACAGAGGGGGGGAGGGAGGGAGGAAGGAAGGAAGAAAGAAATTAAAGAGAAAAGAAGAAAAAAAAAGAAAGGAAAATGAAATCCAGAGTGAGCTACAGAATAACCTCTTTACTAGATAGTACTAGCGTTCTGTTTTATCCAGGCCACCAAGCAACAGATAAAGCCTACTCACACTGTGGAGGGTAATCTGCTTTACCTAGTGTACCGGTTGAAATGTAAATTTCAACGAAAGCATACTCACAGGAATATCCAAAATAATGTCTGGGCACTGTAACACAGTTGACATATATAATTAATCATCACTCATCTATTCGCTCAAATTTCTATTATCAGCTTTTAGAAATCATTGACATTATATTCAAACTAGGGAGAAAAATGTTCCTGAGACATTTTTATAGGAAATTTTTAGAAAAATAAGTCAGCAAAATAAAATAATTTAGTAGCTCTTGATTTTTAGAGTTGCATTGTCGTATTTTCATTTTTTATCCCAAAACAAGTCTGTGTTAAGGCATTCCTGGATTCTTGGGTTTTGAGAAAAAAATTACATATGGGGATATGTATGTATATTTGTGTGTATTGATGGAGTCATGAGAGTATTTTTCATAAGAAATTTTTGAGATTCATTACTGTGTATTATGGCAGTTACATTCAGTTCCTAGTACATATTAGGAAGCAAATAGAGGGCTGTGATGTCTGATTTTTTCTCAGCTTTCCTTGGACATCATGGTTACCATGGTGACTCAGTGAATGCTGTGGGATTTGGTGCAGACTGAGCATCCTTTTATGAAGACTTTTTGAATCACTTCGTATGATGCTAGTTGTCAAACACAGTTTTTATAATTCCAACATTCCTTCTGCATGTATTAACTGACATTTGACAGCTGAATAGAGCTATCTTTATGCTAATATGACTCATAGGTTATTATTTTACTCAAAGCATTATCATGTATTATTACAACTATTTTTATGAGCACTGTATATCAAAAGTCCCTTAAAGTTGTTCTTGGTGCCAATTCATTTTTTTTTTTTTTTGAAGTCTTGCCATGCAGGCTGGCCAGAAAGTCTATGTAGCCCAGGTTGACAGCTTGACTTGAGACTCCTGCCTCTGCTAAGATTATAAGCACTCCCCTTTCCTCATTCCTGGGAATATAGTATTAACTCTTTTCTTAATATTTGAGATCTTTCTTCCCTTTTGATAGCAGCATTAATTGCTATAACTTTCCTTTATAGGATAACTTCCTCTGCACTGAATACATTTATATTTACATTTTGTGTCAATGTAGTGCTTACATTTCAAATGTTTCTTTGTCTCTTTGGTTGTTTACAAGCATGGTTAATTTCCCTATCTATGTGAATTTTTTAAAATTCCTCCTGTTACTGGTATTTAGTTTTGCACGGTTCTATTTGTTTGTAAAATATTCTGGCACTGGGTGTGATGGCACATCCTTATAGTGTCAGTGTTCAGAAGGCTGAAGTGGAGGGATTGAGTGTTCAAGACCAGGCTTGGCTATATATTGAAACCCTGTTTCAAAAAGAAAGGAAGGGAAGGGACTAAGGAGAATGGAAGGAAAAAGAAATTTTATATGATTTCTATCTTCCTGGAATTTTTAAGACTTATGATTTGATTTGCCATAGGGAATGTTTGCATGCATGGTAGGGAAGAATGTGTGTTATATTGCAGTTGGATACATCCTTCTTACAGTCATTTGTAGTGTTATTGACACTGGTATTTGATGAATGTTGTACACGATATTTCCATGAAACAAATGCAAAGTACATCATTCATGAAAGGGCTTTCATCTCTGGGATCCAAAGTCATATTGGACCTGGACATATGGTGTACTGTATTGGTGGCAGTAAAAGGGGCACACATACTTGTGACGTATCCAAGCATCATAGAATAGGAACACAGGTATGAGCAGAGCTCGAGTGATTCTGACACCAGGATGGTGGTTTCCTTAGCTGTTACTGAGCTACTGCCTAAAGCATGGTGCTGCATAATGACTTGGCCCTGTGCTGAGTCTCAGTATGGAATAGATAAATTGTCCCTTGGTTCTTTGTTTCAGAGGTGTAGATGGCCACAGTGCTATCATAGATCATAAGATTAGAGTATAGATACCCATGGAAATATTGTAGCCCTGGGCCTGGGAATGTTAGGGCTGGAAGGTCTGCCACTGTCTTTCTCAATGCAGACTAACCCTTCCTGAATTTGCCATTGGAGAATGGGTGTTGGCCTGGCATCTCACAACCATCTATAATGAAATCTAGGGCTTCTTCTGGTCTGCAGGAGCACCTGAAGACAAAGCATTTATATGCATAAAACACATAAACAAATACAATTTTAAAAATGAAAATATTTATTTGAAAGCTAAAACAGAAAGGGCCCTGCTGGAAAGCAAGTAATGATGGTCAGAAATGAACACAGGCCATGTGGGTCTAAGGTAAATACCTCTAACCAATGTGTGCTACTTACTGTTTCTCAAAGACAAGGCCAGAGTTTTTCTTAATCAGGGCACAGCAAAATAAGTGAAACTGATTTTCCCAGTTGAGTGGGCACAGGGGTAAAATCCTGAAAGTAATACAAGCAAACAAACAGCAATCATTGTTTGCAATGTTGAGAAATAGGTCTATAGTGTTTTATACAATGCTACTTGGAATCTTTTCTCCCTTCCTGTGTTATCATTCCATGTAAGTGCTCTGTATGTAACACAACAGACATTTGTGCTCAACAACTTTAATAATTTATTTACATAAATGATATGTAATTCTAGAACATATGTTAAGTAATATAAAACAATATTTCCCCCAAATAACATACAAAGTAAGCCCTGCTAAAGTTGTCATCTTTTTATATTACTTCACAAGCTTTCTTTACTGCTTTATTTCTCCCTTTCTTCCTTCCTTTCTTTAGGATGATTTTTCTTACTTAGATGCAAAGTGTATGATCTCATTGTAGTTTTAGCTCCACTCTTGATTGTAACCATAGTCATAATTGCATCATCAAATGGGATATGCCTAAGTCTTAGCCCCCAGCACCTCATGAGTGTCATATTTCTATAAAAGGAATGGATGACTGTGCAATGTAGGATCCTGAGAAGAGATTATCCTGGAGTTAGAATCTAACAACTCTTGTCCTCATAACAGAAACAAGGTAACCTGGCACACAAAGGGAAGATCATAGAAGACTGAACTTGCAGAGATACTGCCATAAAACCAAGAAAGCAGCATCAACCAGGAAACTTCAAGCGAGGCAAAAAGGTATCTCTTCTGGAGGCTTAGAAGGAAAAGTAATTCCTGTTGTCCTATGCTCTGGAATGTGTAGTGATTTGATAGGGTTGCCTTGGGCAACCAGGCCTGTTTGGTAATAACAAATCTCAAATGTAATTAATTACAAACAAACATCAGCCTATGATGTGTTAGAAAAATAATAGTAAGAATGATACATAGAGTAAATTTTAAAAGTTGACAAACATTTCTTGGTACTATACCCATTTAAAGTGTTGAGTCATTCAGTGCTCAGAGCATACTTCCAAGATGGCCAACGTTGCTCATCCTCATTGTACAGCAGAGAGGAAACACTGAAGGCAGTGAGGATAAAGACGGTGCTCAAGGCAGCAGAGTTGTGGAATAGGACAACTTGCATTTGCACCCAGAACATTGGGCTGAGAGCCGAGAAACTGTTGAGAGTATGTTAGAGCACCATTAAAATAGCACTCAGTGTGTTAATATTTATAATAGTACTGTGTGTTAAAAAGAAAATTTCTGACCTTGGAGAGAGAATGTATCATGCAGGAGAGGGAGAGAGAGGGGAGAGGGGGGTATTGTGTTCAAGAAATATTTAGTTGCTGAAAAATTAAAAAAACAAAACAAACAAACAAACAAACAAACAAACCAGACTATTGTGTTTGTCCCTGCACAATTGGGACATAGGTGAAATTCTAGTGTGGTGTGATGAATCTAGATAGATCTAAGGACTGGTCCTTGGGCAGGTCCAGCATTTCCCTACATAGATATTAACTAACATGCCCTACAGTTCAGGGGCAGCCACTGGCCCACCCAGCACCAGTGACCACAGATCAATGCATGGATGTGTCTGTTTTCCCAGGTGAGGACCTCGATTTGGGTTTGCTTGGAGGTGTGATGTGAAACATCTCTTACTTATCACATTAGGAAAGACCCAGGAATACAAAGCACTTCCTGACTCTAAAGTTGTGAACACAAAGGATTCAAGAGACATATTTCTTCATTACTGTAGATGTCTGTGTTCTTGTTAGTCAAGGAACAGAAATTATTTTCATGGTGCCTGCCTTAGATCTAAAAATTCTGCTGGATCCTGCTGCTGGGCCCCAACAGTTAAAAGCCATCAACGTCTCACTCTGTGACATGCACACTGGGAACATTTTCTCAGCTCCCCCTCAGGGCATTTCTATAAGAAAAGCCTGGCCTGTCCTTTTTCACAGATGAGCAAGCTCAGGCTCATCTCCAGATGTCCAGCAGAGTTGGACAGATTCCATCCCTAACCCCCTTAGGGGACCCTGAGCATTCCCAGGTGCACTTTCATCTTGTTACATGTGGAATGAAGGAGGTAAGTCTCCATTTCAGATGTTCCTGTGATAGTTGTAGAAGATTCCTTCCATTAGTTCAGCAATTCCAGAAAATTCTGGAATTTCAAGGCAAACTATCAGTCTGTGTCCTTTTCTCTTGGCTCCCTGGTCTGACAAACCTGAAAATCTTCTGCTGGACAACTGATATCCACTTCTAATTTTATTTTATTTTATTTTATTTGTTAGTCCAGGCTGGACTGGAATTTACAGTGCAAAGGAAAACAATAGCAAGGGTGCTAAAACGAATCATTTCCTAAAATACAGTTGTTTGGAAACTCTGTATGAATATTAAAGTATCTCCATTTTCTGTTTCCCATTTGTCTCCAGATCTTCCTGGCATTCAGTGTAAGTTGACGATCCACACATAGACCACTGCATTAATCTTCCATTATCCAGCCCTTATATATTATTCCTAGGTCCTTTTATAACCCTTCTCCACCACCATATCTCTAGGACATTAAAGACACAGCTATAGCCACCACCCTCTTCAACTACTGAACACCTCCTTAGATAGGTGTGTCTGCTGCTGATTGTGATAGACTGCTAGAATTATCTGCTGGTTTTCTTGTATATGATTTTATGATATTCTTTTAAATGTACTGTTTCTACCCTCGAGAGAATTAGCATCATTCTTATAAGCTTACTTTAAGGGCTATCATATTTTTTTTTCCTTTTCTTTTCTTTCTTTCTTTCTTTCTTCCCCCCCCCCCCCCTTATTGTAGAAAGTCTTTGTAGCTATTTGCTATGGATGGCATACTTTTGCCACCTGGTGTTCAAAGGGTAAACTGCAGCTTGAAGCCCGCTGAGCTAGGTGAAAGGGAGGGGCCAAGGCTGATTGTGCTCATAGAGCTTTCTGGAAATCTGAATGGATAAAGAGGAATTTAAGGCTACTACGGCTGCCAGACAAAGAGTACTGTCTAACACCATGTAGAATTAAAAACCATGAGAGAGGCACAAAATATTTTATTTTCATTTTTGTGTGTAGCTCTGCTGGGTTGATAGCTAAGAGATATATGAAAAAGTAAATCCTAGCCCATTGTGTTCTTTGTGGCCACCTTTTGCCTATATTATGACCCTATTTATATAGAAATACGTTTAAAATAGCTCTATAGTACAGTTCTGTTTTACATTTTATATCAAATTGTTGTTTCTTTAGAATAAGTGCCAAGTTAGTTTTACCAGTAGTTTTATGATAAAATTTCATTTCCTTACATTTTTAAATTAAACTTTAGTTTTAATACCCATGTACATATATAAGTAAGTGCACTCTAAATCAGTTTTCTACACTAATATTTTCAAAATGTTCTTTGAACACTATGAAATGTGTACTATGCATGTATTGACAGAAGACATTCAGTATATTATTATTGCTTATTGTTATCAATATAATATGAAATGGTGGTATTAATTTGTACTATTGCTAATGTGACAGACACTATATCCATCTGTCATCATTGTATTGTTTTATTATAGTTATTTATACTTCCTTCTAGAATTTTTCATCTTATACTTATGAAAGAATTTTTCACAAAATTCATCTTATGTATTCTGATATCTTTTACTATAAAATAGGTAAATAGGTGTGTGTGTGTGTGTGTGTGTGTGTGTGTGTGTGTGTAAGGGAGATGGAGTGTGTCCAAACGCTTGTGATGAAAACCGTATTTTCCGCTGATTCCTTCTGCCCCTTTCATAGTTTGTCTTTTGCTTGGCTAAATTTCCTAAATTCAGGCCCAGAAGTGAAAGAAACACAATTTCAGGGTGGCATCATTGGAATTCCTTAGAGTGTCTTATTGGAATTCCCCCACTCTATCCTTAAGGCTAGCTTCTGCAAAGCTCTTTTGACAAGTATTGCCATCCTGACACCCAGGAGGTGGTTCTAATTTATGCTCACTGACATGAAATCATTCGAAGAAGTCTAGAGACACACAAGGACACTAACAATACTGACTTCATAGAAAGCAGATCTTGGGCACTTTCGTAGGTCCATCCTCTTTTTTTGTTTTGTTTTGTTTTTGTTGTTGCTATTGTTCTTTTTGAGACAGGGTTTCCCTGTGTAGGTCTGGGCTGTCCTGGAAGTCACTCTATAGCCCAAATTGGTCTCACACTCGCAGAGATCCACCTGCCTCTGCCTCCAGAGTGCTGTTGATTAAAGGCACGTGTTACCACAACTCAGCTGTTGATCCATTCTTAAGGTACTACTTCAGAATATGGGAAAGTAATCAGATATAAGGGTAGCCTAGTGAAGTATGCAGAGAAGAAGGAGAAGTCAGTGATTGGAAAAATACAGGACAGGGTCAGAATGACTAGGAGCATATAGCCAGCTTTATATGTATTAGTGTTTATGTAACATATATTCATTGGGTCTTCTTTGTATGAAAAAGATGGTTGCTCCTGTGGCACAGAAGACACGGTTTTAACAACTTAAAATTATTTATTTTTGAGATTATAATATGTAATATTATCAGCAATATATATCATGAATATCTATGTAGTAATATAGATATATAATTATATCATTTTCCACTTCCCTTTCATCCCTTCAAAATCTCCTACATATCCCTCCTCACTCCCTTTCAAATTCATGGCTCTTTTTTCAATAATTGTTGTTACATACATACATTGTAGATACGTGTGTGTGTGTGTGTGTGTGTGTGTGTGTGTGTGTATTACTTAATACATAAGCACAACCTTCTTGGTTTTGTATATTCTTACTTGTGTGTCTGTGTTTTCAGGGTTGACCATTTTGTACTGAATAGGTGTGCTTTTCCTTGGAGAAAACTATTTCTCCCATTCTCAGCGTTTTTAGTTGCTGTAGCTCTTTGTGTAGGGCTGAGGCCGGATAAGGTTTCCCCATCCACTTTAGCATGTTAGTTATTGTTGTTCATGTTCAGCTCATGTTTAGGTAGACATGTTGGCAAGGGTTTATGGGTGTAGCTTCTGCCTTGACTAGGAGATGCACTCTCACAACAGATTCCCACGATCTTCCTGTCCTGCCCTCCTTATTCAATGTCCCCTGAACCTTAGTTGTGGGTGGTGTTTTCTAGATTTAGCCAGTAGGACTGGACTCCAAAACTCTGCATTTTGATTGTCTGTGGTTTTCTGTAATGGTCTCTGTCTGTTGCGAAGAGAGGCTTCTTTGATGATGGGTGAGTAATACACTTCTCTGTGGGTAAAAGGACAACTATCTAGGATATATTTGGGGATTATCATGGTTTAGTTAAGTGGTGGCTGTACGTTCTCTAAAATCTATGACTTCACTAGCTCTGGGTAGTTGGCTAGAGTACCAGGCATGGTCTCCTTAATGAGCCAATATTGAATTCTGTCCAATTAGAGAGCTAAAGTGTGGATACCACTGCAGGACCCTTGGGGTTATTGTGCCACGCCAGTCATTTTGTGGTTCATAGGCATCACATTGTGTAGGGCTATTGGTTGCTTTCCTTTTTGGAAGCATGCATGGTGCCTTATGGTACCATGAAGGCCAGTCCTCAAGTCTGTTCCCATTTTGTACAAAATAATTTAAAAACAATTAAAGGCTACATATTTAAGCCAGGTATTGTGGATCACACCTCTAACCTTGGTACTTAGGAAGATGAGGTAGGAGGATTACCATACATTTGAGGCCAGTGAAGACTACAGAATGTGACCTTATCTCAAACAACAATAAAACATACCCCAATATATTAAGGATAATTTTCAGTAAATATATGTCATCATGTACCACTGTAATAACTTTCAGATACTTCTGTCACCTTAAAGCCTCTTATTATGGTTTAGTATAGTTAGACTTTTACACTCCAGTTGAATATGGAACAGTATTGTGAGACAGGCTCTGTTTGTGTAGGCTACACTGACTTTAAATTCACTCTGTAGTTGGAGCTAACCTTAAACTTGCAATCCTCTAGCACCAGCTTGCTTCCTGAAAGCTGGGATTATAAAAGAGTAGTGTCCTGTCCAGTCACAGATGTCTCTCTGGATTCTCCCTTTCTCTACTGGAGCATTTGATATAAATGGATTCATGCTATATTTGTTTTACATCAGGTTTCCTTCCATTTTGTGATGTTTTCACAGTTCATCCATATTCTAGAATGTGGGAGAATTTATTTCTTTGTCTTTAAACGTCTGAATAATAGTCTATTGTTTGGATAGTTCACATTTTATTTATTTGTTAATCACTTGGTGGTCTTTAGACGATTTTCACTTTGGACATGTTATAAGTAATGTTCCTGTAAACTTTTGTGTACAAATGTTTATGTAGACTTAGGTCTAACTTTTTCTTGGGTTTGTACCTAGAAGTGGAATTGCTGTGTACATGGCTACTCTGTGCGTATCCAGTAGAGGAATTCCTACAAGGCTTTAAGTGGCCCTGATACCCATGAAGAGCACTGGTTTCATTAACTGTCTTTCCTGAAATTCAACCATTCTTCAGGATTATGGAAAGAATACCACAGAGTTGAATGGCCCTTCTCATCACACCACCTCTGGGAGCACATGATGCTAATGTGACATTATGGGTAATGCTGGTTAATTGCACATGCATACACTCATGTTCATCAAGTATCTACAGTGTACAGCAACTGGAACCATCTAAGAGTAGGTGAGAAAGTTGGAGGAAAATTTTGGCATGTTTTTGCTTCCTGTAAGTCCATGTGGTGGCCTGAGTGTCCTCATTTGTTTAGAAGAGACAAAGGGGATCGAACTTCCATTGACTAAAGTCACCACTGACTCCATTTGATGTGCTTGTGGAGTTTTCTTGTTCCCATAATTTACTTTTCCTCCTTTCCCCACTTTCCCTGAGAGAAATGTGCTACCTTTGAGCTCCAAAAGGGTGAGGTGGGATCCTTGTGCATTTTCAGCTGGACTGGACACCAGAGTGATAGCTCGCCAATGGCAGGTACCACTCTCAAAGCAGAAAAATCTGTGACACGCTTTTCTATGGGAAAGTCTCTATAGTCTCTTGAACTAAAGAGGAAATACACAAGTTGAACAGAATTCTAAGATACCACTGAGTTACAAAGGGCTCATCTGGGTGCTTTGTGTCCCCTGCATTGCGTGTCACCCTGGGTTGTAGGCATCTGGAGGTTCCCCTCCCCTTGGACATCAGACAACCTCTCTCACACTGGTGACCATTGGGCCTGGCAGCTACAGAAGCTTACCTGGGGCTTTGTCCAGGGTGCTTTGGCTCTACTCCACAGAATATTCCAGGTGCAGAGCTGCCAGATTAAATTTAATCCAGTTACATTTGAATTTCAGGCCACAATAAATAGTTACACAAATATGCCATATAAGTTTTTTTAATCTGAAATGCAAGTGAAACTGGATGGCCTACATGTATTCAGATTTGTTAAATCTGACATCTCAGGAGAAGAAACTTTGAGTTCATTAACAAGAAGATAAAAGACTTCTAAAACAGATGTCTATGAAGCAAAGAAGCATCCAAAGCTGTGAGCAAAAGCTGAGAAGACTGACAGGGCAACAGACAAATCCACAGGAACAAATGAAGTCAATAACAGAGGGGATTAGGAGAAAGAGAAAGCAACAGGGTCCAGGTGAGCTGAATACCATTGACCAAGTGTATCTGCTGGGTGTGGGCTTTACATTCTATCTAAAAACAAGGGAATGTACACTCCTCAAATAGCTGTGGGTCATTCACTAGTGTGTGAGTGTGTGTGTGTGTGTGTCTGTGTCTGTGTGCGTGTGTGTGTGTCATGGGTCACATAACCACACAGAAAAACAAGAAGTTAAGTAAAAACAAAATGGGTTATTTGGCAATAATGAATATAACTATAAATAAAAGTATCCAGGAATATAGAAATTAGACATCTACCTAATTGATTCATGCATTAAAGAAAGTATGTCAATATAATTAAATTATATGCAGATATATTATACAGAAAACTCCCATGTGCCAAATTTGAGAGGATCAGAATTTAGTTTATAACAATGGTTGTGATGTACAGTACAGATACACTTTAAGAAACAGAGGATAAACCAGGCATGATGGTGCACGCCTTTAATCCCAGTATTCTGGAGGCAGAGGCAAGCACATCTCTGAGAGTTTGAGACCAGCCTGGTCTACACAGCAAGTTCTAGGACAGCCAGGGCTATTAAAAAAAAACCCTGTCTCAAAAAGAATAAAACAAAAACATCAAAAAAAAAAAAACTATAACTAGATAGAGACAGTAGAGAAGGCCTATGATGATAAGGCTGTTGTATATCTTCATTGTGAATCAAATAGGATCATATACCCTTGTTAAGACTTGCAGAATTGTATCCCAAAAGAATGGATTTTACTAATCCAATGAAAAAGTGATGTACAAAACTAAACAAGAATTCTCAATGGAGGAATTTTAAATGGCTGAAAAACACCTAAGAAAGTGTTCAACATCCTTAGCCATAAGTGAAATGCAGGTCAAACAAATCTGAGATACCGTCTTCCTCCAGTCACAAAGGCTAAAATTAAAAACACTAATGACAGATTAAGCTAGACAGGATTGAAGAAAGGGGAACACTCCTCCACTCCTGGTAGGAGGGCAAACTCATATAGCCACTTTGGAAATCAGTATGATAGTTTCTCAAAAAAAAAAAAAAAATGGCAACCAGTCTACCTCAAGACAAAGCAAATCCACCCTTAGACATATACCCAAAGGATGCACAATCATACAAGGACATCTATTCACCTATGATCATAAAAGCACTATTTGTAACAGCCAGAATCTGGAAGCAAACTTGATGACCCTCAACTGAAGAATGGATAAAGAATGTGGTACATTTACACAATAGAGTATTACTCAGTGGGTGGAAAAACAAACAAACAAAAAACCAATGAAATCTTGAACTATTTCAGGCAAGTGGATGGAACTAGAAGAAATCATCCTGAGTGAGGTAACCCAGTCACAAAAAGACTAACATGGCGTGTACTCACTCATATACGGGTGTTAGACATAGAGCAAAGGATTAGCAGCCTACACTCCACACTGCCAGAGAAACTAGGAAGCAAGGAGGACCCTAAAAGAGACATGCACGGTCGCTCGGGGAAGGGGAAAAATGACAAGAGCTCCTGAGAAAATGGGGAGCAGGGGGTGAAGAGAGAGGGAGTTAGGCGAAAGGGGAAGTAAGAAGAGGAGGGGAGAGGAGGACATGAGGGAGCAGGGAGATTGAGTTGGGGGAAAATACAGGAGAGCAAGAAAAGTGATGTCATATTACAGGGAGCCATTATAGGTCTAAAGAGAAACCTGACAATAGGGAAATGTCCAGAGACCTACAAGAATGGCCCCAATGAACAATCTGAGCAACAGTGCAGTGGCTACCTTAAATGCCCTTCCCCTATAATGAGATTGATGACTACCTTATATGGCATCTTAGAGCCTTCATCCAGTGGCTGATGGAAGCAGAAGCAGACACTCATGGCTAAACACTGAGCTGAACTCCTGGAATCCAATTGGAGAGGGAGGAGTGATGAGCAAAGGGGTCAAGAACAGGCTGCAGAAATCCTCAGAAACAGCTGGCCTGAACAAGGGGGAGCTCATGGACCCAAGTCTGACAGCTGGGAAACCAGCATAGGACTGACCCAGGCTGCCTGAATATGCGTGTCAATTAGGAGGACTGGGCAGTCTATGAGACCTCTGGTAGTGGATCAGCATTTATCCCTAGTGTACGAATGGATTTTGGGAGCCCATTCCACAGAGAGAGATACTGTCTGAGTCTAACCACAGGGGGAGGGCCTAGGCCCTGCTCCAAATGATGTGACAGACTTTGAAGATCCCCCATGGAAGGCCTCACCCTCCCTGGAGAGCAGACAGGGGATGGGATGGGGGTTGGTGGGGGGCAGAGGAGGAGGGGAGGGAGAGGGAACTGGGAATGACATGTAAAACAAGATTGTTTCAAATTTAAATAAAAAATCCTGCAAAGGAATGAATTTGACTTTAAGCAATACTTTACTAAGATACACATCTATGTGAACAGTATTAATTAGGAGATCAGTTTTATTTTGGGATTCCAATTTGTCATCCTAAAATTAAATTGAAAACCAGCCAATGTATAGTCAAGTGTATATGTGTGTACGTGCAGTTCTATAAGCATAAAAATATCACAGTACAGACTAAAAGAAAGCTGAACTTCATTTTTACAGAACAAGACAAAAGTATATGAGTCAAAAATCTTTCATATTAATGGTAAAGGGATTGTTTGCTTCCTCCAACCACATGAACAGTGGCGAGGATGGATTCATGTATAGGGCATTTTTAATTGCACATAAAATTACCCTCACAACCCATTAGAAGTCAGTATGTATAGGGATGGGATTCTGATGAGCAGTGGAATGCTGCGGAAAATGAAGATGATATTCAGTGTAGACTTAACATGTTTTTGTCCTTCCTTTGTTCTATCAAAAAAAAAATGATGTGATAATTTCTGATGTAAAACGCAAAAAAAAAAAAATAAGTAAAATTATGTCCTGTAGGTAACAAAATTTTTAAATAGATATAATTTATGGTCCTTTCAAATTATAACTCGTTAAGTGAAATGGTTATTGTCTTATAAAGAATAGTTATGTCGGGATGAAGAGATGGCTCAGTAGTTAAGAGCACTGGCTGCTGTGGCAAAGAACCTGGATTCAGTGGTCAGCATCTGTATCAGGTGGCTCACAACCACAGGTAACTCCAGTTCAGGGGGGACCCAAGCCCTCTTTTAACATCTGCAGTCAAGATGTTGATGGGAACACAGAACTTTTCTCAAAAACAGAAAGAGAAGGTCTAACCATTTCAGTTTCTTTCAGCCCCATGCAAGGAAGTAGGGCCACGTGTCTCTGTGGCCTTTGTCCTATCTTACTGTATCTTGACAGTCTAGCCTGAATTCCAGGTGGACCATCTGTCTTTATGTCCTCTTTGCCTCAGGCTATCCACTCACTTGGTAGAAGGATCACGAGTATCCTATCAGCCTTAGCCACCTCCAAGTCCTATGACAGGCCCTAAAATTATCACCAGCCCAATGGCAGGCTTCTGAAATAAAAGGGTAATATTCTGTTTGCTCCAGTGCCTGCATTCACATCCCATGCATCCCATTTAGTATCTCTACCTCCATTATGGTTCCCACGATGGTGAGACGCTCTTCCTCTCTCTGTCTCTGTTCCTCTCTCTTCTTACATCTGTGTTTGACACAGGAGAGAAAAAAAATTACAGGATTTGGTTTTGTGAGACTGTTTTATAAGCAGTAAAAATAATGATTTCTAGCTCCATCCATTTCCCTGAAAATGTTGGTTTTACCGAGAGCAAAAGCCAGGTCCTGGATTTCTTTTTTTTTTAATTTATTAGAGGAGCTCTTGAACAAGCGAAAGAGCTGCTCTCTCAATCTCCTCAGGCTTGACACAAAGGTCTGTGTGTGAACCAAAAGCTCATCATTGAGCAATGTGACATCTACAACACAAATGAGTGGACTGTGATGGGATACATCAACACTGCACACAATTTTGCTTTTATTAGACAGACTGTTCCCATCTGAAGCAGTCACAAATGAATCCTCAAGTAAACATCCAAGATCTCTAACAGAGGACCACAAGAGCTCCATGCATGTGCTGCGGCTTTGGGGCCACACATGAAGACAACACTAATAATGACAGAGCTGGGGTAGGTAGGCTATGGGTGAAACTCAGAAACACAGTGCATGGTTAAACCTGCCATTTACATAATAGTAACCCTCTGCATGTGTGTGCCAATCGTGTAGCTTGATCTCCTAGCAAGGCTTCCCACAGTGAGAGCAGGACCTCTCCCTGGCACTTAGCTGGCTTTTGGTAAACTTCTCCCCAAACTGGATTACATGGCCCTGCCTTGATATAAGGGGAGGAGGAGGTCCTGACTCAACTTGATGAGCAAAGCTTCCTGCAAGCCCATGGGAGGCCTGTCCCTTTCTGAATGGAGAGGGAGGAGGAATGGATAGGGAGTGGGTAGATGGGGAAGGGGAGGAGATGTGAGGAGAGGAACGAGGGGAAACTGGTTCGCATTTAAAATAAATGAAAAAAAATGTTATTTAAATTAAAGAATAACAAAAATGTGAGCGTATACTAGTTAAAAAGTTTCCTGTACAATTTTGTTAAAATGAAGGTGTTTGGAGCCTATCCCTGATATACTGAATCTCTTACTTGATGTTCTTTTAGTATAAATGGTTGCTGCCTTATATACTGGTGAAACATTATGTCTCGGGAAATTATTACATGTTTTATCACAAGATGTTTTCTTTACAAGTATTAGATCCATCATTTTTTGTGAATCAGATGTAACATTCATTGTTTCAAATGAAGACATAAAAATTAGCAATATCTATGTTTATTTTATAATTTTTGGGACCAACTTTGTTACACTTGTTGCCATAAAAGCAACTAAATCTCATCAGCTGCACTATTTAGATTACAGGTGTCCTTCTAATTTTGCTTTAGAAACTTATTACTGTTAAATTAACTACAGCCATTTTTATTGAGACTGAATTTCTCTATGTAACTAGCCTGGCTGTCTCACAACTAGCTCCTGTAGACCAGGCTGACCTGGAGCTCACAGAGATCTACCGATCTACCTGACTCTGCCTCTGAGTGCTGGAATCAAAGGCTTGCACCACCACCACCAGGCCTTAAACATAGCCATTTAAAACACCTCTTTCCTACAAGCAATTCTTGCTTTTCTCTCACACTTTGCTAATGTGTATCTCCAGGGAAGAAAGCCTGAGAGCCCTGTGTAAATGCATGTCAGCATAAAGGTGGTGTGTCGGTTAGTTTTATGTCATTTTGACACAAGCTAGAGACTTTTTTGAGGAGGCACCCTCAACTGAGAAATTTTCTCCATAAGATCGAGTTGTAGGCAGGCCTGTAAGACATCTTTCTAATCAGTGATTGACAGGGGAGGATCCAGCCCATTGTGTGTGGTGCCATCCCCGGGCTGGCAATCCTGTTGTCTGTGAGAAAGCAGAGTGAACAAGCCACAAGAACAAGCCAGCAAGCAGCATCCTCCATGGCCTCTGCATCAGTCAGCTCCTGCCTCCAGGTTCCTGCCCTGTGTGAATTTCCGTCCTGATTTCCTTCAATAATGAAGAGCAGTATGGAAGTGTAAGCCAAATAAACTTCTATCTCCCCGACCTTATTTAGTCATGGGGTTTCATCACAGCAATAGAAATTCTGACTAAGACAGATGGGGAGGTAGGATATGTGAGGGAAGAATCAGAGAGTCTCGCATGCGGACATTTTAAGACTTACAAAGGCATTAAAGGGGTAAGTAGGCAGAATGCAAGAGCTCCCTTTGCCCCCCTGTTTTGGAAAAACAAGAGGTCATTTGTTCATCGTGGGTCAAGGCTATCATGCCAGGAAACAGTTTCTACCCTAAAGCTGTGCCCCAAAAGAGTGAAGAAAAAGCCCAAAGGTCACCAGGACCCAGGAAGCAGTGACAGACTCTTATGAGCAGGAAGGGGGCGTGAACAGAAGAGCACTGTGGCCTCCTAGTCTGGGAGAACCAGGAGGTGTTCTCCTGACATGTGGGTGATCAGTGCTTAAGTGTTTGCCTCTAGGGCCTGTCTAAATGTGTATAAAGTTGTTTGTGTGTCAGAGAGCAGCTCTTCTCCAAGTGACTACATGTCCTGTATAGTTGTTTTTAAAATATAAGCTCAATGTAAAAAGTGCTGCATTTTCACATTATATAAAAGGTTCAATATGTTAATATAGAATTATCAGTCCTTGTTATAAGAGTCAATATGCAGTAGAAATATTGACTGTGTGCAATTCTAAAGAGAGTCAGTCATTTTAAAAATGTGTTTTTAACAGTATTTTTGTTTATGTTACAAAATACCATAACCACAAACAAGTTGAAGAGGAAGTTATTTATTTCTTCTTAAATATCCAACACCAAATGAAGTCAGGACAAGATTTCAAGCAGGGCAAGAATCTGGAGGCAGAATGGAGGGATGTTGTTTATTCTCTTGTTCCTAGTGGCTTACTTAGCCTGATTTCTTAAAGCAGCAATGACTACCCAACTAGAGATGGCACTGCTCCCAGAGAGCTGTGCCCTCCCCCATCCCTATCAGTCACTACTTAAGGCCAATCATGTGGAGACTTTCTCTATTTAGATTTCCCCTTCCAAAATGTCTGCCTGTGTCAATCTGATGTAAAACTAGCCAACAGGGTCTTATTGAATCTACCTCTATCTAGTGTGTGTGTGTGTGTGTGTGTGTGTGTGTGTGTGTGTGTGTCTGTTCAGTTGACTCTAAACCATTGATGTGTATTTCTCCATATCTTGTTTCATTTGTTGTGAGGACATGTTGAATCCAATGGTTTGGATTTCCCAAAACCTGTCCAGTACCAGCCCCGAGCCCCCACTCTAGGCTTGCTGACCACTATTTGTATATACCAGTCGTGTATTAATTATACTCTTTCAATCTTATAACAGTCAGGAAATTAGGTACTGCAAAATGGAAATTTGTGGAGGGAAGTGTATAGTGTATGTTTGGTATATGCATAATCCAAGTGTATGGAGGAAACGCTTTCCTATGCATGGAGGCCAGTGATGGACATTGCTTGTTATCTCCCATTGTTCTCTTCATTATTCATTTAAGGTAAAGTCTAATCTTTGACTCAAATACTTTATTCTTTAGCTAAAATGGCTGGTCAATAAGCTCCAAGAATTCACCTGTATCTGCCCTTCAATGTTGGGATGACAAGCATGTGCAGCCATGCCTGACTTTTTTTTATGTAATTGCTAGAGATTCATAGTGAGGTTCTCATGCTTGCACAATAAGTACTGTAACTCACTGAACCATTTCCCTGGTCTCTGTAAAATGAAAATTTGAAAATAATATCTTTTCCTGTTGCTTTCCCACTCTCTGTTGAATGTACAAATTTAAATTGAGTATTTTCATTATTCATGCACATATGATAACCTGTAGGCTGATAACTATGAGATTGTTTATAAGCCTTAGGAAGTAATGACTGCCATGAACTACACAAATCAATTGGTAATTTTTCACAGAAATAGGAAAAATCATCTTAAAATTAATAAGGAAAAAGCTGATGAAATTATCCAGTGGTTAAGAACACTTGCTGCTCTTTAGGAGAGCCTGGGTTTATTTCCCAGTGCCCACATAATGACTCTCATCCATCAGGAACTGCACTTCCAGGATGACCTCTTCTGACCTGTGTGGCCACCAGGCACACACTTGGTACACATACATACATGCAGGCAAACATCCACACATATAAAATAAAAGAAATAAATATTAAAACATCTTAAAATTCATATGGAAGCACAAAAGACTTCAGCTATCAAACAACCCTGAACAGTAAAAGTATTGCCGGAGGTATCACCATACATGATTTCAAGTTATACTACAGAGTCAGAGTAGTAAAAACAGGATGGTACTGGCACAAAAACAGAGACACTGATGAATGGACCAGAATTGAGGATCCAGAATATAAGAATATAGAATTGAAGTCCATGCACCTACAGACACTGGAGTTTTGACAAAGAACGGTGTTGGGAAAACTGTATGTCTACATGTAGTAGAAAGAAACTTGATCCATCTCTTTCACTTTGCACACAAAATTCAAATAAGTCAAAGATCTCAGTGTTATACCTGACACTTCTAGAAGAGAGTATGTATGTCAGGATGGAGATTTCTTTTTGAAAAGGATTTTGCTTACCCAGGAATAAGACTGACTATCAACAATTCATACAATTGAAAAGCATTTGTACTTTAAGGAAGTGGATAATCAAATGAAGACGTAGCCTACAGAATGGGACAAAATCTTTACCATCAGTACATCAGACACAGAATTAGTGTCTACTATATACAAAACAAAAACAAAAACAAACAAAAAAACATCAAAAATCCAAACACCAAGAAAACATACAGCCTGATTTTAAAAAATAATGTGGTGTAGAGACTAGAGAGATAGTTCAATGAGCTTTGGCTTGGCTGCTCTACCTTTAGATCCCCAGCACCCATGTGGAGGTTCACAAACATCAGGCCCAAGGGATCTGACAACTTCTTCTTTTGTGGGAAATATATGCACAGGGTACCACAGACATACATGCAGGCAACACACCATACACATAAAATAAAATTAAAAATAAAAGTGGGCTACAAAAACTGAAGAAGTATAAATGGCTAAGAAATATTTTTCCAAGTGTTCATCATTAGTCATCAGGAAAATGCAAATCAAAACAACTTTGAGATTCCACCTTACTCCAGTTAGAATTGCTAAGATAAAAGGAAAAAAAAAAAAAACCGCTAGTTAGGATGCGTGGGATGGGGAAGCCTTATGCATTATCGATGGAGCTGTAAATTAGTGCAGCCACTGTGGAAATCAGTGTGGTTGTTCCTAATAAAACTAGAAATGTGACCAGATAATATAACTTCTGTGCATATACCCAAAAGATTCTATTTACTACTAAAGAGACATATGATCATTTATATTTGTAGTGGCTCTATTCACAATAGCTAGGACATAAAAAGAACCTGAAGTCTCCATCAACTGAAAAATAGACATTGAAAATATGCTGCCTATATGCAACAAAGTTTTATTCAGCTGTTGAAATGAAATTATCAAGCTTACTGGTAAGTGAAATGAGCTGGAACATATTATACTGTAGTGACATGCTATTTATGATTTATTAAAGCTTGCCTGAGGATTCAGAAAGCAAAGTCAGCCACAAGCCATAGAAGCCAGACACACACCTTTAATCCCAGCAGCCAGAAACTAGGAAGTGGTGGCACACACTTTTAATCCTAGGACTCAGGATTAAGAAGTAGAAGGCTCTCTGTTAGTCCATGGCCACCCAGATCTACGCAAGAGTGAATCTAAAAAAGAATTATAGCTCACACCTTTAATCTCAGTACTCAAGAGAGGTATATAATTCAGTATCAGGATTCAGTATGAGACATTTGTTCTCCATTCACACTGAGGAGAGGCAGCAGTTTGAGACTCTTGTGTGGATCAGCCCCTTAACCTGAGCTAGAGGTGAGAGCTAGAGGCTGGCTGCTTTGCTTTTCTGATATTCAGCTTGAAGCTTGAACCCCAATATCTGTCTTTGGGTCTTTGATTTATTCTTGTTATATTTTGGTACTCCACATTGGGTACCACATGGAAATTGATGTTTCTGAACTGCCTTAGTCCCTCAAACATTTAGTTCCAAATAAACACACAGAGGCTTATATTAATTATAAACTGTTTATCCAATGGCTTAAGCTTCTTACTGGCTAGCTCTCTCTAAATTGCTAACCCATAACTATTAATCTATGTATTTCCACATGGCCTTATCTTGCCAGAGAATGCCCTACTTGGAAGGTAGGATGCCTGTGGCATCTCTCTGGAGACTTGACTCTGCCTCCTTCCTCCCAGAATTCTCTGGTAGCTCTGCCTATACTTCCTGCCTAGATACATCCTGCCTGTCCATTGGCCAAACAGCTTTATTCATCAACCAATAAGAGAAACATATATTCACATCATATAGAAGGACAGTCCCCATCATTATACTGAGATAAGTAACTGAGTCTCAGAAAGACCAATGTAACATCTTCTCACACATGAATCTTAGCATTGAATCATTACATTTATGTGTTTAATTTATATTGCCTATAGAATCCAGGAAACTAGAAAGGGATCCTTGATGGAAAGAGTGAAGAAAGGTCCTAAGGAAGAACACTGTGAAAAGGAAATGTGAAATAGTGGGGAGTGAGGTTTAAATAGGAAGAGGGATAGGATGGTAGAGCAGAAGGATAGATTAAGGGAAGAATAGCTAATATTGTAGGTGTTCGATTGAAAAAGCCATATGGAAAGCTACTATTTGTGAGGTTCATGTGTGTGCATTTGTGTGTGTGTGTGTGTGTGTGTGTGTGTGTGTGAGAGAGAGAGAGAGAGAGAGAGAGAGAGAGAGAGAGAGAGAGCCATTGGTTGCCAAATAAAAGACCAGCACCATGGGCGAGATAATTCCTTTGGAATTTTAGTCAGAAGTGTTCAAGAGACCTTCCTAAACAACACAGGTCACTGACAGTACATGGGCGCACATTGGTGTGCATATATATTCTTGTCATAGTCACCACCTACTCTTTCTTGTATCCCTTCAACACATATCAACACCCACCCTCCTTCCAGTAAAGTCTCCTATCACTGTAATGTCTCTTTGCTTTCTTTTTCTTTTGTTAACAACTGAGTTGAACAAAGGCTACCTACAAGGGGATGGGTATAGAGCTAGCCATCGCAGTGTGGAAGATGAAATAGTGGCTGTATCACTGAAGATAATGATGACGATTCCTTTAGCAGCCATCAGTTAATTCCCAGTACCTGTCAGGAAGAGGAGAGGCTCCATGAGACCCTCACACATCTATGACTTAATGTTGGAAGCTCCATGTAAGCAACCATAGCTGATGTGAGTCATAAGAGCAATAGTCTTGTAATACCTAGAGATAACATTTTATGATTCTCCTCACTATTGTCTCTTGACTGCTTAGACATCAATGACAATTTTATCAGAGTTAAAAAGAAAAATTCCAATGGCTTTACACCATGTGTTCTTGTAGAAATAAGACGCAGGTTTGGTTCCCACCATCTACCAGTAAGCTCACAACCATGTATAACTCAACTTCCAGGGGAATCTGATGACATTTCTGACTGCTTTAGATACCAGTTGCCTACCTGGAACACAGACACTTATGCATGCAAGATACTCCCACACATATATTAAAATAAATTTAAGAGGACAATAAGAAAAGTTCCAGGGCAGGTAAGCTATAAATCTCCGCAGTTGTCCCCAGGAAAACTGTGTAGCAGAAGCAGAGGAAACGCTGTATCATTGGAAATAAGCCTGCAGGGATGACTCCCACATGGTTAATAAGCAGCCACACAGTAGGAAGGGAGCTTCAGAGAAAGAGTGAAGCTCATGGTGTTAGGGAAGCAGGAAGAGTTAGTGAAACCACACCTAGAACAGAGAAGAAAAGTGTGCAGATTGAAGAGGCTGCAAGACTGCAGCTCTGAGGGAGACCTCTGGAGGAGCAGGGCTTATGGGAAGGGAGAACACAGTGCCTCAAGAAAGGATCCTTATTGTCCCTTTTCTTTTAGTATGGGGTAGGGAGAGGGATCCCCATTTGTTGAGAAGGGGTCCTTTGGCCTGCTGGTTGGCTGACCCAAGTGGACTGGACTAACTCTTAACCAGGGAGAGAGTGGCATGCCTCCACTGACAGGGACATTTCATCCTTTGGGAAGGGAGTCAACAACATCCCATTTTAAAGAGGCTTCCAGGCTATTGTAATGGAACCATCCTAAGGCTTTTGCATGGGGGCGGGGAGGCTACACACACAAGCACAAATAGGGGCTCCTTGTTTACAACTTGATAAAGCAGGGGAGTCAGACATCATTAGTGCTTGCCAAAGATGCAAGCTAGAAAGCTTTGTGATGGAGATCATTTTAAAACACCAAAGACTTCAGGCATGGATTGCATATGCAACAGGAATTTCTTGAGACTATTAAACTGGAAACAAGGCATGTCACAGATTATGGGGCATATTCAGATGTATGTAAAGGCAAGTGAGGTAGAGAAGAAGTCAGAACTCCCCAGATACACCTGCTTGCCTTTCACACCCCACCAAAATAACACACATAACACAAGTTTTTGTTTTCTGTCTCTTCAGACCCTCAATATGATTCTTGGATGTGAGCATCATTATATCCTTTCTATACAGGGGCTCAGAGAGTGCCAAGTTTAGACTCAGGATATTCTCCAGAGGTACCAGCTGAACACTTATGCCATCATAAATGGATTCTTCAGGCCAATACTGGGATATATTGAGCATCATGATAGGAAGGACAATATGAGAGGATAATAGTAATGGGTATCCTGAGCTATACTAATATAAGTCAGTACATGAATAAATACAAAGAATAAATAAGGAATATGCTAAACACCAGATAATAATTGAAGAAGCAGAAGTAGAATTATACCACTTACAAGCTGTCATAGCATTAGGTAATTTAATTCATTTTCAAGAGCATGTCATCAGTTTCTTCCAAATTCCACAGAAGTCATTTACTCCCTGAGGTAATGATGCAAGGGTAAAAAGGTACAACACCAAACTTGTTCTATGTGCTAGAATCTATGAAGGACATGAACACATCATTTAACTCCCAGTGGGCCACAAGATGAATATGTCTGGCAACTTCAGAGACACGTTTACAGATGTAAATGAAAAAAGGACAGTTCTCCCCTCAAAGCAGGAAGATAGAGTTTATTCTGGGGTCAAATATGAATGAGACAGATTTAGGTTAGTACAAATTCCATGTCACAATGTGGGAACAGTTACATGAAGGTTTTGTAGTAACAGAACAAAGACCACTATGAATCCAGGCACCCCTTATAAATACATTGGTAGAAATACTAAGTAGGCTGTTAGCATAAAGCAGAGGAACCTCAGCTACGGTTGTTAGTGAGCTGGATGTGATGACACACAGTCATTTGACTGGCAGAATAGTAAGGCCTTGTTAAGGTGATATATTCTGATTTGTTTTAAAATCTATTAGTGTGTCAGGTCCAACTTCATCTGCTACTGACAAGAAGTGAGGTAATTCCAACACAGAGGGACCAAAGAATGGCTACTCATGGCCTAAAGAGAACATAAATTATAATTATACAATGGGCCTCCGAACTTCCATTCTCTCGCATCACTCAGGGTTCTATCCATCAATGCACTTGTCTCTGCACACTGGACATCTGTCCAGGATATCCTTTTCACACATACACATACACCTCTCACTCTCACCATCTTAGCTCCCTGCTATTCATTACAGTGCTTAATGAGATGTCAAGAGGTATAACCATATCTTGCAACAGACCCATCTCTAAGCACACATGTGATGCTGAAAGCTACTAAATATGTTCTTTCGGTGTGATTCCTGGGAAGATGGCCTGTGGACTTGTGGAAATGTGGGCAAACTGCATCAAGCATCAAAGAAAGTCTCTATAATGGAGTAATCCATGCTTTCAACAAAAAACATCTTTCATGATCACCATTGACATTTGGCTCCTGGCAGTTCACAGAAAATTTAATAGTAATTAGGTACTGTATTTTAAAAATAATATCAGGTATAGTTGAATGAAAAAGTACAAAAACTTAATGAATAATCCTGCCATATAGATCCATAGTATCTATAGATTGAAACATGCCAAAACATTGCTGAATTGGGGACAACCTACATAATGAATTATGTTCATGTGTCAAATGTCCAAATACTGGTAAGATGTTTACTGATTCAAAATTGATCCACAGATTCAGTGCAATAACAATAAATCTAGACTATTTTTTAAAAAATTGGCTAATTCTAATATTTGTGGATCAATGCTCTGTATGGGAAAAACCTTAGAAACAGGAAAAGTTAGAGAACACCATTGCTTGATAGGAGCTCTACATATGAAGCTACATTAGTTGGGTCATCCTGCTACTGGAATCCAAGTTGGCAAATAAAGGACACAAATCAGAAGTCCAGGCTTACACCCATACGTTTACAGACCACAGCTTCTTTGAAGCCAGCCCTTTTCAGTGTATCCCATGCTGCCATCAAACTTGTGTGTCGTCTAGGCTAAGGAGAACTGACAATAATCCTCTTGCAACCTCCTAGGCAGTGGGGTTATTGATATAAGTGCCATGCCTGGATTACTGGAGAACTAGTGCTTGACAAATGTGCAAAGGCAATTTGGTGTAGAAAGGATGGACTTTAAGCAAACAATGCTGAGACAAGGGTATGTCATTCCCCTCATATATAAATCAGGATATACATCGTACCATGTGGAAAAATTTAAAAATAAGCCTATATATATCAAAGGGAACACACAGAAGAAAGTCCATGTCACTGTGCCTAGGTGAATACTTCACAGAAAAGACATCAAATTAAACCCATAACTAGCACAGGGGAATCAACAGGAATACACAAGGAAGACCCCAACTAAGAATCTAAGCAAAACTGGAGAGGCTAACTTAAATGTCCTTCCCCTATAATGAGATTGATGACTACCTTAAATGCCATCATAGAGCCTTCATCTAGTAGATGATGGATATAGAAGCAGACACCCACAGCTAAACACTGAGTAGAACTACAAGAATCCAGTTGCAGAGAGGGAGGATTAATGAGCAAAGGGGCCAAGACCAGGCTGGAGAAACCCACAGAAACAGCTGACCTGACCACCAACTGGCAGCTCAAAAACCAGCAGAAGACAAAATCAGGCACCCTAACTGTGGGTGTCAGTTGGGAGCCAGGGCAGTCTATGGGGCCTCTAATCGTGGATCAGTATTTATCCCTAGTATTAGAATGGATTTTGGGAGCCTATTCCTTATGGAGTGATACTCACACAGTCTAGATACATGGGGAGGGGCCTGGGTCCTGCCTGAAAGAAATGATGTGTCAGATTTGATGATCCACCATAGGAGCCCTCACCCACCCTGGGTAGTAGATGGGGGTGGGACGCAGGGAATGGGAGGACTGGAAGCAGAGGAAACTGGAAGGCTTTGTAAAGGAAGACTGTTTTTAATTTAAATAAAACAAGAATTTAAAAATAAAACCATAACTGAAGAATTGGAGAAGGAATACTTACAAATTAAAATCTCCTGTATTTCCAAATGCACCTATGAGAACTGAAAAGACATAAGTCTATGGATAGGAGAAAAGTTAGACAAACATATAAAATAAATAATTGCCAAGAAACAGGAAGAAAAGGTCACAAAGTCAGTTACAAAATAGGAATTGAAAAATGTGAAAGATTTATTTGGTCTATTCAAGGGGACATTGATAGGACTGTTCTATTTATAAGACATTCAATAGAGATTTTCATGCATATGCAGAGAGCATCATGGCAGGAATTCTGAGGAAAGATAAGCGACAATTGGAAGGGTGGATCCCACAATAAAGGAAATTAAAGTCACAAACTGGTGCCAAGGATACAGTGTCCCACACTTGTAATCCCCACAGCTGAGGCAGGAGATTCACTGAGAGTTATGAGCCAGGGTAGGACACTTTGAAACACTGTCTGAAAACCAAACTAAATTGAAAACTACTAAAAAGGAAAAAATGTCTAACCACCTGCATATTTAAATGATCATCTTAGAAATGCAGGTTAATCACCGATTGCTCTTTAAGCATTTCTGCTTAATGTCCCTCAGAACCTGTGGAGGAACAACCTCATTCCCCTTTCACAGAGCACAAGCTGGGATCAGGGAGAGCTCACTCTACTGACTTATCTCTCTCCAACCACTCCCCCACCCCCATGGCTCCAGTAAACCCAGGTACAGAGAGAACAGCAAACTGAGGAGGCAGAATGGTTCCAAGGGTCTCTTCTTCTGGAAACATACTGGCTGCAAATCAGGAAGTGGAAGTAAAAACACATGGGTGTGGGATCCCTGCATCTGCCACCCCACCAACAGAAAGATTCAGGTACTCACCTCCAGGAACACAGAAGCTTGCTCACTCCAAACACCAGAAGAGCTCCTTTCCATATCATAGCTGAGTGGCCATTAAACTCAATCGCCATATTAACACAAGGTTTCTATGACAACCACACTGCTTCCTGTGTAAAGTACAAGGAATAGCTCAGCCCAGCCTTCCCATCCTTTCTTTCACAGCAAGAATGCTTTGCCCTTGTAATCACGCTGAGGAGCACACTCATTAGAGAAACTGTCACCAGAATGAAAGCAGAGATTTGCATTTTGTGAAATCCAAGAACAATACCTGTGCATGGAAACATAAAAAAATTCTACTCACTAGACTATAGAGGTCTCCATGGAAATGTCGACCGAGCCATAGATGAACACTATTGTCACATGACAGAAGAGCATTTTCATCCATTAATAATCATAGCAATTACTACCTAATAAAAAAAAGTTAACACTTGTTACAGTCATGCAAATAAATCCAGAAAAAGAAAATTCAATTTTTGAAAAGGTCTAACTCAAAAATGCCTTGGCTCAAACCAAAGGGCACACATATGTGATGGCTTTCCCCTATAATGAGACTGATGACTTCCCTCAATTGCAATCCTAGAGCTCCATTGCGTATCTGCTATGACCCCCCCGTTGAATGTTTTCATGACATTTATTGCACAAGGAAACAATTTCTTTGCAAGCCAAGCGAAATAATAATAATATGAAACCTCACCTTCATTAAAATAAGACAGGATAACAATAAATACTACTTGAAATAATTCAGGCTCATCCATTTTTATTCACATTTATCCTGTACTATTTTTCCAACATGACAGTGTCCTGTGGAATATAAAATGACAAGTGGTTTACTAGCCATATTCTATCATATCTGAAGCATGAGAAGTTTCCAGAAACCTTAATGATCATACAAATATGTTTTCTGAACACTTGCCTTAGCTTGCAGGCCTTGAAAAACAATTTTCCTATTTGATTTGGGGAAGGCTAGTCATCTTGTTTCAAACATTGCAACACTATATGTGACTTCAGGTACTGAAACAAGTTGTATTGACGTAAACTTCTGTTTGTGAAATACGAATGTGCGTTCTCCTTCTCTACATTTATGCATCTCACCACTTGCACCTTAAGCTTCACACAATGAGAGTTTAACTACAGTATGCCCCCTCGCTCACATGCCATCTTTTATATGTATAAACAACAAAAGCAACAAAAAATCATTAACTAACTATATTCTCTATGGTCACAAGAGTGAAAAAGGAATAAATATTGGCAAAACTCACACCAGAGTACACAAGATCACCTGGCCTTCCCTTTTGTTCCCTCTGAGCAAGAACTCTTCGCCCTTGTTAACAACATGAAATGGGCATATTAGAGAATCTGCCACTAGCAAGAAAGCTGGGCTGAGGTTCTTTGTTGCATCCTAGAAACTTACATATGCCTGGTGGCTTGACAACATTCTACTCACCAGATTAAAGAGATCATCACTGGAATATAGTCACAATCCTTGACGAACATCGTTGTCACAAGGGAGATGAGAATTTTCCTCGACTAATAACAGAAGCAACAGTGAGCTCCTAACCAAAAGTTAATGACGGGCACAGGTTGGGCCATCAGATCCAGAGAAACAAAAAGGCAAAGTTAATTTTCACCAACCCCGCATGTGAAGGAGCACTGATCTCCAAAACACAGAAAGAACACAAGATGCTTGTCACCAAAACACCAAATGATACAATTGAAAAGTGGGGAACAGAAATAACAGAGGAATTCTCAATATAGAGTCCCAAAAGGCAAAAGATATTGACAATTAACCATTGTCATTCACTTTTATACTCTACTCCTGCTTCAACATGATAGTGTCCCGTGGAATTCATAATGGCGTGCGGCTCACTCACTAGCGATATTCCACCATACCTGAGAGCATGGGCAGTTCCCAGAAACTTTCCTTTTCATATGTCTATGTTTTCTGAGCACATGCCTTAGCTTGCAGGCCTTGAGAAACATTTTTTTTTCTTCCTGTTTGATTGGGGGCAGGCTAGTCATCTACTTTCAAACGTTCCCAAACTATCTGTCACTGCATTTATTGAAACACCTTGTATTGAGGTCCCCGTTTGTTCGGGAAACACGAATGTGCAGGCGCCTTCTGTATGTTTACCCATCTCACCACTTGCATTGTAAGCTTCTGACGATGAGAGTTTCACTACAGTATGCCCCCTTCCTCACGTGCCATCTTTCTTGTGTCTCAACAACAACAACAACAACAGAAAAATCATTAACTAAGTATTTTTCTCTATGGTCACAAGAGTGACAAAGGAATAAATATTGGCCCAGCTGATGCCACAGTATACCAGATCGCCCCGCCTTCCCTTCCCTTCCCTCTGAGCAAGAACTCTTGGGCCTTGTTAACACCCTAGAAAGCCTACTAGCATTAGAGAAAGTGCCACCAGCACGGAAGCGGGCCTTAGGTTTCTTGTGGCAACCGTGAGCCATACATATGCCTGGTGGCTTGACCACGCTCTACTCACCAGACTACGGAGGTCTCCACCGGGATGTAGTCACAGTCCTTGATGAACATTATCGTCAGGAACCGGATGAGCGTTTTCAGCCACTAGTTACCGTTGCACCAGGGAGCTCCTTATGAGGAAGTTAAAGGAAGCCACAGGTTGGGCCATCAGATCCTGAGAAACATAAAGTCAAAGTTGATCTTCACCAACCCCGCATGTGACAGAGCGCTGATCTCCAACATACACGAAGAACACAAGATGCTTGTAACCAAAACACCAAATGATCCAATTGAAAGGAAGGGAACAGAAATAACTGGAGAATTCTCAATATAGAGTCCCAAAAGGCAAAAGACATTTGAGAAAGTGATCAACCTCCTTAGCCTTCAGGGAAATGCCCATCAAACAACTCTGAGATACCTTGGTGATCCTATCAGAAAGGTTAAAATAAAAAACAAAAACAAAAATGACAGCCAATGCTGCAGAGGGTGTGGAGAAAGAGGAACACCCCTCCATCGTTGGTGGGAGCTCAAAATGATGCGGCCAATTGTTGTCAGGAAAACAGGAATCAGTCTACCTCAAGATCCGGCAATTACACTGCCTGGCAAATACCCCAAGGATGCACATCCGGATGGGGAGCACATACGTTCACCTGTGTTCCTAGCAGCTTTGTTTGAAATAGCCAGACATGGAAGCCATCTAGACAGATGCCCCTCAGCCCACGAATGCATGTTGAAAATTTGGTATCTCTACACAAAGGAGTTGGGTTACTCAGCAGGACAAAACAGTGGAAGCTGGAAATACCAAGGCAAACGGAGGGCACTGCAAGAAACCTGTCCCGACTGAGGCAAAGCAGCAGCCACAGAGAGACAAGCCTTCGAAGTACTCACTCATAGATGGATGTTAGGCACAGAGGAAAGGGCCACCCACTAGCCTCTGATCCACACCTCCGGAGAAACGAGGAAACCAGGAGGACATGAAGAGAGACACCCGAAAAAGGGGACAGTGGAAAAGAACCTCTGAGCACATTGGAAGCCTGGGGGAGAGGAGAAAGTGAAACAGGGCTGGGGAGGGCCAGGAGAAGGACAAGGTTGAGACAGCCTGAATGCGTGGATGGACAGAGCAGAGCAGAGCAGAGCAGAGCAGAGCAGAGCAGGGAAGGAGATACCTTAACAGAGGGAGCCAGCTAAGGTTTTAAGAGAAGAATGGCACTAGGGAGAAGTTCAGAGATGCACAAAGATGGCCACGACTTAGTATCTGGGCATTAGTGGAGAGGCCGCATTGATGGCCTTCTGTCCTCGTGAGACCGATGGCTTCCCACAATTGCCATCGCAGAGCCTTCACCCAGTAGCTGATGGAAGGAGAAGCAGACAGGCCCAGCTAAGCTTTGAGCCATCCTCCTGGAATAGAGTTGTTGCAGGTGATGGGGGCAGGTGGCCCGAGGAAAGCAAGCAAGACCTGCCCAGGATATCCTACAGAAAGAGCTGCCTCGAGCAAGTAAGTCAGAGCACAGGGAGGAACCCAGTTGTAACGCCGAGAAAGCAGCACTGGACCAATCCAAGCCCTCAGCCTGTAGATGTCATGTAGGAGGCCTGGCCATTCTATGGGACCTCTAAGGGAGGGAGCGGCATTTCCCGCGAGGGCAGGAATGGACTTTGGGAGCCCCTTCCCTCTGGGCAGATACCCTTTGAGCCCAGGGAGGCGGAGGAGGGCCTAGGCCCTCTCCCAAGTGGTAAGACAGACGTTGATGATCATCTCCCACGGAAGGGCTACTATCCTTGGGGAGTGGGTGGGTCTGGGTTGGTTCGGGTCGGTGGGAGGCCTGGCAGGATGGGACGGAGAGGGCTAGCTGGTGGGACTGATATGTAAACTCAGTTTGCTTTTAGGTAAAAGTCATTACTACAGTAAGGAGAGAAGAAAAGTCAAGGTTTAAAAGTGTTACCCTTGGAGATGCCGGGGCTCGAACCCGGGACCACATATATGCTAAATACGTGCTCTCCCGCTGAGCTACACCCCCAGGTCTAACAACCCCGTTCACCAAACCTCATATGTAGGCATGCTCGCCATACCCCTCACTAGTCATCGCGGCTGCCACACATTGATTACATCAGCTCCTTGGAGTATGCTCGCTATGGCCTCCCCGCCAATGTTCTCATGACAGTTTGCACCACAGTTACTGCGCGAGGAGTCAACTTCTTTGCAAGCCAAGCAAAGTAACAGTAATATCAAACCTCACCTTCTTCAAAACGAGGCAGGCTAACAACTAATACTACTTGAATTAATCCAGGCTCCTCCCTTGTCATTCACTTTTATGCTCTACTCCTACTTCAACATGATAGTGTCCCGTGGGATTCATAATGGCGTGCGGCTCACTCACTAGCGATATTCCACCATACCTGAGAGCATGGGCAGTTCCCAGAAACTTTCCTTTTCATATGTCTATGATTTCTGAGCACATGCCTTAGCTTGCAGGCCTTGAGAAACATTTTTTTTTCTTCCTGTTTGATTTGGGGAAGGCGAGTCATCTTGTTTCAAACTTTCCCAAACTATCTGTCAATGCATTTATTGAAACACCTTGTATTGAGGTCCCCGTTTGTTCGGGAAACACGAATGTGCAGGCGCCTTCTGTATGTTTACCCATCTCACCACTTGCATCGTAAGCTTCTGACGATGAGAGTTTTACTACAGTATGCCCCCTTCTTCACGTGCCTTCTTTCTTGTGTCTCAACAACAACAACAACAACAACAACATTAAAATCATTAACTAAGTATTTTTCTCTATGGTCACAAGAGTGACAAAGGAATAAATATTGGCCCAGCTGATGCCACAGTATACAAGATCGCCCGGCCTTCCCTTCCCTTCCCTCTGAGCAAGAACTCTTGGGCCTTGTTAACACCCTAGAAAGCCTACTAGCATTAGAGAAAGTGCCACCAGCACGGAAGCGGGCCTTAGGTTTCTTGTGGCAACCGTGAGCCATACATATGCCTGGTGGCTTGACCATGCTCTACTCACCAGACTACAGAGGTCTCCACCGGGATGTAGTCACAGTCCTTGATGAACATTATCATCAGGAGCCGGATGAGCGTTTTCAGCCACTAGTTAGCTTTGCACCAGTGAGCTCCATACGAGGAAGTTAAAGGAAGCCACAGGTTGGGCCGTCAGATCCTGAGAAACATAAAGTCAAAGTTGATCTTTACCAACCCCGCATATGACAGAGCGCTGATCTCCAAAATACACGAAGAACACCAGATGCTTGTCACCAAAACACCAAACGATCCAAATGAAAGGTAGGGAACAGAAATAACTGGAGAATTCTCAATATAGAGTCCCAAAAGGCAAAAGACATTTGAGAAAGTGATCAACCTCCTTAGCCTTCAGGGAAATGCCCATCAAACAACTCTGAGATACCTTGGTGATCCTATCAGAAAGGTTAAAATAAAAAACAAAAACAAAATTGACAGCCAGTGCTGCAGAGGGTGTGGAGAAAGAGGAACACCCCTCCATCGTTGGTGGGAGCTCAAAATGATGCGGCCAATTGTTGTCAGGAAAACAGGAATCAGTCTACCTCAAGATCCGGCAATTACACTGCCTGGCAAATACCCCAAGGATGCACATCCGGACGGGAAGCACATACGTTCACCTGTGTTCCTAGCAGCTTTGTTTGAAATAGCCAGACATGGAAGCCATCTAGACAGATGCCCCTCAGCCCACGAATGCATGTTGAAAATGTGGTATCTCTACACAAAGGAGTTGGGTTACTCAGCAGGACAAAACAGTGGAAGCTGGAATTACCAAGGCAAACGGAGGGCACTGCAAGAAACCTGTCCCGACTGAGGCAAAGCAGCAGCCACAGAGAGACAAGCCTTCGAAGTACTCACTCATAGATGGATGTTAGGCACAGAGGAAAGGGCCACCCACTAGCCTCTGATCCTTACCTCAGGAGAAACGAGGAAACAAGGAGGACATGAAGAGAGACACACATATGTGGACACCTGAAAAAGGGAGAGTGGACATGAACCTCTGAGCTCATTGGAAGCCTGGGGGAGAAGAGAAAATGAAACAGCGAGAGGAGGGTCAGGCGAAGGACATGGATGAGACAGCCTGAATGAGGGGATGGACAGAGCAGAGCAGAGCAGAGCAGAGCAGAGCAGAGCAGAGCAGAGCAGAGCAGAGCAGAGCAGAGCACAGCAGAGCACAGCAGAGCAGAGCAGAGCAGAGCAGAGCAGAGCAGAGCAGAGCAGGGAAGGAGATACCTTAACAGAGGGAGCCAGCTAAGGTTTTAAGAGAAGAATGGCACTAGGGAGAAGTTCAGAGATGCACAAAGATGGCCACGACTTAATATCTGGGCATTAGTGGAGAGGCCGCATTGATGGCCTTCTGTCCTCGTGAGACCGATGGCTTCCCACAATTGCCATCGCAGAGCCTTCACCCAGTAGCTGATGGAAGGAGAAGCAGACAGGCCCAGCTAAGCTCTGAGCCAGAGCTTGGCTCCTGGAATAGAGTTGTTGCAGGTGATGGGGGCAGGTGGCCCGAGGAAAGCAAGCAAGACCTGGCCAGGATATCCTACAGAAAGAGCTGCCTCGAGCAAGTAAGTCAGAGCACGGGGAGGAACCCAGTTGTAAGGCCGGGAAAGCAGCACTGGACCGAGCCAAGCCCTCAGCCTGTGGATGTCATGTAGGAGGCCTGGCCATTCTATGGGACCTCTAAGGGAGGGAGCGGCATTTCCCGCGAGGGCAGGAATGGACTTTGGGAGCCCCTTCCCTCTGGGCAGATACCCTTTGAGCCCAGGGAGGCGGAGGAGGGCCTAGGCCCTCTCCCAAGTGGTAAGACAGACGTTGATGATCATCTCCCACGGAAGGGCTACTATCCTTGGGGAGTGGGTGGGTCTGGGTTGGTTCGGGTCGGTGGGAGGCCTGGCAGGATGGGATGGAGGAGGGCTCGCTGGTGGGACTGATATGTAAACTCAGTTTGCTTCTAGGTAAAAGTCATTACTACAGAAAGGAGAGAAGAAAAGTCAAGGTTTAAAAGTGTTACCCTTGGAGATGCCGGAGCTCGAACCCGGGACCTCATATATGCTAAATATGTGCTCTCCCGCTGAGCTACACCCCCAGGTCTAACAGCCCCGTTCACCAAACCTCATATGTAGGCATGCACGCCGAACCCCTCACTAGTCATCGCGACTGCCACACATTGATTACATCAGCTCCTTGGAGTATGCTCGCTATGGCCTCCCCGCCAATGTTCTCATGACAGTTTGCACCATAGTTACTGCGCGAGGAGTCAACTTCTTTGCAAGCCAAGCAAAGTAACAGTAATATCAAACCTCACCTTCTTCAAAACGAGGCAGGCTAACAACTAATACTACTTGAATTAATCCAGGCTCCTCCCTTGTCATTCACTTTTATGCTCTACTCCTTCTTCAACATGATAGTGTCCCGTGGGATTCATAATGGCGTGCGGCTCACTCACTAGCAATATTCCACCATACCTGAGAGCATGGGCAGTTCCCAGAAACTTTCCTTTTCATATGTCTATGTTTTCTGAGCACATGCCTTAGCTTGCAGGCCTTGAGAAACATTTTTTTTTCTTCCTGTTTGATTGGGGGCAGGCTAGTCATCTTGTTTCAAACTTTCCCAAACTATCTGTCACTGCATTTTTTGAAACACCTTGTATTGAGGTCCCCGTTTGTTCGGGAAACACGAATGTGCAGGCGCCTTCTGTATGTTTACCCATCTCACCACTTGCATCGTAAGCTTCTGGCGATGAGAGTTTTACTACAGTATGCCCCCTTCCTCACGTGCCATCTTTCTTGTGTCTCAACAACAACAACAACCACAACAACAACAAAAAAATCATTAACTAAGTATTTTTCTCTATGGTCACAAGAGTGACAAAGGAATAAATATTGGCCCAGCTGATGCCACAGTATACAAGATCGCCCGGCCTTCCCTTCCCTTCCCTCTGAGCAAGAACTCTCGGGCCTTGTTAACACCCTAGAAAGCCTACTAGCATTAGAGAAAGTGCCACCAGCACGGAAGCTGGGCTTAGGTTTTTTTTTGGCAACCGTGACCCATACATATGCCTGGTGGCTTGACCACGCTCTACTCACCAGACTACGGAGGTCTCCACCGGGATGTAGACACAGTCCTTATGAACATTATCGTCAGGAGCCGGATGAGCGTTTTCAGCCACTAGTTACCGTTGCACCAGTGAGCTCCTTACGAGGAAGTTAAAGGAAGCCACAGGTTGGGCCATCAGATCCTGACAAACATAAAGTCAAAGTTGATCTTCACCAACCCCGCATGTGACAGAGCGCTGATCTCCAAAATACACGAAGAACACAAGATGCTTGTCACCAAAACACCAAATGATCCAATTGAAAGGAAGGGAACAGAAATAACTGGAGAATTCTCAATATAGAGTCCCAAAAGGCAAAAGACATTTGAGAAAGTGATCAACCTCCTTAGCCTTCAGGGAAATGCCCATCAAACAACTCTGAGATACCTTGGTGATCCTATCAGAAAGGTTAAAATAAAAAACAAAAACAAAATTGACAGCCAGTGCTGCAGAGGGTGTGGAGAAAGAGGAACACCCCTCCATCGTTGGTGGGAGCTCAAAATGATGCGGCCAATTGTTGTCAGGAAAACAGGAATCAGTCTACCTCAAGATCCGGCAATTACACTGCCTGGCAAATACCCCAAGGATGCACATCCGGACGGGAAGCACATACGTTCACCTGTGTTCCTAGCAGCTTTGTTTGAAATAGCCAGACATGGAAGCCATCTAGACAGATGCCCCTCAGCCCACGAATGCATGTTGAAAATGTGGTATCTCTACACAAAGGAGTTGGGTTACTCAGCAGGACAAAACAGTGGAAGCTGGAATTACCAAGGCAAACGGAGGGCACTGCAAGAAACCTGTCCCGACTGAGGCAAAGCAGCAGCCACAGAGAGACAAGCCTTCGAAGTACTCACTCATAGATGGATGTTAGGCACAGAGGAAAGGGCCACCCACTAGCCTCTGATCCTTACCTCAGGAGAAACGAGGAAACAAGGAGGACATGAAGAGAGACACACATATGTGGACACCTGAAAAAGGGAGAGTGGACATGAACCTCTGAGCTCATTGGAAGCCTGGGGGAGAGGAGAAAATGAAACAGGGGAGAGGAGGGTCAGGCGAAGGACATGGATGAGACAGCCTGAATGAGGGGAGGAACAGAGCAGAGCAGAGCAGAGCAGGGAAGGAGATACCTTAACAGAGGGAGCCAGATAAGGCTTTAAGAGAAGAATGGCACTAGGGAGAAGTTCAGAGGTGCACAAAAATGGCCACGACTTAGTGTCTTGGCATTAGTGGAGAGGCCCCATTGATGGCCTTTTGTCCTCGTGAGACCGATGGCTTCCCACAATTGCCATCGCAGAGCCTTCACCCAGTAGCTGATGGAAGGATAAGCAGACAGGCCCAGCTAAGCTCTGAGCCATCCTCCTGGAATACAGTTGTTGCAGGTGATGGGGGCAGGTGGCCCGAGTAAAGCAAGCTAGACCTGGCCAGGATATCCTACAGAAAGAGCTGCCTCGAGCAAGTAATTGAGAGCACTGGGAACCCAGTTCTAATGCTGGGGAAGCCGCACTGGACCGATCCTAGCCCTCTGCCTGTGGATGTCATGTAGGAGGCCTGGCAATTCTATTGGACCACTAATGGATTGCTTTAGTAGGCACTGGCAATGTCCTTGGCTTGGTGTTTTCCTTCTAGTTTTTCTCTGGGCTGGATTTGTGGATAAGTGTTGTTTAAATACGTTTGTTTTTTTTTTTTTATAATGGAAAGTCGTGTTTTCTAATCTATAGTGTCTTGATTTTGCTGGGTATAGTAGTCTACTTGGCATTTCTTTGTGTTTCTTAGTTTCTGCATAATGTCTGTCCAGGACCTTCTGGCTTTCAAAGTGTGCATTGAGAAATTGGGTGTTACTCTGCTGGGACTGCCCTTATGTTTTACATCTGGCCAGCCAATTGGTAGCACTGACACTGTCTGAAACATACTTCCACAGATTAGAAAATGAACCACAGCAAAATCCATGTGCTGTTAATTTAACAGACATGTTAAATAACATAAAGTATGAAAAGGGTTTCAAAAGTGTTCTTTACAGTGTATGGTAAACCAACAGAAAGATCGTTAACTTGTATTTCCTTTTCAGAATATAATGTAGGTAATGTAAGCACTCCCATGTTCACAAAGAGACTAAAGAAAGAAGAGAAAAGATAATGAACTCATCACCAGTGTCATAGTAATTGGGCAAGGCTTCTCAAACTTTTCCATGTCAGATCATTTTGGATTTGTTTTAAATGACCAAACATTGCTTTGTTATGAGAAGAAAAATCTCAAACCAACAAACAGTTCATCTCACACTTGTTATACATTTTAAAATGTATGGAAGCCTAGCATTGTGTTTCATGCCTATAATCCCAGCACTTGGGAGGTGGGGGTTCACAGATCTCTATGAGTTCAAGGCCAGCATGTTCTACAAACTGATTTCAAGGACAGATTGGGCTGTTCCTCAGAGAAACCCTCTGTGAAGAAACAAACAAAAATAAAAATCAACAATGATAAAACACATATTATACCAGAAAACTCAGCAATAACCCCTGAGGTTCTTGGTCTCACTAATAAAGGAAGTTTTACAAAAGACTACATGGAAATGTGATGACAATAAAATATGTAGATTTATTTATGGTCTTTTCTGTCTATGGGTATTCTACATGAATGCATACAGGTAGAGCCCTTGATTTCTGGTGATCAGAGTGTCAGAACCCCAGGAACTGGAGTTACAGTTGTTCATGATCCTCCACTATATTGCTGAGAACTGAACAAGGGCAACCTGCAAGAACAAGGTCTCCTGAGTGCTCAGCCATCTCTCCAGCCCCTGGAAGACAATGCTCATGCTTGTAGAGGACTTGCTCTTGCAGAAGACCCAGGTTCGGTTCTCAGCATTCACCAGGAGGCTCACACCCCTGTATAACTGCACTTCCAGGAAAACTTTCATGACATTTCTGCCATTTCTGACCTCGTTGGGTACCAGAAAAACTCCCACACAAACAATAAAATAAATAGCCCTAAGGAGGAAAACAAAGAAATGAATCACTGCAAATCGACAGGGCAGGTAAGCTACAAATCTCCGCAGCAGCTGTCCCCAGGAATCCGTGTAGCAGAAGCAGAGGAAACGCTGTATCATTTGATGTAAGCCTGCAGGGATGACTCCCACATGGTTAATAAGCAGCCACAGAGTAGGGAGGGGGCTTCAGAGAAAGAGTGAAGCTCAACAGTGTTAGGGAAGCAGGAAGAGTTAGTGAAACCACACCTAGAACGGAGAAGAAAAGTGTGCAGGTCGTCCTGATGATTGGCGTGGAGGTGTGCTTGGTAGTCAAGCTGTGTGCTGATATCATGCCTGATTCTAGTTCTGTTCTCCTCCGGGATCTGATCATTGCCCCTTTTATACTCAGTTTCCCACTTAAAATAAATGAATCATCCTCTCACTCGGCTCCAAATATAAGTCCTTTCCATTTTCATTAGAGAATGCATGGAAGTCAGATAATAAATTTAGGAAGCCACATTTGGCGAGACAAATTCCTAAGTTTTCTTACTCAGAAGTACATTGTCCTACTGTCCACGCATTCAGTTCCCAGTTATAGGACTTGCCTCACTGGCTCTGATCTTGCAATAGATCTGAAAGCAACATTGTCAAGATTCTTCCATCACCCCGCCCAGTACCACCGAAGAAAACAAAAACAAAGTGTGGCATTGAATAAAATTCATTATAAAACCAACTTTCCCACAAGAGAAACAGACACACCCTAGAGGCAAAGGAAGGGTACCTGATTCCACTCCTTGAGTGGTGTGTGACTGGCTGAGACTTGCTAGCAGGCAGGAGGGAAGGCTGATGCTGGGTGCTGTCATGTGATTTGCGAGCTGGAGTGCCCCTCCCTCGCTCCCCAGGGCTCTGTCCCAGAGCCTTCTCTCAGGTCCCTGGGCTCCTGGTTTCCGTTCTTGCATCTCTCAGGTCAGAGTAAGTAAGGCTTTGATCCCAGAGACTGGAGGCGAATGCTGGGGGTGTGAGGCCAGCTGGGCTCTAGGAGGGAAAGACAGGAGGTGGAGTTTGGGACAAAGGAGGAGGGCTTGGGTGTAGACCACAAGGCAGGGGGGAAGGGGAGGCTGCTCCGGAGCTTGCAGCCACCAGGGAGCTTGCAGCCTCTGTGCAGAAAGCAGAGAAGCAGACACCCCCAGTATCCCCGCCTGCCTGCTACCCCCACCCCATATCCTAGCTGCTTTCCTACACCTTCTCTGCCTCCTTTTAGAGTCTCAGAACCGAGCCTGGGCTTGGAGGAGCCCTCTCTTAGAGAGAGTGCTGAGAGAGAGAGAGAGAGAGAGAGAGAGAGAGAGAGAGAGAGAGAGAGAGAGAGAGAGAGAGAGAGAGAGAGAGAGAGGAGAGGAGGGAGGGAGGGAGGGAGGGAGAGAGAGAGAGAGAGAGAGAGAGAGAGAGAGAGAGAGAGAGAGAGAGAGAGAGGCAACCTTCTGCCATTACTGACCCAAAAGCTGTGCAGCGCCGAGGTGGTCTCTGGAGTTGCATCCAGGGCAAAAAGACTCACAGACCCCAAAATAGTTAGAAGAGCGTCCTCACTGGAGCTCAAGGCTCGAAAGGAAATGGCGGCTGGGGAGCAGGGAGGAATGGAGGAGGACAAGTCCTGAATCCTGTTTCCCAGTCACAGCTTCTTCACTGAGTGTGTAGACACAGCCCCACCCCACCCCACCGCCACGCCCCTTGCCCTGTAAGCTTATCTGTGCCTGCCACTGCCTCCTTGCTGGGACACCTGGAAAGAAGGGGCGGCCTGCTCTCTGTCGCTGCAGCATGGCCAGGGGCACGGGAAGGTTTGTGTCTCCACCGCGCACCCCCACCCTATCTATCACACAGCGTTTGCCACACTGAAGGAGCACAGAGAAGGTGGCAGGACCTGCCAGGGTATGCTTACCTCACCTGCGAGGGAAGGAAGGGTGCGGGCAGAAAGCCCACTTGGAGGGCAGCCGGGCTTAGTTAGAGAACCATTCTCAAGGACAAGATGCAAAGACTATGTGAACGTGCCTTTGGCGTCTGCTCTTCAGTCTCTCAGTCTCGGTGCCTTCTCTATTTCCTCTTCCCGCCCCCACCCCACCCCAATCTCTACCTCCAGGACAGAAAAATAACAATCCGGACATGGAAGAAGTCTCCAGGGAGAAGGAAGGAGGGCCTTGGAAGCAAGCACAGGTGGGAAATGGTAAAGAGCCACAGGAAGAGGCACAGTCAGAAGCAGCTTTTCCTCTGGAAGACAAAGAAACGTCAGAGAGCCAGGCAAAGGCAGGAGATGAGGGGGTGCTGCCAAGGCGCCAAGGGCAGCCAGAGCCCCAGAGAAGGGCAAAGCAGGAAGGAGGGCCAGAGAGACAGGGAAAGCCAGAATTTAGTAAAGGGAGCCCTGCTGTAAAGCGCCCAGCTGAGGACCACCTGCCCAGAAAAGCCAAAAGGAAAACCAACAAGGGGCTGGCCCACCGCATCAAGCAATATAAGGAGGCCATTCACGATCTGCACTTCAGCAACGAGGACATGATCAGAGAATTTGACAACATGGCCAGGGTAAAGGAGGATGAGAAAAAGAACAAGCAGAAGATGGCACAGATCTTCTGGATGCAAAGAAGTTTGCAGGACCCTTTCTACCCAAGGGGCCCAAGGGAATTCAGGGGTGGCTGCAGGGCACCTCGCAGGGACATCGAAGACATCCCTTATGTTTAGTTCCCCTTGGGCACTCATAGGGCATAGTGCTCTAACCTTATGCAGCTGCTTTGATTTAGGCCTTCCCCATGTAAGCTGCAGCCTGTTTGACCCCACTCCCTGCTGTGTTCTGATCCCAGTGTAGTTGATTTCCCCTTCACTGCATGGGAAGATATTCAGAGTGCACTGTCAATCCCAAGTACATAAGCCACAGAACCCTCTATTTGGCATCAGCCCACTTTTGTGAAACTGCAACAGAGTAATCTGCATGGAGAAAACGAGTCTGGGAATTACTTGTGTCGTTCTTTATTGTTCTGTCAACAGTTTATTGTCTCCTAAGGTGACTGACTGCTCCTTCTGGGCATAAGATACAGGAGTTGGGAAGTAGTCATAAGCACTCACAGGTTGTTGCATGGGCGAGTGGAGTCATTGCGATGTTTATTTCCTGGGTGTAACATGGAAGGTAGCATTGTATTACTCCTGTGGCTGCATGAGGGAAGAGTCAATCTGTCCTTTACTGCTGTAAGGCCGAACCCCGATGCCTGTGAAATGGGGGTAAATCTTACCAGGTAGGGGTGTGGGGGGGGCAGTGACTGAAGCACTGAGAATGTAAACTGCTATGGTTTGCTCCTGCTCTCCGCCCCTCCCCACTAGGAGCTCTGGAACCTGGTCAGACACTTGGTGTGGGCCAAGGCAGGTCTCCACTTTGTCCAGGACTAAGTCCATATAGCTGAGAGTCCGTGCCATGGCTCCATGCTGCCATGCCTCTTGTCACAGTTCCTTTCTCCTCTCAGGACACTGTTGCTGATGGTGATCCAGAGGCTCTGCTAGAGCAAAGAAACCCCTTAGCCCAACAACAGGATAGAGACACCCATTCTCGACTCCAATAGAATTGTGTTCCCTGTTGGGAGGCCCCAGTTATCATTTGGGTCTTGATAATCCATGAGATGCATGGGGACCCTCTTTCTTGCCTTTTGTCTATTTCCACACAGCCCCTCCATAGAACTGAGATAGAGGCGAACGATGCAGCAAACAGTGTCAATGAACAGGTGCCATGCTGTTCTCCGCAGTCACCTGAGCGTTCACACACCTTTCTTCGGGGTTTGTTTCCCCAGAAACTCAGGTCAAGCCCTCTCTTTCCATTTCCACAGACTCATCACCACCACTTTGTGAGGCTTCCCTCTATCTGATTAGGATTAGTTTATTTCTTTACAGTTGTTTTAAAATAGACCTTTTGGTAATAGTTCTGTATGTTTCCAGAATTATTACAGACATGACACCCAGTTTCCATGTTCTCCATAGCAAGTGTCAACTCTTAACTAATGCCTGTCATTATGATGATTCAGTTGCCAAAATCCACACTAATGCTTTAATACATACTGAATAATGTGCCCTATTCACATCCTCCAGTGTCCTCTCTCTGTTGTAGGAGCCTGCTTATGCTACCACATTACATTTTAAATCATATTTCTGAGGATTCCACATCTTCCTTGGGAGTTTTTCAAAGTTCACCTAGTTGTAATGACCTTATCACTTTCGAAGCATAGTTTTTAGATATTTATTGTCTCACAAGATGGCTTTGCTTTATGTTTTTCTTCTTAGTGCACCCATAGCTTCGTCTTCTTCCTGTTGCTGTGATATATGCTATGGCTAAAAAAAAAAAAAAAAAAAAAAAAAAAAAAACTAGAAGAGGAAAGAATTATTTATTGCAGCTCATGGGTTATGGTCACTGTCCATCATCAAGGGAACCCAGGGCCGGAACTGGAGGCATGAGCTTTAAAGAAAATTACTACCGGCTCTCGTCTAGGTTCACAGTAAGGTACCTTTCATATACTAGGCCTTATCTGTGTAGCTATGATACTTACTGCCCACAGTAGTCTGCGACCTCCTACATCAACTAGAAATCAAGAATACGCCCCACAGAAATGCCCACACGTCATCTTCATGATGCAGTACTTCAGTTGAGACTCTTCCCAGGCATCAACTTGACCACCCAGTTTAGCCGTCACATCTTATGCTAATGCAATTTTGGAGAAAGAAATCACAAGTGTAAAATTCCATTCTTGTCACATCATATAAAGAATAAAAAGAATATTAAAGCATATATGGTATAGTAGTGGCAGGAATGTCATGGAAATGTCCAACCACTTTTTGATTGGTTTTAAATCCTACTTCACAAGATGAAACCCATACCTCAAATTATTATTGGTCCAAGAATTTAAGGATAAATAGGTCATAGGCCCTAGAAGAGTTTTAACCTTAACATAGCAAAATATATCACATAACAGTTATCAAATAAGAATCACAGTTAACACTATTTAGCCCATTAACATATAGCAAGATTTAAGAAACTATTCTATAATCTATCCTATATTTGTGAGTCTAAAGTTCTATATGTAACTTATCTTCAAGCCTAACTAAGGAAAACTATAACCATAACTATCTGTCTTCAACTCCTTCAAACACCACAGAAGGATAGTATATAAATTCTAGAAATGACAGAAATATCTTGCCTTGTCAGTCATCTGAAGTTCCTCTGTAATCTTTCATCTTTAGCTCATAGGACATAGTGTGTCTAGCAGACTCTTCAGCAAAGCAGGAAACTTTAAACTGTCTTCTTGTACTGTCAGTTTGTCAGTCATTTCTCTCTGTGTCCTGAAGACTGTCTGGCAGACTCTTCCATGAAGCAGGAACTCTGTAGCAATGTCCATCTTGAATCAGCAGACACTTTTCAGTGGGTCTTGCATGTCCAGTTTATACAGCATAAAGTCAAACAGTCCAGACAAGAGCAGTATATTGTTCAAAGTGCTAGTTTTGCCATATTATAAGTAATCTCCATAATGAGTTTCTTCAATGTCCATCTTCCTTTCTGACGCAGGTGGTGTTGCCAGGAGCAATTATGTCTCACTGCCAAGAAAACCCTAAACCATTTTAAATGTCATATTCTGTAGGTCTTTGAAAGGTTTGAAGAATGCCTATTCATCTCAAATACATCTCTACATATCTAGAAAACCTAACTCACCTAACTATAAGTTTTGATATTATAGGTAACTATCTAAAATCTGTATTAAGTTATACATTATATTTAAATGAGCTATGAAAACATAATACCTAAACAAAAGGAGAAATATACATATCACAAAATTGACTTTAAATTTGTATCCATAAATGAAAATCCATTCCAAAACAAAGTAATCATGTCTATATCATAATCCCCTTTTTAACCTTTAAAAAGATTGGCTGCGGTCATTAACCATTTATAACCAACCCCATTTAAATGAAAACAAACATTTATAAACAATATTTGGGAATTTGGGTGTCGTTCTTTCCAAACTACTTTCTGCTGACAGGGGGCGCTGTTATAGGGATCCTAAGAAGATGCAGAAATCCTGGCTGTAGTCTGCAAGGCTGCCATGTTTTAGCTGTTGGATCCCCAGGAATGCTGTTTCAGGGGGTCTGGCTTGCTCAAACCACATTAGTCTGGAAGGAATCCACAGCTTTTTATTTTCTGTGGAAACAAAAAATAGAAATCCTTTTCCCCAGTAACTTGTCCTTGGACTTAAATTTTTGAGTCAAAGCATTTTAAAAATATATAAATTGAATTAATCCAGCAGTATTTCCTTGAATAGTTGTTGTTATTTCCTCAGCAGTCAAAAGATACAAAGACAATATAACCCCATACAGTATCCAGATTCTCTCTGAGCTTTCCATCTTTACGTGTCTTTATCATTACTCTCTTTCTTCTATTTTTTCATTTTTTTGATTTTTTGAGACAGGGTTTCACTGTGTAAATCTTATCTGTCCTGGAATTCACTCTGCATACCAGGTTTACTTTATAATCACAGAGATCTGCTTGCCTCTGTCTCCTGAGTGCTGGGATTAAAGGCATGTGCCACCACACCCAGCTCCTCCCTGTATTTTTAAAACCACTTTATTTCTTTTCTCTCCCAAGCCTATGTATATTTTAAAACATACTGTAAACCTTTAGAGGTTTTTCTTAATATGAATCTGTCTTTACTGTAAATCTTTATCTTTTTTTTTTTTTTTTTTTTTTTTTTTTTTGCCATGACATTGCTAAATGAAAGTCATTGTTGTTTCTGCCTTGGTTTATCAAACATGGAGGAGGCTATTTTACCTCCAGCACTGAGAGCTGTGGTCACTGCCTTGGTCTGCTGCCATCCAGCAAGCATGCTGCCGGCTTGGAGATGTGGTCACTGCCATTGCCATCTCTCATACACACAAATAAATTGTTAGCAGAGTTTCTTAAAAGCCTTGCAGTTTTTTCCAGCTTATGCTGAGTCAGGAAACTTTTCATAAAGGAGCCATGCACCACTAATCTGGTTGTCTCTTGCAAAGCAGAGTCCAACCGAGAAAAATGCTGCTACCAAGAAACCTTGCTTGTCTCTGTTCTTTTGTTTCTAAAACCCTTTTTTAAGATTTTGTTATATATTAAGTGGAAGTTATTATTAGCCACATGGGCGCTATATGTAAGGAGTATGGTTTTTCCTCCCACAGCCGGTCTTGTCCCGCCATCGTGCCAGCCCCAATTAACACACAGAGACTCTGTATTTGATATAATGCTATTGGCCAGTTACTTGTTTCTTATCGGCTAGCTCTGTCTTAAGTATTAACCCATTTCTGTTAATCTAGTATTTCCACATGGTCTTCTCTTACTGGGGAGCCGCCGGCATTCTGCTTTCTCCAGTCTCTCCATCTTGACCCCTCCTTCCTACTTCCTCTTTCCTCCTTGTCTCCTAGTCCCTCCTATCTCCTTTCCTATTGGCCAACAGTGCTGTATTCATTAACCAGTATGAGAAACATATATACATAATGGCATCTGCCATCACGCTCACATATGCTATCAGCAAAGGTACAGGCAATCCTGTGGGTGAGCATTTTTCTGCTCATTTAATAGAAAGGGGAGTTGGGCTTAGACTTATTCCTTGTCTTATCCTCCATTATTACCCACCTGCATTTGGAAAATGGGTCCGGGATGGTGTGTAGCAGGAAAGGACATCCATAGCACATGACTGTCCCATGCGCTTCTTCCATTGCTATATCCTTACATATAGTACCAAAGTAGGAACCAGCTGACTTAGAAGTCATTAGGAAAGCCAATGTTGTGCCATGATCCAGGAGTTTCAGCCTCTATTATGAGACAAACACATACTCATTTGAACTCTAATACCTGGGAGAAGGGAACCTGCCCTTCTCCCGAGACCATGTGAGTCTCCATTGATATACTAATGAAGTTGAGTTTCTATGATGATTACAATAGTGACATTGATATACATACTGTAGATATCTCAGAACAGACATCAAGTGCGGACGACGCTACACTCTTACAGAGAAACTTTCTCTCCCCCTCCTAGCAGGTAACAATTGCCAATAGCTCCATCTGATTAGGGCTTCCACAGGTTTTCTAGATGCTGTGAAACCATGCTGAGTTCATATGTGAGCTCGTGGGGCTGTAGTATATGTGTTACTTTTAGGTATGAATATTCTATATTCTTTTATGCTCTGCAACATTGGCCAGTTGTAGATTTCTGCGGTTTGTAGACGAGGGTTTAAAGATACACAGGCTTAAAAGTCATTAGGAGTTAGTTTAATACTATGCCCATTTAGCCACATAATGGCAACGGGTGCTCCCCTAGGGCCTATGACCTATTTATCCATAAATTCTTGGACCAATAATAATTTGAGGTATGGGTTTCATCTTGTGAAGTAGGATTTAAAACCAATCTATTTATCCTTAAATTCTTGGACCAATAATAATTTGAGGTATGGGTTTCATCTTGTGAAGTAGGATTTAAAACCAATCAAAAAGTGGTTGGACATTTCCATGACATTCCTGCCACTACTATACCATATATGCTTTAATATTCTTTTTATTCTTTATATGATGTGACAAGAATGGAATTTTACACTTGTGATTTCTTTCTCCAAAATTGCATTAGCATAAGATGTGACGGCTAAACTGGGTGGTCAAGTTGATGCCTGGGAAGAGTCTCAACTGAAGTACTGCATCATGAAGATGACGTGTGGGCATTTCTGTGGGGCGTATTCTTGATTTCTAGTTGATGTAGGAGGTCGCAGACTACTGTGGGCAGTAAGTATCATAGCTACACAGATAAGGCCTAGTATATGAAAGGTACCTTACTGTGAACCTAGACGAGAGCCGGTAGTAATTTTCTTTAAAGCTCATGCCTCCAGTTCCGGCCCTGGGTTCCCTTGATGATGGACAGTGACCATAACCCATGAGCTGCAATAAATAATTCTTTCCTCTTCTAGTTTTTTTTTTTTTTTTTTTTTTTTTTTTTTTTTTAAGCCATAGCGTATATCACAGCAACAGGAAGAAGACGAAGCTATGGGTGCACTAAGAAGAAAAACATAAAGCAAAGCCATCTTGTGAGACAATAAATATCTAAAAACTATGCTTCGAAAGTGATAAGGTCATTACAACTAGGTGAACTTTGAAAAACTCCCAAGGAAGATGTGGAATCCTCAGAAATATGATTTAAAATGTAATGTGGTAGCATAAGCAGGCTCCTACAACAGAGAGAGGGACACTGGAGGATGTGAATAGGGCACATTATTCAGTATGTATTAAAGCATTAGTGTGGATTTTGGCAACTGAATCATCATAATGACAGGCATTAGTTAAGAGTTGACACTTGCTATGGAGAACATGGAAACTGGGTGTCATGTCTGTAATAATTCTGGAAACATACAGAACTATTACCAAAAGGTCTATTTTAAAACAACTGTAAAGAAATAAACTAATCCTAATCAGATAGAGGGAAGCCTCACAAAGTGGTGGTGATGAGTCTGTGGAAATGGAAAGAGAGGGCTTGACCTGAGTTTCTGGGGAAACAAACCCCGAAGAAAGGTGTGTGAACGCTCAGGTGACTGCGGAGAACAGCATGGCACCTGTTCATTGACACTGTTTGCTGCATCGTTCGCCTCTATCTCAGTTCTATGGAGGGGCTGTGTGGAAATAGACAAAAGGCAAGAAAGAGGGTCCCCATGCATCTCATGGATTATCAAGACCCAAATGATAACTGGGGCCTCCCCAACAGGGAACACAATTCTATTGGAGTCGAGAATGGGTGTCTCTATCCTGTTGTTGGGCTAAGGGGTTTCTTTGCTCTAGCAGAGCCTCTGGATCACCATCAGCAACAGTGTCCTGAGAGGAGAAAGGAACTGTGACAAGAGGCATGGCAGCATGGAGCCATGGCACGGACTCTCAGCTATATGGACTTAGTCCTGGACAAAGTGGAGACCTGCCTTGGCCCACACCAAGTGTCTGACCAGGTTCCAGAGCTCCTAGTGGGGAGGGCGGAGAGCAGGAGCAAACCATAGCAGTTTACATTCTCAGTGCTTCAGTCACTGCCCCCCCCCACACCCCTACCTGGTAAGATTTACCCCCATTTCACAGGCATCGGGGGTTCGGCCTTACAGCAGTAAAGGACAGATTGACTCTTCCCTCATGCAGCCACAGGAGTAATACAATGCTACCTTCCATGTTACACCCAGGAAATAAACATCGCAATGACTCCACTCGCCCATGCAACAACCTGTGAGTGCTTATGACTACTTCCCAACTCCTGTATCTTATGCCCAGAAGGAGCAGTCAGTCACCTTAGGAGACAATAAACTGTTGACAGAACAATAAAGAACGACACAAGTAATTCCCAGACTCGTTTTCTCCATGCAGATTACTCTGTTGCAGTTTCACAAAAGTGGGCTGATGCCAAATAGAGGGTTCTGTGGCTTATGTACTTGGGATTGACAGTGCACTCTGAATATCTTCCCATGCAGTGAAGGGAAATCAACTACACTGGGATCAGAACACAGCAGGGAGTGGGGTCAAACAGGCTGCAGCTTACATGGGGAAGGCCTAAATCAAAGCAGCTGCATAAGGTTAGAGCACTATGCCCTATGAGTGCCCAAGGGGAACTAAACATAAGGGATGTCTTCGATGTCCCTGCGAGGTGCCCTGCAGCCACCCCTGAATTCCCTTGGGCCCCTTGGGTAGAAAGGGTCCTGCAAACTTCTTTGCATCCAGAAGATCTGTGCCATCTTCTGCTTGTTCTTTTCTCATCCTCCTTTACCCTGGCCATGTTGTCAAATTCTCTGATCATGTCCTCGTTGCTGAAGTGCAGATCGTGAATGGCCTCCTTATATTGCTTGATGCGGTGGGCCAGCCCCTTGTTGGTTTTCCTTTTGGCTTTTCTGGGCAGGTGGTCCTCAGCTGGGCGCTTTACAGCAGGGCTCCCTTTACTAAATTCTGGCTTTCCCTGTCTCTCTGGCCCTCCTTCCTGCTTTGCCCTTCTCTGGGGCTCTGGCTGCCCTTGGCGCCTTGGCAGCACCCCCTCATCTCCTGCCTTTGCCTGGCTCTCTGACGTTTCTTTGTCTTCCAGAGGAAAAGCTGCTTCTGACTGTGCCTCTTCCTGTGGCTCTTTACCATTTCCCACCTGTGCTTGCTTCCAAGGCCCTCCTTCCTTCTCCCTGGAGACTTCTTCCATGTCCGGATTGTTATTTTTCTGTCCTGGAGGTAGAGATTGGGGTGGGGTGGGGGCGGGAAGAGGAAATAGAGAAGGCACCGAGACTGAGAGACTGAAGAGCAGACGCCAAAGGCACGTTCACATAGTCTTTGCATCTTGTCCTTGAGAATGGTTCTCTAACTAAGCCCGGCTGCCCTCCAAGTGGGCTTTCTGCCCCGCACCCTTCCTTCCCTCGCAGGTGAGGTAAGCATACCCTGGCAGGTCCTGCCACCTTCTCTGTGCTCCTTCAGTGTGGCAAACGCTGTGTGATAGATAGGGTGGGGGTGCGCGGTGGAGACACAAACCTTCCCGTGCCCCCTGGCCATGCTGCAGCGACAGAGAGCAGGCCGCCCCTTCTTTCCAGGTGTCCCAGCAAGGAGGCAGTGGCAGGCACAGATAAGCTTACAGGGCAAGGGGCGTGGCGGTGGGGTGGGGTGGGGCTGTGTCTACACACTCAGTGAAGAAGCTGTGACTGGGAAACAGGATTCAGGACTTGTCCTCCTCCATTCCTCCCTGCTCCCCAGCCGCCATTTCCTTTCGAGCCTTGAGCTCCAGTGAGGACGCTCTTCTAACTATTTTGGGGTCTGTGAGTCTTTTGCCCTGGATGCAACTCCAGAGACCACCTCCGGCGCTGCACAGCTTTTGGGTCAGTAATGGCAGAAGGTTGCCTCTCTCTCTCTCTCTCTCTCTCTCTCTCTCTCTCTCTCTCTCTCTCTCTCTCCCTCCCTCCCTCCCTCCCTCCCTCTCTCTCTCTCTCTCTCTCTCTCTCTCTCTCTCTCTCTCTCTCTCTCTCTCTCTCTCTCTCTCACACTCGCCTCTCTAAGAGAGGGCTCCTCCAAGCCCAGGCTCGGTTCTGAGACTCTAAAAGGAGGCAGAGAAGGTGTAGGAAAGCAGCTAGGATATGGGGTGGGGGTAGCAGGCAGGCGGGGATACTGGGGGTGTCTGCTTCTCTGCTTTCTGCACAGAGGCTGCAAGCTCCCTGGTGGCTGCAAGCTCCGGAGCAGCCTCCCCTTCCCCCTGCCTTGTGGTCTACACCCAAGCCCTCCTCCTTTGTCCCAAACTCCACCTCCTGTCTTTCCCTCCTAGAGCCCAGCTGGCCTCACACCCCCAGCATTCGCCTCCAGTCTCTGGGATCAAAGCCTTACTTACTCTGACCTGAGAGATGCAAGAACGGAAACCAGGAGCCCAGGGACCTGAGAGAAGGCTCTGGGACAGAGCCCTGGGGAGCGAGGGAGGGGCACTCCAGCTCGCAAATCACATGACAGCACCCAGCATCAGCCTTCCTCCTGCCTGCTAGCAAGTCTCAGCCAGTCACACACCACTCAAGGAGTGGAATCAGGTACCCTTCCTTTGCCTCTAGGGTGTGTCTGTTTCTCTTGTGGGAAAGTTGGTTTTATAATGAATTTTATTCAATGCCACACTTTGTTTTTGTTTTCTTCGGTGGTACTGGGCGGGGTGATGGAAGAATCTTGACAATGTTGCTTTCAGATCTATTGCAAGATCAGAGCCAGTGAGGCAAGTCCTATAACTGGGAACTGAATGCGTGGACAGTAGGACAATGTACTTCTGAGTAAGAAAACTTAGGAATTTGTCTCGCCAAATGTGGCTTCCTAAATTTATTATCTGACTTCCATGCATTCTCTAATGAAAATGGAAAGGACTTATATTTGGAGCCGAGTGAGAGGATGATTCATTTATTTTAAGTGGGGAAACTGAGTATAAAAGGGGCAATGATCAGATCCCGGAGGAGAACAGAACTAGAATCAGGCATGATATCAGCACACAGCTTGACTACCAAGCACACCTCCACGCCAATCATCAGGACGACCTGCACACTTTTCTTTCTCCGTTCTAGGTGTGGTTTCACTAACTCTTCCTGCTTCCCTAACACTGTTGAGCTTCACTCTTTCTCTGAAGCCCCCTCCCTACTCTGTGGCTGCTTATTAACCATGTGGGAGTCATCCCTGCAGGCTTACATCAAATGATACAGCGTTTCCTCTGCTTCTGCTACACGGATTCCTGGGGACAGCTGCTGCGGAGATTTGTAGCTTACCTGCCCTGTCGATTTGCAGTGATTCATTTCTTTGTTTTCCTCCTTAGGGCTATTTATTTTATTGTTTGTGTGGGAGTTTTTCTGGTACCCAACGAGGTCAGAAATGGCAGAAATGTCATGAAAGTTTTCCTGGAAGTGCAGTTATACAGGGGTGTGAGCCTCCTGGTGAATGCTGAGAACCGAACCTGGGTCTTCTGCAAGAGCAAGTCCTCTACAAGCATGAGCATTGTCTTCCAGGGGCTGGAGAGATGGCTGAGCACTCAGGAGACCTTGTTCTTGCAGGTTGCCCTTGTTCAGTTCTCAGCAATATAGTGGAGGATCATGAACAACTGTAACTCCAGTTCCTGGGGTTCTGACACTCTGATCACCAGAAATCAAGGGCTCTACCTGTATGCATTCATGTAGAATACCCATAGACAGAAAAGACCATAAATAAATCTACATATTTTATTGTCATCACATTTCCATGTAGTCTTTTGTAAAACTTCCTTTATTAGTGAGACCAAGAACCTCAGGGGTTATTGCTGAGTTTTCTGGTATAATATGTGTTTTATCATTGTTGATTTTTATTTTTGTTTGTTTCTTCACAGAGGGTTTCTCTGAGGAACAGCCCAATCTGTCCTTGAAATCAGTTTGTAGAACATGCTGGCCTTGAACTCATAGAGATCTGTGAACCCCCCACCTCCCAAGTGCTGGGATTATAGGCATGAAACACAATGCTAGGCTTCCATACATTTTAAAATGTATAACAAGTGTGAGATGAACTGTTTGTTGGTTTGAGATTTTTCTTCTCATAACAAAGCAATGTTTGGTCATTTAAAACAAATCCAAAATGATCTGACATGGAAAAGTTTGAGAAGCCTTGCCCAATTACTATGACACTGGTGATGAGTTCATTATCTTTTCTTCTTTCTTTAGTCTCTTTGTGAACATGGGAGTGCTTACATTACCTACATTATATTCTGAAAAGGAAATACAAGTTAACGATCTTTCTGTTGGTTTACCATACACTGTAAAGAACACTTTTGAAACCCTTTTCATACTTTATGTTATTTAACATGTCTGTTAAATTAACAGCACATGGATTTTGCTGTGGTTCATTTTCTAATCTGTGGAAGTATGTTTCAGACAGTGTCAGTGCTACCAATTGGCTGGCCAGATGTAAAACATAAGGGCAGTCCCAGCAGAGTAACACCCAATTTCTCAATGCACACTTTGAAAGCCAGAAGGTCCTGGACAGACATTATGCAGAAACTAAGAAACACAAAGAAATGCCAAGTAGACTACTATACCCAGCAAAATCAAGACACTATAGATTAGAAAACACGACTTTCCATTATAAAAAAAAACAAACAAACGTATTTAAACAACACTTATCCACAAATCCAGCCCAGAGAAAAACTAGAAGGAAAACACCAAGCCAAGGACATTGCCAGTGCCTACTAAAGCAATCCATTAGTGGTCCAATAGAATTGCCAGGCCTCCTACATGACATCCACAGGCAGAGGGCTAGGGATCGGTCCAGTGCGGCTTCCCCAGCATTAGAACTGGGTTCCCAGTGCTCTCAATTACTTGCTCGAGGCAGCTCTTTCTGTAGGATATCCTGGCCAGGTCTAGCTTGCTTTACTCGGGCCACCTGCCCCCATCACCTGCAACAACTGTATTCCAGGAGGATGGCTCAGAGCTTAGCTGGGCCTGTCTGCTTATCCTTCCATCAGCTACTGGGTGAAGGCTCTGCGATGGCAATTGTGGGAAGCCATCGGTCTCACGAGGACAAAAGGCCATCAATGGGGCCTCTCCACTAATGCCAAGACACTAAGTCGTGGCCATTTTTGTGCACCTCTGAACTTCTCCCTAGTGCCATTCTTCTCTTAAAGCCTTATCTGGCTCCCTCTGTTAAGGTATCTCCTTCCCTGCTCTGCTCTGCTCTGCTCTGTTCCTCCCCTCATTCAGGCTGTCTCATCCATGTCCTTCGCCTGACCCTCCTCTCCCCTGTTTCATTTTTCTCCTCTCCCCCCAGGCTTCCAATGAGCTCAGAGGTTCATGTCCACTCTCCCTTTTCAGGTGTCCACATATGTGTCTCTCTCTTCATGTCCTCCTTGTTTCCTCGTTTCTCCTGAGGTAAGGATCAGAGGCTAGTGGGTGGCCCTTTCCTCTGTGCCTAACATCCATCTATGAGTGAGTACTTCAAGGCTTGTCTCTCGTGGCTGCTGCTTTGCCTCAGTCGGGACAGGTTTCTTGCAGTGCCCTCCGTTTGCCTTGGTAATTCCAGCTTCCACTGTTTTGTCCTGCTGAGTAACCCAACTCCTTTGTGTAGAGATACCACATTTTCAACATGCATTCGTGGGCTGAGGGGCATCTGTCTAGATGGCTTCCATGTCTGGCTATTTCAAACAAAGCTGCTAGGAACACAGGTGAACGTATGTGCTTCCCGTCCGGATGTGCATCCTTGGGGTATTTGCCAGGCAGTGTAATTGCCGGATCTTGAGGTAGACTGATTCTGTTTTCCTGACAACAATTGGCCGCATCATTTTGAGCTCCCACCAACGATGGAGGGTGTTCCTCTTCTCCACACCCTCTGCAGCACTGGCTGTCAATTTTGTTTTTGTTTTTTATTTTAACCTTTCTGATAGGATCACCAAGGTATCTCAGAGTTGTTTGATGGGCATTTCCCTGAAGGCTAAGGAGGTTGATCACTTTCTCAAATGTCTTTTGCCTTTTGGGACTCTATATTGAGAATTCTCCAGTTATTTCTGTTCCCTTCCTTTCAATTGGATCATTTGGTGTTTTGGTGACAAGCATCTTGTGTTCTTCGTGTATTTTGGAGATCAGCGCTCTGTCACATGCGGGGTTGGTGAAGCTCAACTTTGACTTTATGTTTCTCAGGATCTGATGGCCCAACCTGTGGCTTCCTTTAACTTCCTCATAAGGAGCTCACTGGTGCAACGGTAACTAGTGGCTGAAAACGCTCATCCGGCTCCTGACGATAATGTTCATCAAGGACTGTGACTACATCCCGGTGGAGAACTCCGTAGTCTGGTGAGTAGAGCGTGGTCAAGCCACCAGGCATATGTATGACTCACGGTTGCCAAAAAAAAAACCTAAGCCCCGCTTCCGTGCTGGTGGCACTTTCTCTAATGCCAGTAGGCTTTCTAGGGTGTTAACAAGGCCCAAGAGTTCTTGCTCAGAGGGAAGGGAAGGGAAGGCTGGGCGATCTTGTATACTGTGGCATCAGCTGGGCCAATATTTATTCCTTTGTCACTCTTGTGACCATAGAGAAAAATACTTAGTTAATGATTTTTCTGTTGTTGTTGTTGTTGTTGTTGTTGTTGTTGTTGAGACACAAGAAAGATGGCACGTGAGGAAGGGGGCATACTGTAGTGAAACTCTCATCATCAGAAGCTTACGATGCAAGTGGTGAGATGGGTAAACATACAGAAGGCGCCTGCACATTCGTGTTTCCCGAACAAACGGGGACCTCAATACAAGGTGTTTCAATAAATGCAGTGACAGATAGTTTGGGAAAGTTTGAAACAAGATGACTAGCCTGCCCCCAATCAAACAGGAAGAAAAAAAAATGTTTCTCAAGGCCTGCAAGCTAAGGCATGTGCTCAGAAAACATAGACATATGAAAAGGAAAGTTTCTGGGAACTGCCCATGCTCTCAGGTATGGTGGAATATCGCTAGTGTGTGAGCCGCACGCCATTATGAATCCCACGGGACACTATCATGTTGAAGAAGGAGTAGAGCATAAAAGTGAATGACAAGGGAGGAGCCTGGATTAATTCAAGTAGTATTAGTTGTTAGCCTGCCTCGTTTTTGAAGAAGGTGAGGTTTGATATTACTATTACTTTGCTTGGCTTGCAAAGAAGTTGACTCCTCGCGCAGTAACTATGGTGCAAACTGTCATGAGAACATTGGCGGGGGAGGCCATAGCGAGCATACTCCAAGGAGCTGATGTAATCAATGTGTGGCAGCCGCGATGACTAGTGAGGGGTTCGGCGTGGATGCCTACAAATGAGGTTTGGTGAACGTGGCTGTTAGACTTGGGGGTGTAGCTCAGCGGGAGAGCACGTATTTAGCATATATGAGGCCCCGTGTTCGAGCCCCAGCATCTCCAAGGGTAACACTTTTAAACCTTGACTTTTCTTCTCTCCTTTCTGTAGTAATGACTTTTACCTAGAAGCAAACTGAGTTTACATATCAGTCCCACCAGCGAGCCCTCTCCGTCCCATCCTGCCAGGCCTCCCACCGACCCGAACCAACCCAGACCCACCCACTCCCCAAGGATAGTAGCCCTTCCGTGGGAGATGATCATCAACGTCTGTCATACCACTTGGGATAGGGCCTAGGCCCTCCTCCGCCTCCCTGGGCTCAAAGGGTATCTGCCCAGAGGGAAGGGGCTCCCAAAGTCCATTCCTGCCCTCGCGGGAAATGCCGCTCCCTCCCTTAGAGGTCCCATAGAATGGCCAGGCCTCCTACATGACATCCACAGGCTGAGGGCTTGGATCGGTCCATTGCTGCTTTCCTGGCGTTGCACCTGGGTTCCTCCCTGTGCTCTGACTTACTTGCTCGAGGCAGCTCTTTCTGTAGGATATCCTGGCCAGGTCTTGCTTGCTTTCCTCGGGCCACCTGCCCCCATCACCTGCAACAACTCTATTCCAGGAGGATGGCTCAGAGCTTAGCTGGGCCTGTCTGCTTCTCCTTCCATCAGCTACTGGGTGAAGGCTCTGCGATGGCAATTGTGGGAAGCCATCGGTCTCACGAGGACAGAAGGCCATCAATGCGGCCTCTCCACTAATGCCCAGATACTAAGTCGTGACCATCTTTGAGCATCTCTGAACTTCGCCCTAGTGCCATTCTTCTCTTAAAACCTTAGCTGGCTCCCTCTGTTAAGGTATCTCCTTCCCTGCTCTGCTCTGCTCTGCTCTGCTCTGCTATGTCCATCCCCTCATTCAGGCTGTCTCAACCATGTCCTTCTGTGCCCCTCCTCTGCCCTGTTTCACTTTCTCCTCACCCCCAGGCTTCCAATGTGCTCAGAGTTTTTTGTCCACTGTCCCCTTTTTCGGGTGTCTCTCTTCATGTCCTCCTGGTTTCCTCGTTTCTCCGGAGGTGTGGATCAGAGGCTAGTGGGTGGCCCTTTCCTCTGTGCCTAACATCCATCTATGAGTGAGTACTTCGAAGGCTTGTCTCTCTGTGGCTGCTGCTTTGCCTCAGTCGGGACAGGTTTCTTGCAGTGCCCTCCGTTTGCCTTGGTAATTCCAGCTTCCACTGTTTTGTCCTGCTGAGTAACCCAACTCCTTTGTGTAGAGATACCACATTTTCAACATGCATTCGTGGGCTGAGGGCATCTGTCTAGATGGCTTCCATGTCTGGCCATTTCAAACAAAGCTGCTAGGAACACAGGTGAACGTATGTGCTTCCGTCCGGATGTGCATCCTTGGGGTATTTGCCAGGCAGTGTAATTGCCGGATCTTGAGGTAGACTGATTCCTGTTTTCCTGACAACAATTGGCCGCATCATTTTGAGCTCCCCACTCAACGATGGAGGGTGTTCCTCTTTCTCCACACCCTCTGCAGCACTGGCTGTCAATTTTGTTTTTGTTTTTTATTTTAACCTTTCTGATAGGATCACCAAGGTATCTCAGAGTTGTTTGATGGGCATTTCCCCTGAAGGCTAAGGAGGTTGATCACTTTCTCAAATGTCTTTTGCCTTTTGGGGACTCTATATTGAGAATTCTCCAGTTATTTCTGTTCCCTTCCTTTCAATTGGATCATTTGGTGTTTTGGTGACAAGCATCTTGTGTTCTTCGTGTATTTTGGAGATCAGCGCTCTGTCACATGCGGGGTTGGTGAAGATCAACTTTGACTTTATGTTTCTCAGGATCTGATGGCCCAACCTGTGGCTTCCTTTAACTTCCTTGTAAGGAGCTCACTGGTGCAACGGTAACTAGTGGCTGAAAACGCTCATCCGGCTCCTGACGATAATGTTCATCAAGGACTGTGACTATATCCCGGTGGAGACCTCCGTAGTCTGGTGAGTAGAGCGTGGTCAAGCCACCAGGCATATGTATGGCTCACGGTTGCCAAAAAAAAACCTAAGCCCAGCTTCCGTGCTGGTGGCACTTTCTCTAATGCTAGTAGGCTTTCTAGGGTGTTAACAAGGCCCGAGAGTTCTTGCTCAGAGGGAAGGGAAGGGAAGGCCGGGCGATCTTGTATACTGTGGCATCAGCTGGGCCAATATTTATTCCTTTGTCACTCTTAGACCATAGAGAAAAAATACTTAGTTAATGATTTTTCTGTTGTTGTTGTTGTTGTTGTTGTTGTTGTTGTTGAGACACAAGAAAGATGGCACGTGAGGAAGGGGGCATACTGTAGTGAAATCCTCATCGTCAGAAGCTTACGATGCAAGTGGTGAGATGGGTAAACATACAGAAGGCGCCTTGCACATTCGTGTTTCCCCAACAAACGGGGACCTCAATACAAGGTGTTTCAATAAATGCAGTGACAGATAGTTTGGGAAAGTTTGAAACAAGATGACTAGCCTGCCCCCAATCAAACAGGAAGAAAAAAAAATGTTTCTCAAGGCCTGCAAGCTAAGGCATGTGCTCAGAAATCATAGACATATGAAAAGGAATGTTTCTGGGAACTGCCCATGCTCTCAGGTATGGTGGAATATCGCTAGTGAGTGAGCCGCACGCCATTATGAATCCCACGGGACACTATCATGTTGAAGAAGGAGTAGAGCATAAAAGTGAATGACAAGGGAGGAGCCTGGATTAATTCAAGTAGTATTAGTTGTTAGCCTGCCTCGCTTTGAAGAAGGTGAGGCTTGATATTACTGTTACTTTGCTTGGCTTGCAAAGAAGTTGACTCCTCGCAGTAACTATGGTGCAAACTGTCATGAGAACATTGGCGGGGAGGCCATAGCGAGCATACTCCAAGGAGCTGATGTAATCAATGTGTGGCATCCGCGATGACTAGTGAGGGGTTCGGCGTGGATGCCTACATATGAGGTTTGGTGAACGTGGCTGTTAGACTTGGGGGTGTAGCTCAGCGGGAGAGCACGTATTTAGCATATATGAGGTCCCGGGTTCGAGCCCCGGCATCTCCAAGGGTAACACTTTTAAACCTTGACTTTTCTTCTCTCCTTTCTGTAGTAATGACTTTTACCTAGAAGCAAACTGAGTTTACATATCAGTCCCACCAGCGAGCCCTCTCCGTCCCATCCTGCCAGGCCTCCCACCGACCCGAACCAACCCAGACCCACCCACTCCCCAAGGATAGTAGCCCTTCCGTGGGAGATGATCATCAACGTCTGTCTTACCACTTGGGAGAGGGCCTAGGCCCTCCTCCGCCTCCCTGGGCTCAAAGGGTATCTGCCCAGAGGGAAGGGGCTCCCAAAGTCCATTCCTGCCCTCGCGGGAAATGCCGCTCCCCTCCCTTAGAGGTCCCATAGAATGGCCAGGCCTCCTACATGACATCCACAGGCTGAGTGCTTGGCTCGGTCCATTGCTGCTTTCCCGGCGTTGCAACTGGGTTCCTCCCTGTGCTCTGACTTACTTGCTCGAGGCAGCTCTTTCTGTAGGATATCCTGGCCAGGTCTTGCTTGCTTTCCTCGGGCCACCTGCCCCCATCACCTGCAACAACTCTATTCCAGGAGGATGGCTCAGAGCTTAGCTGGGCCTGTCTGCTTCTCCCTTCCATCAGCTACTGGGTGAAGGCTCTGCGATGGCAATTGTGGGAAGCCATCGGTCTCACGAGGACAGAAGGCCATCAATGCGGCCTCTGCACTAATGCCCAGATACTAAGTCGTGACCATCTTTGTGCATCTCTGAACTTCGCCCTAGTGCCATTCTTCTCTTAAAACCTTAGCTGGCTCCCTCTGTTAAGGTATCTCCTTCCCTGCTCTGCTCTGCTCTGCTCTGCTCTGCTCTGCTATGTCCATCCCCTCATTCAGGCTGTCTCAACCATGTCCTTCTGTGCCCCTCCTCTGCCCTGTTTCACTTTCTCCTCTCCCCCAGGCTTCCAATGTGCTCAGAGTTTTTTGTCCACTGTCCCCTTTTTCGGGTGTCTCTCTTCATGTCCTCCTGGTTTCCTCGTTTCTCCGGAGGTGTGGATCAGAGGCTAGTGGGTGGCCCTTTCCTCTGTGCCTAACATCCATCTATGAGTGAGTACTTCGAAGGCTTGTCTCTCTGTGGCTGCTGCTTTGCCTCAGTCGGGACAGGTTTCTTGCAGTGCCCTCCGTTTGCCTTGGTAATTCCAGCTTCCACTGTTTTGTCCTGCTGAGTAACCCAACTCCTTTGTGTAGAGATACCACATTTTCAACATGCATTCGTGGGCTGAGGGGCATCTGTCTAGATGGCTTCCATGTCTGGCCATTTCAAACAAAGCTGCTAGGAACACAGGTGAACGTATGTGCTTCCCGTCCGGATGTGCATCCTTGGGGTATTTGCCAGGCAGTGTAATTGCCGGATCTTGAGGTAGACTGATTCCTGTTTTCCTGACAACAATTGGCCGCATCATTTTGAGCTCCCACCAACGATGGAGGGGGTGTTCCTCTTTCTCCACACCCTCTGCAGCACTGGCTGTCAATTTTGTTTTTGTTTTTTATTTTAACCTTTCTGATAGGATCACCAAGGTATCTCAGAGTTGTTTGATGGGCATTTCCCTGAAGGCTAAGGAGGTTGATCACTTTCTCAAATGTCTTTTGCCTTTTGGGACTCTATATTGAGAATTCTCCAGTTATTTCTGTTCCCTTCCTTTCAATTGGATCATTTGGTGTTTTGGTGACAAGCATCTTGTGTTCTTCGTGTATTTTGGAGATCAGCGCTCTGTCACATGCGGGGTTGGTGAAGATCAACTTTGACTTTATGTTTCTCAGGATCTGATGGCCCAACCTGTGGCTTCCTTTAACTTCCTTGTAAGGAGCTCACTGGTGCAACGGTAACTAGTGGCTGAAAACGCTCATCCGGCTCCTGACGATAATGTTCATCAAGGACTGTGACTATATCCCGGTGGAGACCTCCGTAGTCTGGTGAGTAGATCGTGGTCAAGCCACCAGGCATATGTATGGCTCACGGTTGCCAAAAAAAACCTAAGCCCAGCTTCCGTGCTGGTGGCACTTTCTCTAATGCTAGTAGGCTTTCTAGGGTGTTAACAAGGCCCGAGAGTTCTTGCTCAGAGGGAAGGGAAGGGAAGGCCGGGCGATCTTGTATACTGTGGCATCAGCTGGGCCAATATTTATTCCTTTGTCACTCTTGTGACCATAGAGAAAAATACTTAGTTAATGATTTTTCTGTTGTTGTTGTTGTTGTTGAGACACAAGAAAGATGGCACGTGAGGAAGGGGGCATACTGTAGTGAAACTCTCATCGTCAGAAGCTTACGATGCAAGTGGTGAGATGGGTAAACATACAGAAGGCGCCTGCACATTCGTGTTTCCCGAACAAACGGGGACCTCAATACAAGGTGTTTCAATAAATGCAGTGACAGATAGTTTGGGAAAGTTTGAAACAAGATGACTAGCCTGCCCCCAATCAAACAGGAAGAAAAAAAAATGTTTCTCAAGGCCTGCAAGCTAAGGCATGTGCTCAGAAATCATAGACATATGAAAAGGAATGTTTCTGGGAACTGCCCATGCTCTCAGGTATGGTGGAATATCGCTAGTGAGTGAGCCGCACGCCATTATGAATCCCACGGGACACTATCATGTTGAAGAAGGAGTAGAGCATAAAAGTGAATGACAAGGGAGGAGCCTGGATTAATTCAAGTAGTATTAGTTGTTAGCCTGCCTCGTTTTGAAGAAGGTGAGGTTTGATATTACTGTTACTTTGCTTGGCTTGCAAAGAAGTTGACTCCTCGCGCAGTAACTATGGTGCAAACTGTCATGAGAACATTGGCGGGGAGGCCATAGCGAGCATACTCCAAGGAGCTGATGTAATCAATGTGTGGCATCCGCGATGACTAGTGAGGGGTTCGGCGTGGATGCCTACATATGAGGTTTGGTGAACGTGGCTGTTAGACTTGGGGGTGTAGCTCAGCGGGAGAGCACGTATTTAGCATATATGAGGTCCCGGGTTCGAGCCCCGGCATCTCCAAGGGTAACACTTTTAAACCTTGACTTTTCTTCTCTCCTTTCTGTAGTAATGACTTTTACCTAGAAGCAAACTGAGTTTACATATCAGTCCCACCAGCGAGCCCTCTCCGTCCCATCCTGCCAGGCCTCCCACCGACCCGAACCAACCCAGACCCACCCACTCCCCAAGGATAGTAGCCCTTCCGTGGGAGATGATCATCAACGTCTGTCTTACCACTTGGGAGAGGGCCTAGGCCCTCCTCCGCCTCCCTGGGCTCAAAGGGTATCTGCCCAGAGGGAAGGGGCTCCCAAAGTCCATTCCTGCCCTCGCGGGAAATGCCGCTCCCTCCCTTAGAGGTCCCATAGAATGGCCAGGCCTCCTACATGACATCCACAGGCTGAGTGCTTGGCTCGGTCCATTGCTGCTTTCCGGCGTTGCAACTGGGTTCCTCCCTGTGCTCTGACTTACTTGCTCGAGGCAGCTCTTTCTGTAGGATATCCTGGCCAGGTCTTGCTTGCTTTCCTCGGGCCACCTGCCCCCATCACCTGCAACAACTCTATTCCAGGAGGATGGCTCAGAGCTTAGCTGGGCCTGTCTGCTTCTCCTTCCATCAGCTACTGGGTGAAGGCTCTGCGATGGCAATTGTGGGAAGCCATCGGTCTCACGAGGACAGAAGGCCATCAATGCGGCCTCTGCACTAATGCCCAGATACTAAGTCGTGACCATCTTTGTGCATCTCTGAACTTCGCCCTAGTGCCATTCTTCTCTTAAAACCTTAGCTGGCTCCCTCTGTTAAGGTATCTTCCTTCCCTGCTCTGCTCTGCTCTGCTCTGCTCTGCTCTGCTATGTCCATCCCCTCATTCAGGCTGTCTCAACCATGTCCTTCTGTGCCCCTCCTCTGCCCTGTTTCACTTTCTCCTCTCCCCCAGGCTTCCAATGTGCTCAGAGTTTTTTGTCCACTGTCCCCTTTTTCGGGTGTCTCTCTTCATGTCCTCCTGGTTTCCTCGTTTCTCCGGAGGTGTGGATCAGAGGCTAGTGGGTGGCCCTTTCCTCTGTGCCTAACATCCATCTATGAGTGAGTACTTCAAGGCTTGTCTCTCTGTGGCTGCTGCTTTGCCTCAGTCGGGACAGGTTTCTTGCAGTGCCCTCCGTTTGCCTTGGTAATTCCAGCTTCCACTGTTTTGTCCTGCTGAGTAACCCAACTCCTTTGTGTAGAGATACCACATTTTCAACATGCATTCGTGGGCTGAGGGGCATCTGTCTAGATGGCTTCCATGTCTGGCCATTTCAAACAAAGCTGCTAGGAACACAGGTGAACGTATGTGCTTCCGTCCGGATGTGCATCCTTGGGGTATTTGCCAGGCAGTGTAATTGCCGGATCTTGAGGTAGACTGATTCCTGTTTTCCTGACAACAATTGGCCGCATCATTTTGAGCTCCCACCAACGATGGAGGGGTGTTCCTCTTTCTCCACACCCTCTGCAGCACTGGCTGTCAATTTTGTTTTTGTTTTTTATTTTAACCTTTCTGATAGGATCACCAAGGTATCTCAGAGTTGTTTGATGGGCATTTCCCTGAAGGCTAAGGAGGTTGATCACTTTCTCAAATGTCTTTTGCCTTTTGGGACTCTATATTGAGAATTCTCCAGTTATTTCTGTTCCCTTCCTTTCAATTGGATCATTTGGTGTTTTGGTGACAAGCATCTTGTGTTCTTCGTGTATTTTGGAGATCAGCGCTCTGTCACATGCGGGGTTGGTGAAGATCAACTTTGACTTTATGTTTCTCAGGATCTGATGGCCCAACCTGTGGCTTCCTTTAACTTCCTCATAAGGAGCTCACTGGTGCAACGGTAACTAGTGGCTGAAAACGCTCATCCGGCTCCTGACGATAATGTTCATCAAGGACTGTGACTACATCCCGGTGGAGACCTCCGTAGTCTGGTGAGTAGAGCGTGGTCAAGCCACCAGGCATATGTATGGCTCACGGTTGCCAAAAAAAAAAACCTAAGCCCAGCTTCCGTGCTGGTGGCACTTTCTCTAATGCTAGTAGGCTTTCTAGGGTGTTAACAAGGCCCGAGAGTTCTTGCTCAGAGGGAAGGGAAGGGAAGGCCGGGCGATCTTGTATACTGTGGCATCAGCTGGGCCAATATTTATTCCTTTGTCACTCTTGTGACCATAGAGAAAAATACTTAGTTAATGATTTTTCTGTTGTTGTTGTTGTTGTTGTTGTTGTTGTTGTTGAGACACAAGAAAGATGGCAAGTGAGGAAGGGGGCATACTGTAGTGAAACTCTCATCGTCAGAAGCTTACGATGCAAGTGGTGAGATGGGTAAACATACAGAAGGCGCCTGCACATTCGTGTTTCCCGAACAAACGGGGACCTCAATACAAGGTGTTTCAATAAATGCAGTGACAGATAGTTTGGGAAAGTTTGAAACAAGATGACTAGCCTGCCCCCAATCAAACAGGAAGAAAAAAAAATGTTTCTCAAGGCCTGCAAGCTAAGGCATGTGCTCAGAAAACATAGACATATGAAAAGGAAAGTTTCTGGGAACTACCCATGCTCTCAGGTATGATGGAATATCGCTAGTGAGTGAGCCGCACGCCATTATGAATTCCACAGGACACTATCATGTTGAAGCAGGAGTAGAGTATAAAAGTGAATGACAATGGTTAATTGTCAATATCTTTTGCCTTTTGGGACTCTATATTGAGAATTCCTCTGTTATTTCTGTTCCCCACTTTTCAATTGTATCATTTGGTGTTTTGGTGACAAGCATCTTGTGTTCTTTCTGTATTTTGGAGATCAGTTCTCCTTCACATGCGGGGTTGGTGAAAATTAACTTTGAGTTTTTGTTTCTCAGGATCTGATGGCCCAACCTGTGCCCGTCATTAACTTTTGGTTAGGAGCTCACTGTTGCTTCTGTTATTAGTCGAGGAAAATTCTCATCTCCCTTGTGACAACGATGTTTGTCAAGGATTGTTCCTACATTCCAGTGATGATCTCTTTAATCTGGTGAGTAGAATGTGGTCAAGCCACCAGGCATATGTAAGTTTCTAGGATGCAACAAAGAACCTCAGCCCAGCTTTCTTGCTAGTGGCAGATTCTCTAATATGCCCATTTCATGTTGTTAACAAGGGCGAAGAGTTCTTGCTCAGAGGGAACAAAAGGGAAGGCCAGGTGATCTTGTGTACTCTGGTGTGAGTTTTGCCAATATTTATTCCTTTTTCACTCTTGTGACCATAGAGAATATAGTTAGTTAATGATTTTTTGTTGCTTTTGTTGTTTATACATATAAAAGATGGCATGTGAGCGAGGGGGCATACTGTAGTTAAACTCTCATTGTGTGAAGCTTACGGTGCAAGTGGTGAGATGTATAAATGTAGAGAAGGAGAACGCACATTCGTATTTCACAATCAGAAGTTTACGTCAATACAACTTGTTTCAGTACCTGAAGTCACATATAGTGTTGCAATGTTTGAAACAAGATGACTAGCCTTCCCCAAATCAAATAGGAAAATTGTTTTTCAAGGCCTGCAAGCTAAGGCAAGTGTTCAGAAAACATATTTGTATGATCATTAAGGTTTCTGGAAACTTCTCATGCTGTCAGATATGATAGAATATGGCTAGTAAACCACTTGTCATTTTATATTCCACAGGACACTGTCATGTTGAAAAAATAGTACAGGATAAATGTGAATAAAAATGGATGAGCCTGAATTATTTCAAGTAGTATTTATTGTTATCCTGTCTTATTTTAATGAAGGTGAGGTTTCATATTATTATTATTTCGCTTGGCTTGCAAAGAAATTGTTTCCTTGTGCAATAAATGTCATGAAAACATTCAACGGGGGGTTCATGCAGCAGATACGCAATGGAGCTCTAGGATTGCAATTGAGGGAAGTCATCAGTCTCATTATAGGGGAAAGCCATCACATATGTGTGCCCTTTGGTTTGAGCCAAGGCATTTTTGAGTTAGACCTTTTCAAAAATTGAATTTTCTTTTTCTGGATTTATTTGCATGACTGTAACAAGTGTTAACTTTTTTTATTAGGTAGTAATTGCTATGATTATTAATGGATGAAAATGCTCTTCTGTCATGTGACAATAGTGTTCATCTATGGCTCGGTCGACATTTCCATGGAGACCTCTATGAGTCTAGTGAGTAGAATTTTTTTTATGTTTCCATGCACAGGTATTGTTCTTGGATTTCACAAAATGCAAATCTCTGCTTTCATTCTGGTGACAGTTTCTCTAATGAGTGTGCTCCTCAGCGTGATTACAAGGGCAAAGCATTCTTGCTGTGAAAGAAAGGATGGGAAGGCTGGGCTGAGCTATTCCTTTGTACTTTTACACAGGAAGCAGTGTGGTTGTCATAGAAACCTTGTGTTAATATGGCGATTGAGTTTAATGGCCACTCAGCTATGATATGGAAAGGAGCTCTTCTGGTGTTTGGAGTGAGCAAGCTTCCTGTGTTCCTGGAGGTGGAGTACCTGAATCTTTCTGTTGGTGGGGTGGCAGATGCAGGGATCCCACACCCATGTGTTTTTACTTCCACTTCCTGATTTGCAGCCAGTATGTTTCCAGAAGAAGAGACCCCTGGAACCATTCTGCCTCCTCAGTTTGCTGTTCTCTCTGTACCTGGGTTTACTGGAGCCATGGGGGGTGGGGGAGTGGTTGGAGAGAGATAAGTCAGTAGAGTGAGCTCTCCCTGATCCCAGCTTGTGCTCTGTGAAAGGGGAATGAGGTTGTTCCTCCACAGGTTCTGAGGGACATTAAGCAGAAATGCTTAAAGAGCAATCGGTGATTAACCTGCATTTCTAAGATGATCATTTAAATATGCAGGTGGTTAGACATTTTTTCCTTTTTAGTAGTTTTCAATTTAGTTTGGTTTTCAGACAGTGTTTCAAAGTGTCCTACCCTGGCTCATAACTCTCAGTGAATCTCCTGCCTCAGCTGTGGGGATTACAAGTGTGGGACACTGTATCCTTGGCACCAGTTTGTGACTTTAATTTCCTTTATTGTGGGATCCACCCTTCCAATTGTCGCTTATCTTTCCTCAGAATTCCTGCCATGATGCTCTCTGCATATGCATGAAAATCTCTATTGAATGTCTTATAAATAGAACAGTCCTATCAATGTCCCCTTGAATAGACCAAATAAATCTTTCACATTTTTCAATTCCTATTTTGTAACTGACTTTGTGACCTTTTCTTCCTGTTTCTTGGCAATTATTTATTTTATATGTTTGTCTAACTTTTCTCCTATCCATAGACTTATGTCTTTTCAGTTCTCATAGGTGCATTTGGAAATACAGGAGATTTTAATTTGTAAGTATTCCTTCTCCAATTCTTCAGTTATGGTTTTATTTTTAAATTCTTGTTTTATTTAAATTAAAAACAGTCTTCCTTTACAAAGCCTTCCAGTTTCCTCTGCTTCCAGTCCTCCCATTCCCTGCGTCCCACCCCCATCTACTACCCAGGGTGGGTGAGGTGGATCATCAAATCTGACACATCATTTCTTTCAGGCAGGACCCAGGCCCCTCCTCATGTATCTAGACTGTGTGAGTATCACTCCATAAGGAATAGGCTCCCAAAATCCATTCTAATACTAGGGATAAATACTGATCCACGATTAGAGGCCCCATAGACTGCCCTGGCTCCCAACTGACACCCACAGTTAGGGTGCCTGATTTTGTCTTCTGCTGGTTTTTGAGCTGCCAGTTGGTGGTCAGGTCAGCTGTTTCTGTGGGTTTCTCCAGCCTGGTCTTGGCCCCTTTGCTCATTAATCCTCCCTCTCTGCAACTGGATTCTTGTAGTTCTACTCAGTGTTTAGCTGTGGGTGTCTGCTTCTATATCCATCATCTACTAGATGAAGGCTCTATGATGGCATTTAAGGTAGTCATCAATCTCATTATAGGGGAAGGGCATTTAAGTTAGCTTCTCCAGTTTTGCTTAGATTCTTAGTTGGGGTCTTCCTTGTGTATTCCTGTTGATTCCCCTGTGCTAGTTATGGGTTTAATTTGATGTCTTTTCTGTGAAGTATTCACCTAGGCACAGTGACATGGATTTTCTTCTGTGTGTTCCCTTTGATATATATAGGCTTATTTTTAAATTTTTCCACATGGTACGATGTATATCCTGATTTATATATGAGGGGAATGACATACCCTTGTCTCAGCATTGTTTGCTTAAAGTCCATCCTTTCTACACCAAATTGCCTTTGCACATTTGTCAAGCACTAGTTCTCCAGTAATCCAGGCATGGCACTTATATCAATAACCCCACTGCCTAGGAGGTTGCAAGAGGATTATTGTCAGTTCTCCTCAGCCTAGACGACACACAAGTTTGATGGCAGCATGGGATACACAGAAAAGGGCTGGCTTCAAAGAAGCTGTGGTCTGTAAACGTAATGGGTGTAAGCCTGACTTCTGATTTGTGTCCTTTATTTGCCAACTTGGATTCCAGTAGCAGGATGACCCAACTAATGTAGCTTCATATGTAGAGCTCCTATCAAGCAATGGTGTTCTCTAACTTTTCCCCTGTTTCTAAGGTTTTCCCCATACAGAGCATTGATCCACAAATATTAGAATTAGCCAATTTTTAAAAAATAGTCTAGATTTATTGTTATTGCACTGAATCTGTGGATCAATTTTGAATCAGTAAACATCTTACCAGTATTTGGACATTTGACACATGAACATAATTCATTATGTAGGTTGTCCCCAATTCAGCAATGTTTTGGCATGTTTCAATCTATAGATACTATGGATCTATATGGCAGGATTATTCATTAAGTTTTTGTACTTTTTCATTCAACTATACCTGATATTATTTTTAAAATACAGTACCTAATTACTATTAAATTTACTGTGAACTGCCAGGAACCAAATGTCAATGGTGATCATGAAAGATGTTTTTTGTTGAAAGCATGGATTACTCCATTATAGAGACTTTCTTTGATGCTTGATGCGGTTTGCCCACATTTCCACAAGTCCACAGGCCATCTTCCCAGGAATCACACCGAAAGAACATATTTAGTAGCTTTCAGCATCACATGTGTGCTTAGAGATGGGTCTGTTGCAAGATATGGTTATACCTCTTGACATCTCATTAAGCACTGTAATGAATAGCAGGGAGCTAAGATGGTGAGAGTGAGAGGTGTATGTGTATGTGTGAACAGGATATCCTGGACAGATGTTCAGTCTGCAGAGACAAGTGCATTGATGGATAGAACCCTGAGTGAGGCGAGAGAATGGAAGTTCGGAGGCCCATTGTATAATTATAATTTATGCTCTCTTTAGGCCATGAGTAGCCATTCTTTGGTCCCTCTGTGTTGGAATTACCTCACTTCTTGTCAGTAGCAGATGAAGTTGGACCTGACACACTAATAGATATTAAAACAAATCAGAATATATCACCTTAACAAGGCCTTACTATTCTGCCAGTCAAATGACTGTGTGTCATCACATCCAGCTCACTAACAACCGTAGCTGAGGTTCCTCTGCTTTATGCTAACAGCCTACTTAGTATTTCTACCAATGTATTTATAAGGGGTGCCTGGATTCATAGTGGTCTTTGTTCTGTTACTACAAAACCTTCATGTAACTGTTCCCACATTGTGACATGGAATTTGTACTAACCTAAATCTGTCTCATTCATATTTGACCCCAGAATAAACTCTATCTTCCTGCTTTGAGGGGAGAACTGTCCTTTTTTCATTTACATCTGTAAACGTGTCTCTGAAGTTGCCAGGCATATTCATCTTGTGGCCCACTGGGAGTTAAATGATGTGTTCATGTCCTTCATAGATTCTAGCACATAGAACAAGTTTGGTGTTGTACCTTTTTACCCTTGCATCATTACCTCAGGGAGTAAATGACTTCTGTGGAATTTGGAAGAAACTGATGACATGCTCTTGAAAATGAATTAAATTACCTAATGCTATGACAGCTTGTAAGTGGTATAATTCTACTTCTGCTTCTTCAATTATTATCTGGTGTTTAGCATATTCCTTATTTATTCTTTGTATTTATTCATGTACTGACTTATATTAGTATAGCTCAGGATACCCATTACTATTATCCTCTCATATTGTCCTTCCTATCATGATGCTCAATATATCCCAGTATTGGCCTGAAGAATCCATTTATGATGGCATAAGTGTTCAGCTGGTACCTCTGGAGAATATCCTGAGTCTAAACTTGGCACTCTCTGAGCCCCTGTATAGAAAGGATATAATGATGCTCACATCCAAGAATCATATTGAGGGTCTGAAGAGACAGAAAACAAAAACTTGTGTTATGTGTGTTATTTTGGTGGGGGTGTGAAAGGCAAGCAGGTGTATCTGGGGAGTTCTGACTTCTTCTCTACCTCACTTGCCTTTACATACATCTGAATATGCCCCATAATCTGTGACATGCCTTGTTTCCAGTTTAATAGTCTCAAGAAATTCCTGTTGCATATGCAATCCATGCCTGAAGTCTTTGGTGTTTTAAAATGATCTCCATCACAAAGCTTTCTAGCTTGCATCTTTGGCAAGCACTAATGATGTCTGACTCCCCTGCTTTATCAAGTTGTAAACAAGGAGCCCCTATTTGTGCTTGTGTGTGTAGCCTCCCCGCCCCCATGCAAAAGCCTTAGGATGGTTCCATTACAATAGCCTGGAAGCCTCTTTAAAATGGGATGTTGTTGACTCCCCTTCCCAAAGGATGAAATGTCCCTGTCAGTGGAGGCATGCCACTCTCTCCCTGGTTAAGAGTTAGTCCAGTCCACTTGGGTCAGCCAACCAGCAGGCCAAAGGACCCCTTCTCAACAAATGGGGATCCCTCTCCCTACCCCATACTAAAAGAAAAGGGACAATAAGGATCCTTTCTTGAGGCACTGTGTTCTCCCTTCCCATAAGCCCTGCTCCTCCAGCGGTCTCCCTCAGAGCTGCAGTCTTGCAGCCTCTTCAACCTGCACACTTTTCTTCTCTGTTCTAGGTGTGGTTTCACTAACTCTTCCTGCTTCCCTAATACCATGAGCTTCCTCTTTCTCTGAAGCTCCCTTCCTACTGTGTGGCTGCTTATTAACCATGTGGGAGTCATCCCTGCAGGCTTATTTCCAATGATACAGCGTTTCCTCTGCTTCTGCTACACTCTTTTCCTAGGGACAACTGCAGAGATTTGTAGCTTACCTGCCCTGGAACTTTTCTTATTGTCCTCTTAAATTTATTTTAATATATGTGTGGGAGTATCTTGTGTGCATACGTGTCTGTGTTCTTCTTGTGCCTCTGGAGAATATCCTGAGTCTAAACTTGGCACTCTCTGAGCCCCTGTATAGAAAGGAAATACTGATGCCGCCCACATCAAAGAATCATGTTCAGGGCTTGAAGAGACAGAAAACAAAAACTTGTGTTATGCGTGTCTTGTATGGCAAACTCCCCTTGCCTCTTTCATGCCATCAATGTGATGGCTCTGGCATGACAGTAATGACAGGACTACACACAGAGGGAGCGTACTTGCAAGGCAATGGGGAGTGAACAAGCTCACATTTCCATTATGTGTATGTATTCATAGGTGTCACTGTGCGTGTTCATCAGGGGGATGTCATGAACTGGGAAGAGAAAAAGCATCATTGTGTATCTTCCACTGATGTAGTCTGAACAGGTAAGCCACCATCATTCCATGCCCTGGCTTTATGTGCTGCCTCATGCTGGTTTCCTCTATTTCATGTCTATTTTTTCCCCTTATGCTACCGTCCTGTATAAAACCCAAGGGTTTCATCTCTGCATCTCAGAAGCAGTAGCCAGTAGAGAAGCAATCCAGTGTGCTGTGACATCTGCCAGGCAGAAAGGGTGAAAGAACATGGGAACAGTATGGGTAAGTTACTTCTCTTCCCCCTTCCTTATCCATTAAAGAGGATAGCAATATCCAGTCTTTTGTTCATCAGCAAACCTTTGAGGGTAAATGAGATCCCATGTGCATAAATGCCCTGTCATCTCTGATGGATTAGTGTTACTTGGGCTGGAGAGATGGATCCACCTTTAAAGGCTAGGCTTACAACCAAAAATGGTAGATTAGTGGTATTCTGATAATGTGAGTGCCTGCATGTCTATCTTCCTGATGTTATTGTGAAGATATTGCCGTCACATCAACCCTTCTCCAATCCATTTTCACTATGTCTGTAGTGGATCACATCACTTATATTTCTTGATTCAACAATCAAAAAGAACTGAGAGACATTAAGAAGAAAAGAAAATGTGTACTTTGTTTAATCATATTCTTCAATACTTTTATTGTTCTTTCTTCCTGTATTTTCCAATGATCTTAGTCCTTTAAAAGGTGTTTGACCCCCCCACCTCAAAGATTGAGAACCACTGCTCTAAAGGGATATAAGTCCTAGAATGTGGTCCCTCTAGTACAACAATGGCTGTCTCTGGACAGTTGTTCATTTAACAATAGTAGATGTCTCAGCAGTCCAAATTTGGTGTTAGAGTTCTAGGGGATTCCTAGGAAGTAACTACTGTTCTTTGGTCTATATGAGTCCCAAAAATGTAGGTTCTAACATCAGCAAAGGGATGCCTCAGAAACAGGGTGGGTGATCTTGCTGATGTGAGGACAAGAGAAAACCAAAGCTTTCTTCTTCCATTTCCTTTCAAATTATCTTCCAACAGAGGTGTAGACCAGATTTATGGTGGGTCTTCTCACCTCAAATGTTCTAATCAAGAAACTCTCTGCTAAGAGTACTACTTGAGTTTTAATAAATTTCAGATGTACTGAAGTTGGCAACCAAGATTAGCTATCACATTCATCAAAGGAAAAAAGTTGCCAAGTGACTGGCATATACTTTGAAAAAGTAACATTTTTTCCCATAAAGTTTAGCCCATGGCATTAATATGTGTTTCAAAAATATGTCAAGTGTAGTTTGTTTTTAGCCTTTCATAAATATCAAAATTTTTATCTCTGGTTTATTTTTATTTGTAATTAACTGGAATGCCTTTTTTCATTTTTAAGTATACAGTGTAACATTTAAGTGGATATGTGCTTTGGAAGGCATTAGTTCAGATTTTACCTTAATAGGTAATCTGAAAAATGTTTCTTCATTTCTTGGTAAATTCATTTGCACTTATGTATTTTATAAAATTAATACACTTGGTTATTTGGAATCATCTCTGTTTTATTTCATGAACACACATAAGCAGCACTCATCTTAATGATACTGGTGAGACTTTGTGTATTTTACATATAAGGGGTCCATAATCTCACACATGATTTTCAAACATTTATTTGCCCAGGCAGGGACTTGTTTTCATTTTTCAGCCACATACTTGGAAGAGTATGTGTCTGTCACTCTATGCACATCCAAACAATCAACATCTCAGCTCATGAAAAGAGACTAGTTATATCTAAGAAGTTGCTTTCTAATTCATAGTTCTGAACATGGAGTTGTTTAGTTTGGAGAAATATATATATATATATATATATATATATTAGATTAATTTTTCATCATGGGAATGCTGTGAGTTTGCATGTGGAAAATGTGCACATCAGTGAATATGCCCAAGGAACCTAGGAGAGGCCATCAGTTCCCCTGGATCTGGATTTATAGGCAATTATGAACCACCAGGTGGGTACTGGAAATTGAACTCAGGCCCTCTACAGTGACAAAGCTCACTTTTGCACTCTGAGACATCCTTCCAGTCCTGTTTTAGACCTACTGTCTCTCAGTGTGCTTTCTCAGGTAGCCTGAAGGTCTTCTAAGGCATTTTACATTTAAAGAAAGTCTAGGGCACAAGGGAGGATGGGCAACAGTGTCTCTGTACAGCAGTCTGTGCACTACCGTTGCTATAGAGACCTGACATCAATAAGGCTACCAAGATGAGTTTTTATGGAGCACCAGGTGATCTGGCAAGAAGAGCAGAGGTTCCCTGCCCACAGCAACTGAGAGTGTGAGTGCCCTATGTTGGGGAGTGACCTCCATGGATGTGGGAAAAAAAAATCTCAGACTCAAGTCAGTTTGGTGCTGCTTCATCTCCTGAGGGAGAGAGACAAGGATACCTTCTGGGTACACAAGAGTGTCCCAACTCAGGGTGCCCAGGGAGTGTAGTGTCCTGGCTCAGGGTGCCCAGGAGCCACTTCTCGCTGACAAATAAATTAGGCAGCAGCGCCTGCTCTCACCCAACTCCCAGCTCTGTGAAAAGGGAGTGAAATGGCTCATCCACAGAATGTCAGGAACCTTCAGTGATAATACCCGCTGAAACCACCATCAATGCTACACTAGAATGTCTCAGATGGATGTAAAAAGACACATTTGGTTTGACAGTCTTGCTAAGAATCTGATTTTAACAGACTGCTCTTGATTTTAACAGAGACTTTTCTCTGGGCACGAGGCTGCTGGCTATCATGTACACACTTTAATAAATTCTGGGTGATTGTAAGTTTTAAACATAATTTCTTTGTTGATTCTTTAGGAATTTCACTTCAGGCATCCAATCCTGCTCACTTCCCAGTCACCCCCATATCAGCCCTTCACCCCAAAAGAAAATAAAAAATAAAAACCAAAGCAAAACAACCAAAAACCTCTTTGCTCCTCATCTTTCCTGCCTCTGCAACACACCTGTTCATTCATCTGAGGTGGCATTGGAATCCTCTGTGAGTCACACAGTACACCCTTTTGTCCAATCAGCTTTACTTGCAATGGGCATGACTTTCTTCATGGCCTCTGGTTTCTGCTACACCATCTCCACTGGACCCTGGCCGAAACTCCTCATGGTTATCTATCCAGCAGCCACCAGAGTAATGGAGATCTTGAAGGTATCGTTCCACAGGTTCAGTCTCTCCATGAGTTTCAGCAGGTCATAACGATGGGGTAGATGTTAGCATGGGCCAACCTAAGGCCCTGAACATGCCCTTGAGTGGTAGCTGAGCTCATCAGTACAGGCTACTAGGGCTGTAGCTGCTCAGGCTAGGGTGTGAGCCAGCTCTCCTATGCCCATGCCATCAGGACCAGTTCTCCCATTCCCATGGCCCAGGTCAGGGCAGCTCTCTTTCTGCAGTGTCCGTGACAGGACATGGACAGCTCAGCCTGGCCCTCAAATTCCATCATGTATAGTTCTTATGGCTCCGTGTGGTTAGCACTAGCCACAGGCATCAACACAGACCCCAGCTGCAGCAAGACTACGGACCCAGACATGACCCTTGGCTTCAGCAGGGACCTTGATGACACCAAGGCTCTGGGTGGCAGCAGTGACCACTCAGATCAGCACAGCTCTGGCAGAGGCAAGGTCCTCAGTCATCAACAAGGATACAAGTTGAGGCCCAGACCTCAGGCTCCCATGTAGTCTTTGGTGGCAACACGGGCCTTGGCCTTCAGCACAGATCCCAGCTGTAATAGCAATACAGACCCAGACAGCATCCTCAGCAGCAGCCAGGCCTGGGTGTCACCATTGCCCCAGGTGTCAGTGCTGGCTGTCAGTCACTCTGACTCTTCTTCTCAATGTCAGGTCCCTTCTATGAGAAGAACAGTAAGACTGCACAGAGAATGTGCAGAAGGTTGACAACAAGCTGATGTATGCCCATGTTTCCAATATGTTTGAGTTATCAGTGCCACGTGTGTGTGCATGCGTGTGTGTGTGTGTGTGTGCGCGCGCACGCGCGCGCGTGTGTATGTGTGTGCGCGCGTGTGGGAAGGGCCTGTGTGATGAGCAAAGAAGACAACATTGTCACTGCACAGCTTCCACTGGATTGAATGTCCACAGGCTACTTCATCCCTATACTCAATATAGTATAATGCATGTGTGATCTCATCTGCTTTAGTCTTTTCCATGTGATTTTTCTTTCCCCCTTCCTCTGCCTTCTAGTAGAATCTGAGAGAAACTGTGGGCTCTCCATCCAGAAGCAGCTCATGGAGAAGAACCACTTGTTGTGTAGAGTCTTGTCAGCTGATGTTACCTGAGCAAGAGTTACATGATCACGAGGGACACAATAGGTGAGTCAGTTCCTTTCCTCTTCCCATCTCCCAGCTCTGTGGAGTCGTGATGCCTTGTAGGAAAGCATCCTGTGCCATCAGGTGGCAGCAGACAGCAGCATGCTTTGGGATAATGGCATTAATAGGATCCCCTGATGTCTGAAACTTGCATGGGTGCCTTTAAATCACCAGCACTCAAATGAAAGCTGTTAGCATCAGAACATTACCCGGAATGGACCATAAAATACTGCATCACATTTGCAGGCCATACTTAATAAAATGGGAGACATCAGAGTCCATGATAGACGGTTGAGTCAAACCCAGGGTGTTGGGTGGGGCACATCCACTTCTTTCTGGTGGGTCCCTCCATTTAAAAAGTATTGCTTATGTGTTTGCAATTCTGTCTTCTAGGATATTGTGTCAACTACTACATATTCCTTTACCATGTTCTCTTGCTATTCATTTAAATATGTACCAATTCCTTCAGTTATATAATGTTTATCCAGATATTCATATATTGGCCTTTTTTGTGTGCACCAAGTTCCTGCACTGAGAAGACAAGCAGGGGTCCTGCAGTACCATGTTACATGGGGAAACAGTCAGGAAGCAGAGGAAATCAGTAATTGGAGCAATTCCATAAGTTATTTGTGCTTTGAAGAACACAGAGAGGATACAAAATGGTTTTTTATGGGATTGCGGTCTTTTTTTCCCAACAGTTTGGTTTCAGGAAGTAGCATTTGACTTGTGTCCTGAATGAGAAGAAGAAGGTGTGTACAAGCCATGTTGCTGGTGTGCCTGCACCACACGGAGTACAATGGATCTAAGAGCTGAGGACAGGCCCATGGCTAGAGCCTTGGAGACAATGCAGACACTGCTTGGGAATGAGATGGAAAGGCAAATCTATGACTTTTTAAAAGTCCATGCACGACATTTGGATTACATTCTAAGTGTGGAAGGTTGGTTATGGGACTGACATGATTTGATTCTTTTTGGTGGAAAGTTTGTTGTGACTGTGTAGAGAATGGATTGAGGAGGGCAGGATGAGGGAGTGTGCAGATGGTCATTGAAGGATGTAGACCAGGGGAGGAATGAAGGTGGAGAGAAGGTGTGCTGCAGCAGTGCACAGAGGGGGAGCCAACCCTGCGCACCTTTGTCTGGGAGAGAACATGTAGTTCCTGTTTCTGTAGTGCTTTGGCTTGTGGAGAAGTTCAGTCTAACACATCTGGTTTTGTCTGTCACATGAACACAGTGGTTCTGTTTACTGGAATCAGTTGTTCCATGTGTTTTTGATGCATTCTTAGGATATTTTGAATACCCGATATAGTTATTGTAAAATGTAGCAACTTAATAGCATATGTCAATTTGTGAATAATTTTTAGATGTAATTTTTTCCAAGTACAACTGCAGCAAAATTTAAAAAAGAATGAAATTCTTTACATGTGTAATAAAATGTGAATGGGAAAGTTAATATATTTTCAAAAACAGTTATTCTTCTACGGCATATACTGCAAGTGCCAGTTTTGTTAATAAAGCAAATGAGTAGGTTTTAGGTGACGAAAAGTGCAGCTATTGCTGGTCCCTATTCTTTTTCCAGAAGAAGGCTACCTTTAAAAATGCTTATTTTGTCAGCTGGTAGTAGCATATGCCTTTAATCCCAGGACTTAGGATGCAAAGGCATGTGGATCTCTGAGGCCTGCCTGTGCAAAGAGCCAGTTCCAGGACAGCCAAGACTACCCAGAGAAACTCCGTAAAAATCCCTCCCTGCCAACATTAGTCTGAAACATACTCAGGAACCTTCCTCAGACTGGGATTTAAAAAACAGGTCTTATCACTGAAAGACCCACAAATCTGTAGGTGAGCATTGTGACACTCCCTTTTCACAGATTGGGAATCGAGGCTCAGAGAAGGGAGAATTCCTCTGTCTCCTCCTCCCAGAAATGCCCTGCTTGTGATTGGAAAATGGTTCCAGTACATGCTGGCTCAGGGAACCAAACTTGCTGTAGCCAGGAAGGTTTCACTAGTCTCTCGCTCTAGAGCAATGGTTCTCAACCTGTGGCTCCAAAGCTATTTACATTATGATTCATAAAAGTAGCACAATTACAAATATGAAATAGCAATGGGAATAATTTTATGGGTGGGTGTTAGCAAAACATGAAGAACTGTATTAAAGGGTCCAGCATTGGGAAGGTTGAGACCACTTGTCTACAGACATCATCACAGCACAGAATCCTGGATCTCAAATAGGTCTGAGATCCCTTTATCTTTCTCCCTACGCACTTAGGGATGGGCAGGCCCACATCAGTGCACCACACTCACAGCTTAATGCAAAGAGAGCCCAGATGTTCTCCCCCCACCCCATTGTTTGGATGTCCATACACTATACTGTATTTTCAAATTTGCTCTTGTGTTATCATCACTCAGCTTAAGGATATGATTGATCATTTTGGCCCATTGTTTCCCTATTATGTGATTCTTCTGCAGAGTCTCTGTCATTGGCTCTGCACACACAGCCGCAGACAGTACAACAGCAGCATCCAGTACCTTGTTGTTTATCTTTGATGAAGATGGGGATATAAGGTAGGTTTGCTGGCAGGAGACTTGCTTTCAGAAGCATGATGTCCTTGCCAGAGCCTGGACTCCAGGATGCTGAACACTTAGATCCACACTGGATTGACTACCCCTGCCAAAGCTTTAGACACATGTGGTGGCAGCACACTTGGGAATTTTTTTAAATGGACCCTAGATATTGCTGTTCCGTTCATAACTGTGGCACAATGTTCCTGGTCATATTGTTAATTTCCCTAGTAGCTTTTACAAATGGTTATTCTACTAACATGAAAAGTCATTGGTTGATTTAAAAAGCCACA